>NC_058102.1:118557500-119182500 GCF_020171115.1 Neogale vison | reverse complement strand
GTAAGTGAAATCATACCGTATCTGTCCTTCCGTGACGGGCCGATTTCACTCAGTGTAGTGACTTCCAGTTTCAGTCCGTCTTGTAGCCTGTGTCAGAACACCCTTTGTTTTTGTTTTTGTTTTGTGTTTTAAGATTTTTATGTATTTATTTATTTGACAGAGAGGGAGATCACAAGTAGGCAGAGAGGCAGGCAGAGAGAGAAGAGGAAGCAGGCTCCCCAATGTGGGGCTCGATCCCAGGACCCTGAGATCATGACCTGAGCTGAAGGCAGAGGCTTTAACCCACTGAGCCACCCAGGCGCCCCAGAACACCCTTTGTTTTTAAGGCTGAATCGTGTTCCAGCCTGTATAAACCACATTTTGTTTATCCATTCATCTGTCAGTTGACGCTTGGGTGGCTTCCCCCTTTTGGCTGTTGTGACAAAAGCTGCTCTGAATATGGGTACTTGTACTTTAAATTGGGGGGGGCATATAGGCTGCAGTGGAATTTTGTGTCTGATATGTTGAGGAGCCACCATTTCCCCCCCCCACAAAGGAACCATTTTACTCCATTCCTTCACACGGCAGAACAAGATTGCCATTTATGGATCTTCCTCGTTTTGTTTATCCTGTTCCCCATGGAAAGATGTTTGCATAGTTCCTGGGTTTTGCCCATAGTGAACATGGCTGCTGTGAGTGTTTCTGTACATTTTTGTTTGTTGGTTTGAACCAGTATTTTCATTTGGGGGGGGGTCTATATCTAGGCATATAATTGTTGAACCATATGGTAATTCTGCTTTGATTTAGTTGAGTAAATACTGTACTATTTTACATGTAGACTACACCATTTTTCACAAGCGAGGTTTAAGCGTTTCAGTTTCTCAACACGTTTTTGTCATTTTTAGTTTTCTTGATCATAGTGATTCTACTTGTGTAAAAGACATCTAACTGGTTTAAATCTTCATTTCCATAAAGACTAATGATGTTTAACATCAATTCATGTGCTAGTCACCATTTGTATGATTTCTCTGCAGAAAGCTCTATCCAAGTCCTTCATTTTAAAAATGGGGTTGTCGGGGCGTCTGCCTTTGGCTCAGGTCATGGTCTTGGAGTCCTGGGATCGAGCCCCACAACCGGGCTCCTTGCTCAGCAGGAAGCCTGCTTCTCCCTCTCCCTCTGTCTGCTTACTTGTAATCTCTGTCTCTCTGTCAAATAAATGAATAAAATCTTTAAAAAAAATTAAAAAAATTAAAATGGGGTTGTCTTTTTGTTGAAGAGTTCTAAAAGCTCTTTACATACCTTGGGCAACAGAGTCTTATTGGATAAATAATATACAAATATTTCCTTCCATTTGGGGGCTACCTTTTCACTTTCTGGAGATTATCTTCTGAGGTACAAAGATTTAAAATTTTTTTTTTTACATTTCTTTTTTAAGTGAGTGAGAGAGAGTGTGTGAGTAGACAGGGTCAGAGGGAGAAGGAAGGAGAATCTTAAGCAGGCCCCACACTCGGTGTGGAGCCTGATACGGGGCTTGATCTCATAACCCAGAGTTCATGATCTGAGCCAAAATTAAGAGTCAGACAGTTAATCAACTGAGTCACCCAGGTGCCCAGGACAGATTTTTAATTTTGAGGATATTATTTTATCTGTTTTTTTCTTTCCCTTTAGATGCTTTGATATCAGATGTAAAAGCATTGCTAAATCCAAGGTGTTGAAGATTTATCCCCATTTGTTTCTGCTAGAGTTTATAATTTTACCTCTTACATTTAAGTCTTTAACTTATTTTCAGTTAATGTTTATATGTGGTGTGAGGTAAGGGTCCAGTTCCATTCCTCTGCGCGTGGATAGTCCGTTGTCTGGCATCCTTTGTTGAAAAGACAATTCTGTCCCCCCACTGCAATGTTGTCCCTTTTGACCCTTGTCAAAATTCAGAGGACCACAGATGAAGGGGTTTATTTCTGGGCTCTCTATTAAATCCTACTGATCTGTATGCATACTTTTTTTAAAGATTTTATTTATATATTTGACAGACAGAGATCGATCACAAGTAGGTGAAGAGGCAGGCAGAGAGAGAGGAAGAAGCAGGCTCCCTGCTGAGCAGAGATTCCCGATTCAGGGCTCCATCCCAGGACCCTGGGATCATGACCCCACCAAAGGCAGAGGCTTTAACTCACTGAGCCACCCAGGTGCCCCTGTATGCATACTTTAAAAAAATTTTTTATTTATTTTAAAATTTTCAAATTTAAATTCAATTAACTAACATATATGTAGTGTTCTTTTCAAGGACTATGCATACCTTTAGGACAGGATCACAATGTTTTAGTTACTGTTGCTTTGTATTAAGATTCAAATATTGGAAGTATGACCTTTCGCCTTTGATTTTCTTTTTCAAGTATGTTTCAGCTTCTTGTGGTCCCTGAAAATTCCACATGACTGTTAGGATTAGCTTGTGTGCTTCTTCCGAAAGGCCTTTGTGAAATTTCTTGGGAACACATCGAATCTGCACATTGCGTTGTGTACTGTTGCCATCTTACCAATAGTATGTCTCTCTCACCATGGGGAGTCCTCAGACTGATGTAGGTTTCCATTACTTTCTGTCAGCAATGTTTCGTACTTCCCAGTGTACAAGACATGCACCTTGATTACCTCTATTCCTAAGCATTTTGTCAATGTTGGTGTTTCCTAAAATGCAATTATTTCCTTAAATTCCTTTTTGGATGATTCATTGCTTGTGTATACAAATGAGAGATTTTTGTGTATAGATATTTTGTCCTGGAACTTTGTAGAATTAGGGTATAAATTACAAAGGTTGGTGGGTCGTGCACAGAGCATTAAAGTTCGGGACAGTCATTGCCTTGGGGTCCATCTCGTGGGTCTTGCTGGCATCTGGGAGTGGTTATTGCTGGAGGGGTCATTTTGGTGCCGGCCGGGTCTTTGACTTGAGTTCAGAGATGAGCCTGAAGGAGGGAGGTCATTGGTTAGGAAGTACAAAGGAAGGTCAGAGTGGAGGTGGGTAAAGGCCTCTTTAGCTCAGAGATCAGGGAAGCTTCAAGCCCCTGCAACACACCTTGCCCTGTTCATTGCTTCCAGCTGCCTGGTCGTGAGTTCTGTCCTTCTAATGAACTGGTGAGGTAGTAAGTAACACGTTTCCCTGAGTTCCAGGAGCCGCTATTAGAGCAGACTGCGAGCAGACTATTAGAACCTGAGTAGGAGATTGTGGGGACCTCCGACCTGTAGCCCATAGCTTGGAAAAATGGGTGACCTCTCTGCCCAGCCACTGTCTGACCCCTAAGTTAACAGCATAGGGATCCAGTGACCCCACACAGCAAAGAGCACAGACTTGACAAAGATTGCTCAGAAAAGTCACTGAGCCAACGGTAGCAACTACAACGAGCAGCCAGAAGGAGGCCTCGTGTAAGGAAGGTCTGATTTCAGAATGCTTCCATGATAATATTCATCATCACACTGTGAATTTGTCAGTAGGGCCAAGTCCCCAAGCTGGGGTTCAGGTAGCTTCCAAATGTTCCACCTGCCTCTCCCTGGCTCCCCCAGCCATGCACAGCCCTGTGTTGCTTCCCAGGAGAGGGCAGTTTTAACCAAGGTCCGGAAGATGGGATGGGTTCTCCTGACTCCCCAGTTACCACCCCCTACCCAGGACTGCAAGAGAGGACCGTTTCCTTCAGCTTTTTGTAACGTACCCGGTGGGGTCTGGAAGTTGACAAAGAGAGATGAACAGGAGAAAAGCAGACAAAGCATATTGATTTTTTTTTGGTGGGAACCTCATATGAACATGGAGACCAGCAGCGGCGACTGGAGCGGGCGGCTCTTCGACCTTTTAGACAAAGAAGCCATGGATGTGGGAAGAACTGAGAGAGACGGGGCGGGACTAGGGCTGGTAAATGATGAAGAGGTAACTAGGAAGATAAAGGTTCAATTAAGCAGGTTTGTTCCTACAGCCTTTGGGGCCCTGAATTCTTCCTTGACTCTGGTGAGAAGCTTGTCCTCCCTGCGGTCTGGGCAGAGCAAGTGCCACATGGGAGTTTTCTGACCTGCTTCAGGGAAGAAGGGCCGATGGCTGGGAATCCGAGGAATCTTCCTGCTTCTGCTCTATGCAAAATTCTTTCACTTTCTGTGTTGCCAAGGTGCCATATTTGGGGTAGTGTGTCCTGACCCTCTCCTGCCTGCTACTATGCTTCTCCTCCTCGTATCCAGGATTTGGATGTGCTGCTGCAGAGATGTCCCAGCCCTGGGGCCGCCCCTTGTCCAGGGAGCACCTGCCTGCGGGGTTGGGGGGGGTGCCTACGACTTCCCACATGGGTGCCCTGTTGCTATGGGCGGCCACCCCTCCTTGGGGAGGTAGTGTGAGCGTGTGCCGATCTTACTTCAAGAAACTGACGTCATTCCTGCAGTGCCTACCCGGTGGTGGGATCATAAGGAGTTCTAATGTTAGTATCTTGGGGAAGCTCCATTTCTTCCCACCATGGCTGTACTAACCAGGGTCAATTCTGGATGATTTTACCTAAAACCAGAGATTTTTCTAGAACCTCACCCAGAGATTTTTCTAGAACCTCAACAGCAGAGAACATGAGAACATTTTCAAGACCTTGCTAAGTATGCTAACCACAGGAGCAAACTGGTAACTCAGAAACTATTGAAATGAAGAACTGGTTCTCCTTCTCCCATATCTGGCTAGTGCGCTCTGTTCTGGCTCGATCCCACCTCAGGCAGCTGGAAGGTTGACCTCCCAGGTCGGCTGCCACTGAGATGGCTACTGTTTCCAGAAATTCTTCGGGGTGTGGCCGGTGTTGCCCACCTGTGCACGGATCATGTTGGCGACCTCTGACAGTGGAGCCACTGGTCCTCCAGGCATGGTCCCTCCCCTGTCCCCCAGTGGAGCCATCACACTGAGGGTTTAGTGGGACAGGAGCTGCCCCCAGGCAAAACCACCCGAGATTCCCACTGTCCCACTGACCTCCAGATGCTACTCAGTTACTCCTGAGCTTCTGGTGTCTTCCTGGGACCCTGACCTGGCTGTTTTTGGACAGCTCGTCCAGTGGTACCCTCACTTTCTGGGATGGGGATTTGCTGGAGTCTGCAGTGTGTCGGGCTGCCTCACCTGGATCGCTTCTTGAAGGTACATCGTCTGGGCCATCTGAGGACCCAAGACTGTGGGTCTGTGGCCGGGAGGGTTTCTGAGCAGAGCTGGGGGGATGGGAGGGCTGTAAGGTCCAAGTCAGGTTTCCAGAAAGCTGTTTGTGGTCCCTGGCGTCCTACCAGTTTTGAATCAAGCCCTGAGATCTTTAAAATGTCAGCAGTATTACAGCGTGGGCCAGAAAATCACATGTCTCCGAGCGCCTAACCCCACCTAAACTATTGGCCACTTTTTTCACTTGAGCTGAGTACAGAGGATTTGGAGTCGGGGTTTGAGGGGAGATTGTGGGCCAGATTCTGTGTTTGGGGACACAGGCCATCCAGAAAGTTTGTGCTGAGCCTGAGGAGGGGGCCTGTGTGGAGACCCCAGCTGCAGACACTGCTGTCTGCCGATGCCCCCTCAACCTGCCCCAGGGCACCTGCTGCTGGGGGAGCGCCTGCCCCTCTCTCCTGCATCAGCAGTGCCTCCTCCCCTAACAGTCACCGCCAGCCTGCAGCCTGGGAGGGTGGATACCCCAATGATGTCCAGCGCTGGGGACAGATCCTCTGTGTGTGGGACATGGTCTCCAGCAGGCTGAGTCCAGGTCCCCTGGTGCTCACTCTTCTCCTGGGGGCTCACGGTGGCACATCCCCACTCAGGCTCCCTGGGCCCGACTCCTCCCCTGCTCAGAGACCACCCCTGGCCCAGGCTCCACACGCTGGGACTGCATCAGGTCATCTAGACCTTCTGGAGTCGTGCTCCCATGGCCATGACATGGGCACAGGCTGGCCTCACAGACTCGTCAGAGAGGACCCAGTGCAGGAAGATGCGGGCCACTACAAGGGAGTCACCTTCTCCCCAGGGAGAAGGATCTACACCTTCTCCCCAGGGCTGCCGGTCCCCAGACCGGAGACCTGCCATTCTGAGGGTGTCTGGCGCTGCCTCCATAGGGTTTCCTTTGCCCGTGTCCTTCCCCGGGAGCTCCCGAATCTCCAACACATGCCCCCACGTGCCTGTTCTCCTCCCTGTACTTGCGGCATTTGGTCTCTGTCCCTGCGGACCCCGTGATTGGAGCCTGGTTTCGACCAGAGTCAGGTGAAAGTATTCTCTGGTCTTGAGTTGTGAGCGATGTGTTTGACCTCTGTGGTGTGTCTTCCAGCTTTCTGTGTTTCCTGGTTTCTGTGTGGGCCACAGAGGAGCCAGCCGTTTCCTGTCTGTGGTGTCCCAGCAGGAACAGGGGTCTCACCCCGAGATCGTGCCCATAATTCCTAAAGGGGCCTCTGTGATTACATCTCATCTGTAATCCATCAGGCACGTCAATATCGAATAAAGGAAAATCTATGTTAAATTAGCACAGAAAAAAATAAGTCCCCTTTCAAAATCGGTGGGCAGACACAAAGGCACCTGTTGTGTGATTCCACGTACAGAAACGTGCAGAACAGGGAATGGAAGAGAGAAAGCCCCTTAGTGTTTGCAGCATCTGGGCTGGAGGAGAAATGGCCAGGTAGGGCTTTGGGTTCAGGGTCTCCTTTGGGGAAGGAGATATCCTGCAGCAATGTTCTGTCGTGTGGTGGGTAATCGCTGGGAATGTACTTAAACTCCTGATGCGTTTAATTGAAAACAAGTAATTTTATTTAAAACGAATGATAAATAGTATACAGAACACGTAAAGACAAAATCAAAATCAGTATGTAGAAGAAAGGAAAAATGTACACGTCGGGGACAAAACCTTCCTGCAGGCCGTCAGGGTCGGGGGTTAGAACAAAGGGTAACTGTTCTAGGAGCAGGGCTGTGGGCACCAGAAGGGGCTCTGGGAGGTCCACAGGAGGAGGAGTACGGGCAGGAGCAGGGGCAGATTCGAGAGCAGAGGCACAGGCGGGGTCAGCGGCAGGATCTATAGCAACAGCAGGCCCCGGGACAGGGGCAGACACCAGCTCTTCCTGGACAGAGTCAGCCTCGCTGTGCGCAGGTGCCCAGACACCTGCTGGCTCCTGGTCTCCTGATGAAGTCCCTGCAGGCACCATCCCTGCCTCTGGAGCTGTGGATGCAGGTGGGGCCAGCTGTGGCTCCTCTGATGGGGCCAGCTCTGGCTCCTCTGATGACAGGAGGAAAGCGCACCCGCGTGTCTGTCTCTCCATGTGCCGTTGCAGACACGTTGCTCAGCCCAGGGCCTCCCAGAGTAGCTGCAGCCACGGAGGAACCCTCACCGGGACATCTCCCTGACTGCGGTCTACCCGCTGTGAGCTCTGAGCGCAGTCCTGGCTCCTGTCCCCACATCAGCCTCTGGGGTCTCCTGCCCTTGGGGCCCGGCACCGACCCACCCGCAGACACCCACGTGCCCCAGCCCCGGCCTTCTCACCCTCAGGCTCGGCCTCCATGGGCTCCGGCTCCTGGACTACGCAGTGGGGTAGACACGTGGGCAGTGTCAGAGGCCTTCCCGCGGAGTGCCCAGTCCCTGCTCCTGCAGAGCCCGGTACGGTCACTCTCTCTGTCAGGGAGATGGAGCGGGTGTCCGCCAGCCTCCTTCCTATTTCATCGTCACCAGTGTTCTGCAAAGACAGACACCGGTAGCCAGCCCAGACCATTAGAGCCCTGCCCAGCCGTCCTCACCGTCTCCTCCCACCCGCCCCTGCTGCTCCCAGATCAGACACAGACCGGTGCGTGCACAGCGCCCCACCTGCGACAGGAACCCATACCTGCAGGACACGGGATGCACCCTGGGCGGAAGCTACTGTCCCTCCTCTCACAGGAGGCAGCCCCCACACCCACATCCCACCCAGCCAGCCTCGACCTGGGTGTGAACATGAACTGCCCACCGGGCATCTGACCCCTTGTCAGCCTGTTCTTGAATGGGGTGGGCGCACCTCACATGAGCCTTCTACACACACACACACACACACACACACACACACGCATGGGGAGGGGACCTAGGGCTGCACAGGTTGAATCAGAGCATGTGGGGCTGGGGGCTGGCTCTGGGCCTCACGGTGTTACCTTTCTCTTCTTTTGGCCAAATGGCCAGAGCCATCGGGGAGCCTTAAGACAACATCCCCAGTGAGGGAAAGTGTGTGCAGGACATGCTTTCTTCAGCTTGCAGCCTCCGGATATAGGAACACAACAGAAGAACATGTTGCTTGTTCAAAGATCCGCAACAAAATGAGCTGGGCAGGAGGCTGTCTCTGGTATGTGGGTGCCTGGTTACCTGGGTTCCCAATTGTGTTGGGCTCTATTGTGAGGAAACTGAGGTCACCACTGCCTGGGGTCTGCTTACCAACCACTTCCTCCTCACACAGGAGCCCCCCCCCAGGGTCCCCCTCCCCTCGCGTGCTCAATGCTCACCCTCTACTCCATGCCCCTTCCATACAGTGACAGCCATACAGCCCACCCACAGCACCTGCGAGGCCTGGGGGCAGCCAGTGTCCCCACTGTGAGGACACAGAGCTGGGTTCGGACTGGGTCCTGCTCGTGCCTGTTAGGTTCTGTGATCAAAGGAACAAGACTGATACAAAGTGAAGGTCAAGCAAAACTTTATTTCACGCCAAGCATCAAGAATCAAACTGACCGGTCAGGGCTATCTCTTACGAAAAGGCGATGCCGATGATCCTGACAAGGTCACTCCCAAGAAGGCCGCTCCAGACGAGGCTGCTCTAGATGAGGCTGCTCCGCAGATGAGGCCGCTCCATGATCGGAGCTGCTCCCAAGAAGAGGCCACTCCCAAGATGAGGCCGCTGCTCCATGAGGTTGATCTCCGGACAAGGCCGCTCTCAAGAAGAGGCCATTCTGGACAAGACCGCTTTCCGGTGAGGCCACTCCCGACGACGAAGAGGCAACGATGACAGCAACGATGACAAGGAAGACAACCCGGATGACACAGACTCTGCTCCCCATGATGTCACTCTGACAAGGATCCCACCCAGAGGAAGCCACCGCTGCGGACAAGGCCGCTCGTGGCTCGGGGTGGCGAGGCATTTTGTGGCGAGACTGCTGGCGGCTAGGGGCCGTTGGCATCTCAGGACCGCTGGCATCCAGGGGCTGCAGGCGTCGGGACCGCTGACCGCTGGACTGCTGGTGTCTCGGGACCGCTGACGTCTAGGGGCTGCAGACGTCGGGACCGCTGACCGCTGGACCACTGGTGTCTCGGGACCGCCGTCAGTGCAACTGCCAGAGGCTGCAGGCGGCTGGAGGCTGCAGGCGGCTCAGGGCTGCTGGAGGCTGGAGGCTGGAGACTGCCGGCGCGGGGCCGCTGGTGGCGGTTATAGCTCTCACAAGAGCTGTTACAGCTCCTCCACTCCGCTGACTCTTCCTTCTGCTCCCGCCACAGCTCTCCTACCAACTGCTAGCCTCGCACAGCAACCTTTATGCAGTTGGTTGAGCCCCACCCCTACACAGGTGGCCAATCGGATCTCAATTCGCCCTAGTGGATATACACATGCCCCACCGATTGGACATCTCCACCCGGCCTGCCCTGCCCCTACATCCGGGGTCCACAAGCAAGTTCCTCTGGGAGGGACAGGCCCTTACAGTGCCCAGGGCTATGAGCCTGGACAGACCCTGTGCTTCTCAGGGCCTCCCCAGGCTCCCCACCTGCCCAGTGGAGGCTTCTGGCTTCTACTTCTAGGGACGCCATCAGGGGTAGGACCTCCAAATACATTCTGTACCTACTCTCACAGGAGGCTGGTACGCACACGTGGGAATGCAAGGATGAGTGGGGGGCTGGGCGGGGCACAAACACAGCTCAGAGGGGCCTGGATCTGCTCTGGGGTCCAGGCAAAGCCACCCTCCTCCTGCCTGTCTCCCAGCCCTGTGGGAAGGTTGCAGTGAACGGATTCTGACCTTGTCCTCTCGTGACTCAGACTGCCAGGGAGGGACTCCCATTAGGTTTAGGCTCAGGTCCCAGGGCCTCATCGGCACCCATGTGCTGGGCAGTCCCCACAGTGGTTCTTGGCAATTCCCGAATCCTGGTCACACATCCCTGTGGAATTCTCTGCCCTCCAGGGGGGATGGCCTGTGTGACGGCGCTCTAAGGACTAGAATAGGGCGAAATCATGGGGTATTGTTTCCAAGCCAGTTGAAGAAAGTCTGTGACTTCTCCTGGTTCCCTCTCTTGTGTTCTTTCTCTTGTCTCTGTCTTCTCTGCGTGTGTCTGTCTCTCTCCCAAGAACAGGATCTGGGAGTTCTGGGGGTGATGGAAGAAACCTCAGAAGCCTCCCTTGTCCCTGTTTCCCTCTCCTGTCGTGTGCTTCATTCCTTCCTAAGGCCTCCTCACCCTGACCAGAGCCCTGACTCTGGAACCTCTTCCAAATGGGGACACTGAGGCTGCAACAGTATGCAGGGGGGGCGGTTCCTGAGCTTGGTCCCCAGACCAGCGGTTCAGTGCTCTGCCACATTCTGCCAAGCCAGGTCACCAGGCAGCCAAGCCCCTAGGCTGGCCTGTGCTCAGAAGGACCTCGAGGGAGTACAAAGCATTTTCCCAGGACTGGGAGCACAGTGGGTCTGGGATGGAGATCCAAGGCCAACAGACTTTTCTACAAGCCTGCGGGACCCTAGGGACATGCCATCTCTGCAGCCCAATTGACAGAAGAGTAAACTGAGCCCCTTTGTGCTGTAGCCCCGTCTGGACTTGGGCATCGGAGGGTTATCCTCTTCCTATTTCCAGTGGCCCAGGATGGTGATAGACACCAGAACCCAGACCCTGCCTTCTCCCAGTGCCCTGGCAACCCCCCTGGCCCTTTGGGGAACCCTCTGACCATCAGCCTGGCCTGTCTCCCCTCCCCCATGCTATGGATCTGGGTTCTTGCCAGGGGTCCTGATGCCTCTGTCCCACGGCTCAACTGTCTCTGACCTCTTTTTCCTTGCCTCCTTGTCACCCACTTCACTCCCAGGATGTCTTCCCCATCTGATCCCCATCTGGGCAGTCTGAGTGTTGTTTGTATGTGTGTGTACGCGTGTCCATGCAGGTGTACATGCCTCCACCTGTCTGGGGATGCCCAAGTTCATGTCCCCATATGGGACAGGGTGGGTAGCTATCCTCAAGGATCTGAAGGGCTCTCACCCCCAATGCAAACCTCATGGGGGTGTTGGGGCTGCCCATGACTGGAGAGCATCCCTGCTCCTTGTACTCTACCCCTCATTTGTCCTGGGCCAGTCCCTGCCTCTCTTGACCCCAGGTTCCCAACTGTCCCTGAGGGCCGGACATGGAAATGCTTGAAATTGGCCACTCCTCCAGGGGTAGGTGGAGGACAGGTGCACCAGGCATATAGGCCCCCCTCCCGAGAGGGCCAGTTGTGCACACAGCACCTGTACCATGTGCCAGCCCTGTGGCCGACGGGCACAAGACATATGTCCGCACCTGACCGGGCCCCCACGTTTCCTCACCACCACCAGCTCTGTGGCCCCAAAGTCCGCTGAGCCCCAGAACCATGCTCATCCTGGGCAGCAAGGTTCTGTGTACAAGGTCAGGGTACAAGACATCGGGGTATGCAAAGGTCACTGAATATCCCCCATCCAGGGACCGGAAATGCAGACTCAGTCCCAGGGTCCTGCTAAGTGCAGGCCTGCCCACAGCCAGTCTTCCCTCCAGCCCCAGGAAATCCAGGCGCTCTGGGAGGCTGCAAACTCATTACAAGCTAGAGCCAAGCCAGCCCTATGGGGCCCGGTTTTGGGTCCTGGAGCCCCACAGTGAGGAAAGCTGATGCGGGACGGGAGCTGGGAGAGGACAGGGTGGACTGTCCCTTGGGGCTATGGCTCCCTGGTCCCGCAGACTCTGTTGTGCCAGAGAAAGAAATCCCATCTGTCCTCTGCCAGAGAAGGTGAATTCCTAGGCCGGTTGGGCCTCTGGTGCCTGAAGACATGTGCGTCCCCTGCAGAGAACGGTGATGGGCGGCCCCTCTGGGTGAGCAGCGCCCATCCCAGGCCGCAGGTGCACCCATCTCCGAGCCATGCTCGTACTCAGACTCACCCCAGGAAACTCTGGCATGATTTTTCACAGATGTATTTTTAGGAGTGTTTGCCACTGTCCCCAGCAGTGCGGGAGAGAGAAGGGACTGCACCCATACGAATGCCCAAGGAGATGGGGGTTGGCTCAGTTAAGCCGCTGAATCTTGATTTTGACTCAGGCTGTGATCTCATGGTGTGGGATGGAGCCCCATGAGGGGTCTGTGTTCAGTGCAGTGTGAGCGCACGGTTCTCTCTTCCCCCCTCCTGCCTCTCCCAGCAGTCTCGTGCCACACTGTTACTCTAAATTAATAAAATCTTTATAAAAATGGAATCATAGGGAGTATACTTTTAAAAAATCATAAGGAATCCTAACATTCATTTTGCCATTTTAAACATTTTCAGTATAAAGTCCGGTAGTGTTAAGTATATTTGCACTGCTGTGAAATGTGTCTTGAGAATATTTCATCTTGCACATCTGAAATTCTGTACCCATTTTTATATGCTTTTTATGTAGAAAGCATATTTATTTATTTATTATGTTCAGTTAGCCATCATCCAGTACAACTTTAGTTTTTGATGTAATGTTCAATGATTCATTAGTTGCATGTAACGCCCAGTGCTAATCACATCATGTGCCCTCCTTAATACCCATCACCCTGTTACCCCCTCCTACTCCTGTCTGTAACCCTCACTTTGGTTCCCAGAGTCCAGATTCTCTCATGGTTTGTCTCCCTCTCTGATTTCTTCCCATTCATTTTCCCCTCCCTTCCCCTGTGGTCCTCCACGATCTTTCTTACATTCCACATATGAACAAACCCATATGGTAGTTGTCCATCTCCGCCAGACTTATTTCATTCAGCATAATCCCCTCCAGTTCCATCCATGTCAGTGCAAATGGTAGGTATTCATCCTTTCTGATGGCTGAAGAATATTCCATTGAATAGATGAACCACATCTTCTTTACCCATTCATGTGTTGAAGGCCATCTCGACTCCTTCCATAGTTTGGCTATTGTGGACATTGCTGCTGTGAACATTGGGGAGCAGGTGTCCCTTCTTTTCACTATGTATCTTTGGGGTAAATACCCAGTAGTGAAGTTTCTGGCGGGAAGGGTAATTCTGTTTTTCACATCTTGAGGGACCTCCATACTGTTTGTCAGAGTGGCTGCACCAGCTTGCTTTCATCCTTGCCAGCTTCTGTCATTTCCTGATGTGCTCATTTTTGGCCATTCAGACTGGTGGAAGGTGGTATCTTGTTGTGGTTTTGACTTGTATTTCCCTGAGGCAAGTGATGTTGAACATTTTGTCATGTGTCTGTTAGCTGTTTGCATGTCTTGGAGAAATGTCTGTTCATGTCTCTGCCCATTTCTTGATGGGGTTATTTTTTTGGGTGTTGAGTTTGAGAAGTTCTTTATAGATCTTGGATATCAGCCCTTTCTATGACATGTCAATTGCTAACATCTTCTCCCATTCCGTGGGTTGCCTCTTTATTTTGTTGACTGTTTCCTTTGATGTGCAGAAGCTTTGTATCTTACTGAAGTCCCAATAGTGCATTTTTGCTTCTGTTTCCCTTGCCTTTGGTGATGTGTCTAGGAAGAAGTTGCTGTGGCTGGTCCAAGAGGTGACTGCCTATGTTTTTCTCTCAGATTTTGATAGATTCCTGTCTCACATTGAGGTCTTTCATCCATTTTGAGTTTGTAAGAGAATGGTTGAATTTCCATCTTCTGCATGTGGCTGTCCAATTTTCCCAGCACCATCAATTGGAGAGACTGTCTTTTTCCATTGGGTATTCATTCCTGCTTTGTCAAAGATGAGTTGACCATAGAGCTGAGGGTCCATTTTTGCGGTCTCTATTCTTTTACATTGATCTACATGTCTGTTTTTGTGCAAATTCCATGCTGTCACAGTTTTGTAATATAGCTTGAGGTCAGGCATTGTGATGCCCCCAGCTTTGGTTTTCTTTATCAACCTTTCCCTGGATGTATGGGGCCTTTTCTGGTTCCATACAAGTTTTAAGATTGTTTGTTCCAATTCTATGGAAAAAATGCCCATGGTATTTTAATAGGGATGGCATCGAACGTGTAGATTGCTCTGGGCAGTACAGACATTTTAACCATGTTTATTTTTCAGATCCATGAGCATGGAATAGTTTTCCATCTTTTTGTGTCTTTCTCCTTTTCTTTCATAAATGTTCAGTAGTTTCTAGAGTATAGATCCCTATCCTTTTGGATAGGGTTATTTGAAGTTATCTTACAGTTATTTGAAGTTATCTTACAGTTTTGGGTGTTATTTTAAGTGGAATTGATTCCCTAATTTCTCTTTCTACAATTAAATTGTTAGTGTATAGAAAAGCAACTGATTTCTGTGCATTGATTTCATATCCTGCCACAATACTGAACTGTTTATGAGTTCTAGTAATTTGGTGGTGGAGTATTTTGTATTTTCCACATAAAGTATCATGGCATCTGTTAAGAGGCAGAATTTGACTTCTTTGCCAATTTGAATGCCTTTTATTTCTTTTCGTAGTCTGATTACTGATGCTGGGACTTCTAGTACTATGTTGAACAATATTGGTGAGAGTGGGCTTCCCTCTTGTGTTCCTGACCTTAAGGAAAGCACTCTCAGCTTTTCCCCATTGAGAATGGTATTCACTGTGAGCTTTTCATAGATGGTTTTTATGAAACTGAGGACTGTCCCCTCTATCTCTATACTCTGAAGACTTTTAATCAGGAAAGGGGCTGTATTTTGTCAAGTGCTTTTTCTGCATCAATTGAGAGGATGCTATGGCTCTTGTCTTGTCTTTCATTAATGTGCTCTATCGTGTCGATTGATTTGCGAAAGTTGAACCACCCTGGCATGTAAGGAATAAATTCCACCTGGTCGCAATGGATAATCCTTTTTATGTACTGTTAGATCCTATTGGCTAGGATCTTGTTGAATATTTTTTTAAGATTTTATTTATTTATTTGACAGAGAGAGATCACAAGTAGGCAGAGAGGCAGGCAGAGAGAGAGAGAGAGAGAGAGAAGGAAGCAGGCTCCCCGCTGAGCAGAGAGCCCGATGCGGGACTCGATCCCAGGACCCTGAGATCATGACCTGAGCCAAAGGCAGTGGCTTAATCCACTGAGCCACCCAGGCGCCCCTCTTGTTGAGTATTTTGACAATCATGTTCATCAGGGATATTGCTCTGTAATTCTCCCTTTTGATGGGGTCTTTGACTGGTTTTGGGATCAAGGTAATGCTGGTCTCATAGAATGCGTTTGGAAATTTTCCCTCTGTTTCTATTTTTTGAAAGGGCTTCAGAGGAATAGGTATTATTTCTTCTTTGAATGACAGCCTTGCTGGATAAGGCATCTTTGGCTGCATGTTCTTCTCACTGAGTATCCTGAATATGTCTTCCTAGCCCTTTCTGGCTTGTCAGGTCTCTGAGAACAAGTCTGACATTATTCTGATGTTCCTCCTTCCATACATAAGAAACCTCTTCCCGTGGCTGCTTTCTGGATTGCTTTCCTGGTTCTAAGATGTGCAAGTTTTCCATTTTGAATTCTCATAGTATATTTATATAATATTTTGTATTTTCTATGTGCACCCTCATATTATCTGTGAATATCCATAATTACCCCCTCAATTCTCACTCTTTTTGTTTCTCTTGCCTTATAACACTGGATAGATGCTCCAGTGCAATGTTAACTTATGCATTAACATAAGTTAACAATGCTAGTTAACACATTGTTTGAAGATTTTAATATACCTTTCTCCATATCTGATAGAAGAAGCAGATGAAACATTAGTAACAAATGTAACCTAGTTGACATATCTGGAACATTACATGTTAAGTAGAGAATACATTCTTTTCCAGTGGTCCTAGGATATTGACCCAAGTAGATGAAATGTTGGGCCATGAATCAAGTCTACATGTTTGAAAACCTGAAACTAAGTAGACTGGATTTTTAGACCACAGGGGAATTGAGGCATAGTCATAAGGAAAGAAAAACAGGAATTCCCTCAATGTTTAAAAATTAAAAGTAAATTTGCTACATATCCTAAGGCTCAGACAGGGAATCACAAGGGAGATTCTCAACCTTTCCTGCATCAGAGCTCACAGACAATGCCTCGCTATATGTGAAGAGCAGTAAAAGGAGCTAGACAGTTCAGCCTTAAGTCGGTTCTGCCTACCTGAGCCACACCTGGCAGCCTTGACCTGTGGTCCCCCCACAACTGCCCTTTGTGGTATCCCTGAGCTAAAAGGGACAACATGGCCATATGGAAATGGGAAGATCCCTGCTCCTAGTGATGATGGTGCCCCCCGCCCAAGCTGCCCTTTCTGATGGCCCTGACCTAAGGGGGACAGAATGGCCATATGGAAATGGGAAGCTCCACACCCCTAGTGATGATGGTGCTATTGTCTTGTCCTCACCAGTCCAACAGCATGCTTTCTGAGTGAAATATGACACAATAACAGCTTCCTGACCTTCCTTAAGGTTTCAAAATCATCTCGTGAGTCATGTCTTAGAAATATGGGTTCAACATGTGTTCTTTCTTCCAGAAAAGAAATAGACCCCAATAGTAATCATGGCTTCCTGATCCCCTGCTCTTGAGAGCCATCACGCTGGCTCTTTGTGGAATTCTCTCTCATAAACTTCCAAACTATGATGTAGATACTATTGGGCACATTGTATAGATGGTGAGGCAGGGGCTCAGAGATGATTCAAGTCACAGAGGATTTTAGTGTCAGAAACCCAAGTGGGATCCCCAAACTGACTCCAAATCCCTGTCGTTCCAAACAGTACTATTCCCTTCTTATCTCTGGTCTTCTCAATCTGGAAACATCTCAAGTCTCAGGATTTTCTTGTGTGGTTGGTCCACTGAAATGAATTCAGCTAGCCTTTTCACCTCTGCCCATCATGATCATTAAGAGTGGAGGATTTCTGGGGCACCTGGGTGGCTTAGTGGGTTTAGCAGCTGCCTTCGGCTCAGGTCATGATCCCAGCGCCCTGGGATCAAGTCCCACATCGGGCTCCTTGCTTGGCAGGGAGCCTGCTTCTCCCTCTGCCTCTGCCTGCCTTTCTGCTTGTGCTCGCTCTCTCTCCCTCTCTCTCTCTCTGACAAATAAATAAATGAATAATCTTAAAAAAAAAAAAGAGTGGAGGATTTCTAAGTAAGATACTCAAAGATCCCTAGGCATAGAGACATTGGAATATTTTTCTGACATTAAAGTTCCTGAAAGGACTATCTTTTTAAAATTGGTTCAGACTTTGGTATGTTCAGAGTGTGCTGTAAGACAGGTCTGAAATACTATTTAAAAGTACTCTGCTCCTAGGAAGATGTCAGCCGCAGCAACATCTTCCTAGGAACATCGCCAAAGGCAAGGGAAGCAAGGGCAAAAATGAACTTTTGGGATTTCATCAAAATCAAAAGCTTTTGCACAGCAAAGGAAACAGTTAACAAAACCAAAAGACAACTGACAGAACGGGAGAAGATATTTGCAAACGACATATCAGATAAAGGACTAGTGTCCAAAATCTATAAAGAACTTAACAAACTCAACACCCAAAGAACAAATAATCCAATCAAGAAATGGGCAGAGGACATGAACAGACTTTTCTGCAAAGAAGACATCCAGATGGCCAATAGACACATGAAAAAGTGCTCCATATCACTCGGCATCAGGGAAATACAAATCAAAACCACAATGAGATATCACCTCACACCAGTCAGAATGGCTAAAATCAACAAGTCAGGAAATGACAGATGCTGGCGAGGATGCGGAGAAAGGGGAACCCTCCTACACTGTTGGTGGGAATGCAAGCTGGTGCAACCACTCTGGAAAACAGCATGGAGGTTCCTCAAAATGTTGAAAATAGAACTGCCCTATGACCCAGCAATTGCACTACTGGGTATTTACCCTAAAGATACAAACGTAGTGATCCAAAGGGGCACGTGCACCCGAATGTTTATAGCAACAATGTCCACAATAGCCAAACTATGGAAAGAACCTAGATGTCCATCAACAGATGAATGGATCAAGAAGATGTGGTATATATACACAATGGAATACTATGCAGCCATCAAAAGAAACGAAATCTTGCCATTTGCGACAACATGGATGGAACTAGAGCGTATCATGCTTAGTGAAATAAGTCAAGCGGAGAAAGACAACTATCATATGATCTCCCTGATATGAGGAAGTGGTGATGCAACATGGGGGCTTAAGTGGGTAGGAGAAGAATCCATGAAACAAGATGGGATAGGGAGGGAGACAAACCATAAGTGACTCTTAATCTCACGAAACAAACTGTGGGTTGCTGGGGGGAGGGGGGTTGGGAGAAGGGGGGTAGGGTTATGGACATTGGGGAGGGTATGTGCTTTTGGGTAAATTGGAAGGGGAGATGAACCATGAGAGACTATGGACTCTGAAAAACAATCTGAGGGGTTTGAAGTGGCGGGGGGGTGGGAGGTTGGGGTACCAGGTGGTGGGTATTGTGGAGGGCACGGCTTGCATGGAGCACTGGGTGTGGTGAAAAAATAATGAATACTGTTTTTCTGAAAATAAATAAATTGGAAAAAAAATAAAAAAAAATAAAAAAAAAATAAAAGTACTCTGCTCAGCCTTTTCTACAAAGTGCGCTAATGCTTATAAACACCGCTAAACTATTCCCTCACTCATGATTACTTAGTTCCTAACCATCGTAGTGTTTATGTGGTAAGACTATGACTTACATTAGTCAAAATCTGCATGGGAAAAACTAAGGCAGTGTAGCCAAGCTTTAGGGGGACTTCATGTTTCAGTTAGTGTTGTGACAATGAGCTACTCTGTTCATTCTGTAGTATAAGGGAATGGTGCCAGACATCTCTAAAATGTCGGGGTGTTCTCAAATTTTGACTTTAAGTTATCTGAGTGCTTCAGAGATTCGGGCAGGAAAAAGGGAGGAGCCCAGCTTCTGTGAACACCTCTGTTACCTGTGGAAGGAACTTGGAACAGGGAACCTTCTGTAGGCATCATTTTGCTTTCTTGGTAGTACTGTAAAGGTGCTTTTGTCCCAAGGTCCTCTCTTTAGTAGTACTTAGAATGATAATGGAAATTTTAATCTTTTACCATCCATGGGCCCAGATCCTGGCTCCCAGGGAAGCTATCCTTTGACATTTTACCAAGTTCAAAATGACTGGGCAAAACCTCAGACCATGGGCCCTATTTATACCCCAAGCACATGTTGTACATCTGCTTCAAGAAGGAAAAGATCCCCCCAAAATGCCATTACAAACATAAAGATAAGAAAAACAGAAGAACCTCTCCTGCTCCCATAAAATTAAAGTCATACTGACTTGCACATACTGGAAACATAAGGAAAAGTCTGTAACTTTGTGGAATGTTCTTCCTCATGATTATGTGTAACTCTTTATGTAAAACAAAACAGAACAAATATAGAAACCTACCTCAAATGTTCCTTCCCCAGAGCACTCCCTTCCTTGTGAAGAATGTGTCTCCCAGGCAGCTATCTTGACTTGGGTTTGAGTAAAACTCTCTTCCTTTCTTTCTCAAATGTTTAAAATGTTCATTTAGTGTCGACAATAACAATATGTTTTCTTTTTAAGTGAAAAATCAGTGTTCCTGGTTCACAATTCCCAACAGCATCGTAGGGCGGTGTTTCTTGTTCATCCTGGAGCTTCCCTGCAGAACAAGCATGTGTATATATATTCCAGCACAAATGGGCTTATCCTAGAAAGGTGCTCCAAAGGTCCGAAAAGCACTGTCCACTCCATGGGTGAAAAAGGCGAAACTTACCAGAAGAAGGTGAGGCTCTTCCCACTTAGAACATTACTTTCTGGGTCTTAAAATTGCCATGAAAATGTGGGACACTATTGCATTTCCTGAAGCCCAAGCCTGGGAAGGGCTGAGAGAGCAGCTGACCTTGTCAGGAGTCAGGAACAGCTCTGCAGGCAGGGCTGGTGCAGAAAGGGAAGGGGCAGGCCTCTGAGGGTGGTCTGTAGGAGAGGGGTCCCGGGAAGGAGCCAATTGTCTGTAAGAGGGGAAGCCATGCCCACGGCCCACCCACGTCTGCCTCACTAAGCCTAGTATTAGAGTGAGGAGGCCTCTCCAGAAGCACCTGAAAAAGCAGGGAGGTGCGGATGTAAGGGCGAGTCCCCGGATACAGACAGGTGCAGCATCCAATGGGCTCACGGAACCATTCTCCCTGACCAATCAGTGCGTGGCGGTTGAGCTACATCCTCTGTGGGCAGAGCTTGAGCTGCCACGGAAAGCAGACACAGGGAAGGTGAGGGGGCAGGGGAGAGAGCTTGGGTGGGGAGGTCCTGAGTCCTTAAGTTCACGCTGTGCGCCCCGGGCTGGGGGGTGCTTCCGCGGGTAGGGTCTTCAAAGGGTGGGTGAAGTGAGTTCATCATGATGACTCAGGTGGAATTTATTTTTCCCTTAAGTCTTTCCGCCCCATATCTGTCAACTGGCCCTATCCCCCAGACCAGTGAACTCCAGGGCGTCCACTCAGCCAAGCTTTTGTGGGATGGGTTGTGGTCATTTCAGGGTTCCCTGTGTTCCCCAGGAAGAGAGCATGTAAAGACAGTACACAGCCCCCAACTTCAGTGGGGTGCCTCTGTCTCCTGGCACAGTGCCAGCAATGGAACTTGAGCAGCCCCCAGTTCAGCAAGTTGTCCCCTGCACGCCCCACACACAGGTGTGGCGCTAACAAGCCGCAGATCAGTTCCCTAGCTTCAGCATTTTGCGCCCAGTCTGTAGGTTTGGTGGAAATGGGCTGTCAGGGTCCTGCAGGAGGGTCCTCCAGGCTCTGCCCCCCAGGCACAGCCTTGGCGCTAACAAACCCTGGAGCCCTCTCCCAGCTTGAGCAACTTGCCCCCTCCCTGTTCCAGGAGGTGGTGATTGGGCTGTCAGGATCCTGCAGGAGCGTCTTCCTGGTGGGGGCCTGGAGGCTGGCGGAAACCAGATCCCACTCAATTTGATGAGGACCGAAGAGTTGGGTGTTTTTTTTGAAGAGTAACTTCACTTCTCCAGAAAGGACGGTGGCATTGCTCAACTTTAGAATGAAGCTAATTACTACGTAAGAAACAAGCATGTGTCTCCCCTCTCCCAGGGACTGGAGCAGGTGTGCAGGCCTTGGGTCGGGGGTGACTTCTTATCTCCACCTGACAACACTTCCCCACTCTGGCTCCACAAGACCCAATTTTGAACTCAGCATCTGAGTCAGTCATGTGGCTTGTCACCGGACGTCAGCAGGTACATTACGGGAAACGTCACATCCATTGTGGGGCGGGAGGTAAAACTTCTCTTTAACCCCAAACCTCCTGGGCTTTTCCCTTGCCTCTAGTGGAGTCAAACCGAAGGAGCTGTCAGCAATCTAGAGCGGGTGCCAGAATTCCTGAGTTTCTCTGCAGGGAGAACGGGGCAAGGGATCCCATTTTCTCTGTTCATTTCTGGCTTACGAAGGTATTTGGAACATCTCTTTCCTAGGCAATCGCTTTGATTAGAAAGGGAAGATGAGATTTCCTGTTCGTGTTTTTAACATGTAATGTGTTCCTTCATCTAATGGTGTTTATTTCATTGGGCCGAGGTTGTGGTGGCGTGGCCGGCATCTAGTTAGGTGCTGTCTGTAGTCAGGTAGAGACTTGGGTGATGTCTTGTCATTTGTGTGATGTTTCCTAACTGATTAGTCCTTTCATCAGAAGAGTTACAATTAAGGAATAATTCAAAATTATTCAGAGCAGACTTTTAACATTTAAAAGTTAAACTTGACTTTCTAGTTTCACTAAATGGATCATCTAGATATTCGGACATGCTGTATTTTCTCTGTAGTCTCATTTCTGGTGGAGCCAGCAGGAGAGTCTTTGGGAGTTCTCCTGGACAGAGGCATGCTGGTGGCTTCAAGGGACTTGACATGAGGAGCCCTGGGGTGAGTTCTGGAACTGCTTGCCGGGTGCTGGGTGAGTCATTATCACACAGAGTTTCTGTTTCCTCTTTATGAAATTGCTGGCAGGTATTATCTATGGAAAGAGTTTTTACACAGAAACTGTTAAGCCTAATGAAGGGCAACTAAAAATGAGGTGATTTGGGCTGTATTATTCTGTAAAAAATAGTTTTAAAACCCCCTGTCATAGGATATGGTACTTCATTGTACAAGGAGCCCTCGGACAGCTGCAGGGAAAGACTCAGACCTCAGAGCACGCTCATGTTCCATTGAAACGTGACTTACAGTTTGCCCAGGGAGGAAGGTAAGTGCAGAGAACCACGACAGAGGGGAAAAGAGGTGTTAGCCATTCAGGAAGGAGCCTCCTGCCTTTCTCCGGAAAGCCTTGGGCCAGTGTAATTTTGGAAGGGGGGGATCCTGGAGCTCCGCGGCAGACAGGGGAGCTCCAGGGCTGGGTAGAGCTGACAGGGTCCCGGAGGAGAGCGGAGTGCATTCTGCGGGAGGCTGTGGGCAGGGCCGGCTCCCGGGCTGGCTGTGTGTCCCCCGTGTGACAGTTGTGACA
The DNA here is from genome assembly GCF_020171115.1 of Neogale vison. Classification (NCBI taxonomy): domain Eukaryota; kingdom Metazoa; phylum Chordata; class Mammalia; order Carnivora; family Mustelidae; genus Neogale; species Neogale vison. The sequence continues at coordinate 119,159,961 of NC_058102.1, read as the reverse complement.
GGTCAGGGCGGGGAGCAGGTTCCTGGCTGAGGACAGGTGAGGCGCAGGTGGAGAACTGGCGGAACCCCTGCTTCTGTGCCACCAGCCTCCCCCAATGCGCACAACCTCGTCGTCTGTCCCTGTCACTCCAGTTCAGACCTCTCTGCTTTGCCAGGCTGAGACGCTGGTTTGGGCTTCGTTCTTTGTGTGTGGGTGACGTTTCAAAAGTTAGCTGGTGGAAGTGAGAACATCTGTTCCTCTGTTATTTGCTGCTCTTCTGCAATCACTGACTGAATCAGTAGTGGAAGGAGCAATCTTTCTGTTTTCCTTCCTGTTTTAATTAAACAATGGGAAAGCAGTCTTCTGAAATAGTCCAAGAATCCTTTGTGGCGGTCCATGTTTTTCTCTTCCGTGAACCACTTTCTGATATTGGAAATTATTTTTCAAAGTAAAGCACAGCCTCAGAGCTGTAACAGGGTGCAGTGCCCTTTGTGAGGAATGTAAGTTGTTGAGGGAACGGGAAGTGGCTCTCTGTGCTCCCTGCGGATATCTAGCCTTCTCCGTGGGGTCTGCTCACCTCGTGGCCCATCCTGGGCTCTGAAACTGACCCAGTGAATCATTTGTGACTGGAACTGGGGATTTATGAAGAAAACAGAATGAACCCAGGAAGGTGCCTGTATCCTCTGCACTTGGACAACTCCATGGAGCAATGGAACTCATCCCCCGTGAGGCGTGTCAGGACCCCTGAGGGTGTGCGCTTTGCTTCATGGGAAGAGTTTGTGTCTTCATCCTTATCTGGACCAGAGCCATGTTGTCTGGTTATGGAGACCCAGACCTTTACGTGACCATGTCATTATTCTTCTTGTGATGTTAAGAAAGCAATCCAGACACTGACTTTGGGGTACACATATCAAATGGAAAAACATAAGGTCAAATATATAGATGAGGGCTGAACTTGTGGTATCTCTCATTAGTACAGGTAATGCAGGGCTGCCTGGGTGAGAAAGAACAAGGCATTCTTTTTTTTTTAAGCTTTTTAAAAAAATAAACATATAATGTATTATTTGCCCCAGGGGTACAGGTCTGTGAATCGCCAGGTTTACACACTTCACAGCACTCACCATAGCACATACCCTCCCCAATGTCCGTAACCCAGCCACCCTCTCCCTACACCTCTCTCCCCCGAGCAACCCTCAGTTTGTTTTGTGAGATTAAGAGTCTGTCTCTTATGGTTTGTCTCCCTCCCAATCGCATCTTGTTTCATTTATTCTTTTCCTACCCCCCAAACCCCCAACATTGCATCTCCACTTTCTCATATCAGGGAGATCATATGATAGTTGTCTTTCTCCCATTGACTATTTCGCTAAGCATAATACCCTCTAGTTCCATCCACGTCGTCGCAAACAGCAAGACTTCATTTCTTTTGATGGCTGCATAGTATTCCATTGTACATATACCACATCTTCTTTATCCATTCATCTGTTGATGGACATCTAGGTTCTTTCCATAGTTTGGCTATTGTGGACATTGCTGCTATAAACATTCGGGTACATGTGCCCCTTTGGATCACTACATTTATATGTTTAGGGTAAATACCCAGTAACACTACCAGGCTTTATAATGAAAATGTTTAAAACAGCAAAATCAATGTTGGGATTCTTTATGATTTTTTTAAAAGTACACTCCCTATGATTCCATTTTTATAAAGATTTTATTAATTTAGAGTAACAGTGTGGCACGAGACTGCTGGGAGAGGCAGGAGGGGGGAAGAGAGAACCGTGCGCTCACACTGCACTGAACACAGACCCTACATGGGGCTCGATCCCACACCATGAGATCACAGCCTGAGCCAAAATCAAGATTCAGCAGCTTAACTGACTGAGCCAACCCCCATCTCCTTGGGCATTTGTATGGGTGCATTCCCTTCCCTCTCCTGCACTGCTGGGGACAGTGGCAAACACTCCTAAAAATACATCTGTGAAAAATCATGCCAGAGTTTCCTGGGGTGAGTCTGAGTACGAGCATGGCTCGGAGATGGGTGCACCTGCGGCCTGGGATGGGCGCTGCTCACCCAGAGGGGCCGCCCATCACCGTTCTCTGCAGGGGACGCACATGTCTTCAGGCACCAGAGGCCCAACCGGCCTAGGAATTCACCTTCTCTGGCAGAGGACAGATGGGATTTCTTTCTCTGGCACAACAGAGTCTGCGGGACCAGGGAGCCATAGCCCCAAGGGACAGTCCACCCTGTCCTCTCCCAGCTCCCGTCCCGCATCAGCTTTCCTCACTGTGGGGCTCCAGGACCCAAAACCGGGCCCCATAGGGCTGGCTTGGCTCTAGCTTGTAATGAGTTTGCAGCCTCCCAGAGCGCCTGGATTTCCTGGGGCTGGAGGGAAGACTGGCTGCGGGCAGGCCTGCACTTAGCTGGACCCTGGGACTGAGTCTGCATTTCCGGTCCCTGGATGGGGGATATTCAGTGACCTTTGCATACCCCGATGTCTTGTACCCTGACCTTGTACACGGAGCCTTGCTGCCCAGGATGAGCATGGTTCTGGGGCTCAGCGGACTTTGAGGCCACAGAGCTGGTGGTGGTGAGGAAACGTGGGGGCCCGGTCAGGTGCGGACATAGGTCTTGTGCCCGTCGGCCACAGGGCTGGCACATGGTACAGGTGCTGTGTGTACGGTCCCTGTGTACAGCTGGCCCTCTCGGGAGGGGGGCCTATATGCCTGGTGCACCTGTCCTCCACCTACCCCTGGAGGAGTGGCCAATTTCAAGCATTTCCATGTCCGGCCCTCAGGGACAGTTGGGAACCTGGGGTCAAGAGAGGCAGGGACTGGCCCAGGACAAATGAGGGGTAGAGTACAAGGAGCAGGGATGCTCTCCAGTCATGGGCAGCCCCAACACCCCCATGAGGTTTGCATTGGGGGTGAGAACCCTTCAGATCCTTGAGGATAGCTACCCACCCTGTCCCATATAGGGACATGAACTTGGGCATCCTCAGACAGGTGTGTAAGGGTGGGGCAGACTGAGTGGAGTCATCCAATCAGTAGGCCGTATGTATATCCACTGGGAAGGTTGAAATTCAATTGGCCACCTGTGTAGGGGCGGGGCTCAACCACCCCCATAAAGGTTGCTCTGCCAGGCTGCCAAGGGGGGCTCCTGCAGGAGAGCCGGGGCTGCTGCAGGAGAGCCGGGACTCCTGCAGGAGGGCCGGGGGCTGCTGCAGGAGAGCAGCGGCTGCTACAGGAGGGATGGAGTCGGCGGAGAGCGGTGAGGTCCGCGGAGAGCGGTGAAGTCGGCGGAGAGCGGTGGAAGTCCGCGGAAGGCGGTGAAGTCGGCGGAGAGCGGTGAAGTGGAGCGGAGAGCGGTGGAAGTCGCAGAAGAGCAGGGGAGTCAACGGTGTATAGAAGAGCTGTAACAGCTCTTGTAAGAGCTATAACCGCGTTTGGCGGTCCAGCCTCCAGCCTCCGGCGGCCCCGAGCCACCACCGGCAGCCTCCAGCCTCGGCGGCAGCGCCGACCCGCCGCCTGCAGCTTCCATCCTCCGGCGGCGGCCCCAAGCGCCGCCGCCTGCAGCTTCCATCCTACGGCGGCGGCCCCGAGCGCCGCCGCCTGCAGCCTCCAGCGGCGGCCCCGAGCGCCGCCGCCTGCAGCCTCCAGCGGTGGCCCCGAGCGCCGCCGCCTGCAGCTTCCAGCCTCCGGCGGCGGCCCGAGCCATCACCTGCAGCCTCCAGCCTCCGGCGGCCCAGCAGTCCAGTCGTCTGCGGTCCAGTTGTCAGCGGTCCCTCGACGCCTGCGGTCCAGTTGTCACCGGTCCCTCGACGCCTGCGGTCCTGACACATCTGCGGTCCAGTTGTCAGCGGTCCCTCGACGCCTGCGGTCCAGTTGTCACCGGTCCCTCGACGCCTGCGGTCCTGACACATCTGCGGTCCAGTTGTCACCGGTCCCTCGACGCCTGCGGTCCTGACACATCTGCGGTCCAGTTGTCAGCGTTCCCTCGACGCCTGTGGTCCTGAGACATCTGCGGTCCAGTTGTCAGCGGTCCCTCGACGCCTGCGGTCCAGTTGTCACCGGTCCCTCGACGCCTGCGGTCCTGAGACATCTGCGGTCCGGTTGTCAGTGGTCCCTCGACGCCTGCGGTCCTGAGACATCTGGGGTCCAGTTGTCAGCGGTCCCTCGACGCCTGCGGTCCTGATGCCTACAGACCCTAGATGCCAGCAGTCGGTCCTGACACCTGCAGCCCCTAGATGCCAGCAGTCTGGAGGCGTAAGCAGCCCTGAGATGCCAACGGCCCCTAGACACCAGCAGCCTCCCTGCAAAATGCCTCGCCACCCCGAACCACAAGTGGCCTTGTCCGCAGTGGTGGCGTCCTCCGGGTGGAAGCCTGGTCAGAGTAGCATCGTGGGGAGCAGAGTCTGTGTCATCTGGGTTGTCCTTCTTGTCATTGTTGCTTCTTCGTCATTGGGAGTGGCCTCATCCAGGAAATGGTCTTGTCCAGAACAGCCTCTTCTTGGGAGCGGCCTTGTCCGGGGAGAAACTTCATTGAGCAGTGGCCTTGTCTTGGGAGTGGCCTCTTCTTGGGAACGGCTCCAATCATGGAGCGGCCTCATCTGTGGAGCAGCAACGTCATCTAGAGCGGCCTCGTCCAGAGTGGCCTTCTTGGAAGTGACCTTGTTGGGTTCATCGTCACCGCCTTTTCGTAAGAGGTAGCTCTGACCGGTAGTTTGATTCCTGATGCTTGGCGCGAAATAAAGTTTTGCTTGACCTTCGCTTTGTATCAGTCTCGTTCCTTTGATCACGGACCCTAACAGGTGGAGGCATGTACACCTGCATGGACACGCGTACACACACATACAAACAACACTCAGACTGCCCAGATGGGGATCAGATGGGGAAGACATCCTGGGAGTGAGGTGGGTGACAAGGAGGCAAGGAAAAAGAGGTCAGAGACAGTTGAGCCGTGGACAGAGGCATCAGGACCCCTGGCAAGAACCCAGATCCATAGCATGGGGGAGGGGAGACAGGCCAGGCTGATGGTCAGAGGGTTCCCCAAAGGGCCAGGGGGGTTGCCAGGGCACTGGGAGAAGGCAGGGTCTGGGTTCTGGTGTCTATCACCATCCTGGGCCACTGGAAATAGGAAGAGGATAACCCTCCGATGCCCAAGTCCAGACGGGGCTACAGCACAAAGGGGCTCAGTTTACTCTTCTGTCAATTGGGCTGCAGAGATGGCATGTCCCTAGGGTCCCGCAGGCTTGTAGAAAAGTCTGTTGGCCTTGGATCTCCATCCCAGACCCACTGTGCTCCCAGTCCTGGGAAAATGCTTTGTACTCCCTCGAGGTCCTTCTGAGCACAGGCCAGCCTAGGGGCTTGGCTGCCTGGTGACCTGGCTTGGCAGAATGTGGCAGAGCACTGAACCGCTGGTCTGGGGACCAAGCTCAGGAACCGCCCCCCCTGCATACTGTTGCAGCCTCAGTGTCCCCATTTGGAAGAGGTTCCAGAGTCAGGGCTCTGGTCAGGGTGAGGAGGCCTTAGGAAGGAATGAAGCACACGACAGGAGAGGGAAACAGGGACAAGGGAGGCTTCTGAGGTTTCTTCCATCACCCCCAGAACTCCCAGATCCTGTTCTTGGGAGAGAGACAGACACACGCAGAGAAGACAGAGACAAGAGAAAGAACACAAGAGAGGGAACCAGGAGAAGTCACAGACTTTCTTCAACTGGCTTGGAAACAATACCCCATGATTTCGCCCTATTCTAGTCCTTAGAGCGCCGTCACACAGGCCATCCCCCCTGGAGGGCAGAGAATTCCACAGGGATGTGTGACCAGGATTCGGGAATTGCCAAGAACCACTGTGGGGACTGCCCAGCACATGGGTGCCGATGAGGCCCTGGGACCTGAGCCTAAACCTAATGGGAGTCCCTCCCTGGCAGTCTGAGTCACGAGAGGACAAGGTCAGAATCCGTTCACTGCAACCTTCCCACAGGGCTGGGAGACAGGCAGGAGGAGGGTGGCTTTGCCTGGACCCCAGAGCAGATCCAGGCCCCTCTGAGCTGTGTTTGTGCCCCGCCCAGCCCCCCACTCATCCTTGCATTCCCACGTGTGCGTACCAGCCTCCTGTGAGAGTAGGTACAGAATGTATTTGGAGGTCCTACCCCTGATGGCGTCCCTAGAAGTAGAAGCCAGAAGCCTCCACTGGGCAGGTGGGGAGCCTGGGGAGGCCCTGAGAAGCACAGGGCCTGTCCAGGCTCATAGCCCTGGGCATGAGCAGGAACCCAGTCCGAACCCAGCTCTGTGTCCTCACAGTGGGGACACTGGCTGCCCCCAGGCCTCGCAGGTGCTGTGGGTGGGCTGTGTGGCTGTCACTGTATGGAAGGGGCATGGAGCAGAGGGTGAGTATTGAGCACGTGGGGGAGGGGGACCCTGGGGGGGCTCCTGTGTGAGGAGGAAGTGGTTGGTAAGCAGACCCCAGGCAGTGGTGACCTCAATTTCCTCACAATAGAGCCCAACACAATTGGGAACCCAGGTAACCAGGCACCCACATACCAGAGACAGCCTCCTGCCCAGCTCATTTTGTTGCGGATCTTTGAACAAGCAACATGTTCTTCTGTTGTGTTCCTATATCCGGAGGCTGCAAGCTGAAGAAAGCATGTCCTGCACACACTTTCCCTCACTGGGGATGTTGTCTTAAGGCTCCCCGATGGCTCTGGCCATTTGGCCAAAAGAAGAGAAAGGTAACACCGTGAGGCCCAGAGCCAGCCCTCAGCCCCACATGCTCTGATTCAACCTGTGCAGCCCTAGGTCCCCTCCCCATGCGTGTGTGTGTGTGTGTGTGTGTGTGTGTGTGAAGAAGGCTCATGTGAGGTGCGCCCACCCCATTCAAGAACAGGCTGACAAGGGGTCAGATGCCCGGTGGGCAGTTCATGTTCACACCCAGGTCGAGGCTGGCTGGGTGGGATGTGGGTGTGGGGGCTGCCTCCTGTGAGAGGAGGGACAGTAGCTTCCGCCCAGGGTGCATCCCGTGTCCTGCAGGTATGGGTCCCTGTCCCAGGTGGGGCGCTGTGCACGCACCGGTCTGTGTCTGATCTGGGAGCAGCAGGGGCGGGTGGGAGGAAGACGGTGAGGACGGCTGGGCAGGGCTCTAATGGTCTGGGCTGGCTACCGGTGTCTGTCTTTGCAGAACACTGGTGACGATGAAATAGGAAGGAGGCTGGCGGACACCCGCTCCATCTCCCTGACAGAGAGAGTGACCGTACCGGGCTCTGCAGGAGCAGGGACTGGGCACTCCGCGGGAAGGCCTCTGACACTGCCCACGTGTCTACCCCACTGCGTAGTCCAGGAGCCGGAGCCCATGGAGGCCGAGCCTGAGGGTGAGAAGGCCGGGGCTGGGGCACGTGGGTGTCTGCGGGTGGGTCGGTGCCGGGCCCCAAGGGCAGGAGACCCCAGAGGCTGATGTGGGGACAGGAGCCAGGACTGCGCTCAGAGCTCACAGCGGGTAGACCGCAGTCAGGGAGATGTCCCGGTGAGGGTTCCTCCGTGGCTGCAGCTACTCTGGGAGGCCCTGGGCTGAGCAACGTGTCTGCAACGGCACATGGAGAGACAGACACGCGGGTGCGCTTTCCTCCTGTCATCAGAGGAGCCAGAGCTGGCCCCATCAGAGGAGCCACAGCTGGCCCCACCTGCATCCACAGCTCCAGAGGCAGGGATGGTGCCTGCAGGGACTTCATCAGGAGACCAGGAGCCAGCAGGTGTCTGGGCACCTGCGCACAGCGAGGCTGACTCTGTCCAGGAAGAGCTGGTGTCTGCCCCTGTCCCGGGGCCTGCTGTTGCTATAGATCCTGCCGCTGACCCCGCCTGTGCCTCTGCTCTCGAATCTGCCCCTGCTCCTGCCCGTACTCCTCCTCCTGTGGACCTCCCAGAGCCCCTTCTGGTGCCCACAGCCCTGCTCCTAGAACAGTTACCCTTTGTTCTAACCCCCGACCCTGACGGCCTGCAGGAAGGTTTTGTCCCCGACGTGTACATTTTTCCTTTCTGCTACATACTGATTTTGATTTTGTCTTTACGTGTTCTGTATACTATTTATCATTCGTTTTAAATAAAATTACTTGTTTTCAATTAAACGCATCAGGAGTTTAAGTACATTCCCAGCGTTTACCCACCACACGACAGAACATTGCTGCAGGATATCTCCTTCCCCAAAGGAGACCCTGAACCCAAAGCCCTACCTGGCCATTTCTCCTCCAGCCAGATGCTGCAAACACTAAGGGGCTTTCTCTCTTCCATTCCCTGTTCTGCACGTTTCTGTACGTGGAATCACACAACAGGTGCCTTTGTGTCTGCCCACCGATTTTGAAAGGGGACTTATTTTTTTCTGTGCTAATTTAACATAGATTTTCCTTTATTCGATATTGACGTGCCTGATGGATTACAGATGAGATGTAATCACAGAGGCCCCTTTAGGAATTTTGGGCACGATCTCGGGGTGAGACCCCTGTTCCTGCTGGGACACCACAGACAGGAAACGGCTGGCTCCTCTGTGGCCCACACAGAAACCAGGAAACACAGAAAGCTGGAAGACACACCACAGAGGTCAAACACATCGCTCACAACTCAAGACCAGAGAATACTTTCACCTGACTCTGGTCGAAACCAGGCTCCAATCACGGGGTCCGCAGGGACAGAGACCAAATGCTGCAAGTCCAGGGGGGAGAACAGGCACGTGGGGGCATGTGTTGGAGATTCGGGAGCTCCCGGGGTAGGACACGGGCAAAGGAAACCCTATGGAGGCAGCGCCAGTCACCCTCAGAATGGCAGGTCTCCGGTCTGGGGACCGGCAGCCCTGGGGAGAAGGTGAAGATCCGGAGGTCCGATGCCGGTCCCCTGGAGAGAAGGGTGACTGGGGAACAGTGAGCAGCACCCATCCCGGGCAGCAGGTGCAGCCTCACCCAGCCGTGCCCGGCCTGGCACTCCCCCCCGGCCCTCTGGCGCGGTCATTCACAGATGCACCATCAGGAGTGTTCAGCGCAATGTTGGGGGAAAGACCGGGAATGGAACAGCGCTAACGCCCTAGGAGATGGTGGGATCCTCAATCCCAGTCCTTATGGCAGAATGTCCTGTAGCTACTGTCCCAGAGTCATCGGGGCACGAGATCTAGAAAGCATCTCCTGGGACCCCCTCCTGCCACGCTGCTCCTGGGAACATTCGGAATTGTTGAGGAAGTGGAGAGGATCCAGGGTGACAAAGGGCCAAGGAGAAGGAAGCACAGCACTGAGAGGACGGATGGACGTCCCAGTGCCACCATCCCGGGCCCGGGCTGTGATGCCCTCGGATCTCACCCTAAATAATGGTTCCTGATGTGTGCTCCTGGCTTCGTGGTTTCCCTCCCTCCCTCATTTATTCACCCGCCCATTCATCATCCCCCGCTCCTTCCCCTCCACCCCCTTCCCCCTTGCATCACCCACCCTGCCCCCTTCCCTCCTTCCTCTTCCTCTCTCTCATCCTCCCTCCCTCCCTCTGATACTCCTCCCTTGTTCTCCTCTCTCCCTCTCAAGCCTCCTCCTTCCCACCCTACCATCCTGCTCCTCTCCACTTTCTCCCTCCCTCCCTCCCTGCCTCCCTTCCATCTCGGCCTCCCCCCTTCCTCTGCCTTCCTCCTCTCTCTCCCTCCCTCTTGTCCCTCTCTACTCTATCTCCTTTCCCTCCCTTCTCACCCGCCCTCTCTCATGCCCTCCTGCATTCAGCAGAGGATCTGGGGTCCGCGCTCTGTACTGAGCACTGGGGATTCATCAGGGAGCACCCCCAGCCCACGTGGTCATGTCCACTGTGGGAGGTGACCAGGGGCAGTCCTCAGGGCTAGCCGTGGTGATGAGCACCAGGAATCTGCTCCTGAAAACAGAGGCCCGTTGCACAAAGAAAACAATGGAGAGACCCATGCTTAGCACTTCCTCTAGGAAAATTTAGTCCCCAAAAGTGATGAAAAGTAAATACATCCTAGACTTCATGCACCATGAGTGCTAATGGCCCTAAACACCCCGATTCCTACAAGCAACAAAGACTAAATCATCCAGCAATGACTGGGTTTGTGACACAATTTTTCTGACCAAATGACAGTGTTTCAGCCAACATCTCCAGCACCTCCGAGTGTTCCCAGGGTCTCTGCGAGCCTCTGATGCTTCCACCGACCTCCTTGGGAAGCTCTGTCCTGTCATCTTCCTTGTCTCCTGCCTTTCCTGTGACCTTTTGGTGGTCTATCTCCCCACACCGGGCCACCCTCGCCAGGATTTCCTGTGCCCCTTGGCTGGGTGCCCACATCGCACACTGGCCTCATGAGCCCCATGCTCTGTGCAGGCCTGTGTGCTCCCTCCGGGGTCACTTGGCATCTCCCTTGCAGTGGCCTGCATCTTCCTGCACTGGGTCCTCTCTGATGAGTCTGTGAGGCCAGCCTGTGCCCATGTCCCAGCGTGTGGAGCCTGGGCCAGGGGTGGTCTCTGAGCAGGGGAGGAGTTGGGCCCAGGGAGCCTGAGGGGGGATGTGCCACCGTGAGCCCCCAGGAGGAGAGCGAGCACCAGGGGTCTGGCACTCAGCCCTGCTGGGAGACCACGTCCCACACACAGGGGATCTGTCCCAGCGCTGGACATCATTGGGGTATCCACCCTCCCAGGCTGTGGGCTGGCGGTGACTGTTAGGGGAGGAGGCACTGCTGATGCAGGAGAGAGGGGCAGGCGCTCCCCCAGCAGCAGGTGCCCTGGGGCAGGTTGAGGGGGCATCGGCAGACAGCAGTGTCTGCAGCTGGGGTCTCCACACAGGCCCCCTCCTCAGGCTCAGCACAAGCTTTCTGGATGGCCTGTGTCCCCAAACACAGAATCTGGCCCACAATCTCCCCTCAAACCCCGACTCCAAATCCTCTGTACTCAGCTCAAGTGAAAAAAGTGGCCAATAGACTACACCAGGCCCCTCCCCCAGAAGATCAACAAGAAATCCAGGCAAAACCAAGTTCACCTACCAAGGAGTGCAGTTTTAATACCAAGGAGAGCAGCAGAATTCCAGAGGAGGAGAAAACAAACCACGGAACTCATGGCTTTCTCCCTGTGATTGTTCAGTCTTGCAGTTAATTTAATTTTTTTCTTTTTCATTTTTTTTCCTCTTCTTCTGCTAAATTTTTTTTAACTTTTACCCTTTTCTTTTTTTAACGTTTTTTAACTAGTTTATCTAATATATATATATTCTTTTTTATACTTTTCTTTATTCGTTTTCTTTTTTTTTAATTCTTTTTTTTCTTTCTTTATTTTTGAACCTCTTTTTATCACCAAAACAGAAGAGATCCCAATCTCTTCAATCTCCTTTTTTTAATTCTTTTTTTATTCTTGATTGAATTTTTAATTCAATCTCTTTTTTTTAATTCTTTTTTTCCTTTTTTTTCTTTCTTTCTTTTTGAACCTCTTTTTATCCCCAAATCAGAAGAGATCCCAATCAGAAGAGACTGGGAGATCCCAATCAGAGGAGATCCCAATCAGAGGAGATCATTCACCCAATCGTGAGAGGGGATCCCCCCTCACGATTTGGGATCTCTTCTGATTTGGTTAAAGCATATTTTCCTGGGATTGTTGCCACCCTTTTAGTATTTTACTTGCTCCTTCATATACTCTTAGCTGGACAAAATGACAAGGCGGAAAAATTCACAACAAAAAAAAGAACAAGAGACAGTACCGAAGGCTAGGGACCTAATCAATACAGACATTGGTAATATGTCAGATCTAGAGTTCAAAATGACAATTCTCAAGGTTCTAGCCGGGCTTGAAAAAGGCATGGAAGATATTAGAGAAACCCTCTCCAGAGATATAAAAGCCCTTTCTGGAGAAATAAAAGAACTAAAATCTAACCAAGTTGAAATCAAAAAAGCTATTAATGAGGTTCAATCAAAAATGAAGGCTCTCTCACTGCTAGGATAAATGAGGCAGAAGAAAGAATTAGCGATATAGAAGACCAAATGACAGAGAATAAAGAAGCTGAGCAAAAGAGGGACAAACAGCTACTGGACCATGAGGGGAGAATTCGAGAGATAAGTGACACCATAAGACGAAACAACATTAGAATAATTGGGATTCCAGAAGAAGAAGAAAGAGAGAGGGGAGCAGAAGGTATACTGGAGAGAATTATTGGGGAGAATTTCCCCAATATGGCAAAGGGAATGAGCATCAAAATTCAGGAGGTTCAGAGAACGCCCCTCAAAATCAATAAGAATAGGCCCACACCCCGTCACCTAATAGTAAAATTTACAAGCCTTAGTGACAAAGAGAAAATCCTGAAAGCAGCCCGGGAAAAGAAGTCTGTAACATACAATGGTAAAAGTATTAGATTGGCAGCTGGCTTATCCACAGAGACCTGACAGGCCAGAAAGAGCTGGCATGATATTTTCAGAGCACTAAATGAGAAAAACATGCAGCCAAGAATACTATATCCAGCTAGGCTATCATTGAAAATAGAAGGAGAGATTAAAAGCTTCCAGGACAAACAAAAACTGAAAGAATTTGCAAACACCAAACCAGCTCTACAGGAAATACTGTCCTCTAAGCAAAGAGAGAGCCTACAAGTGGTAGACCAGAAAGGAACAGAGACAATATACAGTAACACTCACCTTACAGGCAATACAATGACACTAAAATCATATCTCTCAATAGTTACCCTGAATGTTAATGGGCTAAATGCCCCAATCAAAAGACAAAGGGTATCAGAATGGATAAAAAAAAAAAACCCATCTATATGTTGCCTCCAAGAAACTCATTTTAAGCCCGAAGACACCTCCAGATTTAAAGTGAGGGGGTGGAAAAGAATTTACCATGCTAATGGACATCAGAACAAAGCAGGAGTGGCAATCCTTATATCAGATCAATTAGATTTTAAGCCAAAGACTATAATAAGAGATGAGGAAGGACACTATATCATACTCAAAGGGTCTGTCCAACAAGAAGATCTAACAATTTAAAATATCTATGCCCCCAATGTGGGAGCAGCCAACTATATAAACCAATTAATAACAAAATCAAAGAAACACATCAACAATAATACAATAATAGTAGGGGACTTTAACACTCCCCTCACTGAAATGGACAGATCATCCAAGCAAAAGATCAACAGAGAAATAAAGGCCTTAAATGATACACTGGATGAGATGGACATCACAGATATATTCAGAACATTTCATCCCAAAGCAACAGAATACACATTCTTCTCTAGTGCACATGGAACATTCTCCAGAATAGATCACATCCTCGGTCCTAAATCAGGACTCAACCAATATCAAAAGATTGGGATCATTCCTTGCATATTTTCAGACCACAATGCTCTGAAGCCAGAACTCAACCACAAGAGGAAGTTTGGAAAGAACCCAAAAACATGGAGACTAAACAGCATCCTTCTAAAGAATGAATGGGTCAACCAGGAAATTAAAGAAGAATTGAAAAAAATCATGGAAACAAATGATAATGAAAATACAACGGTTCAAAATCTGTGGGATACAACAAAGGCAGTCCTGAGAGGAAAATATAAAGTGGTACAAGCTATTCTCAAGAAACAAGAAAGGTCTCAGATACACAACCTAACCCTACACCTAAAGGAGCTGGAGAAAGAACAAGAAAGAAACCCTAAGCCCAGCAGGAGAAGAGAAATCGTAAAGATCAGAGCAGAAATCAATGAAATAGAAACCAAAAAACAATAGAACAAATCAACGAAACTAGGAGCTGGTTCTTTGAAAGAATTAATAAAATTGATAAACCCCTGGCCAGACTTATCAAAAAGAAAAGAGAAAGGACCCAAATAAATAAAATCATGAATGAAAGAGGAGAGATCACAACTAACACCAAAGAAATACAAACTATTATAAGAACTTACTATGAGCAACTCTACGCCAACAAATTTGACAATCTGGAAGAAATGGATGCATTCCTAGAAACATATAAACTACCAAAATTGAACCAGGAAGAAATAGAAAGCCTGAACAGACCCATAACAAGTAAGGAGATTGAAACAGTCATTAAAAATCTCCAAACAAACAAAAGCCCAGGGCCAGATGGCTTCCCGGGGGAAGTCTACCAAACATTTAAAGAAGAACTAATTCCTATTCTCCTGAAACTGTTCCAAAAAATAGAAATGGAAGGAACACTTCCAAACTCATTTTCTGAGGCCAGCATCACCTTGATCCCAAAACCAGACAAGGATCCCATCAAAAAAGAGAGCTACAGACCAATATCCTTGATGAACACAGATGCGAAAATTCTCACCAAAATACTAGCCAATAGGATTCAACAGTACATTAAAAGGATTATTCACCACGACCAAGTGAGATTTATCCCAGGGCTGCAAGGTTGGTTCAACATCCGCAAATCAGTCAATGTGATACAACACATCAATAAAAGAAAGAACAAGAACCATATGATACTCTCAATAGATGCTGAAAAAGCATTTGACAAAGTACAGCATCCCTTCCTGATCAAAACTCTTCAAAGTGTAGGGATAGAGGGCACATACCTCAATATCATCAAAGCCATCTATGAAAAACCCACCGCAAATATCATTCTCAATGGAGAAAAACTGAAAGCTTTTCCACTAAGGTCAGGAACACGGCAGGGATGTCCATTATCACCACTGCTATTCAACATAGTACTAGAAGTCCTAGCCTCAGCAATCAGACAACAAAAGGAAATTAAAGGCATCCAAATCGGCAAAGAAGAAGTCAAATTATCACTCTTCGCAGATGATATGATACTCTATGTGGAAAACCCAAAAGACTCCACTCCAAAACTGCTAGAACTTGTACAGGAATTCAGTAAAGTGTCAGGATATAAGATCAATGCACAGAAAACAGTTGCATTTCTCTACACCAACAACAAGACAGAAGAAAGAGAAATTAAGGAGTCGATCCCATTTACAATTGCACCCCAAACCATAAGATACCTAGGAATAAACCTAACCAAAGAGGCTAAGAATCTATACTCAGAAAACTATAAAGTACTCATGAAAGAAATTGAGGAAGACACAAAGAAATGGAAAAATGTTCCATGCTCCTGGATTAGAAGAATAAATATTGTGAAAATGTCTATGCTACCTAAAGCAATCTACACATTTAATGCAATTCCTATCAAAGTACCATCCATCTTTTTCAAAGAAATGGAACAAATAATTTTAAAATTTATATGGAACCAGAAAAGACCTCGAATAGCCAAAGGGATATTGAAAAAGAAAGCCAAAGTTGGTGGCATCACAATTCCGGACCTCAAGCTCTATTACAAAGCTGTCATCATCAATACAGCATGGTACTGGCACAAAAACAGACACATAGACCAATGGAACAGAATAGAGAGCCCAGAAATAGACCCTCAACTCTATGGTCAACTAATCTTTGACAAAGCAGGAAAGAATATCCAATGGAAAAAAGACAGCCTCTTTAATAAATGGTGTTGGGAAAACTGGACAGCCACGTGCAGAAAAATGAAATTGGACCATTTCCTTACACCACACACAAAAATAGACTCAAAATGGATTAAAGACCTCTATGTGAGAAAGGAATCCATCAAAATCCTTGAGGAGAACACAGGCAGCAACCTCTTCGACCTCAGCCGCAGCAACATCTTCCTAGGAACATCTCCAAAGGCAAGGGAAGCAAAGGCAAAAATGAACTATTGGGATTTCATCAAGATCAAAAGCTTTTGCACAGCAAAGGAAACAGTTAACAAAACCAAAAGACAACTGACAGAATGGGAGAAGATATTTGCAAACGACATATCAGATAAAGGACTAGTGTCCAAAATCTATAAAGAACTTAACAAACTCAACACCCAAAGAACAAATAATCCAATCAAGAAATGGGCAGAGGACATGAACAGACTTTTCTGCAAAGAAGACATCCAGATGGCCAACAGACACATGAAAAAGTGCTCCATATCACTTGGCATCAGGGAAATACAAATCAAAACCACAATGAGATATCACCTCACACCAGTCAGAATGGCTAAAATCAACAAGTCAGGAAATGACAGATGCTGGCGAGGATGCGGAGAAAGGGGAACCCTCCTACACTGTTGGTGGGAATGCAAGCTGGTGCAACCGCTCTGGAAAACAGCATGGAGGTTCCTCAAAATGTTGAAAATAGAACTGCCCTATGACCCAGCAATTGCACTACTGGGTATTTACCCTAAAGATACAAACGTAGTGATCCAAAGGGGCACGTGCACCCGAATGTTTATAGCAGCAATGTCCACAATAGCCAAACTGTGGAAAGAACCTAGATGTCCATCAACAGATGAATGGATCAAGAAGATGTGGTATATATACACAATGGAATACTATGCAGCCATCAAAAGAAACGAAATCTTGCCATTTGCAACAACATGGATGGAACTAGAGCGTATCATGCTTAGTGAAATAAGTCAAGCGGAGAAAGACAACTATCATATGATCTCCCTGATATGAGGAAGTGGTGATGCAACATGGGGGCTTAAGTGGGTAGAAGAAGAATCCATGAAACAAGACGGGATAGGGAGGGAGACAAACCATAAGTGACTCTTAATCTCACAAAACAAGCTGTGGGTTGCTTGGGGGAGGGGGGTTGGGAGAAGGGGGATAGGGTTATGGACATTGGGGAGGGTATGTGCTTTTGGGTAAATTGGAAGGGGAGATGAGCCATGAGAGACTATGGACTCTGAAAAACAATCTGAGGGGTTTGAAGTGGCAGGGGGGTGGGAGGTTGGGGTACCAGGTGGTGGGTATTATAGAGGGCACGGCTTGCATGGAGCACTGGGTGTGGTGAAAAAATAATGAATACTGTTTTTCTGAAAATAAATAAATTGGAAAAAAAATAATAAAGAATTTTCAAAAAGCAAAAAAAAAAGTGGCCAATAGTTTAGGTGGGGTTGGGCGCTCGGAGACATGTGATTCTCTGGCCCACACTGTAATACTGCTGACATTTTAAAGATCTCGGGGCTTGATTCAAAACTGGTAGGATGCCAGGGACCACAAACAGCTTTCTGGAAACCTGACTTGGGCATTACAGCCCTCCCATCCCCCCAGCTCTGCTCAGAAACCCTCCAGGCCACAGACCCACAGTATTGGGTCCTCAGATGGCCCAGACGATGTACCTTCAAGAAGCGATCCAGGTGAGGCAGCCCGACACACTGCAGACTCCAGCAAATCCCCATCCCAGAAAGTGAGGGTACCACTGGACGAGCTGTCCGAAAACAGCCAGGTCAGGGTCCCAGGAAGACACCAGAAGCTCAGGAGTAACTGAGTAGCATCTGGAGGTCAGTGGGACAGTGGGAATCTCGGGTGGTTTTGCCTGGGGGCAGCTCCTGTCCCACTAAACCCTCAGTGTGATGGCTCCACTGGGGGACAGGGGAGGGACCATGCCTGGAGGACCAGTGGCTCCACTGTCAGAGGTCGCCAACATGATCTGTGCACAGGTGGGCAACCCTGAAGGATTTCTGGAAACAGTAGCCATCTCAGTGGCAGGTCAACCTTCCAGCTGCCTGAGGTGGGATCGAGCCAGAACGGAGCGCACTAGCCAGACACAGGAGAAGGAGAACCAGTTCTTCATTTCAATAGTTTCTGAGTTACCAGTTTGCTCCTGTGGTTAGCATACTTAGCAAGGTCTTGAAAATGTTCTCATGTTCTCTGCTGGTGAGGTTCTAGAAAAATCTCTGGGTGAGGTTCTAGAAAAATCTCTGGTTTTAGGTAAAATCATCCAGAATTGACCCTGGTTAGTACAGCCATGGTGGGAAGAAATGGAGCTTCCCCAAGATACTAACATTAGAACTCCTTATGATCCCACCACCGGGTAGGCACTGCAGGAATGACGTCAGTTTCTTGAAGTAAGATCGGCACATGCTCACACTATCTCCCCAAGGAGGGGTGGCCACCCATAGCAACAGGGCACCCATGTGGGAAGTCGTAGGCACCCCCCCCAACCCCGCAGGCAGGTGCTCCCTGGACAAGGGGCGGCCCCAGGGCTGGGACATCTCTGCAGCAGCACATCCAAATCCTGGATACGAGGAGGAGAAGCATAGTAGCAGGCAGGAGAGGGTCAGGACACACTACCCCAAATATGGCACCTTGGCAACACAGAAAGTGAAAGAATTTTGCATAGAGCAGAAGCAGGAAGATTCCTCGGATTCCCAGCCATCGGCCCTTCTTCCCTGAAGCAGGTCAGAAAACTCCCATGTGGCACTTGCTCTGCCCAGACCGCAGGGAGGACAAGCTTCTCACCAGAGTCAAGGAAGAATTCAGGGCCCCAAAGGCTGTAGGAACAAACCTGCTTAATTGAACCTTTATCTTCCTAGTTACCTCTTCATCATTTACCAGCCCTAGTCCCGCCCCGTCTCTCTCAGTTCTTCCCACATCCATGGCTTCTTTGTCTAAAAGGTCGAAGAGCCGCCCGCTCCAGTCGCCGCTGCTGGTCTCCATGTTCATATGAGGTTCCCACCAAAAAAAAATCAATATGCTTTGTCTGCTTTTCTCCTGTTCATCTCTCTTTGTCAACTTCCAGACCCCACCGGGTACCTTACGAAAAGCTGAAGGAAACGGTCCTCTCTTGCAGTCCTGGGTAGGGGGTGGTGACTGGGGAGTCAGGAAAACCCATCCCATCTTCCGGACCTTGGTTAAAACTGCCCTCTCCTGGGAAGCAACACAGGGCTGTGCATGGCTGGGGGAGCCAGGGAGAGGCAGGTGGAACATCTGGAAGCTACCTGAACCCCAGCTTGGAGACTTGGCCCTACTGACAAATTCACAGTGTGATGATGAATATTATCATGGAAGCATTCTGAAATCAGACCTTCCTTACACGAGGCCTCCTTCTGGCTGCTCGTTGTAGTTGCTACCGTTGGCTCAGTGACTTTTCTGAGCAATCTTTGTCAAGTCTGTGCTCTTTGCTGTGTGGGGTCACTGGATCCCTATGCTGTTAACTTAGGGGTCAGACAGTGGCTGGGCAGAGAGGTCACCCATTTTTCCAAGCTATGGGCTACAGGTCGGAGGTCCCCACAATCTCCTACTCAGGTTCTAATAGTCTGCTCGCAGTCTGCTCTAATAGCGGCTCCTGGAACTCAGGGAAACGTGTTACTTACTACCTCACCAGTTCATTAGAAGGACAGAACTCACGACCAGGCAGCTGGAAGCAATGAACAGGGCAAGGTGTGTTGCAGGGGCTTGAAGCTTCCCTGATCTCTGAGCTAAAGAGGCCTTTACCCACCTCCACTCTGACCTTCCTTTGTACTTCCTAACCAATGACCTCCCTCCTTCAGGCTCATCTCTGAACTCAAGTCAAAGACCCGGCCGGCACCAAAATGACCCCTCCAGCAATAACCACTCCCAGATGCCAGCAAGACCCACGAGATGGACCCCAAGGCAATGACTGTCCCGAACTTTAATGCTCTGTGCACGACCCACCAACCTTTGTAATTTATACCCTAATTCTACAAAGTTCCAGGACAAAATATCTATACACAAAAATCTCTCATTTGTATACACAAGCAATGAATCATCCAAAAAGGAATTTAAGGAAATAATTCCATTTTAGGAAACACCAACATTGACAAAATGCTTAGGAATAGAGGTAATCAAGGTGCATGTCTTGTACACTGGGAAGTACGAAACATTGCTGACAGAAAGTAACGGAAACCTACATCAGTCTGAGGACTCCCCATGGTGATGAGACACATACTATTGGTAAGATGGCAACAGTACACAACGCAATGTGGAGATTTGATGTGTTCCCAAGAAATTTCACAAAGGCCTTTCGGAAGAAGCACACAAGCTAATCCTAATAGTCATGTGGAATTTTCAGGGACGACAAGAAGCTGAAACAATCTTGAAAAAAAAAAATCAAAGGCTAATGGTCATACTTCCAATGTTCCAATCTTAATACAACGCAACAGTAACTAAAACATTGTGATTCTGTCCTAAAGGTATGCATAGCCCTTGAAAAGAATACTACATATATGTTAGTTAATTGAATTTAAATTTGAAAATTTTTAAATAAATAAAATTTTTTTTTTAAAGTATGCATACAGGGGCACCTGGGTGGCTCAGTGAGTTAAAGCCTCTGCCTTTGGTGGGGTCATGATCCCAGGGTCCTGGGATGGAGCCCTGAATCGGGAATCTCTGCTCAGCAGGGAGCCTGCTTCTTCCTCTCTCTCTGCCTGCCTCTTCACCTACTTGTGATCGATATCTGTCTGTCAAATATATAAATAAAATCTTAAAAAAAAGTATGCATACAGATCAGTAGGATTTAATAGAGAGCCCAGAAATAAACCCCTTCATCTGTGGTCCTCTGAATTTTGACAAGGGTCAAAAGGGACAACATTGCACTGGGGGGACAGAATTGTCTTTTCAACAAAGGGTGCCAGACAACGGACTATCCACGTGCAGAGGAATGGAAATGGACCCTTACCTCACACCACATATAAACATTAACTCAAAATAAGTTAAAGGCTTAAATGTAAGAGGTAAAATTATAAACTCTAGCAGAAACAAATGGGGATAAATCTTCAACACCTTGGATTTAGCAATGCTTTTACATCTGATATCAAAGCATCTAAAGGGAAAGAAAAAAACAGATAAAATAATATCCTCAAAATTAAAAATCTGTCCTGGGCACCTGGGTGGCTCAGTTGATTAACTGTATGACTCTTAATTTTGGCTCAGATCATGAACTCAGGGTTATGAGATCGAGCCCCGCATCAGGCTCCACACCGAGTGTGGGGCCTGCTTAAGATTCTCTTTCCTTCTCCCTCTGACCCTGTCTACTCACACACTCTCTCTCACTCACTTAAAAAAGAAATGTAAAAAAAAAAAATTAAAATCTTTGTATCAGAAGATACTTTCCAGAAAGTGAAAAGACAGCCCCCAAATGGAAGGAAATATTTGTATATTATTTATCTAATAAGACTCTGTTTCCCAAGTTATGTAAAAAGCTTTTAGAACTCTTCAACAAAAAGACAACCCCATTTTTAAATGAAGGACTTGGATAGAGCTTTCTGCAGAGAAATCATACAAATGGTGACTACTAGCACATGAATTGATGTTAAACATCATTAGTCTTTATGGAAATGAAGACTTAAACCAGTTAGATGTCTTTTACACAAGTAGAATCACTATGATCAAGAAAACTAAAAATGACAAAAACGTGTTGAGAAACTGAAACACTTAAACCTCGCTTGTGAAAAATGGTGTAGTCTACATGTAAAATAGTACGGTATTTACTCAAATAAATCAAAGCAGAATTACCATATGGTTCAACAATTATACTCCTAGATATAGACCCCCCCCAAAATGAAAATACTGGTTCAAACCAACAAACAAAAATGTACAGAAACACTCACAGCAGCCATGTTCACTATGGGCAAAACCCAGGAACTATGCAAATGTCCCTCCATGGGGAACAGGATAAACAAAACGAGGAAGATCCATAAATGGCAATCTTGTTCTGCCGTGTGAAGGAATGGAGTAAAATGGTTCCTTTGTGGGGAAAAAAATAATGGTGGCTCCTCAACATATCAGACACAGAATTCCACTGCAGCCTATATGCCCCCCACAATTTAAAGTACAATTACCCATATTCAGAGCAGCTTTTGTCACAACAGCCAAAAGGGGGAAGCCACCCAAGCGTCAACTGACAGATGAATGGATAAACAAAATGTGGTTTATACAGGCTGGAACACGATTCAGCCTTAAAAACAAAGGGTGTTCTGGGGCGCCTGGGTGGCTCAGTGGGTTAAAGCCTCTGCCTTCAGCTCAGGTCATGATCTCAGGGTCCTGGGATCGAGCCCCGCATTGGGGAGCCTGCTTCCTCTTCTCTCTCTGCCTGCCTCTCTGCCTACTTGTGATCTCCCTCTCTGTCAAATAAATAAATACATAAAAATCTTAAAAAACAAAAAGAAAAACAAAGGGTGTTCTGACACAGGCTACAAGACGGACTGAAACTGGAAGTCACTACACTGAGTGAAATCGGCCCGTCACGGAAGGACAGATACGGTATGATTTCACTTACATGAAGTATCCAGACACTCAATGTTGAATGTGACTGTAGGGGCTGAGGGGAAAGGGGAATGGGGAGTTGGTGTTTCATGCATACGGTCTCCCTCGGGGAGAATGAGAAAGTTCTGGAGAATGGTGTACAACTGTGGGAACTCAGCCAAGACCAGAGAACTGTGTACCTGAAATGTTTGAAGGGGTCAATGTTATTCTGTTTAGTCACCATGAAAAGGTGAACGAAGGACTGATGCATGTCACAACGTAGATGGACACTGAACACAGCCCCAGTGACATAAGCCACGTAGAAATACCACTCAGATTGGAGCTGTCTGTGCTCCTTGAATCCATCAAGGTTACCCAAATAAAGGAAAGTCCTAGGAGAAGGTCCAGAAGAAGAAAACTGGATCTGAATGGAGAAGACATTTCAGACCATCGGGCAGGTGGTGACAGCTGAAGTGGGCCTGTGGTCTGGGTTCAGATGTGGAAAGTGTCACGATTTCCTCACTTGGGGTTACGTGGTGCTTCCGCGGGACAGTGTCTCTGTTTGGGGTAAATTGCACCGAAGAAGGCCCTGTGAAGCGGCAAACATAGTAAAGAAACGGCAGCTGGGAGATAAGTGCATGTGTGCAGCTGTGACGAGATGCCTGCACTTTGACCTCAGCGCAGAGTACATGACTCTCCCCAACATCCATGTTAGCACAAAGCCACAGAAGCAGAGAGGACATCAGACTTCGGGATGAAGGCCAAGCCCTCCCAGATCCAGGTCGCCCACCGTGCAGAGGCCACTCACCCTTGGAGGAGGCCACATTTTAGCAAGAGACTCGTGGGAGGATTAAATCGGGGGCCCCCATGTCTCGGGTGCACTAGAAGCAGTGGAATTTGGAATCCAGTTTTCCACAAGGCTCTACCACAACCCGATTAGAACTGTGAAAAAGCATGAAGGGAAGCCTCAGTAAAGTGGACTGGGCACACCAGAAGGGGAAGCTGGGAGGGGGCACCTGCCACTCAGTGTCCATCACAGACCTCACATCAGAATCCCGCTCAGTGTCCATCAAAGACCCCACATCAGAATCCCCCACAGGAGAGACTCATCCCTTCCAGGCCCCACAGGGGAAGCTGGAGGGTTCATCTCCTACAAGAAATCACCATCCCTGCAGCTCAGCCGGGGAGAATCCTCCATCACCCCGAACCCCTGCCTTTCTTCAGTGGACTTTCCTTCCAAGAACCCCTCCCAACTTCTTCCTCCTTCTCCATGAAATAACTTTCCTCTCCTTTGTTTCTTGCACTTGCCTGTGATGGAACCGGAGCTTGCTCAGCCCAGATTGCCGTTCTCTGCTCTTCCCAAATAAACCCATCTGGCTGGCAAATAACTGGCAGTTTGAATTTGAGGTGAACAGAACTCATAAATTCTAGAAACTTGGAAGGAACAAAATCAATATACACTAATCACATGCATTTCTACATGCTCAGAAGGAACCATCAAAAAGAGACTACGGAGAACAATCTCATTTATGACTGCATCCAAAAGACCAAGACTCCTAGGAGTCCCCTGAACCAAGGAGGTGACAGACCTGCCCTCTGACAGCCGTGAGACACTGATGACAGACATGGAGGGAGACACACGGAGTCTGGGAGACGCTCTGTGCTCAGGGAGGAACCGACACTGGGAATATACCTCCTCTCCCCAAAGCTGTCTAGAGAGTCCACGCTATCACTCCTGAACTTCCAGACTCTGGACCAGCCCTGAAGCGGGTGTGGACACGGCAAGGACCCCACACGGCCAAGGTGGAGGAAGCACGAACCCCAAGGTTGGTGGCTGTTCCCTGACTGCAGATGTCTGAGGAGCCCCAGGAACCAAATCTGGATGCACACAAACATAGACGTGGGACCCAGGGCACATCCAAGCCCAGAAAGGGGAGACCCACAGCCCCACACACAGCACCGTGGGAGGCCATGTCACCGCACACAAAACCATGGAAGGCCCAGTATCTACACTGCACACCCTTCTTCCGTGGGGTCCTGAGACCACGCACCTCCTTGCCAGTCCCTGCTCAGGTGGTTTCTT
Source organism: Neogale vison (assembly GCF_020171115.1). Taxonomy (NCBI): domain Eukaryota; kingdom Metazoa; phylum Chordata; class Mammalia; order Carnivora; family Mustelidae; genus Neogale; species Neogale vison. Next base: position 119,135,910 of record NC_058102.1, on the reverse strand, counting down.
CTCATCTTCTCCTCCAGCAGCTGGTCCTGAGGATGCTGCACAGCTGTCAGTGTGGATGCAGCTCCACGTCCTCCACAGCGGTTCCTGTCAGTGTAGATATAAACCCACATCCTCCACGGCTGGTCCTGTCACGGTGGGAGCAGCCCCACATCCTCCAGAAGCCTCCACAGTGGGTCTTGAGGAGGTGGGGCTCCTGTCCCAGGGGTGGCTGCACATGCCAGGCTCAGGGCGGGAGCTGGGGTATGGCGCCCTCTGCAGGCAGTGGAGGGCAGTGCAGGACTAGGGGAGCTCACCCTTCAATGGAAGCGCCTGCTCCCTCAGAGGGTCTAGCTCAAGCCATTTCATTCTGGAAATTCCAGCTGCATGAAGCCCAGTATCCCCCAGCTTCTCCAAAACTTGCTAAAGAACAATGACTTGGAAACAATATGAAATGACAACAGTCCCTGATCCAAACAGTAGCACTGAATATGACCTTGGCCCTGAAGCAGACCCACATTCTGATCTCAACTTGCTCTCAAGCCTGGCCCTGACCCCAACCCAAGACCCTAACCCTATCCCCCAAACCAAACAATGTTCACAAGAACCAAAAGGTAGAAAATGCAAATATTCATCAATGGCGAATGCATAAACAAAGTGTGGTGAGGGATTCCAATTCGGTTTCAGGTTCAGGTTTCAGTCAGAGTTTGAGATTAGGGTTAGGGTTTAGGGTTGGGGTGAGGATTTAGAATGAGGGGCAAGGGAACAGTTACACTTTAAGGCTTTAGTTTTATGAGTTAGGTCTTAGCACTCAGGGCTTATGGGATAAAGTTCAAGGTCAAATTTAGGGTTTGGGTTCATGCTGGGACTTGGGTTCAGGGTTCATGACTCAGAGTTCTGGTTTAGGATTTAGGTTCGTGGTTCAGGGCTTGGATCCAGGACTCAGGCTCAGAGTCCAGGCTTCGGATTCAATTTTAGGTTTGGCATTCAGGGTTCCTTCCAGTCTGGGCTTTAAGGTCAGGTTAGGTTTCAGCATTTAAGTTAGGGGTTAATGTTAGGTTTAGGGATGACACATTTTCTTCAGTTGTTACCAAGGACACAAAAATTTCTATCTGACCTTTCTAAAAACGCGATGTATTTTATCTGGGTGTCAGGAGCTGGTCTGGAATTTAGGATCCCAGTAACTCCCTACTGACCAAATTCTGGTCTTGCAGTCTCCCAGTCACCCAGAAGCGGTTTTTGTCTTGGCCAAAACATCCCCTTGGGAGAGAAGGGTGAGCTGGTGCTAAAGTTGGGATGACTTCACAATGGTAGAGGTGTGAAACCAGGTATCATGGAAATGTCCATGGAAAATGAAACGGGAGACAAATATTTGGTTGACTCCTGATTCTTCCACAATAAAAAAGACCAAGTTTCCAACAGAATCTGATAATGTTCCCTAGGAAGGCCTATGGTACTCATTAGCAAAAGAGGACCCTCTCCCCTGCTTTAAACTAAGAATCCCAGCAGGATACTTCCTTTTTTGTGTCAAAAAAGGAATTATTATTTGGCTGTTCCAGTGTACAATTTCTGGAAGCATTGACAACATTTTCCTTTTTCAAATCCTCATTAACACACGGGTAAAATGCAGGCAATGTTGTAATGCACTGCTCATTGGAACATCAAGTACAAGAAGAACTATTAGAAGTAAGAAAAAGAAATCAAATATGAAACTCAGAAAAAGCACCTTTCTGGGCACTTAATGAGGATCCCTGACCATAAGATCTAAGATATCATCCAGTGGAATTCACCCTTAAAAATCATCAGTAACAATAGCCTGCTCACCACTGTAACCACCTCACCATTGACCTCTAGGCTTGTAATACACACTCCAACCGCTAGAGATACAATTCTCAACAGCAGAAGGGGACTTGCCCACTCCCGGTGGACCAACTCTTAGAGATGCCAAAAAAGCCCACTCCTTGGAAATCCCAGCCATTAGAACACAGTCCCAGAAAGCACACCCAGAACTCAAAGGACAGACATCTCATGAGGCGGATGCTGAAGATCACCCCCATCCCATGAAGTAACTCAACAGTGGACTCTAGGTCTGTCCCCTTCCCAGGATTACATGGAGCATCGTATGCTTCCGATACTTCATCTTTTGAACAAAACAGAGTCCTGTGTGCAGGGTCACAGTGAGCCCTCGAAAGCCAGCCACCTTCTTGAGAGCACACAGCCTCTCACCTCTCATGGACGGTGAAACACCACGGATTCCCTGCACCATCTTGAACATAGGTAAATTGGAAATACAGCTTGGCCAGAGCTATTATCCCCAACCCCCTACACACACATCCCCTTCCCTTGTGCACTCCAGACCAGTTTCCAACCACCTTGCTCATTCTTAGCCAACGCCTCTGCAGAGCAGCACAGTTGTACGGAGGTGCCAGGATTGAGGTGCTAGGTGCTAAGCCAGCATCTTGGACCCACGTAATATCAGAAATTAATATTCACTTTATTAACAGATGCATCCCAGAAGACCTTACCACCATAGCCATTAGAAAAGTCATTACAACAGAGGTCCTAACAACATGTGCCAGTCTCCACTGCTCCACTCCCTGGCTCCAGGGATTGGCTCATCCATGGGCATGTGACCTGGTCCAAGCCAATGAGGTGGGAGGACCTCGGGTGTCAGCCTGCAGAGCCAGGCATGGGGTGGACCTCCCAGGCCAGGGGCTTTTCCATCACAACTGCAGAAGTGGCCTAGGCCAAGCTCGTGCCAGTGCCACCAAGGGCCCAGGAAGCCAGGGGCTCCATAACATTGCTGAGAGCTGAATCAGACTTGTCCTGAAGCCCACACATGCTAGAGCCTCTGCTAACTCAGGAGAACCCTCAATGTGCTCATGGTCTTGGCCTGAACAAGATGACCACCTGTGTGGTATATACCTATAAGATATACCCGACAGGCAATGGGGACACACTCAGCCAAGCAATACCTACATGGAATTCAAGCACAGACAAACATCTTTTGGCAAGCTCGAGGCCTACAGAGAAATGTGAGGGAATTCCTGAGGCCTTAATTGTTAGCCAATCCCACAATCATCTTTTTATCCCTTCAAGTGGAAGGGCTGGGGTCTGGCAGGAGAGATCCCAGTGTACTCCCATCTGCCATGGGGAAAGAAGAGCCCTCTCCCCCCATCATCCACCATGTTGCAAATCTGGGGTGTGGGAAACTACTCCCAAGGGCCAAACGAGACCACACCCTGTATTGTCAATCAAGTGTGCCTGGAACATTCGGTGTGGATGGTCTGTGGCTGCTTTCAAGCCACAATACAAGAGTGGAGTCACTGTCAGAGAGACCACATGGATTGCAACACCGACCAGACAATCTTTACAGAAGACTTTACAGAAAAGTCTGTTCCAATCTCTGGTCTCAAAGATCCTAGGTTCATGTCACTTCTTTGAGTGGAACGTAGCACCTGCTGGGTAAAACTGAATTTCTTCACCCCCAGAGGCAAGGACGTCCATCCTTTTAGCCAGAACTCCATCTCCATCCTCCTGTATTTATACCTTGAGTGGCACGTCCACATGTCTGCTGCCAGTGGGAATTCAGTGTAGTTTACATGATGGTGATGCTCAGAAACGGAGGTGTAAGTGTGAACTTGTGAGTGTGAGTGTACATTTCCTCTATGTTAGCCACAGTGTGCAAGGAGAACACAGTACAGTACTGTGCTTTCTGTCCCAAAGGAACAGCCACATAATGGGGTTCCATGATGATCTCAGAAGGAGGCCACCTTCATAGAACAAACTTCATCTGTGAGGATTCCCAAACCCCTCGTCCTGGACGCTATGTTCCATGGAGGCTGGGGACACACAGAGGGACAGAGACTCCCCCTGGCCATCAAGGTTTTGAAGGATGCCTGCTGTTCCAGGACAAAAGATCCCAAAAGCATTCCTCCACCTGTCATGCAGACAGGCATCTGTGAGAGAGATCTTCCCCATGCAGAAAAGCCAGACCAAGAGACCAAAAATGACAGCCTAGCGTGACAGGTGCCATGACAGGGGACACTCAGGAGGACTAGGGGTGGCCGGACCAGGAGGCAGGGGGACTGGGAGTGCGCCAGGAGGATGTCAGTTGTTCCCCCTGTGTGGCTACACGTGTCAGGGTGACTGGGCATTGTCCAGAATGGAAATGACAGGGCAGGCAAGGGACGGTGTCCCTAAGCTGTCTTCTGCAAGGCCGAAGTTTGGTATGAGATTTCTTTCAGTACAATTTCATTTTACACGCATCTATGAGTCCCTGAAGCTGATTGTGTAGAACATGAAGTGCGTAGTTGGTCATTGCTTTCAAGTCTGAGGTGCTGAGGGTTGAGCACACTTGGTATTTCTTTTTGTTGCTTTCACAGTAAAGCAGTGACTTTTCCTGCCTTCATCTCTGACCCAAGAACAGGAACAAAGGCAACACAGATCAACACTTTGAAAAGTCAAGAGAAATCTGCAAACCCAAGTTCTCAGAGAAGCCAAAGGCTCAGGACCAGGGTGACAGAAAGGGGAGGCAGAGAGCAAGGCACCAAAGGAACATGTCATGTATGTGTGAGCTGGTCCACTTCTCTACCTGTCGGAAGCAAGCCATGCCTGACAGGAGGGAGTCACAACTGCATCTGGTCCATCAGTTTGATGCCCTTGAGCACAGCAGAGGATGTGCTGAGCTGGGTGTGGCTGTCGCAGGAAGATGAGCAGCTGGCCACACATGCTACCTGCCAAGTTCCTGTAGGACCAGCTCCTCACCCTCAGCTAAGATGGAACATTATGTTTAGTTACCTTTTTCCTGGGACAGGTAATGTGCCCAGTGCCTTGGTGACTATATCCTCTCTCATTTTATTTTATTTTATTTTATTTTATTTTTATTTTATTTATTTATTTGACAGAGAGAGATTACAAGTAGGCAGAGAGGCAGGCAGAGAGAGAGAGAGAGGAGGAAGCAGGCTCCCTGCAGAGCAGAGAGCCCGATGCGGGACTCGATCCCAGGACCCTGAGATCATGACCTGAGCCGAAGGCAGTGGCTTAACCCACTGAGCCACCCAGGCACCCTCATTTTATTTTTTTAAAAACTTTTTAGGCAGGTAAGATTGACATACAAAAAGCTGTCCATAGTTAATGTATGGAACTTGACCCTGAACCTTACTCTAATATCTAGTTAAGACATACTTGATTTAGAAGATTGCTCATGAATTAGAGGATTGTTTGTAGGAGATAAGGAATTCGGGAACCAACCTTCTTATTGTCTTATTGCCCCTTGAATCTGATAACTTCAAACACATTCGGCCACGTGCTATCTGGAGAGTGGCCACACGGGGGCAACAGTGAGTAAACAGTGGCTCAAATCCCAGTACAAAGCCAATACTTCCTTCATCCTGTCACACCTTGTCCATTCAATGTTTACAGATCATTTTATAGATTATGAAAAGTGGGACTCTGTTGAGTTCTTTAAAAACCTAACTCATTCTTTCAACCTGTTAAAAGTAGAATATGTTTTTAGAAATCTCGGAGTTGGCCAGCAGATGAAGGCCCAGGGACCTGGGAAAAGGCTATTACTATTGAATCTATTTAGGTACTTAGAAAAAGAGGATGACTTCTATTCCACTTCTTTTCAGGAAGAATTTGTGTTAACTAACAGTACTGAATCAACACAAAATAGTGCAGCTCAGAGGAAAATAACAGGAGAACCAACAGCCTCCAGAAGCTGAGAAAGAGCCACACCCAGGAACCAAGAAGACATAACACCGAGCCTCTGCTCAGGTCAATATGCAGTCTTCAGATCCTCTGGAGCTAGAATGCCTCCAGTGTCCCTGGGAATCATGGGTCAGGCAGAGCACACACCCTGATGCTGCACTGTTGGAACCCATGACAAGTCTCCTGGTCCCTTCCTTCACGAGACACCCCCTTCCCGCTGATGACTCCAACATGCTTCTTGAAACTCTCACCCCCCTTTCTGACCCGATCATTCACTTTCCCATCACTGCCATAGTATAAAGTATGTTTAACTACATACTCTTCTGTCATTAAATGGTTTTTGTCATGTCTGCTTTGAAACTATACTTTGCATCATCTACCCTGATGTAGAATCACCTGTTGCATTGCATGATTTAACTGTGGACTCCTAGTGCCCTCACAGTATCCTAGGGCTAGTGTCCTGGGCAAGGTCCTCACTAAGCTGGCTCAGTGTTGCATTAAAGGCCTGATCCAGGTACTGCTACTCATGTGCAAGTAAGACAGCACATGGCCAGTTAGTCAAAAACTTGGTTTTGGTTCAGAATTGCTCAAGGCCCCTCAGCCACATCGGATGGTGTGGGGGCACACCCTGAAGACACTTGCTAGTCCAATGTTGCCCTGGGGAATTTCCATGGAACAGCCATTGTGTCCAATGGGGGAGCTCAATAGGAGTGGGGAGGAAGGGAGTCAGAACTCCTGTGATAGAATCCATCTTGGAGACTGCCTAGAACTTCCAAGGAGTTCATTCTATATTCTTGAATGAACCAGTTAATCTAAAAATATTTCCTCATTTTAGAAATGATGAGCCTGAAACTCCTAGGAAGTAAGTCTCCTTGGTCATATTGGAAATCAGCGAAAGAGCCAGCCTGAGATATGAGATGGCCTCCAGCACGATCCCCACAGTGGCTTTAACTAGAGCCACAATCACATTTTACTTTCCTGGACTCCCAGACTCTCATGGGTATCTTCATGGGGCATATTCTGGGAACAAAGGTCATGTCAGTTATCCCAACCCTAACCCTAGGTTGGGCTCAGAGGGGTCTTTCCCCAGAGACCTGTCTCCAAACCCCATGAAATGGGAATATCTGAGCAATTCCAGAGGACTCCACATGCCACCCAGAATGAAACCATGTTGTTTGAAATTCTGGAAATGATTTAGAGTGGGAGAAATCTGCATGTGCACCTGAGGCCACCTCCACATTCAGTGGCCTGCTGGACACAAGCCTGGAGCCTGACACACACCCTCAACTCAGCGCTCTGGGAGTCTTACCATACAACTGGCTGATTGAATCTAGCATGATCAAAGGCCCCAACCCCATCCCTAGAGGACTGGCTCCAAATCCCCAGGGAATGGGGATACCAGAACAAAGCAGAGGGCTCATCCTGCAACATCAGAAATCATGCCTTTTGGAACCCTAGAAAGGATTTGAGCAGAAAAGATCTGAATGAAATCTTGAACCATTTCTTAGAATATTTTACAGTGAGTAAAGGTTAGCATGTAACCCAAAGAGTTACAGAGAAGAACCAATTATTTATTTATACTTTCATACTATACTGAATGCAAAGCCTAAGCCTGATACTCTCCTTAACTCTAGTCCTTAATTCAAATGTCCTTGAAGGTCTCCACAACTAAGCAGATCACACCTTCCATGCTTCTGGGACTGCCCTTATCCAGCTTAAGGCATAGGTGTAAATATAAACACACCTTTCTATGAAAAGTGCATACAAACACCCAAGAGACACATGAAAAAGTGCTCCATATCAATAGCCATCAGGGGAATACAAATCAAAACCACAATGAGATACCACCTTACAACAGTTGGCATGGCTAAAATTACCAAGGCAGGGAACAACAAATGTTGGCAAGGATGTGGTGAAAGGGGGACACTCTTTCATTGCTGGTGGGAATGCAAGCTCGTCAGCCACTCTGCCAAATGTTATCGAGTTTCTTCAGGAACTTAAAAATACAGCTGCTGCCCTATGACCCAGCAATTGCACTACTAGGTATTTACCCCAAAGATACAGATTGAGTGAAAAGTAGTGGCACCTGCCCCTCAGTGTTGACTTCAGTAACATCCACTCTAGCCAAACTATGGAAAGAGCCCAGATGTCCACGGACACATGAATGGATAAAGGAAGATGTGGTTCATTTCTAACACGGAATATTATTCAGCCATCAGACAGGATGAAGACTTACCATCACATCCACCTGGATGGAAATGGAGGGTATTATCCTGAGCGAAATTAGTCTGTCAGAGAAAGACAATTGGCACATGGGTTCACTCATTTGTAAAATAGAAGAAACACCACAGAGGATCAGAAGGGAAGGAAGGGAAAACTGAATGGGAATTCACCAGAGAGGGAGAAAAACCATAAGAGACTCCTCATTAGAGAAACAAACTGAGGGTTGCTGGAGGGGAGGTGGATGGGGGATGGGGTAACTGGGTGATGGGCATTAAGGAGGGCACATGGTGCAATGAGCACCGGGTATTATACACACCTGATCTATTATTGAACACTACATCTGAAATGAATGATGTGCTATAAGCTGGCTCATTGAATTTAAGTTGAATAAAAAGAACTCAAGTAAACACTCCTAAACATTTGTATGGAGCCATCAAAGATACTTAACAGCCAATGCAATATTGAGAAAGAAAAACAAAGCTGGAGGAGTCACAATTCCAGATTTCAAGTTATACTACAAAGCTACAGTCATCCTAATGGTATGGTACTGGTACAAAAATACACACAGCAACAAAGGGAACAGGATAAAAGCTCGTATATAAGCTCACAATTATGTGGCCAATTAATCTTTCAGAAACAGGCAAGAATATTGAAAAGAAAAAGGATAGTCTCTACAACAAATGGTGTTGGGAAAACTGGACAGCCATGCACAAAAGAATGAAATTACACTACTTTCTTACACCATACAGACAAATAAACTAAAAAGCTTCAAGACCTCAATGGAAGGCATGAAACCATAAAAATCCTATAAGAGGGTACAGATAGTAACTTCTTGACATGGACCAAGGCAACATTATTCTAGACTGTCTCCTGGGGCAAAGGAAATAAAAGCAAAAATAAACTACTGGGACCATATCAAAATAAAGTTTCTGCTCAGCAGAAGAACTATGAAGAAGTAATAATAATAAGACAAGTTACTGAAAGGGAGAAGATATTTGCAAATATTCTATGCAATAAAGGAATAGTGTCCAAAATGTATAGAATGGATACAACTCAACACCCAAAAAACAAACAATCCAGTTAAAAAATAGTCAGAAGACATGAACAGACATTTCTCCAAAGAAGAAATCCGGATGGCCAACGGTCACGTGAAAAGATATTCACAATCACCAAACCTCAATGAATAACAAAATCAAAGAAACGTGGACAATAATACAATAATGGTAGGGACTTTAACACACCTTTCATTGCAATGGACAGGTTAAGCAAATCAACAAGGAAATAAGGGTTTTGAATGACATATGGGACCAGATGGACTTCACAGATATATGCAAAACATTCCATCCCAAAGCAACAGAATACACATTCTCCTGTAGTGCACATGGAATGTTCTCCAGTATAGATCGCAAACTGGGTCACAAATCAGATCTCAAACAGTACCAAAAGATGGGGATCATTCCCTGCATATTTTCAGACTACAATGCTTTGAAAATGGAACTCAATCTCAAGAAGAAAGTTGGAAGGAACTCAAATACATGGGAGGCCGAAGAGCATCCTACTAAAGAATGAATGGGTCAACCAGTAAATTCAAGAAGAATTTTTAAAAATCACAGAAACAAATGAGAATGAAAACACAACTGTTTGATATCTTTGGGATACAGGAAAGGCAGACATAAGAGGGGAGTATATAGCATTACAAGTCTTTCTCAAGAAGCAACAAAAGACAAATACACAACCTGACCCTACACCTAAAGGAACTGTAGAAAGAGCAGCATAGAAAGCCTAAACCTAGAAGGAGAAGAGAAATAATAAAGATTAGAAATAATAATGAATTAGAAACCAAGAGAATTGTAGAACAGATCAACAAAACTAAAAGCTGGTTCTTTGAAAGAATAAATAAGATTGATACAACCCTGGCCAGACTTCTCCCAAAGAAAAGAGAAAGGACCCAAATCAATAAAATCTTGAATGAGTAAGGAGAAATCACACCCAACATCAAAGAATTACAAACAATTAAAGAACAAGGGTAGTAAGTCTATGTCAACAAATCAGGCAGTCCTGAAGAAATGGATGCATTCCCAGAAACAGAAATGACCAAAACTGAACTGGGAAGCACAGGAAACCTGAAGAGACCCATAATTAGCAAGGAAATTGAAGCAATCATCAAAAATTCCCCAGGAAACAAGAGCCCAGCACCAGATGGCTTCCCAGGGGAATTGTACCAAACGTTTAAAGATGATTTAATACCTCTTATTTGAAACTTTTCAAAAAAATAGAACTGGAAGGAAAACTTCCAAACCCTTTTGATGAGGCCAGCATTACCTTGATCCCAAAACCAGACAAAGACCCCACTGAAAAGGAGAATTACTGACCACCATCCCTGATGAATATGGATGCAGAAATTCTCACCAGCATAATAGCCAATAGGATCCAACAGTACATTAAAAGGATGATTCACCATGACCAAATAGAATTTATTCTTGGGCTGTAAGGGTGGATCAACAACCAGAAATCAATCAGTGTAATACACTACCTTAATAGAAGAAAGAACAAGAACCACAGGTTCCTCTCAATACATGCAGAAAAAGTATTTGACAAATTACAGTATCCTTTCTTGTTCAAAACTCTTCATCATGAAGAGGTATAGGGCTCATGTATCCATATCCTAAAGGACATCTATGAAAAATCCACAGCGAATATCATTCCTAATGGGGAAAAACTGAGAGCTTTTCCCTTCAGGTCAGGAATATGACAGGGATGCCCATTCTCATCACTGTTGTTCAACATAGTACTAGAATTCCTAGCCTCAGCATTCAGACAACAAAAAGAAATAAAAAGCATCCAGATCGGCAAGGAAGAAGTCAAACTCTCACTCTTTGAAGACAATAGGATACTTTCTGTGGAAAACCCAAAAGACTCCACCCCAAAATTGCTAGAAATCATCCAGGAATTCCATAAAGTGGCAGAAAATAAAATGTGACATTGACATTTGTCTGCAGCAACATGCAACAGAAGAAAGAGAAATTAAGGAGTCCATCCCATGCATTACTGCACCCAAAACCATAAGATTCTTAGGAATCCATCTAATCAAAGAGGGAAAGTATCTGTACTCCAAAAAACTAAACAACAGTCATAAAAGAAATGGAGGAAGACACAAAGAAAGGGAAAAACATTCCATGCTCATGGATTGGAAGAACAAATATTGTGAAAATGTCTATGCTCCCTAGAACAATCCACAGATTCAATACAATCTCTATCAAAATACCATCCATATTTTTCACAGAACTAAGTAAATCATCTCCAAATCTGTATGGAAGCAGAAAAGACATAGAATAGCCAAACAGAAGTTGAATAAAGAAAACCAAAGTTGGTGGCATCACAATTCCAGATTTCAAGCTCTATTACACAGCTGCAATCATCAAGACTGTATGGTACCAACACAAAAACAGACATACAGATCAATGGAACAGAACAGAGAAACTGGAAATGGATCCTCAAAGCTAGGTCAACTAATGTTCCTCAAAGCAGGTAAGACTATCCAATGGGGGGAAAAAGTGTCTTCAATAAATGGTGCTGGGAACATAGGACAGCCATATGCAAAAGAATGAAACTGGACCATTTCCTTATATGATACACAAAAAATAGATTCCAAATGGATGAAAGACCTCAAGGTGAGGCAGGAGTTCATCCAAATCCTTGAGGAGAACACAGGCAGCAACCTCTTTGACCTCATCCAGAGAAATTTCTTGCTAGACAGTCTCCAACGGCGAGGGAAACAAAAGCAAAATGAACAGTTGGGATTTCATCAAGATAGAAAGCTTTTGCACAACAAAAGGAAATAGTCAACAAAACCAAAAGGCAATGAGCACAGAAGATATTTTCAAATGACGTATCAGATAAAGGGGTAGTATCCAAAATCTAGAAAGAAAGTACCAAACTCAACACAGAACAAATAATTCAATCAATACATAGACCAAAGACATGAATGGACATTTCTCCAAAGAAGACATCCAAATGGCTAACAGACACGTAAAAAGGTGCTCAACATTCCTCCACATTACAAATTAATTACAAATCAAATCCATAATGAGACACACCTTAGACCAATCAGAATGGCTAAAATGAACAAGTCAGGAAATGACAGGTGTTGGTGAGGATGTGGAGAAAGGGGAACCCTCCTACACTGTTGGTGGTAATGCAAGCTGGTGAAGCCACCCTGAAAAACAGTGTGGAGGTTCCTCAGGAAGTTGAAAATAGAGCTACCCTATAACCCTGTAATTGCCCTCCTGGGTATTTACCCCAAAGATACAAATGTAGTAACCTGAAGGGGCACCTGCACCCCAATGTCTATAGCAGCAATGCCCACAATAGCCAAAGTATGCAAAGAACCCACAGGTTCATCAACAGATGAATGGATAAATACAGATATATTACACTGAATATTACATAGCCATCAAAAACCGAAACCTTGCCACTTGCAATGACAGGAATGGAACTAGAGGGTATTATGCTAAGTGAAATAAGTCAATCAGAGGAAGACAATTATTATATGATCTCATTGATATGTGGAACTTAAGAAACAAGGTAGAGGATCAAAGGGGAAGACAGGAAAAAAGGAAGCAAGATGAAATCAGAGAGGAAGACAAAGCATATGACACATTTAATATCAGGAAACAAACTGAGGGTTTCTGAAGGGAGGGGGGATGCGGTGGCTGGGTGATGGGCACTGGGGAGGTTATTGTACTGTGGCGAGCACTGTGTGTTGTGTAAAATGGAAGGATCTCAAACCTGTACCCCTGAAACAAATAACACATTATATGATCATAAAAAAGAAGTGAAGGAAAAAGATTTAGAATAAATATGTAAACTAGGTAAAAATAAACAAACAAATAAATAATTTCACTTAAGATGAAAGAAAGAAACAAAGAAAGAAAGAGGAAGGGGGAGAGAAAGAGGCAAACAAGCGATTGAGCAACCTGGAGTCACCACACTCCAATTTCAAGCTAGATTACAAAGCTGTTGTCATCAAAACAGCACGGGACTAGAATAAAAACAGACACATCAATGGAACACAACAGAAAGCTCAGAAACTGATAATCATAGTACTTTTGGCAAAGTTTATTCATTAGTATATTAAAAGTATATTTGTATGGAGAGGGTAGTTTGATTATGGACATTGGGAAGGGTATGTGCTATGGTGAGTGCTGTGAACTGTGTAAGCCTGACGATTCACAGACCTGTACACCTAGGGAAAATAATACATTATATTTAAATAAAAATAATTAATAAAAAAGTACATTTAAACTTAGCTGTAATAGAATTATTAACTTTGAATGGGAATTAGTAATATTTATGACCTGTTCCAACCATTGCTTCCAATAAATGCATTTCCTTAAACATGCTGTTTTCTATAAATATATTATAAAATAAGGATGATTTAGAATCCACATTTTTAAGAGACATTAAATTCACTTTACTAAACCTGTCACAGAGAAGGAAATAGAGATATCCATCATCACAACTGAGAATATCACCAAAGGAGACAATAAGACACAATCTGGTGTCTGATGGAAGAATAGAATACTACTTAAGTAGTTCTGCCCCAGTGTTCAACCTGTCAAAAGCTATAGCCAGCTTGTTATTTACAAAAACAAAATCGTCAGAGAAAAGTCCTAAGAAAGAGTGTGAAGATGTCACCAATGAAGTCCACACTGCATATATTCCGACAGGAAAAATAATTTCCCAACAAGTAAACAGTAAGATGAAAGAGGTAAAGAAAGATAGAAAGGAAGGAAGGAAGGAAGGAAGGAAGGAAGGGAAAGAAACCTCAGAAACTAACCCACACATGTATGGTCTTAACTTATGACACACCAGCAGATAATATACTGTGGGGAAAGGCGTTCTCTTCACTGAATGATACGGGGGAAACTGGACACTAAATGCAGAAGAATGTGACTGGATCACTGTCTTACACTGTACATAAAAATTATGAATGGATGAATGAACTGAACATAAGAACTGAATCCATAAACCTCCAAGAAGAAAGCACAGGTAGTCAATTTCTCCATATTGGTTTGGTGAAGAGTCTTTTACATCAGACACCGAAAGCAAAGGCAGCAAAAGCAAAAATAAACTAGTGGAACGACATCAAACTAAAATTTCTGCATGACAAAAGAAACCATCCAACCCTTAAAGACAACCTACCCAATGAGAAAAAATATCTGCAAATCCTATGTATGAAAAGACGCTAATATCCAAAATAGACAAAACACTCCTTCAAATCTAAACAAAAACAGAATAAAAACTGGGGAGAATATGTGAATACATGCTTTCCAAAGATGGCATACAGGAGGCCAACAGACATGAAAGGAGTTGTTCAACATCATTAATTGTCATCAGCGAAACATAAGTCAAAACTGCAATCAGCTGTCACCTCACAACCGTTGGAACAACAAACGTCCCAGAGACAGACACCGGGTGTGGTCAAGAGTGTCTAGACAAGGGGACCCTGTGCACTGTTGGTGCAGCCACTGTGACAAATGCTATGGAGGTTCCAGGAAAAAATTAATACAACTACCACATGACCTGGTAATTGCTCTACTGAGTATTTCTCTGGAGAACACAAAAACACTCGCTCAAAAAGAGAGATGCCGCCCATGATCACTGCAGCATTGTTCACAATAACCAGACATGGAAACATCGACCTTGGGAGCATTATGCTAAGTAGCTCAGACACAGAAGGACCAACACCAGAGGCTCTCATGGACTTTCCACATGGAATCAAAGAAATACTGAACGCATGCATACTGAGAACAGATTGGTGGTCGCCAGATTCAGGCAAGGGGGGAAAGGGGTGAAGATGGTCAAAGGTGCCATGTTTGAATGATAAAATCCACGAGTCATGGAATGTTCTGTGCAGCATGGAGACTAAAGCTACCCCTGCAGGATGGGGTACAGGCTCCCCAACTATTTGAAAGCACAGTGATCCTAGGAAACCTTTCACAGCAGAAATGGTGTAAACTGAAAAGGAAATTACCATCCATTACTACAGAAAAATTAGTGAGCATGCTCAGACACCAAAAGTTCCTTCTCTTTGCCACCTCTTAGGCCTCAGGACACAACATCCCAGTGGATACCCAAATTAAATGGAGATAGAGCCCAGCAGATGCTCACAGACCCAATTCAAAGTGCTGGTGGCTGGACGTGGAGAGCAGCGCCCTGGAAGGAGCTGGTTGGGGTGCACACCTCTGTAGTGGCTCCCCACAAAACAGATGCTGCACCCGAGGTCCACTTTTTTACTTTTTTCCTAAGAGGGAAATCCTCTTTAGATTTTTTCCTGCTGCTGGAGCTGGGGAATAATGTAGATCTTTCCAACAGTAGAGTGTCTAACCATGAACTTTGAAAAAAAGTTGGGGAGACTTGTACTTAAAAGTTGCTGAGGTGGTAGAAGTTCAACGTTCTCGCAGACACAAACATCAGCATATCTACTGTGAAAGGCCCCTTCCCCAGCAGGTGGAACATGGACCACCTCCTTCCCCCAGAAACCTCCTTCTTTGCCTCACTCAGGACAGCCAACAAGAGCTGGGAGAGACATCAGTTCCTCCTTTTTCCCATTCCTAATACCAAACCCATTAGCAAATCCTGTGAGCTCTAGCTTCCATAGGTACCCAGAATAGGACTCACTTCTCCTTCCAAGGCCACCTGTCTGGTCCACACTGGAGCCCATCTCTTGCCCGAGTTCCTAGAAAAGCTTCATCATTGACCTCCCTTGCCCTACCTCAATCCTTTGTCATCTGTTCTCAACACTGTAGCCAGGATGGCCCATTAAAACAGGGTCCCATGGGGTCATGGCTCTGTAATGGCTTTCAGTCACCCTAGTATCATCTCCCTTTGATCTTGTCCTAAGCTGTCTCCTGTGGCCACAGAGCCTTCTTGCTGCTCCTGGACATACCTGGTATGTTCTTGTCCCAGGGCTTTTTGCATAAGCTTTCCCTTCCATTCCCTTTCCTTCCCACTCCTAACAGGACATCACTCACCTTCTTTAGAACTTGACTCAAGCATCACCTTCCTAGTGATGTCCCACCTGGCTACGATGTGAATAGCAAGCACCACCACCAACTCCCCTTCAGCAACCCAGTCCTGTCACCTGGTCTCTATTTCCAGACCAGTTATCACAGTCACCAGGCCACCTCAGTAAGGAAGAAATGGAGGCCTACTTGGATGGTTTCACCACTGACTCCCTCCGATTTCCTAGTCCAGAGCCCTGGGGGAAAAAGAGCTCTTGCACAGTCAGGATGCACAAGACAATGGGTCCCCCTACTGCACCCTGAAGACCATGAGGATAATGAGCCATAAGAGGAATCCACTTGCACATGAAACCTGAAACCAGATACCTTCCTTGATTCTAGGTGAGCATACATACTTCTTCCCCTTGTCTGATATGCTCATCTGAGAAAGCGGAGCAGAGAAGCATCCCAGAGTCCAAATCTCCCTCTGGCCAAGGTCCCGGGAAACAGACATCTCTCCTCCCTGCACCAGCCCCCTGTGATTGACGTCCGGCATCCTCCTGTGCTGGGGCAGAAGGATGTCCCTCTTTCCTCGGACATCATCATAAACCAGGCTTTGCTGCAGTTTTCAGGAAGGAACCACCCGCAGCAGCAGGGCACCAGGGTTGGTCTCAGCCCTGCACATCAGGCCCATGTGGAACTAGAGCATCAAGGACACTGGTGTGCTGCGTGGCTTGGAACCCAATGGCAGGAGCTGAGCTTTCAGTTCCAAATGAAAACTGGCCTCTTGCACACACCACAGGAAAGGGGAGGATTTCTCAGGGCTGTGGCTCTGGAAGAAGTGCCGCTGCTGGCTGAATTCACAGATGCCAGGCAGAGGACCTGCAGTGCCTCAGCCAAGGAAGCAAGGGGCACAGGGGGCAAGAATCCATAATGCTGCCTGTGGGCTGCTTCCCACCAGGCGCCCTGCTGAGACCAGGGCCTGAGAGCCCAACAGGAAGCAAGCTTCCTATCACATCTGCAGCAGGAGGGATGGCCAGGGACAAGAGTCCTGTCCCTGGAGCAGGCTGGTCCGCCCATCAAGAGTGATGGCCCACTGCCACAGCCTCACAGTCTCCCAGCTACCTGGTCTGACCAACCTGCCAGGCTCACGCCTGCTGACCTAGTGACTCCTACGACCAGAGACTGCTTCCTCCCCAGCTCAGTGCTCCTCACAGAGAAGCCAACTCCAGTCTCAGAAACGTGTTCCTGGTTAGCTCTGGAATTGCCTGGGTTTGCCTACATGGGCCCACCCAGGTGTGCCTTCCAGATCATTCCTCAAGTGTCCTAGGATTTCAAGCCACCTTCAGGCTGCCCTTCAAAAGGCAGGAGCAGGTCCGATGAGGCAGACCAGTTCATCTACTCTGTGTGCGGGAAACTCGGACCACATCCCCCCTGAACACCAACGCTCCCAAGTCCAAGCTTGAAACCCTCACTCACTGGGCACGGGGCACCAGGTCAGCATGAACCCTGCTCTTTCAAATCTCTTGTCTCCCGTTCCTTCAAGTCAGAAACCAAGCTCCAGTCACCACTCCTTTTTCCCTTCAGAGAACTAAGGAAAAGTGAGCACAGCACACTTCTATCCAAATAGAATGCCTTGTTCTTTCTCATACAGGCAGCCCTGCATTGCCCGTACTAATGAGAGATACCGCAAGTTCAGCCCTCATCTATATATTTGACTTTATGTTTTTCCATTTGATATTTGTATCTCAAAGTCAATGTCTGGATTGCTTTCTTAACATCACAAAAAGAATAATGACATGGTCACGTAAAGGTCTGGGTCTCCATAACCAGACAACATGGCTCTGGTCCAGATAAGGATGAAGACACAACCTCTTCCCATGAGCAAAGCCCACACCCTCGGGGATCTTGACACATCTCACGGGGGATGAGTTCCTTTGCTCGGTGGAGTTGTCCTAGTGCACAGGATACAGGCACCCTCCTGGGTTCATTCTGTTTTCTTCATGAATTCCCAGTTCAAGTCGCAACTGATTCACTGGGTCAGGTTTTAGAGCCCAGGATGGGCACCAGGTGTGCAGCACCTACCCGCCCTACTGCCCCCCATCCCCCCACCCCTGCTGCCAGGGAAGGCTAACAGGGGCCTGTGCTCCATCGGGAGCACAGTGAGCCACTGTTTCTCCCCCTTGCAAAGGGCACTGCACCCTGTTAGAACGCTGAGGCTCTGCTTTACTTTAAAAAATAATTTCTCTTTTTTGAAGATTTTATTTACTTACTTGACATAGATAGACACACCAAGAGAGGGAATACAGCAGTGGGAGTGAGAGAGGGAGAAGCAGGCTTCCCACCCAGCTGGGGGCCCAATGCGGGGATCCATCCCAGGACCCCGGAATCATGACCTGAGCTGAAGGCAGACGCTGAACAACTGAGCCACCCAGGCGCCCCTCAAAAATAATCTCCAATATCAGAAAGTGGTTCATGGAAGAGAAAAGCATGAACCCCCACAAAGGATTCTTGGACTATTTCAGAAGACTGCTTTCCCATTGTTTAATTAAAACAGGAACGAAAAACACAGATTGCCCCTTCCACTGGCAGGTCTGATTCATATAGTGATTGAAAGAAGAGCAGGAAATAAAAGAGAAACAGATGTTCCGATGACCCATCATTTCTACCATCCAACTTTTGAAACGTCACCCACATGAAAAGAAAGAAGCCCAAACCAGCGTCTCTGCCTGGCAACATGAGGAGGTCTGAACTGGAGTGACAGGGACAGACGACAAGGTTGTGCACGTTGGGGGAGGCTGGTGGCACAGAACAGGGGTTCCGCCAGCTCTCCGCCTGCGCCTCACCTGTCCTCAGCCAGGAACCTGCTCCCCGCCCTTACCTGTCACAACTGTCACACGGGGGACACACAGCCACCCCGGGAGCCGGCCCTGCCCACAGCCTCCCGCAGAATGCACTCCGCTCTCCTCTGGGACCCCTGTCAGCTCTGCCCAGCCCTGGAGCTCCCCTGTCTGCCGCAGAGCTCCAGGATCCCCCCTTCCAAAATTACACTGGCCCAAGGCTTTCCAGAGAAAGGCAGGAGGCTCCTTCCTGAATGGTTAACACCTCCTTTCCCCTTCTGTCGTGGTTCTCTGCACTTACCTTCCTCCCTGGGCAAACTGTAAGTCACGTTTCAATGGAACATGAACGTGCTCTGAGGTCTGAGTCTTTCCCTGCAGCTGTCCGAGGGCTCCTTGTGCAATAAGAAACTAGCGTGTCCCACCACAGTGGGTTTGAAAACTACCGTCTACAGAATAGGAGAGCGAAAATCCCTCCATTTTTACCTCACTCTTCATGAAGCAGAACACAGTCTTTTCTCTTCTTCACTGACTTCAATTCCAGGTAGTATCCATGCAGCGTTCATTCCTTTGCTTCGGGGCTCGGGTTTAGTGATTCCTCACCTGCAGACAACAGCCGGTGCTCGTCACAAGTGCCCTCCCTCATAGCATCGCCCCTTTGACCCTTCCCCACACACACCTGCCCTCTAGCAACACATGGTTTGTGCTCTAAGGTGAGTGTGTTTCCTCATTTGCCTATCTTCCTGCCCGCACTGTGTGCATCTGTGCTCTCTCTGAAATTCCACAGGACTGAAGTCAGTGGGGATTTGCCTTCCTTACAGAGTTTGCTTAGCTTAGTCCACTCCTGGTCCAACCGCATCCTTGCAGATGCTTAGATTTCATTCTTTGGGAAGCTGGGTCCTGTTCCATTGCATATCATCTCCCAAGTCTTCTCTGTCCATTCATCAGTGAATGGACACTGGGACTCCCTCCACAGTTTTGCTATTGCTGATAATGCTGCTATAAACATCCCGGTGCTCGTACCCCACTGAACGTGCATTCTCGTGTCCTTTGGGTAAATACCTAGGAGTGCGATTGCTGGATCCTAGGGTTGTTCGATTCTGAGCTTTATGGAGGAACCACCACACTGTGTTCCAGAGTGGCTGCCTCAGCCCACATGCCCACCAACAGTGCAGGAGGTTCTGCTTTAAACACATTACCTGCCAGCAATTTCCTAAGGAGGAAATGGAAAACCTGTGGGATAGCCTGACTCACCCAGCGTCAGGCAAGCAGTACCAGAAATTCACCCCAGGCTTCCTGATTCCAAGCCCCTTGAAGCCATCAGCATGCCTCTATCCAGGAGAATTCCCAAAGACTCTCCTGACTTGACCACAAATGAAACTACAGAGAAAATACGGCGTGTCTGAATATCTCAATGAACCATTTAGTGAAACTAGAAAGTCAAGTTTAACTTTTAAATCATAAAAGTCTCCTTGGAATCATTTAGAATTTTCTCTCCGCCTTCACTATGACTCTTCGGATGAAAAGACTATTCAATTAGGAAACAATCATCTTTGATAAATAAGAAGACATCATCCAAGTCTCTATCAGACCGCAGCCAGCCACCTATCTCTAGATGCCGGCCACTCCTCCACAACCTTGGCCCAGTGAAATAAACACCGTTAGATGAAGGAATGAATTATATGTTGAAAACACACACAGAGAAAATCTCATCTTCCCTTTGTAATTGAAGTGATTGCTTTGGAAAAAGATGTTCCAAATACCTTCGTAAGCTAGAAATAAACAGAGAAAATGGGATCCCCTGCCACGTTCTCTCTGTAGGGAAACTCAGGAACTCTGGCACCCACTCTAGATTGCTGACAGCTGCTTCAGTTTGACTTTGTGGCTCCACTAGAGACAAGGGAAAAGCCCAGGAGGTTTGGGATGAAGGACGCTTTACCTCTCGTCCTGACGCGGATGTGACATTGTGCCCAAGGTACTGCTGCTTTCTCTGAACGCTGACGTCCTGTGACATGACCAGCCGCCTGACTGATTCAGACACTGATTTCAAAACTTCGGCTCTCATGGAGCCAGAGTGGGGAAGTGTTGTCAGGTGGAGATAAGAAGGCACCTCTGACCCAAGGCCTGCACACCTGCTCCAGTTCCTGGGAGAAGGGGAGACACATGCTTAAGTAGTAATTAGCTTCATTTTAAAGTCGACCAATGCCATCGTCCTTTTTGGAGAAGTGAAGTTACTCTTCCAAAAAAACGCTCAACTGATCGGCTCTAAATGCAGCATGAAGGGGTCTGGTTTGCCCCCGGCTTCAAACACCCATCAGGAGGCCCCTCCTGTACCATCCTGACAGCCCACTACCACGATCGCTGGGGACACAGACACAATGCTGGGTTGGCGGATGGCTTTAGGGGTTGTTACCACCACTCCTGAGCCTTGAGAAACAGAGACAATAGAGCTCACCACTGCCTCCTGGACAACAAGCTGCAGTGTGTCGCCTCCTAGGGTCTCTCACCCAGCACCTCACCACTGCCCTCAGTGCCAACACGTCGCACTGACTAATCTTCCAGCGTCTTTCACACTGCCACTTGCCACTTGCATGGTGGCAAGCAGCATGCCATGCCTTCCAGTGACTCTTGCGTGAAGCTGCACTGCCAGGCCTTCCAGCATCTACCAGTGCAGCCTACAACTGCCGCTGCTGGTCTGAAGCCACACAGGCATGTCTTCCACCATCACTGAGACTGTGACTCACCACTGCCTCTAGTGGCGGAAATCCACACTGCCTCTCCTTTCCATGCCTTGCACTGTATCTGTCCACTGCACCGTTGTCAGAAGTGCCAGCCACACGTCTTCCAGTGTCTCATTCACTGCAGTTCAGCACTTCCTGCCTTGGCAGAAAGCTGAACTGCTCCATATTTCAGCATCTCTTGCACTGTAACTCAGCACTGCCTCCAGTGGTGGAAAGATGAATTATGAGAGCTGCTTGATAGCATGGCAATGCAGAATTCTCTCACTGGAGGCAGGACTGAGCTGCATTGCGAGACCCAGGAAGAAAAAGAAGTGGTGTGCTGCAGTGCAAGGGATGCCAGAAGGTTTTGCAGTGCTCATCAACGCCCCTCGAGGCAGTGATGTTCTGCAGTGCAAGACAATTAATGGCATGCCTGTGCAGAATGTGGTGCTGTTTCACACCACTGGATGCAGTGAAGAGCTGTAGTGTGAGATGCTGGAAGAGGCAGTGTTGGTTCACGCCAATGGAGGCAGTAGTCAGCAGCAGGGCGAGGGAAGCCAGAAGTTTTTGCAGTGTTCTTTACGGCCACTAGAGGAAGTGCTGAGATGCAGTGCAGGACCAGGGATTGCGTGGCCATGCACCTTGTCATTACTGGAAGCAGTGGTGAGCTGCAGTGTGAGATGCTGGAAGGAATGGCAGTGTCACTTCCCACCACTGGACGTATGAGATCTCAGTGCAAATCTCCTGAGAACTCTGGCAGTTCTTGTGATATTTTTACCCACATATCATGAGAACTCATTCCAAATATGAGATGAGAACTTATTCCAAATCTCGAGAAATCTCAGTTCAAATCCAGTAAGAACTCATTTCAAATATCATGAGAACTCAGGGAAATCATGTGAACTCAGTCCAAATCTGGTGATAGGTAGATGACAAAAACCTGACTGGGTGACAGGCTCGTGGAGGGTGAATCAGATTAAAACAGTCTGCCAACAAGTGCATCAAAACCCCTAGACTTACAAAGTGGCAACCCTCTTGGGCCCCCTTCCTCTCCAGGAGATTTGTACTATCACTCAATAAACTTAGTTTTGCTGCCCAACACTCTTTGTCTGGTCTACCTCTTCATTCTTCGAAGTGGTGTGACCAAGAACCGCAGACACTGGAGGAAAAGAAATCCTGTAACATCAATACCAAGGCAACTGGGGAGCCAACTCCAGCCTCTTTCTCCTGGTGGCTTCCATCCTCAAGGTAACTTTATGGTCCAAGATGGCTACTAGGGTGCCAGCCATCTCAAACACTTTCCAGGTAACTGACAGGAGGAAAAATGCTCTTCCTAAATGAGTTATCTTCCTTTAAAGAGACTTCCAGGGCATCTTACGCCCTTCTGCTTATATTCCATTTGCTGGAAAATGGACATATAGTCAAGCTAGCTGCAAGGGAGATTGGGAAATGTAGTTCTTTTTAACTGTGCACTACCGTGGTCTGAATGAAATCAATGTTCTGTTAGTAACAAAGAGAGGAACAATAGTTACTGACTGGTAACTGGCAGCCTCTACTACAGTTAAACCACTTGGGTGGATGGGTGCTCACCAGTCACAATACAGAACAGCTGTGCACCTTCCAGGTCTCGAGGAAAGCTCTGCCAAAGAACTCCACAAGCAGCACCAAAGATTTATTCTCATGAAAGATTAAACATGCTCCCCCAAATGGAAGAGTTTCTAATATTGCCTTTAAGCCTATAAGGGAGCAACCATGAATCCAAAAGGACCAGCTATAAGCAGCTACCCTTACAGTGCAATCTTGGCGTCTGATAAATGCCAACATTTGCTTTCTAGCAGATGCACGCTCAGGTGAAGGAAGTGAGTTTTCCATGTTGGTGCTCTTGGTACTTATAGCAAGGAAATATGAGGAGAAGGGTAATGGCCAACATAGGAATGGAGATACCAGATTTCTGGGTTCTGAGAACAACAGGCTATGTTCTTCCTTGTCCACATTCCTGTGGACATTCATCACACCTTCTGCCCAGAGACACAGGCTGAACTCCAGACTATCTTCATTGAGGTCCCAACAGTCCTTAGGAGAAAGCCCCTGCCTTGCGGGGGGGAGGGGGAAGGGCAGCTGGTGGGTGAGCCTGGGCTGGAGGGAGGGCTGGGGGCTGTGGCCACCGAGATGGATGGAGTAGCATGCGCTCCTTCATCCTTGCTGGAAAGGTCCCCAAAAAGGGCTTATGCCAATATCTTCCTGCCCAAGATGGACCCTTTCAGCCTTACAAGTCCTACAGTTTACCACAAGGGAACCAGAACAGATCTTTGAGCAGTTCAGAGAGCACATCTTATAGCAGAATAGCCTGCCTTTTTAGTTAATGATCTCAGCCTGGAAACACAGCAAGGGAATGTCCCCAAACCCCTTTCTTGGTTATGAATATTTGTATTTATAGATATATCTCTACTGAAGATGTGCTCCTGTAACTCTTATTTTTTGTCAGGCTTCATGACTAAAGGCAAAAATGAAATAGGAGCCACAAGAAAACATTTAAAGATGTCAGAGGGAGAAAGCTGTGGCAGGTGTCACTGCTCATGAGGTGTAACAGCACCATGGAGAACATCTGAAGGGCACAGTATACTCTCAATGGTGGGTCTTCCCACTAGGGCCAGAAACATTGAGCTCAGATTGGGTGGGTGTGCTAGTTAAGCAGGGGAGGAGAGGCTAGAGGACCGTGGGGAAAGATGACCAACGTATTTTGGCAAACTTAGAACACATGCCATTATTTGTTTGGAAGAAAATGGTGTCAGTTAAATTATTAAGCTCATCCCCATTTTAGAGATGTTAAGGTGTGAGACAGAGATGTGTCCATACAGTTGATTAAATGCAGTCACTAACCTTCACTCCCTCTCCCAGCCTCCATGAACACCTTTCTGCCTGGCTGGGGCCTGTGGGGATGGTTCTGGAATGACCAGCCTGTGCTCCAGGAGTACACAGGCCATCCACACAAGGAGTGACCCCCCAGGCTGTGGCTTTCGAACTTGAGTGTATATCCCAGTGCCTGGAACTTGTTAAAAGAGAAAAAGAAATACGGAACGTGCGATTTCCACGTCCGCCATTCCACAGACATCTGGGGGATGTCTGGAGTCTTCAGAAGCAATTCAATAGGGAAGATACCAGAGCTTCTCTCTGTCCTTCCTAGCAGGGAGCCCCTTCTCTTCCCTGGACAATGTCCATTCACCCTTTATTTCTCAGATGAAGCCTCAGGTCCTGCCATGTCTTCCCTGATATGGCCACATGAGGGGGTGGTGTGGTCTGAAAATGTCCTCCAAAATCTGTATGTTGAAGCTTAATGGCCAAGGTGATGGTATTGGGAGGTGGGGACTTTGGAAGGTGATTGGGTCAGGAGGTTGGAGCCCTCAGGAATGAGATTTGTGGTCTTTATAAAGGAGACCTCAGAGGGCTCCTTTGTCCCTTCTACTACCTGAGGACACAGAAGTCTAACACCCAGCAGAGGGCCCTCATCCAGCCACACTGGCCCCCTGAACTAAGAAATCAATTCCTGCTGTTTATAAGGGACCCGTCTGTGGTCGTTCATGAGAGCTGCCCTCGGGAGGACTAAGTCAGGTTGGGCGGTAGCTCTGGGATGCATTTCCCCTGTAAGGCACTGACCATAACGACTGTGAGGGAGTGTACTTAAGGTGTCAGATGTCACTGTCCCTTCATCTGAGGTGACAAGCTTCTGAGGGTTTGTGTCTTGTCTGTCTTGGGAATCCACAGAGCCTAACAGAGTTCCTTGCACATCTGGATGACCTCGGTTACCAATAAACTTTCAGAAGTGAGATGGAAGGGAGAAGCCGAGGCTACTAGCTCCCCTGTTGTGTTTCCGGAGAGCAGGGAGTCAATAGTGCAGCCAACATTTAAAACAAGCCTGGGCGTGTTTTCAGCGATAGGGTAACCACTGTTATCTCTGGAGCTGGGATTATGGGTGTGGATGTATGGATGTACACACTGTTTTTCTGTGTTTTCTATAGCAAAACTGCCTTGTGTGTTAAAAAGAATAAAGGGTTTAAAAAGAGAGAAAGAAGAAATGGACAGAGAAATGAACTGGATCCTGAGGTGGTGGTAAGGCCGGAGTTGCCTGCGTTAATGCGGGGTAGGTGGGATTCTACGATTCAGATGGGGCAGGGGGCTTGCAGGGGAAGGAGCCTCAGGGCTGTGGAGACTGAGCAACACAGAGAAGGTCCCAGCTCTGTCCCCGGCGTGCAGGGAAGGGGGACAGAGGGCTTGAGAGGGCTGCACCGTCCCACATGGCTGGCTGTGGGGTCTGTCCTCCCCATGCAGCCTGGGGCTGGCCCTTCCCGACCCTTCCTGTGAGCCCTGAGGATGGGCCAAACGAAGGACCCCAAGTGGAGAAAGCCAGCAGACCCTGCAAGGCCTCCATCCCAGCTCACTCTCTCCAGGGCCCATCTGGTTCCCCTCACAACCAACCTTATGTAAGCCAGCAGGAAGTGACAGCCCCAGTGTCCCTGCCCATTCCTCTTGGCACAGGCCTCCATCCTTTCAGTACAACAAAACCTTTTATTACAACTAGGGATAGGACCCAGTGCTGGTCAATGCAGTTGTCACCTGATGTGCACTCTGAAATCTAACTACTCAATGAGACTGGGTCAATAATTGATAATTAGATTCATTTCCATTTTAAGAGGAGAAAGGGATTTCTTTTTAAAAGGCCCCAGACAGTGAGTTGGAGGCCTCCAAAATGGCCCCCACAGTAATCTTTGCCCTAAGTTATTCCTGGGTTTATGGCGTCTTCTCCCACATTAAGGAAGGCTGAACTTCGTAACCAAAGGCATGGTGAAAGACTTACAGTGTGTGAACTCTGAAGCTAGACCATAAAGAACACACTGCAGTGTCCAGCCTGCTCTCCTGGGTGCCTCACTTTGAGGGAAGCCTACTGTCCTGTCAGAAAGGACAAGCCTGAGGCTCTGGCGAGGGTGCCATGTGGTGGGAACTGAGTCCTCTCCCTGGTAGCTTCCAGCCTCGGGAGTGAGCTCCCTGGAAGAGGAACCTTCTAGCCCCAGGGGAGCCTTCCAGACACCACAGCTGACATCTTGAATACAGCCTCACCAGAGACCTCCAAGTCATCCAGCTCAGCTGTTCCTATATGCTGACGGAAATAACGGAAGACAGTAAGACTGTTCTTTTCAACTGCTGTATTAGGAAACAATTTGTTTGGCAGAAAGAGAACACTAATCCTCAATGTTTCACCTTGAACCTGATCAAGTAAGTCAGAAAGCGAAGGGAAACTTGTGGTCGCTCTCTGGAAAAGAAGGGCCTGAGAGGATTTGTTTGGACAGCTTCATAATTTTGCCATGGGGTCTGCTTTTTTTGGTTTTTGACTCTGAAGAACACAGGCAAGCTTTGGAGAGAGTCATTTCTGCCTTCCGGAAGCCCTGCACACAAACTTGGACAGAGTCATGCAGATGGGCCACACGGTGTATCCACTATTTTTAAATGACTTTCTTAAAAAAAAAAAAGGCCTGTTACACAGAAGGTTCCCTGTTGCAGTTATAATTGTGCCCATATTATCCCTGGTTCAGATCTATCTCACATCTGTAAGGTTGTATGTACCATGAAAAAAAATTAGGCTGAAGTTTTGCAGAATTTGTTATTTCATTGACAATAGACCATCTTTTTAAAAAATTTTATTTATTTATTTGACAGAGAGAAGAGAGATCATAAGTAGGCAGAGAGGCAGGCAGAAGGAGGGGGAAGCAGGCCCCCTGAGCCCCCCAGGTGCTCCGACAATAGGCCATCTTTTATGAAGTTTGACCGCCTCCAGTGCATGGTTTCAGTTTTTTCGAATTCCAAAAAAGTTTCAAAGTCACAGAACCATCGCACAGATCCTGGTATCACATACAGTAGAAAGAAAACACCTTCTTATGCAACTAAAATGTGGTTTCCCAGAGCAGGTTTCTCCAATGGGCCTTGCTCGTGGCATATGGGAGACCCTGGGCCAGGCCGCCCAGTTCGAGGCATGAGCTCTGGGATGAGAACCAGGAGTCTCACAGAGGAGTGTCTCCATAGAAAACTCCACTTTGACAACCCTGAGCACCTGCCTGGATGGAGAAACCTCCGCCCAAGGAAACCACCATCCCGGAGCCTTTGGCAAGTTGGCCTGCCTAGTTTTGACCCTTCTTGAATGGTCTGTATGAAGAGCAGCAAGTGGTCATAAATAAACCATCCTATTTGAAGCTGATGCAGAAGAAGAAGTCACCCACCAGGGATGCCTGGGTGGCTCCGTCATTAAGTGTCTGCCTTTAAGTGTCTGCCTTCAGCTCAGGTCATGATCCCAGGGTCCTGGGATGGAGCCCCGCATCAGAGGCAAGCCTGCTTCTCCCTCTCCCACTCCCCCTCCTTGTGTTCCCTCTCTCACTATGTCTTTCTGTCAAATAAATAAATAAAATCTTTTTTTTTTAAAAGGTCACCCACCAGCCAGTCGGCCCAGCATCTGCCTCCACATAGGTCTGTGTATCCCACCTGCTGATTGAGTCAAAGGCATATTACAAACCAAAGGGGTGCAATCATTTGGATTACGGTTGAACAAATGTTCATTCTCTAATCTCTGACGGCAGAGAATAAATCCCTGCCATTGATTCGAGGCTTGGCCGCACGGCCTGCTTTGGCCAATGATATATCAGCAGATGTGATCTGAGCAAAGTCTTGAAAGGTGTGCACGTGGTTGGGTTTTCCCTTTTGGGCTTCTCCCATTGCCAGGAGACTATGCCCTAGACAGCTCTTCCTTCTGGAAACATGAGAGACATGGAGAGGTGGGCCACACCAGTGAACCTGAAGACCCACAGCTTGAAGTAGGGTCAGCCCAGCTATCCCACAGATGCGTGAGAAAAACAAATGTTCACTGGGGTATGCTCCTGAAGACCTGGTGGTCACTTGTTACACAGCATGACAATGGTAGTCCTGCTGATTGGGACATGGGCTAATTACCTTTTTTACTTATATACCATTGCATTTGAGGGGAGTGTGTACCTGAGGTCAGGGCCTTCAGGAATATCAAGAATCTTCTGGAGATGGGGTATACTCAAGACATCCTCTCCTTGCCCTCTGACCCTGAGTCTGTTATGGAAACATGAGTGCTAGATTAATCTAGGCCTGCTGCCTTGAGAAGTCTCCCCACGTACCCTCACCCCCATTTGTTCCTGGAGGTCGAGTTGAACTCAGACTTGTCCTCTTGCACTTCTTCAAAGGGTAAAAGATTAGAGGGCTCCTCTGCATTTGGTACTCTTGAACATTTTCTAAAATCTTAACATGAGGGGTTGCTCTATTCCTTAGTGTACAGATTATTGTCTTTGGAGATATGTTTCTAGGTCACATGGGAGAGAATAGGAAATATATTTGAGGTTTGTGGAATCCAAGCTGAAAATAGTTCAACATCGGGGCGCCTGGGTGGCTCAGTGGGTTAAAGCCTCTGCCTTCAGCTCATATCATGATCTCAGGGTCCTGGGATAGAGGCCCGCATCAGGCTCTCTGCTCAGCAGGGAGCCTGCTTCCCTTCCTCTCTCTCTGCCTGCCTGTCTGCCTACTTGTGATCTCTGTCTGTCAGATAAATAAATAAAATCTTTAAAAAATATATAGTTCAACATCAACACTTGCCATTGGCCACTGGGATAAAGGGCCCCTGTGGAGGCTGTAGCCAACAGCAAACGAGAGTCCCCCCCGAGAAAAATCCTTTCTTGTAGAGCTGAACCTGCAGAGGGTGGCTGGGCGGGGGCTTCGTTGTTGGGGTGGGACAGCCCACTGGGAAGGGGTTCGTTCTTCTGAGTGAGAAAGTGGGGTCTCTGCTGGGACCTTCCAGGGAAGACCAGGGGCAGCTGTGCAGCCCAAGCTGAGATGTCCCGTTGTGCTTTGAACGCAAGAGGGCAGTGTACGTTCACGCCAAGGATAGAGTTGCTTCCTGGCCCCCTCCCAATCCCCCTCCGGGATGTGACAGTGGCTGCAGCTTTTCCTGCAGAGTCCACAGAGAAGCTCATCTACAGATCTAGGCTGAGGAACTTTGCTGAGACGGGCTGGCACAGAGGAAAGGCTTTTAAGAGGTTCTGTCCTGCCCCCCTACTTGTGGAAATGTGCAGAGAAGCCACAAGCCCTTGTCTGGAACCCTTCGTGGATGGGCCTTTGATGAATAGAAGTTGTGTGACTTACTTGTGTGACTCAAGCATGTTACCATAGACATGGATTTCATGAGGATTACATAAGGCAATGCATGAGAAGGGCTTGGCCCAGGACCTGTCCAACCAGGATTAACTGGCCATCATACTGGTGGACCAGAAACAGGACCCCACAGGGCAAGAGCCCCCTGAAAACACAGAGCCGGCAGACTGCTGCTCCTACACAAACCCCTTCTCCGCCCCTAGGGGGCGCAGCGAGACACCCCTACCCCCACCCCCACTGCACAGGCCCACTGCTCCCACTCCTCCCCAGGCAGGCTCACCTCGCACATCCCCCTGGGGCCTGACTGCTCCTGGGTGTCTGTGAGCTCTCGATTATCCCTCTGACACGAAAGTTGGCAGGTCAGGGCAACCCCACAAATCATTCTGATAACCCAGAACAGAGCCCACTTATTTCGTGCCCATATCACCTGTTTTCAAATGAGCTCTGACTTGGAAGCTTCAGAATATTCTAACGGCGGTGACTGCCGAGTGCTCCCAGGCGTTACAATTTGTAGATTGTAGTGGGGATGAATGAATGAGAGACCAGCTTGCCAGTGGCCTGGAGTCTAGACTTCTCAGTGTTAGACATGCCAGTTCACCAAGGGGCTGGGGGGCCCTGAGCAAATACTTAACCCCTTCCTACCCCAGGCTCCCAAGCCAGACAAGTGGTAAAATGGTGATTTCCGCCTCTCCTGCCCTCCTCTCGGGGCAATTTCCAGAGTCAATGAAGTAGGATCCTCTATGTGTCCCCCGGTCACCCTTCACACAGCCCTTTTGTGGGGAGACAATTCCCCACGGGTCTCCTGCCCTTCTGTCCCGTGTGCCCACAGATGGGCTGACTACTTTGTTCTGGACGTTGCTTGGCACCAGCGGGTGTCTGCAGAGTGACCAGCCTAGGAAGACAGAAGCAGCGCTGTGTGCACATAAGGCAGGTCTGTTTACTGCACAGGAGAAGGAAGAGAATATGTCCCTGTGGGGCAGAGCTCGGATGGGCTCACTGCCCAGGGTCAACGCAGGGGGCTTCCTGAACTCAGGGTCCTGTCCCTCGGGCAGGCCTCATATGGCCCTGTGGGACCTGGGGTTTGGGGATGGGGGTAAGAAACGCTGCCTCCTGCCCCCTGCTAGAGCCGTGAGGAGCACAGTCCTTCATCTCTGACCTGAGAGTCTGGTGTCTTCCACTGGCAGCCGCGGAACCAGCAGGCTCCCTGGTCAGCTTCCAAGGAAGGCCGCAGTCCCAGACCCTCCTTGTTGTGAACCAGCATGAGCCCACGTGGCTTTTCCAGCTCCCTGCGCAGCAGGCACGGCAGTATTTTCATTCCCATTCTGCAGGCGAAGCACCAGAGGCTCGGGAAGTGTGGGGACACTTTTGGGTCCCGCTGACACCATGGCAGAGGAGACACCTTCCATCTCAAGCTTAAGTGAATACATTCCTTGCTCCAAAGTTCTCTTCTCTTCCCAAACCTGGAGGGGGTGACTAGGGGTTACTGTGTGTTTGCTTTTATGTTATTGTCCGCTTCCCTACAGAGAACAAGGGGTTTCAGTGGGATCTTGTTTTATTATCCTCTTGCCCTGGAGGCCAAAGTACAGGGGGTTTATGTCAGCACAGTCTCCCTGGGGTTGCAGCAGCCCCACAACCTGGACGGACACCTGTGCCCGGGGCAGGGCTCTCTCCACTATGGAAATGCCTGGGAACCCTGAAAATCACTAGCGCACCCCACCCCAGCCTGTGGGCACAGGGGAGGGGCCAGGGTAAGGTTGGGGGTGGGGTAGTGGGGGGTAGGGGGAGGGAGTTGGCCCCTGAGGGGCCTGGAAGGGCATGATAAGAGGCAGCCAGAGCAGGAGCAGAGGAGGAGCATCTGCCGAGAGCAGCATGGAGCTCCCCTAGGGGACACAGGGGGCCCCCAAGAAAAGGGGCTGAAAGGCCAGTTAGGCAGAAACGCGGAAGTTTGATTCTCTCCTCCATCCCTTTGTTTTGTGTTTTTTAAAAAAGGGAAGTCTGAAGAACCTCTTTAGGTTCCAAACATTGTGTGTGTGTCTGTATGTGTGTGTATATTTCTATGTGTGTTTGTGTGTATATCTGTGTATAGTATATGTGTGTATGTTTGTATGTGTCTCTATGTGCGTATATTTGTGCATGGCTATGTATCTGTGTGTGTGTGCATATGTGTGTGAAGAGAAGGATGAGCATACACACACAGGTATACAAAAGGGCTAGGCTGGCATCTGGTGTCTGATGACCATCTCAGGCTTCTGACAAAATAGAATCGACACAGTGAAGCCTGGGCTCCGTATCTGTTTGTTGTATGTTGTTTCAGGTGTGGGGGATTTTGTAATGCTGATCTATGCCCTCCAAGGCCAACCTGTGCAGCATGGTGAGCACGGGCCACCACCAATGATGGGGCCTGTCCCAAGATGTGTTCTAAGTGGAAACTGAACCCCAGATGGGAAGGCTTCATGCAAGAAACAAATGTAAAATAGCTCAGTATTTTTGAATTACACATTGAAATATTACTCTGATACAGTGGGTGAAATGAAATACAAGATTAACATGAATTGTACCTATTTCGTTCACTTCAACAGCACTGCTAGAGTTTAAGGTCACCAGTGTGGCTTGCACTTGTTGCTCACACGGAATTTCCATGGATGCTGCTGCGCTATGCGCCCCTTTGGTGTTCCAGAAAAGGGGCGGAGATTAAGCGGCTCGCCTAATCTCACCCCGCTGTGGAGTGCGGGGGGGGGGGGGGGTGCTGGATGGGAGGCGCAGCTCTACTACCCCATGCCTGCCCCATAGTCAGGCGGCCTCACGCCGGCTCTGATCGGGACGCAGCCCCGAGCTTGAGAGCTTCAGAAGGAAGCTCAGTCTCGAAGCAAGAGACGTTCCCGTTGTCTTCACTGCCCGCTGCCCGTCGCACCGCGTACAATGCCTGCCACTGGGCAGAGGATCAGTTGGCCGGAGCTGTAAAGTGAACCCTCCGCGCTGGCCGCCTCCGGATGCAAAGTCCTGCTCCTCCCAAAGCCTTTGCAATGCTGTCCCCTGCCGGCGGGTTACTGCCAATGCTCAGTGAGCTCCCTAAGAAGCAACTTGGGCTCCAGGGGGGTGGGGTGCACGCATGAGTCGCATGAGAGTGTGTTAGACCTGCATGCGCTGTGTATATGCACTGCATGAGTGTGTTATATGCGCTGTGCACGTTGCATGAGTGTGTGTTGCATGAGTGTGGGTTACATGAGCTCAGGCTGTGCGTGTCCTGTATGTGTTATAGTGAGCTGTTGTGTTGTGGGGGGGGGTCGGGGGGGTGACGATGCGTGTGCACAACACTTGCCCCTGCTTTAACACTGCAAATGTGATAGTGTTCCTCGGCTTAACTCTCCCTGCCCCGCCACCCAGGCAGCAACAGTTCCCAGGGCTAGACTTCCTCAGGCGGTTGTGGGAAGAGTCCTCTGTCTACAGATAAGGGGCCCCACATTTCATGAGGGTCTGCAGCAGTTTGGGTCTTGCTATGACACAAAATTATTTCCCTAATTGTACCCAAATGTCCTCTGATGGCCACAAGATGTCTCAAGTAGGAAAAATTCTTGTGCAAACTTGGTTTGCTGGTTTAGATGTCCCCTGCTTTGCAACACACAGCTTGCTTTGGGGCCTGAGGTGATATTTTCTTGGGGGAAAAAGGGGCTAGTGACTGAGAGCAGAAGGGGAGAGTTGGATTCTCCACAGTGGAGAGACCCTTGCCTTTACGCCAGACAAGAAAAAAATGAGACACAAATGTCTAACGGCTAAGCTTCCTGGAGAGACCAAAACCATGTGGCACATTCACACACTGGAAACGTATCAAGCAGTGACTGTCCTCACCACCACCCCCTCCCCAAATGCAGGCTCACCTGAGTGTGGTGCACGGAGAACACAGGTAGGGCCCCACGTACTCAGATGGCCTTCCTTCAGTCCCTTTTGCAAGAGTAAAATGAAATTGTATTATCCTTAGAAACCACACAGGCAGGGAAAACCAGCGAATCCATTCCGAAAAACATTCTCTTTCTCCTCCCTGCAGGGCAGTTAAATTTCAATTTCTGGACAAAAATCCAATGACTAGTCTATGATGATCTTATGCAAATCATCTCACTTTTGAGATGGTTTCCTGATTCTTAAAACGTCCCAACCTTTCTCATTGGGCTAACAGATCCCTTGAGGTCCTCCTCCATACCAGTGGCTACACATTTATAAAGATTTTTTTTTTAAATTTATTTGACAGAGATCACAAGCAGGCAGAGAGGCAGGCAGAGAGAGAGAGAGGAGGAAGCAGGCTCCCCGATGAGCAAAGAGCCCGATTGGGGGGTCGATCCCAGGACGCTGGGATCATGACCTGGGCCAAAGGCAGAGGCTTTAACCCACTGAGCCACCCAGGCGCCCC
This sequence comes from Neogale vison, assembly GCF_020171115.1. Classification (NCBI taxonomy): domain Eukaryota; kingdom Metazoa; phylum Chordata; class Mammalia; order Carnivora; family Mustelidae; genus Neogale; species Neogale vison. The sequence goes on along the minus strand of NC_058102.1, from coordinate 119,101,823 downwards.
AGTGGCTACACATTTAGAAAGACTGCTGCTGGGGTCTCCATCCACACCCATTACATTGGAACTTCTGGGTGTCCAGATCGGCCATGAATGTTTGCTCTGGCTGGGCCAGACTCTGTCCATCACAGACTGGACACATCTCTCCTTCTCCCATCCTCTGGGTACTCCCAGTGGCAGACGATGGGGCGAGAACTGGCTCTAGGAGAATGGTGAGCAGGATCACTAACAGTTTACTTAACCTAAGGGAGACTCGACTCTGGATGAAATCAGGGCCAACATTCCCTATGGTAAATACAAGCCCCCGGGCCAGGCTGTGCTGCCCTCAGCTACTCTGGCTTTGTAGGTCCTGCTCTCTCCCTCTGCCTCCTTTCCTTCACAGACCCCTTCCTTTGGTTACTCTTTCTGAGGCTGCCCAGGAGGTGAGGGGAGAGCTCATTTCTGTTCTTTCCTCAGCCTGGCCAGGGGTAGGTCTGTAGACTTTGCTCAGGAACCTGAACCAAAACCCCACCACAACGCAAGCCCCTTCATTCTTGTTGTATTATTTTTCCTGGGTCTTTGCATTATGCACACTTAGCTCTAACTGCCAGATATGGGAAGAGGAGGAAGTTGGGAAGATCATAAATTCCTTCCACGCAGACATTCTTTAGGGAGGAAGAAATAATGTCAGGCTGCCCATTGCTGGCGTTCCCACAGTCCTAGTGCTGTATCATCAGCAGGACCATCCCCAGCAGGGAGGTCCCTGACCCTACCAGGTTGGCACTCCCTCATCTCTCAAAAACCCAGGGCCCTTAGACAGTTTCCTCTCTTCCCCTAGGACTGTGTTTTGGGAAAAGGTAGATGCCTGTCTTTAAACAATCTTTCGTCCCAAATCAAGGAATATGTGGAAAGGCTAAGGAGATCAAGTACAATCTAGAGAGATTATAAAAAAAAATAGATTCATTTTAGATTAATTAGTACATTACGTGGAAATTTACCACTTCAGAATTTAAACTGGAATTCCTCATTTGGTAGACATGGGTCACTGTTCTCCCACCCCGATCTGCTCACCCCTTCTTTCTGGGGACATGACCCCACAACTGAAGTCCTGTAGACACATCCCTGCCTTCCTTGTGGCAGGGTGCGGCCGCATAGCTGGTCGTCATCCACGGAATGTGAACACAAGAGGTATGTGCCACTCCTGCCTCACATGCTCAAGAAGGAATTTGCTGCCCTGGACCCTCTTTCCCCTTCCATGACATTTCGTGATCTGGCTTCAATCGTGCAGCCAGCAACGGCACACTAGGAGATGGCAGGGTCACAAGACAGGCATCTGGGTCCTTGTCAGTAGGGGTCAAAGCTCTAATTCATTTTATAGAGCTGGTCTCGCAGTGTGGAGACTATTACGAGTGGGAAATAGGCATCTGTCCTCCTTAAGGCACTGATCTGTGGCCTCTTTGTTACAAGTGCAGAGCCTATACCCAAATGTGCTCACCCACCGTGTGAGATTTGTGGACCACATCCCCTACGTCTGGGTTCACTCCTTGCGCGGCCATTCACGCCTGTCTTCCCCAGAATGGCAACTGGCATGCCTCTATTTTCAAAATGCCTAGAATTCCATCCATCTTTTTTGTAATCTCAGGAGCAGCAGAGGGTTCTTACAATGGAATGAGATCCTACTTAGAGGTTTGGGTCTAAAGTTAGATCATAAAGTGAGGATCATGTAGAGTCAAAGTACTCCTTGAAGAGTCTTATAGTGCCTCTTCACATCAAGAGCATCTCTCAATAAGCCCACCATGGGCCAGATTTTCATCTGTGCTGGGTAAAGTGTCTGGGCTGCACAGTATTTTTTTTTTTAAAGTAATCTCTACATTCAACATGGGGCTCAAACTCACGACCCTGAGATGAAGGATCGCATGCTCTTCCAACTGACCCAGCCAGGTACCCCAAAGAAACATCGTTTTTGTTGTGTGTGTGTTTTTTTTTAAATACTTTAGTTATTTGAGAGACAGTGAGAGAGAGAGAGAGAGCGAGAACACGAATGCAGAGTAGGGACAGAGAGAGAGGGAGAAGCAGACTCCCCACTAAGCAGGGAGCTCAACATGGGGCTTGATCCCTGGACCCTGAGATCATGACCTGAGCCGAAGGCAGTGGCTTAACCCACTGAGCCACCCAGGCGCCCTAGAGATATTTTTGATTGTTAGGATTGGGAGGGGGTGCTACTGGCATCTGATAGGTAGAAGCAGAAATGCCATCAAACATCTTACAAGGCACAGGACAGCCCCCAGAGAAACGAATTCTCTGACCCCCAGTGTCTAGAATTCGGAGGTTGAAAACCCCTTCTCTAAGGCATAGGTTTATTGAGAAAAATGGCAGGTGAAGTTGTACATGAACCTTCCCGAACTCTCCCTAGCCCTTTCCCTGACCTACACACGTTTACTTTAGTTTTAATTTGAGAAAGTTACACAAACTGCTATTGTGGGTCCTTTGGACCAGACAGGCTAAAGACGGCAAGATCATGAATCCTTGACAGTTTCCTTGATGTACCAGTGTCATCGAGACCAAAGATGTCCTATTTGGGTCAACCCCGGGCTGGTTCAGGAAGTTCATCAACAGTAATTAACAGTGCTTTATCTTGTCTAATGTTTTTGCTTTCTAAGTGACATAGGCTCCTACTCTCCTGTTGAAAAGAAGCTCTCCTGACCTGTTGCTTGTTGTCAGGGCCACACCCCAACAGCAGTCTCAAAGTGTCTCTCTTTCGTTTTATCCTGGAGTGGTTCAAGAAGCAGCCTCCTCACAATCTGAGGGGTTTGAAGTGGCGGGGGGGTGGGAGGTTGGGGTACCAGGTGGTGGGTATTATAGAGGGCACGGCTTGCATGGAGCACTGGGTGTGGTGAAAAAATAATGAATACTGTTTTTCTAAAAATAAATAAATTGGAAAAAAAAAAAAAGCAGCAGCCTCCTCATGCGAGCCTCACAGCACAGGAACAGTTGCTCTCCTGGTGGGCTCTTCTGCTCTCAGTAGCCCTTTCTCCAGCCATACCTGTCAGCTATCTTCACTGTAGACCAGCCTGTCGGCTATCTTCACTGGAGCCAAACAAGTGTCCTGCCACATCTGGGTGATGAGATGCCAGATGTGAATGGGCAGCACCTGTGTGCTCTGTGGGAGGCTCTTCAGCCCTGCTCTGGGTGGCAGTCCCAGTGGGGGCAAGAAAGGAAAACTCTAGTGCTTGAGGAGCTAAAAACAGGCACCTCATTTCACAATTCTTATTAGTGCCTTTCATGGGGGACAGCCCCAGATACGCCCCCGGACAGAATGTGAGCTACACACAAGTCACCTTGGCATGATCACACAGTCAGAACAATGATGAAAAATAAACCAACGAGCCACCATTCACGAGGTTCTGTTGTGCTTTGGATGTTATGCCTGCTGCGTTACATACATCATCTCCTCTAATCCCACAATCTCATGAATGTTACTCTACGTATTTATTCTAGATAAATACCATGGAATATTCTAGATAAATACCATGGAAACAACAGGGAACAAAGCAGACAAAAAGTCCCTGCTCTCAGAAGGGTTGCATTCTAGTGAAGAAAATGAACACACAAAATAAGTAAAATACAGAGTACTTTAATTCAATCCTCAATCTGTGATAAATAGAAAATTAGGAATAGAACTTCCTTAATATGCTAAAGGCTAACTCTAAAAATGCCATCAGCAAACATTGCAATCAATGGTCAAATATTGATGTCTTTCCCTCTGATACCAGGAGGGAAACAAAGAAGTCTGCTCTCACCACTTCTATTCATTCTGTTATTGGAGGTCCTAGCAGGTGCAATAAGGCAAGAAAAACAAATTGATAAATAAATAACTTTTATAAGAAATTATTTTGGGGCACCTGGGTGGCTCAGTTGGTTGAGCAACTGCCTTTGGCTTGGATCCTGATCCCTGGAGTCCCGGGATCAAGTCCCACATCGGGCTCCCTGCTCAGCAGGGAGTCTGCTTCTCCCACTGATCTCTCTCTCTCATTCTCCCTCTTTCTCTCTCTCTCAAATAAATAAATAAAATCTTTAAAAAAAGAAATTATTTTGAACATAGTGATTAACTATTAGGATAAATAAGTATATTTCTTAAGTATACTGGGTTTTAATTTTTTAAAAACTCAGTTGTATTTATAGCAACAAACAATTATAAAATTAGATTTAAAATGACATTTACAATAGAATTAAAAAGTCAAATATCTAGGAACTAAAGGTATTCAGTATCTCTACACCAACAACTACAAATACTGAGAGAAATTCAAGAAAACCTAAATAAATGGAGAGATAGCTCACCTTCATGTATTGAGACAAAGACTGGATATCATAAAGACTACAATTTTCTCCCCAGTTTTTCCCAGGGTGAACCAGTAGATTCAATGCAATTCTACCTAAAACACATGCCATTTTCTGTAAAAATTAGCTGATTCTAGGGGGGTTGGGAGAAGGGGGGTGGGGTTATGGACAGTGGGGAGGGTATGTGCTAATGGTGAGTGCTGTGAAGTGTGTAAACCTGGCGATTCACAGATCTGTACCCCTGGGGATAAAAAATATGTTTATAAAAAATTAAAAAAAATTAGCTGATTCTAAATTTTACATGGAAGTGCAAAGGGCCAAGAATAGCAAAGATAGTTTTGAGGGACAAAACTGGAAAGTGTACACTACTGAATACCAAGTTTATTACAATGCTATATAATTCAGAAAACATGGTATTGGCCCAAGGGGGGGAAAAAAACAGAGCAGAGAAAAAGGATGGGCAGTCCAGAAACAGATTATCACCTATATGGTCACTTGATTTATGACAGTGTCTTGGCAAAGACTGTTCTAGCCAATCAATTGCGCCTGGGGGTATTGGATATTCATGTAAGAGAGAAATCAATTTTATCCCTCTCTTATGCGGTTAATAAAACCAATTCCAGTTGGATTTTAGATTTAGTTATGATAGGTAAATCATAAAGTTCTATAAGCTAATATAGCAGAATGTCTTCATGACCTTCATGACTTTGGATAGCCAACGTGTTTGTAAGCATGCACAAAGAAAGCTGATTTAAAAATTAAAAAATTGGGTTATATTAAAATTAAAAATTTCTTCCCATTAAAAGCTTTCACTAAGAACACAAGGAGGCAAGCCACAATGTGGGAGAATATATTTGCAATTCATGTCCCAATAAAAAACCTCAGATTTAAAATACATAAAGAATTCTTACAAATCAGTCAGAAAAAAGGCAGATAACCTAAAGAAATATTACAAAAATACTGAATGCATACCAGGGGAAAATATCCAAATGGCCATCAACATAGGAAAAGGTGTTCAATCTCATTAGTCACTAAAGAAATGCAAATCAAAACCGCAATGTAGTATTTATACACTCACACCAGAACGGTACACATATTTTGGAAAGACTGACAATACAAAGTGTTGGTGAGGTGCAGAATGAAGCTGACTACCAGCTCTGCCTGTGGTCATGCAAATCTGTGCAACCACCTTAGAAAACTGGCTGGAAGGATCTACTAAAACAACATACGAGCCCTATGACCCAGTAATTCCATTCTTCATTTATGCCCCATACATTGATCAAAAGATGTGCAAGAATAGCCCCAAATTAGAAACAATACAAATGGGTAATTAAATTATCCTATATCCATGCAATGAAATATACATAGTCATGAAGATAACAAGCAACCTAGTCCTGTGACAACGTAAACAAATCTCACACACAATATTCAATGATAAAAACCAGACACGGAGAGGACACATTCTATTTATATAAAGTTAAGAAATAGGTGGGGGCACCTGGGTGGCTCAGTCGGTTAAGAGTCTGCCTTCGGCTCAGGTCATGATCCCAGGGTCCTGGGGATGGAGCTGGGTGCTTGGCATCCTGTTCAGCAGGCAGTCTGCTTCTCCCTCTCCCTCTGCCCTTACCCTCCACCCCTCACCCCAGCTCATGCTCTCTCTCAAATATATAAATAAATAAATAATCTTAATTTAAAAAAAAAAAGAAATAGGCAAACCTAATCCATACTGACAGAAGTCAAGCTAATAATGGACACGTGGGGAGAGGGCTAGGGAGTATGGAGGGCTTCTGAGGTGCTAGAAATGTCCTGTATGTGGCTTTGGTGGCAGTCACAGGTCAATGATATGTGTAGAACACATCAAGCTGCGCACTTAGGCAGGGGGCACTTCACATACTTTGCTATAAGTGTTCAGTCCCCCAATTTAAATAATTAACCCAATTAAATAAATTTATAGAGTTAAAAAAAAACACTCCAGTTTGTTCTTGGTGGAAGTGGTGTGTGTGTGGGGGGGATGCAAGCACTGAGGAAAGGGGCTGGGGGCGTGGGTCTAGGAGTCCAAGTACCTGGACTTCGGTAACCCCCAGCATGACCTCCTCCTCTCCTAGCTCTTTGAGGGAAAGGGATAAAGCCTGATGAGGACTTAAAATCTCTCTGCTAACCCAAAACTCTACAACTGACCCTATCCAGTGTTCTTTTGGGGGGCAATCGGTACCTTTCACATGCAGATGATGAGAGCGTAAAGTGCAGGCACTCTGGCAGTAATCGATCACAGGTTGTAGGATGCACAAGGTCTCATCCAGCAATCAGGTCTAGGAGTGTGTATGTGTGCATACAGACCCACGTACGTAGATGGAGGACATTAACTGCAGCATCCTGAGGGGAAAATAAGCAATGATCTAAAGGTCAATAGGAAATGATTAAGTAAAACACAGAGCACATGAATGGAATGTTATACATTATGCAGCCATTTAAAGGGATGAGATGAACTGACAAGGAAATATATTTACAAAAGACATTTTTTAAAAAGATCTATTTATTATTTATTTTAGAGAAAGAGAGCACACACAGATGTGTGCATGTGCGTGAGAGGGGGAGGGGCAGAAGGAGAGAGAGAGAGAGAGAATCTCAAGCAGACTCCCCGCTGAGTACAAAGCCCTACTCTGGGCTCCATCTCATGACCCTGAGATCATGACCTGAGCTGAAACCAAAAGTTGGACACAACTGATAGAGCCACCCAGGCACACCAAAAGACATTTTTTTTTTTTTAATTTATTTGACAGACAGAAATCACAAGGAGCCAGAGAGGCAGGCAGAGAGAGAGCGGGGGAAGCAAACGCCCTGCAGAGCAGAGAGCCCGAGTGGGGCTCGATCCCAAGACCCTGGGATCATGACCTGAGCCGAAGGCAGAGGCTTAACCCACTGAGCCACCCAGGCGCCCCCCAAAAGACATTTTTGAATACGAAATAAGTTATAGAACAGAAGAGATGGCCTGACTTGGTCATAAGCGAGAGTTCTACAACCAGACCTGGCCTCAAACCCTGGCTCTACCACTTCCCAGCCACGTGACCCTGGCCAAGCCACTTACTTTCTATGTGCCTTTTCTTCCTCTCTCTATAATGGGGATACAGATTGTACTTGCAGGGCAATTAGGAGACTAAAACAAGTTACGTATATTAAGGACTTATGGTTATATCCCCAAAATGTTAGTCGTTACTACACATACAGCGTGATCCCATTTATGAAATCGAGATAATGGTAAATGCATGTGTATCTCCACAAATATGTGCTGAGGCATTTAAAGAAGAGCTAGGTAATACTTGCCTCTGTACAGGTATTAGCGATGTACTAATTTTTTTTTAAGATTTTATTTATTTATTTGACAGAGAGAGATCACAAGTAGGCAGAGAGGCAGGCAGAGAGAGAAGAAGGGAAGCAGACTCCCTGCTAAGCAGAGAGCCTGATGTGGGCCTCCATCCTAGGACCCTGAGGTCATGATCTGGATTCTAGGACCAGGCTTTTTCACTCCCCACCCCCACCCCTCTGCTCGCAGCCTCTGTCTCGCAGCCCCACCCACTTCCAGTGCGCGGTTCAGAGAAGACCCCGCCTGGGTGATGCCGATGGTCATCCTCACGCAGTAAAGGCTCCCACAATTACAAAGTCAGAGTCTTGCCTCCTCTCTTCCTTGTCTCCTCTCCTTGTAGTCTTTCCACTCTGTCGCACTGCCCTGGGACACTAGTTCTTTTCCCTCCAGAAAACCTCCTGTAGGAAAGTTTTTCATAGACTCACCCGTAATGAATTCATTCTAGGCTGACAACGTTTTGTATCTGCTTTCCAGAAGTGTTTACCTTTTGCCATGAATAAGAGAAGACTTAGACACCCAAAGAAGACTCTAAGTGGGGAGCAGCAGAGGGCCGTGGTGTCTCTCTTTATTCTAATGGGTGGAGAGCTCGCTTCCATGTGTGATGTCCCCCTCGGTCAGGAGAGCTGGGCCCTCTAGGGCAACCAGGGCCGGCTTCCATTATACATGTAAGTATATCAAACCTGGTGTTAAGCCCCAAAGTCATGGGATTTGGAAGTGAGGCCTGGATTCTACCTTGATTGTCTGTGGGATATCCAGAAATAGGGTTTTAACTCCAGACCTTAGAAAGCGAGGATGATAACAGTTCTTGAGGGTTATAAAAATTTATGACATTTTCCTCAGAAAGTACCTTAGACTTGTTAAGAAAGCCTCTCATTGTGCTAAAATAGTTTAATGCTTTCCCTTTCATGCATATTTATTTAATCACCTTGTATTTTTGCTTATAAATAAGAAATAATTCACTGCCTCTTTCTTTTCTCTTCTTTCTACCTCTAATCAGGAAACATTCATGGAATATTGCAAGAGAGCATCATTAAGAAGCAGAACTGATTATAAACATAAAACTATCCCCTCTTAAACAGTACAGTCAAACAAACATGTTGTCCCGAAAGGAGCCAACCATCTTTTCCAATAATGCTGGAATTTTCTGGAAGTCCCAGGGCTTAAGGAGTGTAAACCAGTACTGAAGCCTCAAGGAGGAGCCTCAAAGTAGCTCCCTTAGAGATAAATAATGCTCACTCAAGTGTTTATCTTTCACACATACTTGTGGGAATATTACTTGAGTTTGACTCACTGGTTAAAGCCTGAATTGTGAGAAAGTTCTTAAAAAGCCTAACCATCTCGCGCCCATGAAGTTTTTAAGAGGGTGCCACAAGTACGACAGGAGATGCCAGCAGTCAGTGCGGTGAGGCTGGAAGAGAGCGCAGTTAGGGACTTCAGGGAGGCAGGGATACTTCTGCTTTGTCTTGAAAGCTAGATAACAGCACATCAGCAAACAGCCGTTAAGCAACTGAGGAAAGATGGAAAGATGAAATGCACAGAGCCTCCAGGCAGTCTTTCTCCGGGGGCTCGGTTTCTACTTCCACCTCCAGTGGAATAGTCCATTGGGTTACCGGGGGACGGGGGCGGGTTTTAGAGCTTAAGCAACGGAGGGAGGAAGTTACCAAAAATACACTGAGCTAGATGCTGTGCTGGGGTTCTGTCCTCAGCATCCTAGGGTTTTATAAAGAGGTAGCAAGTAGCCATCCAAGATTTATTATTATTATTATTATTTTCATCATGGTAAGCATATTCTTTAATTCTCCTCACCTATTTCACCTATACCCCCACCCACCTCCCTCTGGTAACCATCTGTTTATTCTCTATAGTTAAGAGTCTGTTTCTTAATTGTCTCTCTCTTTTTTCCCCCTTGCTCATTTGTTTTGTTTCTTAAACTCCATATATGAGTGAGATCATATTGTATTTGTCTTTCTCTGATGGACTTATTTGCTTAGCATAATACTCTCTAGCTCAATCCATGTCATGGTAAATGGTAAGATTTCATCAATTTTTACGGCTGAATAACACTTCCATATTCTATATATAGAATCTATAGAATAGATTCTATATATATAATTTCATATACATATATATACATACATATGTGTGTGTGTATGTATATATATATATCTCACATCTTCTTTATCCTTCATCTACTGATGGACACTTGGGCTGCTTCCCTATCTTGATTATGGTAAATAATGCTGCAATAAAGAGAGGGGTGCACATATCCCTTCAGATTAGTGTTGTATCTTGGGGTAAATTCTCAGTAGAGCAATGACTGGATCACAGAGTAGCTCTATTTTTCATTTTTTGAGGAACCTCCATACTGTTTTCCACAGTGGCTGCACCGGTTGGCATTTTCACCAAAAGTGCACGAGGACTTCTTTTTCTCCACATCCTTGCCAACATTTGCTGTTTTTTAAAAAGCTTTTATTTATTTATTTATTTGACAGAGAGAGATCACAAGTAGGCAGAGAAGCAGGCAGAGAGAGAGAGGAGGAAGCAGGCTCCCTGCCGAGCAGACAGCCCGATGCGGGACTCGATCCCAGGACCTTGAGATCATGATCTGAGCTGAAGGTAGATGCTTAACCCACTGAGCCACCCAGGTGCCCTGCCGTGGAAGATTTTTGAACAAGTGAACGACTAGATCAAAATAACATTTGAAAAATACCAGTCAAGCAACAGGAATGCTCATTCATTGCTGGTGGAATACCAAATGGTACAGCTACTTTGAAAGACAGCTTGGCAGATTTTTACAAAACTAAACACCCTCTTACCGTGCAATCCAACAACAGTGCTCCGTGGTATTTCAACTCACTGGTATTTCCCATGCACTTGGTATCCACCCACACAAAAATCTGCACAAAAATTCGTAATTGCCAAAACTTGGAAGCACTCCACAGAGAGGTGAATGGATAAACAGTGCATTCATACAATTAAATATTATTCAGTGATAAAAAGAAATAAGCTATTGAGCCATGAAATGAAGGAATCTCAAATGTATATTATTAAGTGAATATAATAATATAATAATGTGTTTATTAAGTGAAAGAAGCCCATCTGAAAAAGTCTACTAACTGTATGATTCCAATAGTATAACATTCTGAGAAAGGCAAAACTGTGTAAGATCAGTGGTTGCCAGGGTTGGGACGAGGGAGGGTTTTATAGATGGAGCACAGAGGATTTTTCAGGCTGTGAAACTAATCTATCTAGTAATGGAATGGTGGATACATTTCATTATACATTTGTCAAAATCCATACAATGTACTTCATACAGAGTGAACTCTAATATAAACTATGGACTTTAAATAAGGTATCAATATTGGCTCAAAAAAAAGTTAACCGAAAAAATTAACTTGGGAATGCTTGGGAATGAGGTTTGCCAGGCTTGAAATACAATGTTGAAATGGGACTTGAAAAGCAGAAATGGATTTAACCTGGGGCGCTTTCAGCAGATTCAAATTCTCTTGGGATTGGGTCATGGGATCCATGTTTTTATGAAATTATTCCAGATGACTGGAATGACCAGCCCATGTGGGAGTTTCTGGTCTTGAGGTTCTTAAAGTGTCTGGGACTTGTGATTCTTTGCCATTGCAATTCAGCCCCAAGAACTGTCAGTCACCTGAAAGGTAATGTTTCCTCATTTGGACTTTTAAAAGACACTTGCAAGCATTATCCTATTTCAAGCAGCTCACTCCGATTTTTAGATAAAGATACTGTGTAGATAAAAGATTTGCCTAAAGTCATTCTGTAAGTTAATGGCCAATGGAAATCACCTTCTTTTCTCATGAATCTTCTTTTCTAATGAATCTGCACTGTCACAAAATCCTGGGATGATTCATTTGCATTCTAGAGCTCCCCTCCACCTGCCAGGCTCGCCTGCTTTTCTTTCCCAGCTTTGCCTGGGCTCCCCATCCTGCCTGTGGGCTTTACTGCCATATCCCAGGCTTGGCTTGTGTCTCTGGACATCCATCTCTGTGCCATCAATCCCCTCACCATCACCATTTTTCTGCTTATCTGCCTATGGAGACCCACATGGTTATGGGAACAACCAAAAAGAAGCCAAGAGTCATCACAGAAGAAAACCAGTCTGCTAGTTGTTGCTCGTGGTTTCTTCCCTTCCCTTTCCCTTTCCTTTTCTTCCTCCCTCCCTTCCTTCCTGTTCTCTAAGTATGTTCTCTGAACTGTGGGTGGAATGAGGTTGGAGGGCGAAGGGTGGCAGAGAAGTTTCTGGAAATAAGACTTGTGTGAGTCCTTCTGACAAACCAAGGTCACAGTTTCTCTCTGAGGCCTGACAGGGAGGACTGGGTGGGCCCTCAGGCTCCTTTAGGGTTTTAGGTAGGGATGCTCTTTCCAAAGGACATCACCTGGGAATTTGTCAGAAATGCAAAATCTGGGGCCCCAGCCTAGAACCAGGGAATCAGCAGCTGTAGGGCTGGGGCCCAGCAGCCTGTGCTTTAACGAGCCAGTTCTCTTCATTGCTCTGCAGGAGAGGATTTGTGTGGTGCTGCCTCTTATGTAGTAAGGCAGCCCATCATAGGTGAAATCACCAGCTTTTTTGAAGTGTCACAGTCCCTCTCTTGATTCTCATCTATCCCCATGTGTTATTGATTCGGAAAACAAAATAAAAGTTACATGAATGGCTACTGAATTAGCAGATCGTAGTATCCTGAGTAGGCTGATGGTTCTGTAGTAATTGAAATACAGCACAGGGTATTTCTGACGTCTGATTATTGATCCCTGAGGCTGACAAGCCCTTTCAGCCCATTCAGCCTATTGTGCGAGCCCAGCTCCTTCTGCTTCACTAGGAAGCACTTTTGTCCTCCGGATAATTACAGACCCTCTTCCCCATACAGCCCTCACCGCATGTGGTAGGAAAATGATCATCAGGCTGAAAATTTTGAGAAAAAGAAATCAGATTCAGAAGAATTTTTTTTTTACATGCAAAAGATTTCAGTTTCAAAAATCCATTTCCTTCCAGGAATGAAAGGCATCATTTTTTAAGTCAGAGATGAGCACAGAATGAGTGTTTAAAAAGTGGCTCAGCACTTGAATTTTATGTTCTAGCATGTAAGCTCAGCACATAAAACAAAGCAGAGGTACAAAATTCCACGTAAATGTGTTTCAAACTTGCTGTACACAGTCACAAGTAACAGGGAGAGATTGTTGGGCCCCTGAAATGAAACTGAGCCCTCGGGACAATGAAGGCCTGCTCTTACAGACAGAAATCTGTGCCTGTGTCCTGGGTCTTGGGGGCAAGCTGTTCCCTGTCCTCCTGCCTCCTGCTCTGTGGCAACTTAATTGCCATGTCCTACTTCTGGGTCCTTCTGCCCTTCTCTCTGCTGTGGCCAAGTCCTATTCATCCTTCAAGTCTCTGTTGGTAAGTCACCTCACAGAGGAACTCCATGACAGCAAAACAGGGTTTGCTCCCTTAGCTCAGCTGCCCCATGGTTCCCTGAACTTCTTTCCTAACACAGTGTGATTTCCTAAATTTACCTCAAAATCCATCAGCAGGGACAGTGTGGACTAATTTGTTGCTATTAGTTAAAAGGTTGGCACCTAAGCAGGTACAATCATCTAACACATTAGAGACAAATAATCTGATTTAAAAATAAGCAAAGAAAGCTTTTGCACAGCAAAGGAAACAGTTAACAAAATCAAAAGACAACTGACAGAATGGGAGAAGATATTTGCAAACGACATATCAGATAAAGGACTAGTGTCCAAAATCCATAAAGAACTTAGCAAACTCAACACCCAAAAAACAAATAATCCAATCAAGAAATGGGCAGAGGACATGAACAGACATTTCTGCAAAGAAGACATCCAGATGGCCAACAGACACATGAAAAAGTGCTCCATATCACTCGGCATCAGGGAAATACAAATCAAAACCACAATGAGATATCACCTCACACCAGTCAGAATGGCTAAAATCAACAAGTCAGGAAATGACAGATGCTGGCGAGGATGCGGAGAAAGGGGAACCCTCCTACACTGTTGGTGGGAATGCAAGCTGGTGCAACCACTCTGGAAAATAGCATGGAGGTTCCTCAAAATGTTGAAAATAGAACTGCCCTATGACCCAGCAATTGCACTACTGGGTATTTACCCTAAAGATACAAACATAGTGATCCAAAGGGGCACGTGCACCCGAATGTTTATAGCAACAATGTCCACAATAGCCAAACTATGGAAAGAACCTAGATGTCCATCAACAGATGAATGGATCAAGAAGATGTGGTATATATACACAATGGAATACTATGCAGCCATCAAAAGAAATGAAATCTTGCCATTTGCGACAACATGGATGGAACTAGAGCGTATCATGCTTAGCAAAATAAGTCAAGCGGAGAAAGACAACTATCATATGATCTCCCTGATATGAGGAAGTGGTGATGCAACATGGGGGCTTAAGTGGGTAGGAGAAGAATCAATGAAACAAGATGGGATTGGGAGGGAGACAAACCGTAAGTGACTCTTAATCTCACAAAACAAACTGAGGGTTGCTGGGGTGAGGGGGTTTGTGAGAAGGAGGGTGGGGTTATGGACATTGGGGAGGGTAGGTGCTTTGATGAGTGCTGTGAAGTGTGTAAACCTGGTGACTCACAGAACTGTACCCCTGGGGATAAAAATATATGTTTATAAAAAATAAAAAAAAATAAAAAAAAATAAAAATAAGCAAAGGACGTGAATGGATAGAGTTCCATAGAAGACACTTGGATGGCAATAAGTTCAATGGAAAAGTGCTCTATATCACTGCTCATCAAGGAAAGACAAATCAAAACCACAAGGAGATACCACTTCACATCTGTTAGGATGGCTAGTATCAAACAGATAAGAGATAGATGTTGGCCAGGACGTGGGGAAAAGGGGACCCGTAGGACTGCAAATTGGTGCAGTCACTGCAGAAAACAGTATATTCATTTAAATATTGAAAACAGAACCGCTATATTATCCAGTAATTCCACCTCTGGGTATCTATCTAAAGGAGAAGAAACCAGTATCTCGAAGAGACAGCTGTGCTCTCCCATTTGGTAAAGCATTATTAACAAGAGCTAAGATAGAGAAACAACCTAGGTGTCCGTCAATGAACAAATAACGAAGATGTAGTATATATACACACCATGGACTATTGCCCAGCCATAAAAAGGGGAACCATTTGTGAACATATGGATGAAACTGGAAGGAATCCTACTGAGTGAATAAGCCAGAGAAGGAAAATACTGTATGATCTCCCTTACAAGTAGAGTCTAAGGAAGTCAAACCCATGGAAACAGACCAGAATGGTGGTTGCCAGGGAGTGGGAGTGGAGGCTAGGAAAACTGGGGGGATGTTGGCAAAGGGGACAGACTTTTAGTTATCAAATGAGTAAGTCTGGAGATCTAATGTACAGCATGCAATTACTGACTGCAGTCAACGATACTGTATTGTACATTTGAAATTTGCTGGGAGAGTTGATCTTCTGTGTCCTCACCATATGCACACATATCCACCAATGTGAGGTGATGTGTGCATTACTGAACTTGATTACGACAATCATTTCATAATGTATACAAATACAAACTCATCACATTGTACACCTTAAACATACATAATTTGATTTGTCAGTAATACCGCAATAAAGTGGGGGGAAATAAAGCCATGGCCTGAAGGTTGCCACCACGAGCTCTTGTTACCTCTTCCTGGTCAACTGTTCATGCTTTCCTTTAGCATATGATCTCCAGAAATCAGGTTTTAATGGACAAATAATGAACTGTCAACTAGTGTGTTAAATGTTATCAATAAGCCTTCTTCATTCGTGAAATGAAAGGAGGTCAAGATATGTGAGTTACATGGACAGGAAAATATATATTAGAAATTCTCCTCACCTTGTAAAAGGGAAGTCCATACTTAAGGATGGTTCTGTGGCTTGACCCCTGTGATATTGTTTCTGATGGACTTTTTGGGGAACATTTTTGTTGCCTGATGCCCACAGATTCTGTCCATAGCATGCGCTCTTCTCTGGAGCAAGCTTTTCATGCAAGGGAACACATGACAGCTAAACAGGCAAGAACAGCCTTTGTCAACTTTTTAGATTAGGTATGTAAACTATTTGGGGCATGCACGCTAATAAACATGTGTTTAATAAATGTCTTCATGTGGGGTGAAATCTGGTCAAAGACTTGTTTTCATGATCAGCTGGTCGAGAGATGGAGATGATGGCCAAGTCTGAAGCACCCTGAATTTCTTCAAGGCCACAGTGGCTGTGCAGTAAGAAGCCAGGCACTGTGCAATCTCTGACTGTCATCACCCCTGCCTTACGTCTGGTTGTTCCTGGCCAAGAGTCAGGCGAGGCAGGGACCACTTACTAAACACATCATGGCAGCAAAGTAGCTTCTGGAACGGATGGCCAGAGTGTTCAGGCTCGCCGGTAGAGCTCCATGAAGACAGCCCAGGAGCTCCCAGAAAGGAGACATAAACAGACATAGGAAGCCTACGTGTGAGAATACGTGTGCCAAGTAAATACTGTGTTTTAGGTAATTAAGCCGTAAAGGTTGGCAGGTAGAAATACAACAGGGGTTTTCATATGCTGACTTTTTAAAATTGAAATTCATTTTTCTTTTGCATGTTAGTCCTTATTTTCTGTAATTTGAAATTCTCTACTTCCATAATGATGGGAGATTCTATGAGAAAGTGGGGAGGGGACAGATAGTTTCCATATTTTTAAATCATCGAATCATTGTAAAGTCCCTGATAGCTCAGTGTCTGTCATTTCCTTGTGCTTTCATGTCAGCAGGGTATAGATCACAGTGTGTGTAAGGAATTTAAAAAAACAAAAACAAAAACAACAACAAAAAAGGGAAAAAACCCTCACCCGGTCCAAGTGTGTGATAAGTATCTGTTAGACTGAGCTGAGGGAAGCCCAGAATTCCTTCCTTCTGGTGCTTGCTGTCTTCATCTATCATCAGGCATGAGTTGAACCTCTTTTCATAGCGAAAATCCTCCTTTTCATAGGAGGAATCATTGTGGACACTTGGCCCTGGCTATCTAGGGTTCCTGCTAAGATGCTCCTCTGGACCTGGGTAACTCAGGCCAGATCTAAAGTCCTTCCCTTCTGCTTCGCCCCATTTTCTTCGGGCCTCAGTTTGGTGCCAGGTGATCATAAGCTAATTTGCTGAATTAATCCTTGTGAACGAGTGACAGATGCTGATGGGTTCACAATCTATCCCTTTCCATGCCCCACTTCTGAAATTCCACATGGTCTTTGTGAATATACATGACGATTTACTGTCCAGTCATTCAACAGATACCTACTGACTATAGACTGTATGCCATTCACACTGCTGGTCCCCAGGCCAGAGACACTGTCTTCTGAAAGTGAGACAGAGAGAGACAGAGAATTTCAATGCAGTGGGCAAGATCCTAGAGCAGTGGAGTAGAGGTCCATGTAAGTAAATAGGTTTGGAATAGGGATGATAACATGACTCGATGTTCAGACAGGCCCAGGGAGATTTCACAGAGGAGCTAGAGCTTAAGAAGCATTTTGAAGAGTGAGTAAGTGATCTCTGGGGGAGAAGTGAGGAAACAGCCTTCTACACGCTCTTTTGGGAATCCTGTCAGGGATGGAGAGGGTTCTCGACTCTCTCTGTTCCCTTGGGTTACTGATTTGATGTGGTTATGATGTTCATCGCCCTCTTGCTCCCTCACTAGCTCACACTAGCACACAGCTCCGCCTACACAAACACTGGCCGGGAGTTCCTTTCTCCCCTCTGGAGCCGTTCGCTTCTCTTGCACATGTGGAGTTGAACTTTTCTTCTCCCCTTTCATTCTGCTTAGTAAGCAGACCCTGACTAACAACACCTGCATCCTATTCACTCTGCAACCCGAGCCAAAGGGTAGAGACGTTGGTCTTGGCGGGAGGGGGAGGCTGGGCACAGCGTGGGGACAGCCGGCTTCTCTTCCTCCTCATTTCCTATCAAGGGGGGCCACAAGGAGGTGTCACAGAGACTCATGTCACATGTCCATAGACAGTGCTGTTGACCGTCATTATTCCACACGTACATCCTAGCTAGAGCGCACTCGCGGCCAGCCCCTCAGTGGCCTCTGTTCCTTGCTACTTCCCTTTTAGTCCAACAAAAACTGCACTCCTCATTAGGGCCTTCATGAGACAGAATTTGGAACAAAGGAGAAAGCAAAAACAAACTGTTTCCTTCCCAAATGGAAAATTTTGTACACTGGCATCCTTAAAGCCTTTATTTACCACGTACAAGGACATGAGCTGTTGCTTTGATAAACCACTAGTTTGAGAACTGGGTCATCCACAGGGACACCGCGAGCCTTGGAGTCACTTTTAGTGGACCTGGCCTCGGCGTATTCGTGTAAACGTTAGCTGGATAAGTCTACACCACGATGTCATTACTTCTGGTATTTTAAAATGTTGTTGTCGGAGATTCTTAACATAAAAGTTAACATAACCAGTCATATGACCCAGATCATATTTGTTTTTCTCTAGACAAATATTTACGTCACATTTTCCGTTCCTTTCTCAAGCTGGGCAAGCATGACATCCGATGAGCTCCCCCGCTGACTCACTGCCTGGGATATGGACCCCCGGGGCTAGCGGCTGAGCAGTTCGCCCGTGGGGCCGCACGTCCACGTGTGAACATGCATTTCTTACTCAAGAGATTCTAATGTAAATGCTTATCTGCCGAGCACATGAGGGTACTGAGCACAGTGCTAAGTACGGATATCTTGTTTATTCCCTACCTTTTGAGGAAATTCGTAAATAGCAGAAAGTAAAAATACTCTCCATCGATGGATGAATGATATACAAAATACGGTCTACACAAACAATGGAATGTTATGCAGCCTTTAAAAGGAAGGAAATTCTGGCATATGTTACAACATGGAAGAACCTTGAAGACATTATGGGAAGTAAAATGAGTCAGTCACAAAACAACAAACACTGTATGATTGCTCTTATTCGAGGCACCTAGAATGGTCAAACTCATAGTGATGAAAAGTGCAATGGTGGTGTCGGAGGCTTAAAGGAAAATGGGGAGTTAGCGTCTAATGGGGATGGAAGTTCAGCTGGGGAGGATGAGAAAGTTCTGGAGATGGACAGTAGTCATGGGAGGAAAACTATGTGAAAGTACTTAATGCCACTTAAACATGGTTAATATGGTACATTTTAAGTTATGCATATTTTGCACCAATAAAGAGAGTAACAGAATACCATCATGTGAGAAGCTGATAATGCAAAGAAACGTTCAGTTTGGGAATACCTATCTGAAAATTTTCTTTTATTTTTTGAAATGTACTTTAGATTGAACATTTAACAATAGAGATTTTTTCATGAACTACCTATGTAATATTTTCCCCAATGTCCTAAAAAAAAATTTCTTTCTCTGTTCATTATACATTTAATTTGCCTCTCATGTGATAGGGAAGCTTTCCTAACCGCTCCCTGAATGTCTCTCTTGGGTTTGCTACCACTCCTTTCTTAGGAACTCCGAAGAAAAAACCTCCAACTTGTCTGGGCTGCAGTATGTGGCCTGATGCCCACACCTGCAGGGCCTACGCATCTGAAAATCTGGAGTCCTTTCCACTTCAAACACTGCAGACACTGAATGACTGAGCCAAACCTGTGAGGATGAGTGACAGGTTTTATCTTGCGTGAGTATTTAAAATACGGTCTTATATGGGGGGCACTTCTCGACATTCTTCACCATGAAGACCACTCCTGAAATAGAAAGCCCTAATCATTGCCCAAAGTGGCTTATCTTCTTCAGAGATGTTTTATGCCCTGGTGATAATTAGTTGTTATTTATTAATAATTTGTTAATGTTCTGGGTGCCTGGGTGGCTCAGTCATTAAGCATCTGCCTTCAGCTCAGGTCATGATTCCAGCGTCCTGGGATCGAGCCCTGCATTGGGCTCTCTGCTTGGCGGGAAGCCTGCTTCTCCCTCTCCCACTCCCCCTGCTTGTGTTCCCTCTCTCTCGCTGTCTCTGTCTCCATCAAATAAATAAAATCTTTAAAAAATAATTTATTGGGGCGCCTGGGTGGCTCAGTGGGTTAAAGCCTCTGCCTTCAGCTCGGGTCATGATCCCAGGGTCCTGGGATCGAGCCCCGCATCGGGCTCTCTGCTCAGCAGGGAGCCTGCTTCCTCCTCTCTCTCTGCCTGCCTCTCTGCCTACTTGTGATTTCTGTCTGTCAAATAAATAAATAAAATCTTTAAAAAAATAATAGTAATTTATTAATGTTCTTTGCTGTCTGTAAGTGCCTGGATCAGCTTATTCAATCCCCACAACTTAATGGGGTAGATGGACCATGACACACCAGTTTTACTATGTGGGGGTTGGTGAGGAAAATAAGGCCAAAGAGATAAAAGGGATTGCCAAAAACTGTGGCTCTTACACTTAAGTACGTTTCAGAATCACCTGGAAGCCTTGTTAAAACAGCATGCCGGGCCCTACTCGTAAAACTTCTGATTCATTAAGTCTGAGGTCAGCACAGAATGTGCATTTCTCACAAGCTACCTGGCGACAGTGATGCCGCTGCTGCCCGTCAGGGGCCACACGTGAGAAGCTCTGGCCTACGGTCCCGGAGTTGGTGGGTGGCAGAACCAGGCCATGAGCCTTCTACTCCCGTCCTGTGCACCAGCTGGTGGTGGTGTATGGACAATGTGTGGTACCATTCACAAACGGATTCCACAGACCATTCCCCCAAGAAGTGGCATCACTCACAGGCGACCAGTCCATTCACCTTGAAGGCAGAACTCCCGTTGCTCACTGCTCTACCCCCAAGCTTCCCAAGCTTCCCGCACAGTGAGCCACAGGTGGCTCTCGGTTAACAGTGAGAGAAATAATTCACCCAGCCCATCTACTGATGTCTAGGATGTGCTTTCCAAATGGGAAAACCAAGGAGCCACGTGCACTGCACTGCACCCTTGCCTGCTTGAATGTTCTTTATTATCATGGAGCTCAACGTGATGACTTGAACACAGAAGCCTCTGCTCCTAGAAACAGAATCTGCAGCAGAACACCCTGCCACCCATCAATCCCCTTCTCGTGAACGGGGCCCGCGGGCTGCGCTAGCTATGAAGTTGGGCAGCGTCCGCCGCTGTCAGTGCGGCCAACAACAATATGAAGGCTGTTCACTGTCATCTGGGCATCGGGGAGTGGCCAGGAGGCTCTCTGGCTCTGAACGGCCACATCTGCAGCTCATTAACGTGGGGCCAGATGACTTCCCAGGATCTGCTTCGTTCCTGGGAGGGTTTTCTCCATCTCTCTCTCTTAACACACACACACACACACACACACACACACACACACACACACACAAGCACTGCTTTATTTGTTCAGACTTCCATATGAATATATATTCTCAAAGACACAAAGCATTTTAACTCTTCTTGTTTTAACCACCTGAAAGTGTGAGTTTCAGTTTTCTGGCAAACACAAATATTTGAATATCTGTGTGTTCCTGTGTGTGTGTGTTAGATGCAAGGAAGAGGTCCACTGAGGCCTCGGGATTTGGGAGGAGGAGGATCTACTGCTTCAGGTCTGAATTTTGGGCTCTGTTGGCCAAGTCTGACTCTAGCCTCCCAGGCCCACAGGCCTCCGAGGCTGCATGTCTAAACTGACAGGGTGCTATGTTAATTATTGATGTGTTTTTACTTTCTCAGGCTCTGTTAAGAACAATGGGAAGCTCTCTGTTTTTATATCAACAAAACAGAACAGCGAAAGCTCCAACTCTGAAGCATCTGGAGGAGAGGATAAAGGGAGTTTCTAAAAGTATGTTTAGCAATTGGGATTTTCACTAACAGTTACGCTTCAGGGAGAAGAGAGGAAATGTGTCTGCGCCCTGGGACCATGTGGGATGTGCCCAAGAGCAGAGTGAATGAACTTGGATTTGTGGCTGTGAGTTTGGGCCTATGTGAAGCTGTCTTGGACCCTGAGGCAAAAGGGAAATTGGGTAATGATGATTCCATTTTTATTTAAAGTTGTGACATTTTGTTCATCATGGATTCTTCTGCCTTATTTTTTATTTTTATGGATGTCATATTAGAGATTTTTGGTGCCTCCTGAAGTTCTGCACTTGAGATGAATGCCTCACTCTCTTGACCGTGGTCCAACTTTAGATTTGTGTGTAATTCTCAGATGGCCACAAGCCTGAAAGCTTGGTGAAATGGGTAATTTTGGGAGGACAATACCAGCTAAATTTATAGAGAGCTTTATATCTGCTGGACACATCTCATGCCTTCTCTTGTTCTATTGGACCCCATCTGCTTATTCCCATTCTGTTCTTCAAAACAAGGACAGTCCAAACTACCTAATAGATACTCAATAAATATTTGTTGGAACACCCCTATGAAATTAGTGTTATTTTGCCTCACAAATGAGGAAATTAAGATTTTGGTGGAATCTGATAATGGCCTAAATTAACACAGCTGGTGAGTGGTGAAGCCCAGACTATCCATACCAAAACTGTGCTCTCCACAGGTAACCTCTGTGTGGTCACATAAAGCTGAGGAGTCTCTCTCATTGCCTATAGAAGTTGATGACTGTTATTTCTTGGGAAATCAACTAAAATAACTCTGGCACTGGATGCTTTTTTTTTTCCCCTTGTTTAAGCCTTATTGGATATAAGCATTTTAAAATTCCTAGTATCTGTCAGTCCCACTATTTTATTTTGAGAAATGCTTTCAAGCCTGACCTATTCGGCCAGCTGTTAATAGAGCAAAGATGTCAAGACACCTCAACAGACACAGACAAGGGTATGCCTCTGCTTCCCACCTGTCAGGCAGCTGGGAGCTTCTGAAAGCCATGGGCAGGACCCTCTATCAAGTGCCAGTGCTTACTAGTCACTGAGACTTTGTAGGGGCTGGTCAAAGTATCCTAAGTATATTCATCCAGAGTATCAATCTAAGATAAAATGCCAGGACTAGTGGTCCTCATGTTCTATTTTTACTAGTCTTATAGCACAATAATACAATACTGGCTGTACCCATCTATTTCTTTTTTTTTCCCAATTTATTTATTTTCAGAAAAACAGTATTCATTATTTTTTCACCACACCCAGTGCTCCATGCAAGCCGTGCCCTCTATAATACCCACCACCTGGTACCCCAACCTCCCACCCCCCCGCCACTTCAAACCCCTCAGACTGTTTTTCAGAGTCCATAGCCTCTCATGGTTCACATCTATTTCTAGCACTTCTCTTGTCTAGGAAGATTGGCAATTGCCTTTACTTTGAAGGCAGAAATGAGAGAGGAATCCTGAAGCTCTCAGGATGGACAAAGCCAGAGAGAAAACGTCAGGAAATTCAGCTTTCATCAACAGAAAGCATAATGATCTAGAATAGGAATTAGCAAGGTTTTCTGTAAAGTAATAAGTATTTTAAGCTTTGCAAACCCTGTGGTCTCAGTTACAACTACTCAGCTCACTGGGTGAAAGCAGCCATAAACAATATGGAAAGAAGGGAGGCGTGGCTGTGTTCCAATAAAGCTTTATTGACAAAAGTAGGCAGTGGGTCAGCTTTGACCCACAAGAGAGCTGTGGTTTGCCAGCTCTTGATCTGGAATGCTGTTTCCCTTTACTTAATGATGCTATGTTAATTTATCTCCATACTTCCAAGCAAAATACATGGACCATAACAAGAACGATGAGGGTTGATATTTGTAGGACACTTACTACTGAGCACATATGCAATGACTCGCTCTTGGGCCCACAGAAACACACAGCCAGCCGGTCCCCTCCATCTCGTCTGACAACCCTAATCCCAGTCCATCCTCTCACCTGGACTGTTACAATGGGAGTCCCAAGTGGGCATCCCATCCTCCAGTCTTGCCCTGTGCAATCCATTTCTACACAGAAGCCGGAGCGGTCTTTTAAAAATGTAAATAAGATCCTATCCTCTTTGATGACTTGTAGCATCTCTTAGGATGAAAACCCAGGTCTGCCCCTGTGACCCACAGAATACAGCAGGGCCCGGCCCAGCTCTTTGCCCTGTCTCCTGCTGCCTCCTTGCTCTCCAGGTTCTGGCCAACTCGCCCTTTTAAAGCCCCTTGACTCACTAGCTCCTTGCTACCTCAGGCCTTCCCACAGCAGTTTCTTCTCTCTGCATTCCTCTCCTCTCCAACCCCCATCCCTATTTTTTCTTGGTGACTCCCCTACAACCATTTCAAAATATCACTTTCTCAAGGGAGCTTTTCCTGATTCCCAGATGAGGTCGGGACCCCCTTAGTCTGCTTACTCGACTCCCCAGAATTTTCCTTCATCGTGCTCATTTCCACTGATGAATGACTGCTCGTTCATCTGTCAGATGCCTGGCTCCTGTTAGACCATGAGCTCCTTGAGGGCAATGACAGTGACTATCTTCTTCTAGCCCTGTCCCCAGCACCCAGCAAAGAGCCTGGCCCACAGTGGGTGTGCCATACATACTTCATTAAGGCACATGGAAACAAATCAAGACATGAAATATCCGACAGACTTGGCCCCTCACCCAAGGCGCCATCATTAGTGAGATTAATGGAAAGGAAGGAATCACAAGGACACAGGGCAACCGAGAACCTGAGAGTGTCATTCAGCTCAGAGAGAGGTGGGGAATGGGTGACAGATAGGTATGTCTAGAAGAGAACAGCTACAAATCTCAGGCCAAGAGCACAGGCAGGACCACCCCAGACGGCAAAAGAACAAATGTCCTGCTCAGGACAGGGAAGTGGACATCTGGGTCAGAATAGACAGTGTCTGCAAAGACACATTACCCTAGTCCAATTAAAAGTTTCCTTCTTATTGTTTCCTAACCTAGCTGGTTAAGATCAAAAGGCTGATGCTCAGTTCCCAGTGATCCTGGATAGCAGTGTGCCAAAAAGCTACTTGTGCTTTTTGCCCTTCTTGACAATATTTTTAAAAATCCACTGGATGGCACAACATTTGAATACAAGCCTACATTGAGGTTCTCACAGAAGCGTGTTGTAAACAGAATAATGATGTTTAAAAACTACTTTTCTTCCTTTCTCTGCTGAGAAAGGAGCTGACTTCCTGAGTGTGAATCTCAACCCCACTGCCTATATACAGCTGTTGATCTGGTGCAAGTTCCAGAAACACACCCATCATCTCCATCTAAAACATGGGGGAAATCAGAGTGTCCATCTCAAAGAGCAGTTATGTAGATTATATGGTACAATCCAGAGAAAGAGTGACACAAGCCTAGTACACTACCCATGCTCAGTAACATTATTGCTATTATGACATCAGATCAGACTGTGGGGTCATCCTGGCCCCAAAAGACTGAAAGGATCTACAGGCCATCCTAGGATCTAAAACTTCTTTTCTCATTCAGGTGTGAGGTGGTCCTTGGGACCCTGATGTGGAATGTATCTTCTGGCTACCCCTAGTTGTAGGACTGTGACCACACAGGGTCAGGGGAATGGGATTTGGTGAAAATGGATACAACCATTCTCCCTGCCACTAAATTGTCAGCTTCCAAGGTCCAGAAGAAACCTGCTCCCCCTCCCAGGGCCAAATCACAGGCTTCCTTTTAGGCTCCAAAAGGACACAATAACAGAGCATGGCGGGGTGGAGGGACACTTCTTTGATCTCTGTCCCATCCATTCTTCTCCAAATCACAGAACTAGGACTTCCTGCCAATTTCTGATCTTTTGTCCCAAGTCAATTCATGAACACTCACACATTACTTTGAAGATAAAAGCACCACATTGGTGCACCATGATACCACTATTATTTTAATAAGAGGAGCCTGCACATGTCTCTTTGACATACGAGCTGTTCAAAATATTTGTCTAGTTTTTCAACTCCCCTGCATGGGGAAAGTACTGCCTCACTTCTGCTGTGTACTCCTACACCTACCACTATGTGGAACAAGCACTGTTTTCATAAAAATGTTGGCCTTTTCTCCAACAAAAGAAATTGATGTTCCTCTTGGGGTTATCTCTCTGTTAGCCAAAACTCAAGTAATTATTTTCAGAGATACATATATTTTAAATGTCTAATTTATCGCCATGCTTACAAAGGCCAATAAAATGTGCTACAATATTCACAAGGCCAACACAGCTGAGAAGAAATACGTGTGTGTACATGATAATAGATTTTATAAGCAAACAGAAAAATGGATTCTACTTGAAGAAGAGGAAGAGAAGAAAGCATTTTATTCTCTAGATCTACAGTGATTATTTTATACCCAGGCTCAAAAGACCCCTTTTGAGGCATTTCCCTGGGGAAAGCATATTCCACCAAGTCTCGGTACATTGCTTTGGCAACTCCACCAGCCCTCTGCAGATGTTACCAGCATCTCACGTGCTCTCATTTGCTCAGGTTCATGGGCAGCAGAAGCATCAGAGCTGACCCACGTGCAGGGAGCCAAGAAGGCTGCTGGAGTTGGTGAGGAGGCACCAGCAGGAGCCTGGAAGCACAGAGTCTCTCATAAACCATGGGCCTATGACTGGAGCCTGGGGGCAGCCCTCACACCCACCCTAGGCTGCAGCTTTGTCCCTTGGTTTCCACTCCGAGCCTGAGCCAGGTGAGCCTGGTTTTGCCTCCCAGTCATGATGGAGTCCATGGTCTTGCCTCAGGAATATACTACTTGTTCTGCAGGAGGAAGTCACATTTCCAGTAGTCTGGGCCCCTCCTCTGTCTTGGGCTGAAATCCTTGGGGTTTTGGTTTGAACCATTTTCCCGATTCCTGTTTTGTTCAAATGTTTCCTTAGAAGTCCATCTGGCTTTCCACAGACCTAACTCTCTGGGATTAGCCAGAGGCCCTGACCTGGCTGGTCCTGACCTGCCTTTGGACTCCCTGAGCTCCACTGACCACTAACCCCACAGCACCTCCCTACCCCTCATATGCCCAGGCACCCCCTGCCTGTCCCGTATCTGTGGCCCACTGCCTTGTGGCATTTCTGGCATTGTTGGGTCCATACTGTAATTCAACTTTTTGCATCTGCCTTGTTTTCTCAACTAATTAGTGCAGAGCGGGAGAGGAAGAAACAATCTGGTTAGATCCACCCTGAGGAATTCCAATCCCGGGATGCCTGCCCGGGACTAGCAGCCACTCCAAGTCAGTCAGCACCCCACTGGGCTTGGTTTCTCCGACATATGTCAGACTAGACACATCCTAGAATAGTTTAATACCCCCAAAGGCAAGAATATGTTCCAGAACAGTCCCTCAAATTCCTCCAGAAGGAGAGGGTCTCCACTCATTACAAAAGAAATGAATGTATTCAAAGGTCTTCCATCTCTCGCAAGAGCGGTCCCCTGCTGTTGCGGAGGTGCCCCTCCCATCCCCCCTTACTGGCAAAGTGGGCTGATGGGGAAAACTGAAGCCCTAACTTCAGGATGTGAGCATTTGTGGACTCTGTCTGAGCCACGGCATTTCCGTGAGGAGTTCCAGGGAGTGACAGAAACATTCTTCCCTGGAACCAAGTGTCCTGTTTTACCGATGATTTTCCAGAAAGTGCCAGCCTCACTCTGGGCACAACTTACTCTTCACTAGGGTGTGAGTTATTGAAACCTCGGGTGGGGGGGGGATCTTCCTCCCTCCCAGGCCCATACCCCCACCCCCAGGTCTGGGTGGCTGGGTGGTCTCCTGTAGCCTCTTCGTGAAATTATACCCCCCCCCCAGCCCTGCCCCACCCAGAGTGATCCTCCAAGGATGGGACTGTTTTCCCGCAGCGCCCAAACTGACAGGCTGGATCCCTTTCTCTCAGGGCAAATGTGGCTCTCTCTGTGCCCCTGGCTTTGAGGGCAGTTTTGAGCATGGGCCAGGAAATCTATAACATTCTCAGGTCGGGCCAAGCAAGCGGAATGTGTCCCAGTCCCCATATGCCACAGCTTGAGAATGCCATTTCTCCCCTTGCAGGTCGCTGGGGGAGCCCATGAACACAGACATTCGTCCATGTATAATTGATGACATAATAAAAGCAGTTCTGGCTGCAGGAGGAAATATGATATGGCATAAATCACCCTGCCAGGGCGAAAATGAAATTGAGATCCAAAATTTAAAAATAACGACGGCCTTTTGCTCATTAAATCCTCATGCGATTAAGGAATTCTACTCCTGTCTCAAAACCTTGGGTGGGAAGGCGGGGGGGAAGCACCCTGTTCTGCTCAGGGGACCTGCAGCACAGAGAAAAGGGAAGGAAATCTGTCTGCTGGTGAGTCTTCCTTGTAATCCTCCCAACAAGCTGAAGGGGAAGGCCCTCATTCGACAAAATGGGAAACTGAGAGAACTAAGAAATCTGTCTGCGGTCATGTTGCCAAGTGATGCACGTGTAATTCTAATATGAATCTTAAATGCGGGGCCCCTTCCAACATGACAAGGTGGAAACGAGACAGGAGGACAGGGCATCCCACTGCTGAGAGGCACAGGCGGGCAGAAGCTGGGGGCAGCCCTGGGATGGCAGGAAGAGGGCTGGGAGAGCAGCAACAACACGAGACCTGGCAGTGCCTGCATAGTCTGATGCGCAGAGGGGCTCTGGCATCAGAGCAACACTGGGAACTTTATACTTGCTGAACAAAGTGTGTAACTGCATCCCAAAATGAATGCATCTTCTCTGATGGGGCACCATGCATATTATCATGCACAGAGATGGTCTTTTTTATCTCCTTTTTCCTCCCATGGTGCCTGACTGAAGACTTTGCACATAGTAGGTGCTCAGTAAATATTCGGGAATGTCTTCATTGAGTCCAAGATGACAACCATCATCCTTTCTTTTTTTTTTTTTTTTAAGGATTTTATTTATTTATTTGACAGAGAGAGATCACAAGTAGGCAGAGAGAGAGAGGGAGAAGCAGGCTCCCCACCAAGTGGAGAGCTTGATGCGGGCCTCGATCCCAGGACCCCTGAGAGCATGACCCGAACTGAAGGCAGAGGCTTAACCCACTGAGCCACCCAGGAGCCCGGCCATCCTTTCTGTACCCTCATGCTGCTTCCCCTTCCTCATTTTGGTGTGCTTCCCAAGCTAATGCTGTGTCCAAATGAACAGCTCACTTGACACCAACAACATCGAGAGAGAGAGTGTTGTTGGAACAAGTCTCTCAATCCCTTTTCCGAGTGTGTCACTTCTGAGAAGTGTCTCTTGGATGCTTCCCGCAAGGACTCTGAAGCTATCTAGATTGTGTGCATTGTACAAAGACTGCTTATTCTTCTTCTGACTTTTTCCTCTTTCGAATCTCTTCCTTCCTTGGACATGTCCATCTCGTATAGAGTACATTGCTGAAACAGAAGAACAAGGAGAGAAGACAGTACCAGCTGGCTTGACAACTGTTTCACACGAAGTGAGAAAGAATGCCCCATTTTGCAAGGATGAAGACAAGAAGTGTCCCCCTGGCACCAGGGTTTGGGCCCCCGCTGGGCTGCCCGTGGGTCATTCCCCTGTAGCTCTGTGGGAATCAGAGACCTGCCTGGCCTCACCTGCCTGGGGGGCCCAGTGATCCCAGCACTGACTGTCTGAGCAGCATCTTCCTTCCCTGAGCCTGATGGCACAAGAGGGTCCCGCACACAAGGAAAGAGGGAGAAGGAGCTTAGCTCCCTACAGACCAAGGGGGCATGCTGTGGGGAAGATGAAGAGAAACATATTCATTGGATATAACTTCAGCAGAATCATGCCAGAAGTCCCCTTGCATTCAAAAGAAAAGTTTTCAGTTAGAAGCAAGTGTCTTCCCTCTTATCAAACATGCCCAGTAATCATGTTCATGCCCAGGTTGCTGCCCCAGCAACTGCTCATTTCCTGTCCTAGCAGTAGCTTGCAGGGACAGCAGGAGAGGGGCCTGAGGTAGCAGACCCACCAGGCTCCGTGCTTGAAGATTTCCGTGAGTCCTTCCCAGAAGCCCAGGGAAAGGAGAGGCTGAGGGAGATGAGGAAGGTACTTTAATATCAAAGAGTGCCGTCGTTGTATTACTTCTGCGTGGTGGCTACCGTTATACATTGTACTTTCCATACATCTTTGGGGTTCTGGGACCCAGTTCCAATGTGAGGGTGGGGTTTCCACCATGGGGAATTCCTCCACGGAGCAATTTTCCGACACCTGCTGGATGTTCTACAATTGATTCTGATGCTGTCTACCCGGAGGTATAACAGCACCAGCTACCACAGAGTAAGGGTTCCATTCTACCAGACTGCCCAGCCAGCCACAGACACCAGTGGCAAGCTCAGACTACCACCCAGGCTTCTGATGGAGCAGCTATAGATCAGAGGGGCCAATAAACTTCTGCTTAGGTTCACTGAATTTGCTAGAGCAGCTCACAGAACTCAGAGAAACATTTTACTTACCAAGTGACCAGTTTCTTACAAAAGGAATGAACTCAAGAATAGCCAGATGGAGGA
This sequence comes from Neogale vison, assembly GCF_020171115.1. NCBI lineage: Eukaryota > Metazoa > Chordata > Mammalia > Carnivora > Mustelidae > Neogale > Neogale vison. Next base: position 119,071,782 of record NC_058102.1, on the reverse strand, counting down.
GACACACAGGGCAAGTATGAGGGAAGGGATGCAGACCTTCCATGCCGTCTCTGAGCACCCCAATCTCGCTGCATCTCCAATGTTCACTAATCCAGAAGCTCCCAGACCCTCTCCTTCTGTGTTTTTAAGGTAGCTTTATTACATAGGCATAAATGGTTAAATCACTGACCATTCTCCTGCCCCTCACTCCTCTAAGGAGGGCACAGTCTGGGACTGAAAGTTCCAACCGTCTAATCACATGGTTGGCTCCACCTGCAACCAGTCCCACCCTTAGGTGCTTTCCAAAATCATCTCATAGCATAACGCAATAGACACCTTTAAACTCTCATCACTTAGGAAGTTCTAATTCCTGTGAGTCAGGAATTAGACATGGACAAAGACAAAGCCCAAATATATATGAGAAATAGATACTTGGTATCTAAATGACATATAGTTTCTTATAATCATAATATTGCAAAATGGCCCAAGCTGTATAATCTACTTTAAACTAAGCCAACCACCAATATCTGGGGATTCAGAGATTTTCCAAAGCATATGTGGACACTAGAGATTTAAGGGAATCAATTTCCAGATTCTCAACTACTCCTTTCCAACATATTTGCAAGAGAACTATCTCTTGGTGGAAACACCAAGCCAGCACTATCGTCTACTTCCCTGTCACAAACACCCATCTCCCACTTGATAAGAGAAAGTGATGCTCTTCCCTTAGCTCAACTGTAATTACTGTGCTAGTCTGGGGTACATCTGTCACTTACTGCCACATGAACAATTACTCTGAACTTAGTGGCTTAACACAATACACATTTATGATTTCCTGGCGTCTGTGGCTCAGGAGTCTGCATGTGGCTTGGCTGGGTTCTCTGCTTTAGGGTCTCTCACAAGATGTCATTCAAAGGATCTCTTGGGGTTAGGGTCTCATTAGAGGCTCAACTGGGGAAGGATCTGCTTCCAAGCTCATGTGGTTCTGGTCAGGATTTGGTTCCTTATAGGTTGTCAGAATGAAGGCCTCAGCTCCCAGCTGGCTGGCAGCTTCAGGATGCTCCGAGTTCCTGGCCACACAGGCTTCTTCACAAGGTGGCTTACTTCACCAAAGCCAACAACGGAGAGAGTCAAGAGCATCTGCTAGGGAGATAACAATTACAAAAGTGATATCCTATTCACCCTTGCCTTGTCTGTGGGCTAGAAGCAAGTCACAGCTTCTTCCCACATTCAGGGAGGGGATGACACAGCATCTGGACACCAAGAGGTGGGTATAAGTGGAAACCATCTTAGGGTCCATCTACTATAGCAGGGAACCAAAATCAGGTTCGTTAGAAGTATCGGTATCAGCAAGATATCCCTTCATCAAGGTATCATGCTACCTGTAACTGTCTCATTAAAGATATATTTACAACAAAAAATTTTTATATTTAATAAATATTTTCATCACAATTTACTGAAATGTATTTGTTTGGCTCAAATGTGGGCTGATATTAAAATAACTAAATCTGGAAAAATATTTTTAATTTCTATTTTTATACATTTTCTGTGGCAAAGGAGTATGAAGAACAATCAATGAAAGATTTTCAATAATAAAAATATATATTCTTGGAGTAAAATCCTGTGTGGAAGAGGGAATGGAAATGCAATTTAAAGATAATGCATTTCCAATGGCTGAAGAAGAGAATGTTAATGTATTTTTAAATGAATGATATTAGACATGAAATCACTATAGTGTTTACCTTCCATTAGATATATTTGAAAGAGTGATGGAAACTTTTTATTTTAAAATATGAACACTTGCATTATGCTGGAAATCCTACCTTTTGTAGCTATTTAAACTTAATGAAGGAAAAAAATGTAGATGTCAGCTTAAAAATGTACAAAGAGGGAAGACTTTTAGGGTGTAGGTTAGTAAAATGCCTAGAAGACAACGGTTGCTTTACAGAGATTGGGGGTTATTGGGTCTGAGGTACAAAAGAATGAGACCCATCGTTGTCATGGTATCTTACTAAGAAAAACTGCCAGGATTTTATATCAAATTAACACATTTTTTTTTGCACAGTCTTCAACTTAACACGTTGCATGTGCTCTTTCAAAACAAGATGAACCCCTCGGTTCTTCTCGTTTCCAACTTCTTGATCTCATGCTTTTTGAGATTCAGGCGGTATGAGGTGAGCGTGGGGACATTAATTGGGCTCTGCTTTAATTCTCCCCCCACCATATATATCTCACACCTATTTTGGACAGACCAGATAAGCGTTTGGCTGTCTTCTTTAAAATACTTATGATAGGGGCTCCTGGGTGGCTCAGTGGGTTAAGCCTCTGCCTTCGGCTCAGGTCATGATCTCAGGGTCCTGGGATTGAGCCCCGCATCGGGCTCTCTGCTCAGCAGGGAGCCTGCTTCCCTTCCTCTCTCTGCCTGCCTCTCTGCCTACTTGTGATCTCTGTCAAATAAATAAATAAAATCTCTTAAACAATTTAAATAAAATACTTATGATAATTTTGATTAACCAGAAAGGAGTCATGACAAATTTTCTAATTCCTATTTTTTTTAGAAAATCGGTGGGCTGTTGGCACATAGCTATGTGTATTGTAATGTCAGACCAGTGCTGGATGCCCTAAGCATGTCCTGCTTGTGTTTTAAATAAAGTGGACAATGGTTTGTAAAAAAGGAATCTGGAGGCTGTGGTTTCCTCTTGGCTGCTGCGCCTCATTCCTGGGCTCCTATCAAAGGGAGGAGAGACAAGAAGGCTCAAGTGACAGAGCCCAAGGCCAAGGCTGCCTGCTGGCCCTCCAACAGCGCTCTGTTTGTTACTTGAGCTGTAACAGCTGCGGGACTTGTCTACACCCATCCAGAGCATGTGACTCAGCTTCGTCTAGACTCCACTCTCATGTGCTCCCGGCATTTACACGGCTGGCGCGTAGAACCATAGTCAGATTAATACCCTCTAAATAAAGGGCTGTGGGAGGCATATCTTTCTCTCTCTCTTTTTTTTTCCCAGTTTCATTAAGAAATAATTGACCTACATCACTATATACATTTAAGATGCATAGCATAATGCTTTGATTTACACGTATTGTGATCACCTAATAGGTTCAACTAACATCCATCTTCTCAGATAGATACAATACAAAGAAAAGAAAGAAAAAAGGGAAAGCATTTTTCTACTTGTGAGAACTCTTAACCACTTCCCTGTATGTCACAGAGCAATGGCAGCTACAGTCATCCTGGTGTATACACCATACACGCTGTCCCCAGTGCTTACCTGTAACTGAAAGTGTGCACCTTTCCACTACTTCCTCCAATTCCCCCTGCTCCCCTCCTCCGCCTCTGATAACCACAAGTCTGGTCTCATTCTCTAGGAGGTTGTTTGTTTTAGATTCCTCATACAAGTGAGATCATACAGCATTCGTCTTTTTCTGCCTGACTTACTTCACTTATAGCATAAGGCCTTCAAGGCCTACCCTTGTTGTTGCAAATGGTAGGATCTCCTCATTTTTTATGGCTGAATAATATTCGTGTGTGTGTGTGTGTGTGTGTGTGTGTGTGTGTGTATCCCAGCTTGAAACTTCAGGGGTCGGAAAATTCCACACAGTACTGCTAATCTCTCAGCATTTTGAATGTCATCCTTTTCATATACTCCCTGGCTGGCAGCCAAGCTGCTCTGTACTCATCACCTTTCAATATATTCATCTGCTAGCACTACTCAGTAAGGAATGGCTTTAGGTCTATGTTTCTGAGAAAGAAGGAAAAGAAAAGAAAATCACACAGTACACCATGCAGGACAGATTCTGACAGAGCTGCACAGTGTACAGTGTAGAACAGAGATCTGTGCTCCAGAAAACAAGGAAAACCCACACAACCTTGGTTTACTTGTTTATACAACAGGAATCACCATACTCGGTAACCTGTCAGGGATGAAGCCTATTACAATGTTGTAGCTTAGAGGTGGACTGGAAAGAAACATGGTGGGTGCTAAGTTTAGAGTATTAAGATGTAGTGAAATGTCACCACTAAAACCAATCTTGCACAGAGCTTTCAATAATCCCAAGCTATTATGACTCTACTTTGCCTTAGAAGTGTGCAGTGGCTTCTCTCTACTTCTCAAATTATTACCCCACTTCCAGCTGTTCAATCTCCCTCATCATTGCTCTGCATTGGGAAGAATAATTCTAGGCATTTGTCCATGGGAAGTTCTCCCCTTTCCTCTCTACCCAGCCTCCCAAGTGTGTGTGTGTAGGTGGGGGGGTGCCACACCCTACTCCAAGACATCTAATTTCTCTTCTTTCCTAAAAGGAAAAGGCCTGGACTCGGGGAGAACATTCCTGTCCACATTGGCCAGGATGTTTGCAAGTTATATGGAATGTCTCTTCTCTGGCCTTTCCCCCATGGAGTTAAGATGACTTCCGAGGCACTATCACTTCCCTAGAGAAGACTCAAAAGCCCCACGGGCCACTGTTGGAGAAGACCATGGCCCAAAGTTCAGACTGAGTAGTTTACATCCAGCAAGATGTTGGCATGGGTTATTGGATTTATACCTATTTAGCATAGACAGGCCTCAAGCCACCAGGAGTGTGTATTCTCAGACACTAAGAGAGATTTTGGTTTGGCTCCATTGCTCTGCGTAATGGCTCGGTGAGCTTTCCAGGTGCTGTCACAGGTATGTCTCAAGAAACAGAAACCACAAATCATGTTGAATGTATCATAACCAGCACACTTATCCTCAGCTGGACATAAACCTGATGTCATGGCCAAGTCTTTCTGTACAACCACAGTGTTTCATGAGGAAACAAAAGTTCACTTTGTGAGTGGGGCAAAGGCTTAAATACTACGGTCTGTAATAAAGGTCAAAGGTCAGGGATAGATTTGGGTGAAATCAACTAAGGTTCTTTGCTTTGCTTGGACCTGGAGGTAGCTGGGGTTTCAGATTTCGAAATGAAACTTCTGCTCAGCAACAAGGCTTATTATGTGTCATTTAGAAACCAGTTTTCATACCCAGAGGCCTCTTTAGCATGCATGTTGCTTGAAATGGTCTAAAAGCCACAGGGAACATTTTTCCAATGAATCACAATCTGTCTGGGATGTCAGAGAAATCAGTCAAATAAGCCTCAATTTTTCCTTGGACCATTTGGACAATTCAGATAACAATGTACTATGGCTGCCATCCATGTTTTCTCAGACGTAAAGATGAATTTGTTATTTGAATGTGGCTGAGTTGGAGAGTGAAAGTCTGCAGAGGTAAATGAAAAAGGGAATGACTTTAGCAAACAGACCTGGGCTCCATTTTCAAAGTGATTTTTCCAAGATTCACTGATCCCATGTCCAAATCCTAACATAGGAGAAATGTCGGAATTCTTTTGCCACATACTGTCTGGATTCCTGTACCTGGGCCAAAAGAAGAGGTAAATGAGCTCAGGAGTACCTTTCAGACTGAGAATCAAAACAGCCAAGGGCAAAGAAAGATAAATAGCCAAAGCGAATTGCAGGCTCCCATTCTAGAACCCATAGTGTGGCTGTGGCATTCACATTTCTTCACACCTCATAGAAGCCAGACGAACAGTAGCTGCCCTTCAGACCAAGCCTTGTTTGCACAGAGCCATTTGGCCCAATCCAAGAAACCTAAACAGCTGGTTCTCTACTTCAAATTCCCTGTGCATGGAAAGCGATTGCCTTCCAACTGGGAAGAAATTAGTGCAGGGAAGACCCAGTAGTGATAGTTTGGGGAGAGCAGCTGGACTGACACTCATCCTTACACTGTGACAGAATGACTGTCAAGCATATTCAGAACAGGAGCGCGATTTGAGGGCTAGGTGTTTTTCTTTAGCTCTTACACGCTTTCCAAGGGTTTCTGAAAATATCGCTATAAGCAGTAACAAATGCTAGAAGACTAGTTAGTGGTTCTTCTCCATGTGCCAAATCAGGTGCATGATATTAGGACTGTATCTCCTGTATGTTTGTTAGGGAAAGGTCACAAATTAGGCTTGGAAATTTCTCTAAGCCAGTGTAAAGAGAAAACGCTTCCAGTTCCATTAAGCTACTCTATCTACAAAGTAAAGCTTGGCTCGGTGGCTCAGGACAGGCACAGATATTAGGGAGACAGGAAGGTACATTGCCCAGGGGGCATGGGAGCAGGACAACAAATTGTCCCCATTGCCTCAAGACTCAGGAGAGTGCCAGGATATGTGTCTTTTGGTGCTGACAAGACAGCTCAGGCAACGCAAGGCAGGTTGCTAACTCTCTCATCCTGGAGTGACGCATACTGTCTCCACTGAACACGATGACTGCCTCACGTTTATTCCAGACCCAAAGCTCCTGGTGGTGACAGGTTCTGCAGGCGCTGACCTTGGAGTTCTTGCAAGTTCTTGACCTTGCAAGCTGCTGGCTCCCTGTTTACAAAACACCGTCAAAGCCATAGGGTGTGGGAGACTAAAAGGACAGCAAAGGGAAAAGGGGACCCTTTCCCATGGAAATCCCAGCAGAAGCCCTGGCTATGACTTTGCAGCTGAGGCTTCAAGGAAAGGGATCAGTGAGGGAAACTGCCCAGAGGGCATTGTGAAACATGGGCTCAGGTCATCTACCTCAAATAGGCCCAGTGAATCACGCTGGATGCCTCCCGGGCACCAGTGAGGTAGCAACAGCTGGTGACCCCTCAGCAGGGCAGCCAGCATTGCGGGAGCAGCCTTCTGTTCCTGGCTAGCCAGCCTTGGACCTTTTGGTTAGCTCACCAGAAAAATCCTTAGACTGACTGCTACCAACGAAAGCTTGTGGTGTGGAACCACAGACCCAATTAGGCAGCTGCCATGGCATCCTTTTCCCTGGTGTTGGAGGTGAGAACCAGGCACCCCTCCCTTTCATAACCAGTGATCCAACATAGCTATCCTTGTGCTGGAACATTCTGTCCCGTGTCAACAGAGCCCTTCATCTCAGCACAGGGACTTTTGCTCAACAGAGGGACTTTTGCTATCCTATTCTAGGAATACGACATAATTCCACCCGTCCCTACAGAATCATCCTCCTTGGAAGGCTGACAATCACTATGGCTTCCCAGGTAGAAGAAAGCTGCCTCCTGGCAAAATGTGTCTTTCTCGGACCCTCTATGGGGTCACTGCCCTTCCTTCCACCACACTGGTAAGGAGGCTGCAGCATCATACTCCATCTCTACTTGTACATTTTTTCTTGCACTTAGCCTATTGAGAGAATTTTCCAGACATCTTAGAGAAAGTGAAAGACTTCACAACACTGCTGTGTTTCAGCCAGCACGTGCCTGAGGCTGAGATAGATCCAGGCAAACTTGTTTTTAAAACAGTTTTCGGGCTTTTAAAAAATATATGTATGTAAGTTTTTCTAAAAATAGAAATTTCAACTTATATCTTCCATGAAATAGGCCACCTGCCATATATATATTCCCCCCACCCCCACCCCAGAACATTTTCCAAAGGTTGAACGTGTCCCAATCAATAGTTCCCTGGGTATTTCTTTTTTTTTTTTTTTTTTAAGATTTTATTTATTTGACAGAGGGAGAGAAATCACAAGTAGGCAGAGAGGCAGGCAGAGAGAGAGGGGAGAAAGCAGGTTCCCTGCGGAGCAGAGAGCCCGACGCGGGGCTCGATCCCAGAACCCTGGGATCATGACCTGAGCCGAAGGCAGAGGCTTTAACCCACTGAGCCACCCAGGTGCCCCTTCCCTGGGTATTTCTGAATTAGCACCCCAACCTGAATATTTCCACAATGTGCCCTGGATACAGAAGGTAAAGGCACAGTCCTTGTCCTTGAGGAGTTTGCTATTTATTAGAAGAGGATAAACAGCCACAGTAATTGTGATCCGTGGTACCAGAGACAGACACACACATGGGCCTGGGGAGAGACCTAGAGACCTAGAGCAGAGGGCACTACTGGGCTGAGGGCAGAGGGGCACAAAGGGAAGGCTTTCAGGAAATGAAGTCTGGACATGATCTCGAAGGATGAATGAAATCAGTCATGGAGAAAGGAGAAAAACCCACACAAGACAGGTGGTTTGTGCTTCAAACAGCAGCATATCAGCCTGCAAAGCTAAAGCAAGGCCGGATCTTAGGGGACCTTGTGTGGCAAGTTAAGGACACCAGGCTCTACCTGTGAGTGCTGAGGTTTACCATAAAGAACTTTAGACAGAGAAGTTAACTGACTGGATTTGCACCTGATGTCTCTGTAAAGGGGTAGAGAGTAGTCTAGAGGCAAAGAAACAAGCTAAGAGCTTTCAGCAACAGTCTAGATGAGAGGTGAGGAGGGGCTGGAACCAGAGGTAGTAGAGGGGGTAGGGAGAAGGCATCAAAATTACATGCTATTGGGACGCCTGGGTGGCTCAGTTGGTTGGACGACTGCCTTCGGCTCAGGGTGTGATCCTGGAGTCCCGGGATCGAGTCCCACATCAGGCTCCCAGCTCCATGGGGAGTCTGCTTCACTCTCTGACTTTCTCCTCGCTCGTGCTCTCTCTCACTGTCTCTCTCTCTCTCAAATAAATAAATAAAATCTTTAAAAAAAAAATTCCATGCTATTTAGGAGGAACAACTAAGAGGTTTTTGAAGTATTGGATATTGGAGGTAAGGAGGTGGGAGCATCAAGGAAAACATCCCCTAGAAGAGAAAACATCTCTTCGAAGATGAGACAGCATACCCTGAATGCAGGCATCAGACTCTGCCAGGTTGTAAATACTGGGAAAAGATTTACCTTCCCCTAAGAAACCAGATTTAATTTCTTGTGTGGGAGGAAGCTCCTGGTGTATCTGGATAACGCAGAGTATTCCGAGAGGGTGCAGAAGAGCTGACAGGTAGGTGGGGACCAGACTGTGAAGCAGAGGGCTCAAGCTTAAATACTGTTTGTCCTCCTTGCACACAGAAGGAAGAAGTGACCCAGTGAGGGTTCAGAAAACACTGATGTTCCAACCAAACTCAGGACAATTCTAGGCTACCTCTACACCTCATTTTGACCAGGAAAGATGTGAAGGAAGCATACTACGCTAGAGTCACTTTGGAAAATTCTGTCCAGTCCCAATGGCTTTCCTTCCAAAGAATGAACCTAGGAGGTCAGAACTAGCAAGTCCAGAGAGAGATTCACGGAGAAGCATATCGATCACTGCTGTGGGTCAGGAAGACTATGCTGCTAGTTTAACCTGAATGCGGGGAGAGTGGTTCTTCCAGGATCCTCAACAGTCCTGCTTTATTGGGAAACTTGATTTACGGAAAATGTTTCATGACTAACCTAATGTGAGGCTTGGGCAGTTTGACAGAACAGGAAATCTCTGGCTGTATGTCCCTTGTGTACATGGAGGCTCGTTCTACAATCCTACCTTCTCACTATTTTTCTTTGTAGGTCATTTTGCCACCATAATAGGAGCACTCTTACCCAAGATCCCCCCAAGACTATCAGATAAACCGTAACCTCACTTTCCTCAGGAAAACACATGGCCTAAAGCTCATAATACATGCAGGCTGCGCTCCAGGAGACCGGCCCCCTTCTGCTCTTGCCGGTCAAGTTGTGTGGGTGCCAAGAGTCTGATGTGTTTGCTACCAGATAAGTTTCAGTCAGTTGCATTTGTTTATACCGATTATGTAATTTAGTTAATAACACAGGCATATGGCATTCTACTATGCTTCGTAGATTTTTAAAAACATAAATGAAGGTTTACAGCAACCCTGCATCGAGCAGGTCTATCAGCGCCATTTTTCCAACAGCATTTGCTCCCTTCATGTGTCTGTGGCACATTTTGATAATTCTTGCAATATTTCAAACTGTTTCATTGTTATTAGATCTGTCATGGTGATCTGTGATCAGTAATTATGATGCACTGAAAGCTCAATAAAGAACTTTTTAAGTAAGGCATGTACATTGTTTTTTCAACACTGTGCTATTGCACATTCAACAGACTATGGTGTAGTGGACATGTAACTTTTACATTCACTAGGAAACCAAAAAAATCTATTTGACTTGCTTTATTGTAATATTTGTTTTATTGCAGTGGTCTGGAACCAAACCCTCAAAGTTTCTGAGGTCTGCTTATATGTAAACTAGTGAAATATGAGTGCAGAAAAGAGAAGTTTCTACAAAAACAAAGTTGAATGTCTTGCTACTGAATTATATACTGGTGAGAAAACTATAAAAGAAGAGGGAAACAGTGAACAGTTCAGAAGGATGCTGCATTCAGAATGCTTCCCATATGGTTTTAACTTCTCCCTCTACTTTGAAGAAATCCAAATTAGGAGTGAGTCCTATAGGTGTGGTTCATACCCGAAAGCCATGGTGGAAGTTCATTCAGCAGACTCAGTCTTCAGGAGAACACTTCGGTGCTACACTCAAGACTGGCTGACAAAGGTCTATTTGTACTGTGTTAAAGTAAAACAGTTAATAAATAAATATATATATGTAATTTTTTATTACTAATGATTCCCCCACTTTTTCTCTTGATTACATACATATTTTTTAAAGATTTTACTTATTTGAGAGAGAGAGAGAGAGTATTAGAGGGGAGAGGGTCAGAGGGAGAAGCAGACTCCCTGAGCAGGGAGCCCAGTGCAGGACTCGATCCCGAGACTCCAGGATAATGAGCTGAGCTGAAGGCAGCTGCTTAACCAACTGAGACACCCAGGCACCCCTAATTACATATCTTGCCCTCCATCTGAACAATGATCCCTGTTTCTCCTCTTCTGATCTTGGATTTGGTTTTCAATTCTCTGTACAGCTTGACTGACCCTTTCTCACCTTCCCACCCAACCTCAATTCCCATACACTAGCCTGGTGGGCCTCCTCCATTCCCAGATATTGGCTATGCAAGACACATCAAGATCCAGATTTTGGGGCTAAAGCTTAAATATAAACATCGGGGAACCCTCATCAAAACATGTAACATATTAAATAAGAAATTCAGTATAAAAGCAAAGACTAGAATTTTTTTTTTTTAAGATTTATTTATTTATTTATTTGAGAGAGAGAGACAGTGAGAGAGAGCACGAGCGAGGAGAAGGTCAGAGAGCGAAGCAGACTCCCCATGGAGCTGGGAGCCTGATGCGGGACTCGATCCCGGGACTCCAGGATCACGCCCTGAGCCGAAGGCAGTCGTCCAACCAACTGAGCCACCCAGGCGTCCCAAGACTAGAATTTTTTTTAATGCTGACAAATTACAAATGCTGACAAATACAAAAACATCAAAAATTCCAGAATTCATAAAACTCAATAGTAAAAAAAACAAACAATTCAAATTAAAAATGGGCAGAGGATCTGAGTAGACATTCCCAAAAAAGACATCCAGATGGCCAACAGACATGAAAAGATGCTCAACATCACTCATCATCAGGGAAATGCAAACTAAAATTATAATAAGGTAGCACCATAGACTTGTTAAAACGGCCATTATTCAAAAAGACAAGAAATAACAAGTGTTGTTAAGGATGTGGAGAAAAGGGAACCTTGTGCACTATTGGTGGGAATGTAAATCAGTGCAGCCACTATGAAAAATAGTATTGAGTTGCCTCAAAAATTTAAAAATAGAACTACCACATGATGTAGCAATTCCACTTCTGAGTATCTATCCAAAGAAAACAAAAACACCAATTTGAAAAGTTCTATGTAGCTTCATGTTCATTGCAGTATTGTTTATAATATCCAAGATATGGAAACATTCCAAGTATCCACCCACGGATGAATGAACAAAGCAACTGTGGTATGTATATAGTCAACCCTTGAACAACATGGGTTTGAACTGTGTGGGTCTATTTATATGTGAAGTTTTTACAGTATGGTGTTGTAAATCTATTTGATTTTCTACATAAAATCTACATGATTTTCCTAATAACGTTTTCTCTAGCTTACTGTATTACAAGAATACAGCATATAACACATATAATATAAAAAAATGTGTGTTAATCAACTGTTTATATTACTGGTAAGGCTTCTAGTCAACAGTAGGCTATTAGTTTGGTTTTTGGAGAGTCCAAAGTTCTATGTGTATTTTTGACTATGCGGGGGTATAATGTCCCTAAACTTCATGGTGTTCAAGTGTCAACTGTACACTTGAGGCCATTATACTAAGTGCAATAAGTCAAAGAAAGACAAATACCATGTGATGGCAAAAAAATGTGGAGTCCGAAAAAACAAACAAACAAAACAAGTTCACAGATACAGAGAACAGATTGATGATAGCCAGAGTGGGGACAACTGACTATATTTTATAATACTACTGAATATGTATATATATAAAATATTTACTTACATACAGCATATAGTATGTAACTATAACCTAAATACTGTATAATATTGACCATAATGTATATGTGTGTGTGTATATATATATATATAGTCAAATTCTAAAGAGAATTGAGAACAGAGTCCAAGATCAGAGGACTATGTAAGTATTGACTACAGTTAACAATACCATATTATTTTAAAGTTGCTAAGACAGTTGATTTTAAACATGAGAAAAAAAATTGTTACTATGTGTGATGACGGACATTGTGGTGATCATTTTGCAATGTATACAAATATTGAATCATGATGTCATACACCTGAAACTAATATAATGTTATGTCAATTATACTTCAATAAAAATAATCCAGAAAAATAACATATGGTTTTGTATTAATTAGCCACCTAACAGAATTCTGTAATACTTGTTGCCAAAATTTTCTGCAGTACCCTCTTAGTGTTCTTGTGAAACACTTTTGTAACATCTATAGATGGAATGGAAAAAATGGAAAAATAATTTAGTCTATCCTCTGATATGCTGATTGTTATTTTTATTACTGATATTTTATAAAAGTTGCTTTCAGTTCCACAGTTCTTTCCTGGTAATGACAAGCAAATTGCTAAAATTATTGTCATATTTCAGAAAATCGGTATTGAGTTTCTTTCATATGAGAGCTGTAGGGTTCAGAGCATTCCAAGTTTTCTTCACAGGAACTAACTTCTAAAATTAAAAGAAAACTGACATCATTCAGTAGCCAGTTTATCTTGGGTATCCTTTAGAAACAATTAAGACTTTTCTGTTCTCTTCATCGATATCTATGCTCCAGGTCAAATCAACCAGGAATGATGAAGGACCTCTGTAGATGCAGCTGGGTTCATGTCAGACGAGGGAACAGCATGGAGAATAGCACAGGCTGGCAAAAGCAGAGAATCTAGAGTTCACGGAGAAGCCAACAGCAGGTATACAAGAAGCCCAGAGACTCGTAGGGAGGTGTGATATGGTGTCAAGTGCTGGAAGTGGCTGAGGACAGACCATCGTAACCTTAAGTTAAGAAGCTGATGGTCCCTAAACTCTGAAAAGCAATAGAGGGTAGTGTTTAGATCATACCATTGGAGTCAGATGAACCCCAGTTTAAACCGCACTACCTCCTAGCCTGTGAAAGCCAGCTACCAATAGATTGACTATATAGAGAAGTGTCTGCAAAGCACATAAATATATCCTGTTGTTACAGACTGAATGTTTGTGCCTCCCCCACCTCAAATTCCTACATTGAAATCCTAACCTCCAATGTAATAGTATTAGGAGCTAGGGCCTTCCGGAGGTAATCAGGTCATGAGGGTGGAGCCCTCATAAAGGGGACTAGTGCCCTTGTAATGGAGACCCCAGAGGGCTCCCCTGGCCCTTCTGCCATGTGAGGACACTATTCAAATTTCTGTGTGTGTGTTTTTTAAGCTATCTAGTCTATGGTATGTTGTCCTAGCAGCCCGGACAGACTAAGACCCTCTTGAAATCTCGACATATGCCCAGTTCAATGTCCTCGAGCCAGACTCCAAATATGCCACACCGACTCCAGTGCCACCTAACCACAAGGGAAGTGACATAAAGAGAAGGCTGAGTGAAGAAGCAGCTTCTTAATCAATTCCTGCAACACATCTGACTTTTGTACATTTTACAAAAACAAATGACCATGGGAACACACTGCTAAGGTTCCTCCCAGCCCTCTGTGCATTTTGGTGGTAAGAACCATAACCACAGCCTTCTGGCAGTAGGAACTGGCGATTTCCCTGGCTTCCAGGCCCTTAGGAAGGAGGACCCCCGAGTGCTTCTCAGGCTAACTCTGGGCAGTACCCAGCTGGGCAGCTCTGGGAAGGAGGAATTCCCACCCACTGGTGAGAGAGAGGAAAAGCTGGAAGCTTCCCTGATGATCCATTAAATACAGCAGACTTCACTGGGCAGCCTATCATACATACTCATACCTATGCATGCCATGCATATCGGGCTGTAGCAGAGGGGACCCTGCAGCAAGGGGGCCGTGCTCATTGAGTCTCCATCCAGAGCTCCCTGTGCCTGTGAGGGTCTACTCTAGCCCATGGGAGGCTCTGCACCCCAAGGCAACACAACATAGCAAATGAGAAGCACCATCAAAGATCCAAAGAGAGGGACGCCTGGGTGGCTCAGTTGGTTAAGCAGCTGCCTTCGGCTCAGGTCATGATCCCAGGGATCAAGTCCCACATCGGGCTCCTTGCTCAGCAGGGAGCCTGCTTCTCCCTCTGCCTCTGCCTGCCTCTTTGTCTGCCTGTGCTCGCTCGCTCTCTCTCCCTCTGTCTCTGGCAAATAAATAAATAAAATCTTTAAAAAAAAAAAAAGATCCAAAGAGGAACAGCAGAAGGAAAGACAAAGTTTCACATATGAATACTTTTGTGGTACTTTCCACCTGTATTTTGCACCAGGGGCCCTACACTGTCCTTGTGCACTGGGCCAAGCAACGCACTTCGTGGAGACTGCTCCATGGGGATACACATTGAGTGTTGTCAGATTTCTGACCTACTGAAAGGAGGGGAAAACTGGAATTCTTTTTGTTGGTCTTGTTGACACTAAATGCTGGCAGTAAATTTTTTTTTAAACATTGTATAGGCCACAAAACCCAAAGGCTAACTGAATTGATCATTTTGGGGTACATATTGGCAATTTGGGTTTGCTCCTTTGAAAAGTGCATATTCTTATTTTCCATTTTTATGTGTTGTTTTGGTGTTTCAACTTGTAAGACATTTTATTTATTATCAGTGCTCTGCCATATGTACTTAAAATCTCTATTCAGAATTTTTCTTTTGACTCTTCTTCAACATCTTTAAAAGATACAAAGAATAAAAAACCCTACTAATTCTTTTGTAGTCAAGCAAGTATTTTTTTTTCTTTTAAAACTTCTGAGTTTTCTGGGCGCCTGGGTGGCTCAGTGGGTTAAGCCGCTGCCTTCGGCTCAGGTCATGATCTCAGGGTCCTGGGATCGAGTCCCGCATCGGGCTCTCTGCTCAGCAGGGAGCCTGCTTCCCTCTCTCTCTCTCTGCCTGCCTCTCTGTCTACTTGTGATTTCTCTCTGTCAAATAAATAAATAAAAAATCTTTAAAAAAAAAATAAAACTTCTGAGTTTTCTGTCTTTAATCTATTTGATCTCTACAACCCCTAGGTTATAAACAACTTTATACTTTTCTGAAGTTTATAGTTTTTTAAATTTTTATTTATTTTGTTTTATTTATAAATTTTTTAATACAATGGAAATTTTCTTTTGTCTATGGTGTGAGGTAGGATCAACTTCTTTTTCTTATTAAAGGAGAGCCAGTTTTACCTATACCATTTATTAAATAAAATTGTTCTTTCCCACAGAGTTGGAGATCCCTCTGTTATACATCAAATGCTCATATGTGCCAGGATTTATCTATTTCTGTTCCACTGATATACCTTTATATTCTTATGCTAAATCCATACAATTTTTATTACGGTGGCTTTAAGGTATGCATTAATATCTGGTGAGATAATTCCTCTTCATAATTTTCTTGGTTCTTGAACATTTATTGTTTGACATAATAAGCTTTAACATAATCTTTCCCAACTTTAAGAGAAGGCCATTAGGATTCTAACTTGAATTGCATTAGAGTTCTATATTAATTTAGAGATGATCAGCATTTTTGTGATATTCAGTTTTTCCATTAAAGAACATGGTAACTTTCATCTATTCAGATCTTGTTCTATATTTAGATGTGATACAAAAACATATTTTCTGTGCTTTTCCTGTTAAATTTGTGTCAAGTATTTTATAATTGTATTGCTATTAGGAATGAAGACTTCTCTACCCATTTCCATTGCTATGTTACTGTTGTAAGAGTAGAGAGTACTGTTACTGAATTTTGTGTCCAGCCAACTTACCAAGTTATGGTAAGTTCTTTTTCCCTGGAGCATCAGGAATTTATGCAATTTATTCTATCTTTGTATTTTTTGCATTCGTTGTATATTTCTCAATTATACCACCAGTCAGGAATCATTTTATATCTTATTTTACAGCATTTTTATATCACTGTTTTAATTTCATTATCTCTAGTACCTCTGAAACAATAATAAATGAAAATAATCTTGTTCGAATAAAACGGCTTTAGCTTCTCACCATTTTGAACTACACCACTCAATATGGTAGGCAGCCACTTACTATAAGTTATTTAAATTTATATTTAAATTATTAAGATTAAATAAAATTAAGAATACAGTTCCTCAGTCCTAGTATCCACACTTCAAGTTCTCAATAGCTACGGGAGCTAATGACCACCATGCTGAACAACAGTACAGATATGGAGAGTTTCCATCATCACAGAAAAATCTGTTTGGACAGAGCTTACTTGGAATGATGCTTGCAGTTGATTTCTGGTATATGGTGTTTACCTTAAGTAGTTTCCTTCTATACTTTTTGTTCAGTTGTTACTAAGAGTGACAGTTGAATTCAGTCAGCATCTTTGATAGGATTCATTCTTTCCCTTTAATTTATTGGTATAGTAAATTATGTTGATACATCCCCAGATTCAAGGTTGTTTTGTACCGTTTTTAATGGGCTTTCATCTGTTTAAGCGTATAGAGGATCTTCAGTAAGTTGTATTTTCAGGCTATCTTTTGGAAACACCCCTTCTCTCTAACAGTTGGGTCACACCCCACCACATCTCATTATTTGTCATAATATTTCTCCACATTGCTCTCCCAGCTAGAACAGGCAGCAGGCTGGCTCTGTAGGGACAGAAACCTGATTTTCCCAGGATACCAGGCTGCACTCTGTTTTCCAGGTTTAACACTTTATGAAGAAAATACTAAGGCATTCTCTGAATTCTCCTGTTCGCTTTCTTTCTTTTCTTTTTTTTTTTCAGGCTTTCCACTTAGAATTCCCAGAATTCTGACTACTATACCATGTCTCTGTGGGTTGATACTTTTAGTGTAATAGTGTATCATATCTGCATAAGTTTTTAAAATAATAACAATGGTAAAAACTCTTATGTAGTAGTTACTGTACCATAGGAAGTGTTCTAAGTTATATATACACATACACACACAAAATACAAACATATATTTGTATAACACATAATTTATATCATTTTCCTGTAATATATATTAACTCATTTAATCCACAAAAAAACCCCTGTGAGTTACAAAATATTACAATACTCATTTTATTATTGAGAGTAACTGAGGCAAACAGAAGTTTAATAATGTGCTCACAGCCACCCAGCCTAAGTGGCAGAGCAGGATTTTGAACCCAGGCAGTGTCAAGCATTTTCATATACACTCTTTCATTCGATCCTGTGAATGCTCATGAGGGCTATTTTCAGTTTGCATGAGGAAACTGATCCTCAGAGACATTAAGTAATTGTCCCAAACTCATTCAGCCAGTGAACTCAGTGTTTCTTCATCTACTATATCACATGAACTTTTCCACACAAGAACAACCCTATAAACTACAAAACACACCAAAGTAGAATAAGGGCGGGGAGTACAGGGATGCTTTACTGTTGGATCCACCCCAGCTGGGCACTCTGGGAGAAAGAAAATCAAGAACACTCATGTTGTTAGCACACTGGATGTCTAGAGGCTATGGTCAGCATGAGCCTCCTGCGGGCCAAGGTGGAGGCTTGCTGTGCCCGCAGGAAAGTGACTGAGCACAGTGAGAAGCAGCAGCCACTGGAGAAGAAGCAGAAGCACTGGAGTGGGTGGGCCTGGGGAGGTTACTGGGGAGAGACTCTTGATTCCTCTGTGGGATGCCTCCTGGGGATACTGAGGGCAGAGAGAGAGAGAGAGAGATCTTCCATGGAGCTACAAGTCCTGCCCAGCAAGCTGGGGGAAAGAGCACCCCAAATGTGGGGATGAATGCAGTGTGAACTTGCTTATACCCGAAGCCCGATGAGCTTTAGGGGCAGTGGGCCACAGGTGTATCATCAGATACAATATAGGGAAAGTCATATTCTCATTCCTACCATAGTGTCTGTCCCGAGATATAAATAAGGTAGAGACATTCTGATGGTGGATGGAGAAAGGTATCACAGAAACTCACAGAGGGGAATTGGATGATATCACAGGATATCATACACTATAGGGGAATAGCGTTTACAAGGTTTGGGGAAGAAGGGGGGCCATTATGTGCAGGGGGAGAACTGATGCCTCTGAAGAGGGGGGGAAACACACACACACAGTATATATACAGTTTGGGAAAGGTCACATCATATGGAGGAGAGCACAGGAAGCACAGTGGGAAATGGGGCAAGAGGAGAGTGGGATACTGACAGGCAACTGCAAAGATCCTTGAATGCTATATGAAGAAGCTTGGCTTCAGAAGGCCAACAGGATAAATCCCTGCTGAACATGGTAAGCAACAGGAGCAGATCTTCTAGTCAATTCTAGGCACAGAATTGTGCATGCAGTGGAATCACCCAGGTTTCTGATTCAGGAAGTCTGGTGTGGGATGTGGAGATCTGCATTTCTAACATGCTCCAGGTGATGCTGATCGGACTGTTCTAGGGACCATTCTTTGAGAACCATCTACATAATCCATGGGATTTGGAAAAGAAACCACAGACAGGGAGGCCAATGCAAAGCTTGTCCTTTCCTAGAGATTTCACTAACACTGGAGGTCCAGAAAAGGGAATGATTTGTCAGCCATTTCTAGGGTAGGATGAACATTTCTTGGTGACCAACTGAATGTTAGGAATGAAGAAGATGAGATGGACAGTTTGAAGATGACTCTGAGGTCTGAATGTAATTAAGAATATGGGTGGTGAAGCCATGAACTGAGATAGAGAATCCAGGAAGCAGAATCATTTAAAGGAAGAATCAAGGACAATGCCAAGATAAGAGATTTGAGGGCAACAAGGTGAGGCACTGACCAAATTCATTCTGAACATGCTGAGTGTAAGGTAGTGGTGTCCAGGGAAACAGTCAACAGGAAATGGTAAAATCTTGAGGCAAATCTGGACAGACATATAGATAGGGAGTTAGCTCTATACAGAGTGTGAATACCACCATGGAAATGGTTGGAGCTTTGAGAAGAGAAGAGGGGCATGGAAAGATCCCTGGGGGATCTTATGGAGTGAACTGTGCCCCCCTAAAAGATATTTTACACCCTAACCCTAAAACCCTGTGAATATGACCTCATCTGGGAATAAGACGTTGGAGATATAATCAAGTTAAGGTGAGGTCATACTGGATTAAGATGGGACCTGAATCCAATGACTGATGGCTTTATAAGAGAAAGGAAAGGTATATTTGAATACACAGAGAAGAAGGCCATGTGATGATGGAGGCAGAGATGAGAGCAACATAGCTACAAGCCATGGCTTGCTGGGAAAGCCAAGATTTCTAAAAGGCACAAGAAGCTGGAGAGGGACAGGGACAGAGTCTCCTTCAGAGAAGCACAGCCCGGCTTACACCTTGATTTAGGACTTTCAGCATCCAGAACTGTGAGACAACAAATCCCTACTGTACTAAGCCACCCAGTTTTGCTCCGCCGGCCCTAAGAAGCCAACACCGGCAGCAGCAATGTCTCCAGGGTGGAGGAAGAGGAGCTGTAGAAAGACGAGAGGGAGAGGAGCACCTGAGTCAAGGGCAAAGGGTCTATCAAAGTCTGGCAAGTAGATTTCTGCAGTGGACAGGTGGAGAGGAAACCAGATTTCTATGAGTTGGAGAATACATAAAAGATGAGGTTATATGGGCACCTGGGTGGCTCAGTGGGTTAAGCCTCTGCCTCTGGCTCTAGTCATGATCTCAGGGTCCTGGGATGGAGCCCCACATCGGGCTCTCTGCTCAGCAGGGAGCCTGCTTTCCTCTCTCTCTCTGCTTGCCTTTCTTCTTACTTGTGGTCTCTGTCAAATGAATAAATAAAATCTTAAAAAAAAAGATGAGATTATAAAAGTTAATTCAGACTACTCTATCAAAAAGTTTGGAAGGAAAAAATGGAGCCCTCTCAATGTGAGGAGGGAAAGCACCCCCAGGCCGGAAACTGGCCCCAGCTGAGTACTGTAGAGTCTCCTGGACTAAAGTACTATCCTGGATGAAAACAGTTTAGATAGGGTGGCCCTACACTTATTCTCCAAAGTGTTCATCACATTGCCCAATTAGTCCTGAAATTGACAGAATGTTCTAGATCTCCTTCTTGTTTTTCCCATGCTCCCATTTAGAAGTTTCTTTGTCAAAACTTCCGGATGTTTTCCAATTGATGTTTCTGTGGGAACTTCCCAGAATCCTGGTTTCATGCAGAAAGACTGCTCTACATCACAGAAAGGCTCTTCTTCCATCAAGCAAGTCAGACACATTAATACAATGTCAATATAACTTGTGTGACCAACACGGGGACCCTTGCCAGAGAACCAGCCACAAGGAGACCTGATCAGTGGGGACCGTGTAGCATGAAAGCATGGGCTTTGGCCGGCATGCATCCTCGTCTACCACCAGTCAAGTGGTCCCCAACACAACCCATCACCCTACATCGTGTTCCCAGTTCTGTTGTGGCTGCTGCTGTGGCATGTTTTGAGGGCAGGAATAAAATCTTGAGAAAGAAGAGAGGGATTCATACTGAAGAGCTGGCAGGTAAAGAGGACAAGCCCAAGGGGGTCCAATGTGGACCCCAGCCTCACCAAACACTAAGCCACTTGGGTGAGTTGTCCAGAGAGAACAACATCTGAAAGGCTGAAACCGTGGCTCTCAGCGGGCTGGTTGTGCTCGTCCTCCTGTCCGCTGCCTAGTCTGGCCATGGATTACAGTAGCTGCTGTCTATATTCCCCCAGGAGAAGAAAGCCCACATTTCCTCCCTTTACTGGGCAGCATCTTAGGCTCCAAGACCTCCTGGAAAAGGCTCGTGCAAACTCCAGGACCCTGTGGAAGCCAGGTGAGTTAGAACTCTGGCAATCCTTATTACCAAGCCTGGTGGGAATTTGGATCTTTCCAAATAAGCATGGCACCAAGCTGTGAAAATATTTGCTAAACTAAGCTTTAGTTTGTCTGTATTGAGCTCCTTTGCTCTCCATTCTGTTTTAAAACATCAAAAACAGGGGCACCTGGGTGGTCAGTGGGTTAGGCATATGCCTTCAGCTTGGGTCATAATCCCAAGGTCCTGGGATGGAGTCTCACCTTGGGTTCCCTGCTCAGCTGGGAGCCTGCTTCTCTCTCTTCACCTCCCTCTGGCTTATGCTCTCTCTCTCTCTCTCAAATAAATAAATACAATCTTAAAAAATAAGAAAGTAAGTAAATAGAACATCAACAAGACCAGTCAAACTAACAAAAATCCTTAATCCTTCCTAAGATAGCCTGAAGATGATTATTTGAATTCTGAGCAGCAATAGTTATTACAATGATCAGAGAAGAGACTAATGATTCCTTAAGCAATGTACCGAGTGCTTCACTGCTGCTGGATCAGAAAGCCTGCCATAGGGGATTCTGAGGTTGTTTTCTTTTTGGCCTTACCACAAGTGTCCCCCACCTCCCTTTCTTGAATAATTTTTGTGGGATTTTGGTCCCTTAAAATCAATAGGCTGTGACGAAAATATCGGTAAGAAGCAGGGGCATCAGGCTTGGCGCCAGGGCCATTGTGGGTGATGTTTTGATACCCTAGAGTATTTCCACGGCAATGACAGACAGAAAGACTCCCGGAAATGAAAGATCAGTTCCCTGTTCCAGCCTGGGGAAAACAAAACAAACACCTGCAGAAAGACAGCAGGAAAAGCACAAACGTACCCCAAACCCCACACAAGATTTGCGCATGTTATCAGTGGAGACAAGCCGTGTAAAGGAAAGATAGCGCCAGAGCCAGCACGCAGGCTAATCTCTCCAGGAATTAAAGCTTCATTAACTTGTTTTCAGTATTTCTCAGCAAGTAACCACAGATTTTGAACCTTGGCCGTTTGAATATTATTTCTTCATATCTCTAAGGAAAACAAAACAAAACAAAACACAATCTGCCGCACAGTGATTGCTTGATAGGGAAGACATGATGCTGACTGCTATTTGGATCCTGTCACTTATTGACAATGTCTTTCCTTTTCTTCTCTGAGTCTGCCCTTACCCACACTTCCGGCAGACACACTCACTATTCCCCTTGCCCTCTTTCCCTTATTTGCTCCTTGGAGGGATCGGTAGTGAAGGAAGGGTTGGCCAGGAAGCACCACTCTTTTTCCTCTCAGACTCTCCTGTCTGGGCTCACTGCCTCCCAGGAACGGGGCCATAGTGCTCCTGATGGAGGCGGAGGAGCACCTTGTCCCTCTGTCCTGGGTCACTGCCACCTTCTGAGACAGGGCTGCTCTGGAGCCACAGGAAGAGGCAGAGCCCAGAGGCTCTTGGGAGCCTCTGAGCCCCTCCCAAAGGGAAAGCGAGTTTCCTGGAGCAAGTGAGAGAGAGAGAGAGAGAGAGAGAGAGTGTGTGTGTGTGTGTGTGTGTGTGCGTGCGCGTGTGTGTATTCTGAGAAATATAGAATAGAAAAGCAGAAACCATTCTTTGCACACTCGCTGCTTTCCAGACACTTCCCATAGCCTGGCCCCTTAGCTCGTGGGGTCTAGTTTGTGGTTTGGGGGATGCTCTGTAACATTTGATAGAAATATCAAGCCTTCAAAAAGCCTGCAGTCGCATGGCACCCATAGCAGAAAAAGCCTAGAATTCTGTGTTGGGGAAACCGAGATTCCAGCTCCATGCTGTGGGTTTTAAGGCCTCCAGCAAGGGGTTCCCTGGCAGGGGTGGGCAGTATCAGTGAGTTGTGGGCCCGCACACAGGCAGGATCCGTGTGAGGCTTCCATGGGACTCCTGGGGCCGGAAGAATGTTTGGGGTTTGCAAGAGGGGTGATGGTATAAAGGGGAGAAGACTGAAGGCATGTTCCTGTTCCAGGAAAAGTACTGCTCAGTTGTCCACCTTGGGGCAAGGGCCACTGTCTGGCGGGCACTTACCTCTTCCTGACAGGCTAGGAGCTATGACAGAGGGGAGGGGCTTATACTCCTGTTTTGCTGTGAAACAAAATCAATAGTCACTAAAGCGGCTGAAAACAACACATGGTTTCCATCTCACAATGTCTGGGGCTCGGGCGTCCAGAGGTGGCTCAGATTCTCCCCAGGCTGGAATCAAGGTGTACGCAGGAGCTGTGATCCCCTCCAGGGCTCCCCTTTCAAGCTCTCTGGTTGTTGGCAGAATCCGGTTCCTTGCACTGTGGGGACCGATGTGCTGTTTTCTTGTTGACTGACTGTTGGCAGTGGTCAGGCTCAGCTTCTGGAGGCCGCCCTTGGGTCCTGCCCTGATCTGCTCACCCACACACAGCATGGATGCTTAAAGCTGCAGGAGAATGGCTCTCCCCTTGAATCTCCCTCCCGGCAGGTATAAGAACGCCTCATACAATGCAACACGTGTACCGTGACCCAAGTACACCTTTACTTTACCAATGTAATGTAACCTAATCCTGGGAGTGGCTATCCCGTAATAGTCACAGGTCCCACTCTCTTCACGGGGAGGGTTATACAGGATGTGTACACCAGGGGGGGAATCTTGGGGTTCATCTTAGCATTCTTAGAATTTGGCCTCCTACCAGGAGAAACTGTTCTGAGTCTGGGCGACCGGGAGGGGCAAGAGTGGGGCTGCGCATAGTTAGCAGGAAGCCTTGGTGCCCTCTTGGCTTCTAGAAAATACCATTCAAGTGCAGGACTTTGAAAGGGGTGGGGTGAGGCCAGAGCAGCCCCAGGCAGGTTTATTTCCTGACTTTCCTTTAGAATCATGGATATTTTCGTCATTTTTCAAGAAAGAAAGGCTGTATATTGAAGTAGTATTGGCGGGGGTTGGCACAGCTTATTTCTAACGCTGCTTTTCTGCGTAACGTGGCCCAGATTTATTTCTGAGACACATGGCATTATCAGAGAGGCGTCTAGAAGCTGTACGCATAAGAAATCATGCCAGCCAGCAAACAAGTTACCTCCACTTTAAAAAACCTCCTTCAGAAGGGATACCTCCTTTTGAAGAGACTTCTCAGGCTGCTTCAGGACCCTCTTGTCCTAGTTTGTATCTCTGCCGGCAGGACAGACTATATTTGACCAAAATCCTTCAAGCTGAAGTTTCTTTTGCAGCCTTGGTGAAGGCAGAGCAAACGATTCAGACTCCACAAATGACAGAAAAAGAAATAGAAAGCTACAGAAAGGCAGAAAGTGACAGAGACTTGTATATCATCCATCCCTCATCTTAAAGATTAAGAAAGCCTCAGTTTGGGGTTGGGTTTTCCCCCAAAGACCAAGCTACCAAGCAGGCTAAGTCTCCTAATACCAGGGAACCACTGAGGCAGGGAAACAGAAATTAAGGGTAGCAGTTGACACCGTCAGGCCAACTCTCGTCCTCTCTGAACACTGGTGCGCTCCAGCCCTGTCTGTGAGCTCCTACCTTAGGCTGTTCTAAGTCTTTCCCGTCCACTTTTTGATAGGGTTGCTTGCAGCAAAAGCATTCCACAGGAGCTATTTATTGTGTGCTTACAATGTGCAAGGCTCTGCAGGAGCTCAATAAAGAGGCAGACATAAATGTGTGGAAAATTAAATGGCAGGACTGAATGCAGAAAACACAAAAGATGCTAGGGGGTGGTGAGTGATTAATTGCCAGAGGGTGGGGATAAAAACCTTCCCCGGGTTCAGAAGAAGCAGTGATCACCTCATGCTGGGGTGCTGAGTCAGGGACTGACTTGATGAAAAATTTTAGCATGGGCTCAGTCCAAACCTTTTCCCCCCTTTCCTCACCCTCCCATTCCCCTCTCCCCCGACCTTCCGGGTGTCTGGAAGTAGCAGTGTTTTCCAAGCAAAGTTCTAAGAAGTGGTCAGCTGGGGGTTCAAGCTAAACTGGCTTCCAAAGAACAA
Organism: Neogale vison; assembly: GCF_020171115.1. Taxonomy (NCBI): domain Eukaryota; kingdom Metazoa; phylum Chordata; class Mammalia; order Carnivora; family Mustelidae; genus Neogale; species Neogale vison. Next base: position 119,046,707 of record NC_058102.1, on the reverse strand, counting down.
CAAGAAAGCTCAAAGAGGTAGCAGCTTTTGAAGTCACAATTCCTTTTTACTTGATGCAGTGTCTTCGTTTCAGCAGAAGGTATAGAAATCCATGGGTTGCTACCTTTCCTTTCCTTAATGACCTCTATTCAAATAGAATCAAAATAATTAATCACTCTGCCTAATGCCAGCTGGTCACAGGTGGTCAGTGATGCTGCTGAGTCTGACCTAACCTGAGGAACTTGAGAAGTTATTCAAAAGGCCTTTACTTAGCCCCTACTTAGAAAACAAAGCAGACTCTGAACCTGTCTTTCTAGAACTTTAGTTTATTAGCAGAGAGAGAAGTAACAGGTAATTCACAAAGCAGTGTGTTTTGGTTATCTACTCCTGTATAAAAAACATCCTAAAACTCAATGGCTGAAGAAAAACCAAAGATTTTTCTTTCTCACGATTTGGTGGGTAGACTGGGCTTGGCTGGAAGCAGTTGCTTTCAACTGGGAGCTTGGTGGGGGCTGGAAGGTCCAAGATGACCTATCCAGGGTCATGTAGTCGCTTAGCTTGGGCTTCTTGACAGTGTGGTGGCTGGCTTCCAAGGGAGAATGTTCCAAGAGAATAAGCCCCAGTGTGGAGGTCGTAGCAATCATTTGTGTATATCATTTTGACTAGGGTTTCAATGGCCAAAGCAAGTCACATGACCAAACCCACAGTCAACATGGGAGAGAACCACATAGGTTATGAAAACCAGGAGATGTGGTTCTTTTGGGAGCCACCAACATAACAATCTTTCACAGTGTGTGAGTCCCAAACCAGATTTACAGGTCAAGGGTGACTTCGTGGAAGAATAGACGTTAACTTGAGACAGGAAGGATTGGTAGTTATATCAGGGACATCCATAGTTCTTACCTGCTGACCAACCCCACAATTTGTTCTTTCTTAGAACACTACTTGTAAGATTTGTATTAAGTATACCAAGCATATAAAGTGATTAATTACTTATTTTCACAAGAATTAATCAACAGGCAGAAGAGAGACCCATGAACATGCTTTTCACTGGCTGATTAGACGCCACCATTCTTCTCCTACTTGCTCCTATCCAGGTTCCTAGAAATACTGACCCTAACTTGATTCTACATGGTATTTCCAGCTCTTGCTTTCAACTTCGTTATTCTGGCTTTCAACTCCCTCAAACTAGTTATATCCTTATGTTGATTGTTAAGCTTTAATTCTTACAAGATTATGACTGCCTGATTTCTCAACTGGTTTTTCTTGAGATTCTGAGAAACATGTAAATTCCACCAGAAGTGGCTGAGAAGGAATTCTTGCACAGGTAATCACTACTATTGTGGCTGAAACTAAGAGTAAGAGGGGGAGTCAGTCAAATGAGGGAGGAGAAGTAGACAACATAGGAAGAGGGAGGGCCTCATAAGCAATTTTCATTTAGAACTTTATCCTGAGATAAATAGGAAGTCATTGAAAAGTTTTAAAAGGGGAGTGACATGATCAGAATTGAACTCCAGAAAGACCTCCAAGGCTGAGATGTGGACAGTGGATTGAGACAGGGAGATCTGCTAGAAGGCTGATGAAATCATCCTAGAGGGAGGGAGTGGAGGTCTGAGCGAGGAAGTGGCCAAGGTGCTAAGTACAAGTAGACAGATTTAAGAAATACTTAGGAGGTGGGGGCTCTTGGGTGGCTCAGTCTGTTAAGCATCTGACTCTTGATTTTTGCTCAGGTCCTGATCTCACAGTCATGGGATCAAGACACTGTGCTGGGTATGGAACCTGCTCAGGATTCTTTCCCTACCCTCCTCTCCCTGCCCTCCACTGTTTGTATGTATGCTTTCCCTGCTCTCTCCAAAAAAAAAAAAAAAAAAAGAAAGAAAGAAAGAAAAGAAAAAGAGATACTTAGGAGGAACCCTTGACAAAATTTCCTAATTGACTGGGCACAGGACATGGAGGATTGGGTGAAGTTTTGCAGACTTTGGTCTCCTGCCTGATGACCTGCCCAAGAAGATACCCTAAGTCTTAACTGTTCAGAGAGCAGAGATCAACACCACTCCTTCTTATAACTACCCTTCTGCTCCCCCAGTTATTTCCTTTTGTGAACTCTCTCCCTCCCTCCTTATTCAGTATTTGCTTTAAACTTGGAGTTTCTTAAACAAAAGTTGTCTTTAAAATTACAATTTTTCTATCATAATACTCAAAGGATCTCCCAGAGATAAATCTGTCCTATCATGTCTATTTTAAGTTTAAGTAGTATTTTATCTCATTTTTCTGCCAAAATCAAGCCAAGACAAATTCAAGTGGAATTCCAAGATAAAGGAAAGCTGCAGAAAAGATGTCTTTTCATGGAGCAACTGCTAGCCTATATGATGCCTGTGCGTTTCCAGAAAAGGCACTGATTCTGCTTGGCCCATGCAGCACCCCGTGATTTTGTTTCTGGGGCTTACAGCTGAGAATGTGGCCTGATTTGATGAGATAGAGACCTCTGCCTTCTGCAGGGAAGACAGGTCTCCATGGGGTCTAATGTTTCTGCCCCCCTTGCCAGCAGAGGCACTGTCTTTTCAAGGATGCATATACAGCAAATAGCCTGAAAGGCAAAGATAGCATCTCTGTCAAGAGAAAAAGGCAAGTTTGCTTACCATACAGTATAGAAAAGATGACTCCATCCAAAGCCAGTCAGGCAGGTTGGCTTGCTTCCCATTATAAAAGATGGGGGTTCCCTAAGCATGGGGTTCCTCAGCTGTGACACCAACCTGCTGCATGGGCAGCATCTACTGGACGTTTCCATGGGGACTTGAGAAGCCAAGAGAACTGCTGCTTAAGCAGAGAGCTCACGTTGCTCCTATGCTGTAAAGACCTTTGTCTCAGACCAGGAGCCTCTTGCCTTCTGCCAGCATTCACTAACCAGTGGCAGGCTAATTTGTTCGCTTGTTAGCAGAGTAAAACCTCCAATCCTTCAGACTACTCATGGAGTTTACATTCTCACTGGGGAAGAGCAAACTAGTAAACAAATTAAGTAACTAGAAATTGTCCCAATTTCAAGAAAACAGATTAAGGGTTAAGATAGAGAATGTGGGGCATGGCAGGGCACCGAGATGGAATGGGGAGGGAAGACCCCTCAACATCATTCCAATGTCTACAAGAGGAGTCAGAACCAGCATGTGAACAGTGAGGCCCAAGGAGGCCAGGCAGAGGGAACAGCACAGACGTCCTAAGGTGTATGGGGCGAATGGAAAAAAAGACCAGTGTGGCTCCGGGATGGCAACCAGAGAGAGCTGTGGTCTGAGAGGAGGTGGGGGATGGGGGCGTGGCAGGATTGCGCACAAATCCTTGTGTGTCGTGGATGGGAGTTTGGCCTTTTGCCAGAGTTTTCAAGCAGGGTATCAACTTGACCTGGTTGACCTCCTAGAAGGTCACACTCCAAGTGGCAGCGGAGAGGAGTGGAGAGAGGATGGCCAAAGAAACACTTGGGGGGAGACTGTAAATAGCACGTGGTAATGCAGGGTGGTGTACACCAAGGCCAGAGATCTGGCCGTCAAACACTGATGACTGGCCAGAGTGCTCTAGTTTTTAGAAACAAGCCCAACTCTTTAGAAAAGGTTCAGGGTTGTAGAAAAACATCTATAGATACATTTTCTAAAGCTAACATTTCCCCAATGACTTACAAAAATGCAATGGGTTTATCTCCAGTTTGATTTTCCCCTGGCAGTGCCTCTGAACACTTTTCTCTGACCACTCTCACTAGTGCCCTATAGGGGAAAACTGAACGTGCCAGGGACACTGCCAGGAACTTACAAAATGACTTCTCCCTCCTTCATTTGTTTTGCAAGCTCTGCGAGCTGTGTTCTTCGGGGCAGAGTGTGCAGGTTACTTAGGTGAAGCCTAGTCTATGCAATGAGTCGTGCAGGCTGACAGGGCTCTTGGCTCGCCGCACTGGCTCTCGCCGTGGCACCGTCGGGAACACCAGCTCTCCAGCAACAGGAACACAGGAGCCCTGGTTTTTAACCACCTCAGCTCAGAAATGGCACATGCCACTTCCACTCATAGTTCCCTGGCCAAAAGGAGTGCTCTGGCTTCCACATACTGGCAAGAAAGTCTGAGAAATGTAGAAAGTGTTTGGGGAACATCATTTCTGCCACGGCTTATCTATAACACATTTAGGAACCAAAAGGAAGAGGAAATGACATGGAATTTACTAAGTGGTGCCTCCTTGGTGTCAGGCACCTTGACTTGTATCCCCATATTAATTTCCTGTTGCTCCATAACAAATCACCACAGACCTAGTACCTTAAAACCACACCCATTTATTTGCTCACAATTCTATAGAGCAGAAGAATGGGGGGGCTCAATTGGGTCCTCTGCTGGAGGTCTCCCACCAAGCTGAAATCAACATGCTGGCCGGGCTGACCTCTTCCTTGGGGACTCTGGGAATGATCCACCTTGGAGCTCATTCAGGTCACTGGCAGAATCCAGGGCCCTGCAGAGCAAGGATGGAGGGGTCTCTCTCAAGCCCCCTGGCCCTGGCTTCCTGCTTCAGACCGCTCTGACTTCTCCTTTGGCTACCAGTCTGAGGAAACTCTCTTTTTATAGAGTGATAGAGGAGACCTTGTGAGATTCTTAGGCTCTGGCACTTCTCAAAAAGCTGGGTAGGGTTCTGCCCCCCTGCTTCTTAGGCAGAGCCCTTACAAACAGAGCTGGTGGTGTAGCCAGTCAGGACTGGGGGCTCTGTCATGCTCTTAGAGCTGTCCAAACCCGAGCATGGAGCATGGGCAGCAACACTGCATCTGTGCCCTTGAGTGCTGTGGAAGGAAGAGAACCACTAAAACTCAGGGGGCATATGGACGGGAACAAGGATCTCCCTGTGGCCACATGCACAGATCAAGGACAAAGGCCCACGATGTAGATTTTAGGAGGTACTTACATGAGCCGAGAACAGTTTGGGGCACCCATTGGGTCCTTTGGTGTAAGATACACTCCCTGGAACTTGATGTAAGCCACAACTTTAGGGAAAAGAAAGGGTGAGTTTCTATCATCCAGGATATAACCTGGAAACAGAAACCTAGTTGAGATGTAGACACATGGGAAATGCTGTATTTCTTATATACCTTGATTTTGCAACGTCTATACAGGTATCACCACTGGGATTCTTTAAGTTGTTGCCCACCTGGGAGGCCGGGAGCTCCCAAAGTCATCTCAACTGCACAGTGTACTCAGTGTCAAGCCCAGACAGAAAAGGGGCTTTTACTTAAAGGGAGACATTTATTCAATGTTGTGCATCCACTTGGTACTATTCAAGGCAGTGGAGATGTTGCAAGGAACTAATCAGGCATGGAGTTTATATTCTAATGGTGGGTGAGGCCCAATAATTAAGTAAAATATGTAAATGTTAGATTGCATGAAGTGCTGCAGAGGGAAATACAGCAGGGCGAGGAGGTTGGGAATAGAGAAGTAGATGTGCAATTTCAGACAGGTGGCTGGGGAGGCCTCACCTTGGAGGGGACATCTCAGTGTGACCTGAGGAAGTGCAGGAGGGAGCCTTGCAGATATGTGGGAGAAGGGCATTCCTAGCAGGGGGCACAAGAGCCAAGGCCATGAGACAGGTGCACACCCGACATTCGGGGACAGGAGGGAGACGGAGGGTCTAGAGCAGGGAGGACCACAGGGTAATAAAAGATGTAGTCACAGAGCCACCAGGGACCCCGTACTGTGTACCCATTATGAAGATTTTGGCATTTATTCTGAGCAACAGGGGGAGCTCCATTGGGATTTGATCTTTGGAAATTAAAGAGGCAGAACCTGGGAGAAAACAAGGAGTAGGGAATACAACCATCAGCAGCATCCTGACACTTAAAAAACTAGGGTGGTAATTATGACTCTAAGACAGTGATCTCAGTGTTTTGCAGTATTTCACCATTTTCCCCTTGAAGAGATCATGCAATGAGCAGAAAAGTCACTGCCCAGCAGCACTTACACAAATGGAAACAAGCCCCTGCTTGTCCTCAGCAGTTGCAGAAGGGCAGCCATCCTGTTCAGGCCCAATGGTCGCCTTGTGAGATCCCTACTCAACAAGTGGCAGGGAGGGCAGGATTCTCTTTCTTTCCATCCCCAAAGGTCAGCAACCCTGCAGGGTGAGTCCTGGTAGAGGAACCCACTCTGGAAAGGGTACCTCATTGTTCCTCATTGGCTTTTTTGGGCATATCCCATGAGGGACCCTGAGGCCTATTGCACGAGAAGGACACTAGGACCTACCCTCCTCAGAGTCTTGCCAGGGCAATTTCCAGGCAGCCCATAGAGCTGTATTCCCTCAGGGGCGGGGTGCTCACCTTTACTTGTGGGGTTTTTTTGTTTGTTTTTTTAAGATTTTATTTATTTATTTGACAGACAGAGATTACAAGTAGGCAGAGAGGCAGACAGAGAGAGAGGAGGGAAACAAGCTCCCTGCTGAGCAGAGAGCCCGATGCAGGGCTTGATCCCAGGACCCTGAGATCATGACCTGAGCTGAAGGCAGAGGCTTTAACCCACTGAGCCACGCAGGCGCCCCTCACCTTTACTTGTTGATGGGGTCCAGACCTGAGGCTGGTCAGTTGGTGTCTCCTCTCTCAGGGGTTTGGCCATCTGTTTAAGACAAACCAAGTCTTCGGAAGGAGATGGAGGAGGGGAGAGGTCAAAGGTTGGAATGGTGTGGATCTGATCCTTCTATTCTGTCTAGCTCCAGGAATGTCTCCTCATTGATATTTCTCCCCTATCTCACTGCCATCCAGGGTTCTGGGTAAAGATGACAAAGGTGCTGTTTCTGGGTCCCACCCAATGCTGGAGCCACCGGAACTCCAACTATATGTTCCCCCATCCAACAATTGAGCCCTATGTAACTCTATAGGCCATGTCCAAGGTCTTGCATGGCTCTGTCTGGACATGCTGTGGCCTCCATGTATATATACCCACAGTCATGGGGATGAGCGTCAATTGTGGGCTATATAGTGTCACTGTCAGCAACACCTGTGCTCCGATTCAAGTGTACCTTCTAGAGCTTGCTACTTTATACCTGTTACAGAACAGATGGTATTCCCCTGAAATTCATATGATGAAGTCCTTACTTCCCAATGCAACTACATAAGGATTAGCGCCTTTAAGAAAGTATTAAGGCTAAATGAGGTCACAAAGGTGGGCTCTCAATCTGATATGACTGGTGTCCCCATAAGAAGAGGACAGGAGGGGCGCCTGGGTGGCTCAGTGGGTTAAGCCGCTGCCTTCGACTCAGGTCATGATCTCGGGGTCCCAGGATTGAGTCCCACGTCGGGCTCTCTGCTCAGCGGGGAGCCTGCTTCCTCCTCTCTCTCTCTCTGCCTGCCTCTCTGCCTACTTGTGATCTCTGTCTGTCAAATAAATAAATAAAATCTTAAAAAAAAAAAAAAAAAAGAAGAGGACAGGATAGCAGGGAGGCAACTGCACAAAGAGGACACGTGAGGTCACGATGACAAGGTGACCATCCGTAAGACAAGGAAAGAGGCCTCAGGAGAGGCCAAACCTGTCAACACTTTGATCTTGAACTTCTAGCCTGAAGAAGTGGAGAAAATGAATTTCTGTTGTTCTGCCTCTAGTCTGTGGTATTTCATTAAGAACACCCTATAAACTGTTAGAATATCCTATGTTTTGATGATGGGGATACAGATACACAGTGAGATGCGGGGGCACTGTGGGGAGAGAGAGGAGGCCAGAGAGAGAGAGAGAGAGAGGGAGAGGGAGCAGGGGAGGCATTCTATTCTAAGACATCTTCACTTTTTAGTAAGACAGACCTGGGCTGGGAATGAAAAGCAGGAAATGGGACAGAATGCTGTTCAGTTTTATCATGACCCCACAGGATCTCCAATCTATGGATTACATCCTGTTTCCTTTCCTTAATTATCATCAAGAGCCTAATACAGGGCCAACTGCTCTCCCATAGTCTCCCATTTGCCAGGAGAAGACTTCTCTAACTGGGAGCTTATACAATTCTCACTGCGGCGGGGATGCCCCACCACCCCCAGCCCTCAGACAAGTCCTTATGGTTAGGCCCCTACTTTTCTCACTGAAGTTGGAAACACTGGCATTCCAGGCAGGCAGGTGTTAAGCTGGGAATCAGCACAAATAGCTCTCTGCATTGTTCAACCAGAGCGCAGCTCCACGTGCCTTTTAAAAATAGCAGCACTGCCTTTGAAATTTTCAAGAGTAGACACGTAGGGTGTGTCTGTGTGTGTCTGCCACGCCCTCCTCTGTGTTCCTTCTAAGGAGGTGCAAAATTAGAACATTTCCGAAGGGAAAGGGGAAGGAAAGACCACGAACACGCGGCTACGCCCACACACTCCCCCTTCACCTCGCTTCTCGGTGAGGCTCTCACGAGGCACACGGCCTAGAGACAGGGCTCTCTACTAAGAACCTGTCTTCTCCAAGCTACTAGCATGGATCCATAGGGGAAATCACGAGAAAATAAATGTGTAGACTTAAAACTCAGCATTACTGATTAAAATCAGTTGAAAAATGCAACACTGAGAGAGAGAAAGAGGAAGAGAGTAGAGTGGTTTTATAAATGGGCCATAAACAGCAAAGGCAAAATCTCTCCTGTCCAAGCCACGAGGCCACCTTGGCACAAGAGCAGGAGTGGATGCGGGCTGTGGGAGGGCAGGCTCCAGTCTTCCACCCTCCCCTGACCCTGACTCAGCTGGTCCTAGGTCTGTAGCCAGCAGGGGGTATGACTCCAAGTGAGAGGACCCCAGGCGTTTGGACCTTCGTGAGCAAAAATAGTGGTGCTTGCAAGTGGCAGCTGAGATCGTTGGAATTGTGATGAGAAATTCCAAGAGGGCCAGACAATTCCAGGGGATCCTGTGGGTGGAGGTGGGAATGAACCCTCCGTACGGGGAAAGAAAAATGTTTCAAGAACCCTGTCTTTCCAGGGCGCCTGGGTGGCTCAGTGGGTTAAGCCGCTGCCTTCGGCTCAGGTCATGATCTCAGGGTCCTAGGATCGAGTCCCGCATCGGGCTCTCTGCTCAGCAGGGAGCCTGCTTCCTCCTCTCTCTCTGCCTGCCTCTCTGCCTACTTGTGATCTCTCTCTGTCAAATAAATAAAAAAAAAAAAAAAAAAAAAAAAAAAAGAACCCTGTCATTCCTAAACATCAGCTCCAAGTTCCAAACTGAGCAAAATTTGCCTTGGAGAACAAAAAGAGAAGCTCGGCTACAAACCCCATGTCTAGGGTGTAGTTGGCATCAGGCTTTGAGACCTTTCTACAAATCAGGCCACCTGATTCTTACTGCCACCAGCAGCACCGCAGCCGCTTCCAGAAGCAGCTCTGCTTATGCCGCGCATGCTCCAAAAGGACCTGTCTTCTGCTGTGGGTCCCTCACACAACAGACATTTTACCAGAGGCCAAGGCGTAACTCCTGCATGTCTTCTGCTGCCATTTGAGCCACTTTTCCTCCCCTTCCTGCTTCCTGGTGCTCCCTCTCTTTGTTTTTTACACAAGGCAGCAATTATTGAGCACGTAACCCACAACTGCATAACTAGCCCATGTCAGGAATTGAGGAGACCCTCAATCATCGCAACCGCCCTCAAGAAAGAGACATTATCCTTCATCACAGAGGAAACAATGCGGGGCAAGGAGAGGTGCCTACACTGGTCTAGACTGTACAGCCAGTTAGGATCAGGACAGGAGCCCTGCACTGTCCTGCCTCACAGGCCTGTGCTTCTCCAAGCCTGCGCTGCTCCCCATATCCTTCTCGTCTGCTTGTGGCATCAGGACCGTGTGGGGATGGCTTTGGCAGAGTGTCCCCAGCAAAATGTCAAGATGGCTGCCAGATTTGAAACCCTCACCCATAGATTTCCAAACCAGAGACTGCTGCCCCCTCTCCCAGCATGAGACTCCCCCAAAGGCTGAGCGCCCCACTTCCCCAGGGCCCTTCTCAGTCAACAGCACCACACACTGCAAGCTTTTGGTGGAAGGCTAAGTAACTTCTCTTTCAAGAAGGTTAGGGACCCAAGGCTGCTTAGTCACAAAGGTCAAATCGGCCCCAGGGAGAAGGGGACAACATCTTCTCCAAAATCAGACAGAAAGCTGACTCTTTTAAGTACATCGTTTACAAATCTCAGTAGAAACTTGGAGCTTTCACATGGGAAGAAAACCGCCTGGAGCTAGCCTGTCTCAGACACACTGCTCATGTCCACACTGAGCCCCTTCATCAGCCCCCAGTCCCTCCAGCCACTGGCAGGCCCCGGACACAGGGCATGGCTGGCCCTGGCTGGGAAGGTCTCTGCACACAGCTGGTCCCAGCAGGCTCTGCTGAGAAAGCATCAGAGCCCAGGGTCCAATATGAGGAGGAATCCAGGTCAGGGTTGGGCCTTGAACAGAGTTGAAGTGTTAACCCTTGTAGTGCTGAGTTTCACAGGCACCAAACTCTGTAACGGTCAGCTCCCCAGAGTACAATGTCTCCCTGCCAAAAAATGTCCATTTGTATACTTCCTTTACCCCCCAGCTTATTCCCTAATTTTGCCCACCATCTTCTTAAAATACACAAAAACTGTTCTGGGTGACTTCCCAAAGTAGAGAGGAGGGGAGTTAAGCCCAGTGAGGGAACTCCAATTAACTGTGGGATTAGTGTTACAATCAGACCCTGTGGGAAACACAGTGATTTCCTGCCCTTGCTCCGGTTGCAGAGCCCTCTCAGGTTGCAGGCCAGCACTTGGGGCAGCCTTGCTTCAGAGCAAAGGAAATGCAGAGAAGGGAACAGGCTACTCAGTTCCTGGGGGTAAGTTTGCAAAAGTTAATAACCGTTTAAAGCCCTGGAGGAAAAAGTAAAGAGAGGGGTGTATATGGAGTGAGAGGTAGAGAAAGGAAAAAGACAAGGGGAGGAAGGAAAGGAGTGGGAAGGGCTTGGAGGAGAGAGGAGATGAAGAGGAGAGGGTAAAAAGAAGGAGAGGAGAAGGGAGAGAGGGAAGGAGGGAGAGAAGAGGGGAGGGGAAACAAGAGACTGGCCTGTCCTCTCAAAACCGAGGTTTTCAGACCCCAACCAGAGCAGCTTCCGGGAGCCAGCAGGAAGGGTTAAAGCTCTGCAGGGCAGGAGCAGAAGGCTTGGCAGGACCAGCACCTGGCTGTATTTGTTCAGGTGGCCTGCTGCCTCCCACAAGCTATGCATGGGTTGCACACCATTATCGGCTGGCTGGAGGATTTGCTCCGTGAAAAGCAGCAGCTGCTCCTGATTGGACTTTGTTCGGGTTCCCCAGGCAGAAAACCGAGATGTCAAAATTCATGAGCATCTCTCTGGCTCACCAGGTGAGACCAAAAAACGGGGCACTTCTCTAGGAACTGCCACCACGCTTGTGGCTAAGGAGGAAGCAAACAAACAAACAAACACTTTCTTTAAGAAAAGCACCAGCTGTAAGGATGGTTACTGCCTGGGTGAGGGCAAGCCACTCTGACCCAGGGGACTGGACAGCATGTCTATGGCTGTAGTTGACACAGAAATTTTTCAATGACATGGTCCACCTGACCTGCTGAAATGAAGCGATGTCGTTCCAGAAGTACTAAGACATGCGTTTCTGGGGGCTCCCGCTGTGCTTCTGACATTTCATATACCGTGTTGGGATATACGCAGAGAAATTTAGAATTATATACACAGAAATTTAGAATTATATACGCAGAAATTTAGAATGTTCTGAGTAATGAAAGAAAGGCCCTACTTAAAAAATATCACTGTAACGCTGTAATGTGAAGACTGATACCACAACAGTATTAAGAAAAACAGGACTGCCTTATCTAAAGCTTTGCTGCTTCCTTTCCAAGCCATTACTAAGACCAGAAATGAAATGGACTCCCCGTGACTTTAACCTTTGTTAAGTGTGAAACTGGCCAATCTGTTGAGCAAACAGCACACAGTTATGGTTGGCCTCTGGCCGGGTGTTACTGGGCAAACATCGCAGAAGTAGGACACTTGCTCCCAGGTCACAAGACCTTCTATGCTATAGCCAGAAGAGTCCCAGGCAAAGTGGGACAGCTGGTCACCCCTGGTATAACCCGCAAGGGGGCCCTACACAGGCATTCCTCTACTTTCTGCCTAATCAACTCCGGCCCCCGTGTCAGGGCTTAGTTAAGTCTATCCACTCTCAGTGCCTGAATCTCAGGGATTTCCCCTCAGAGAATCTCCATGACACTATGATCTACTTCAGTGCTCTCCCACTTGGCACGAACGACATGTATGCGCCTGTACCCTGCTCTTCTAAAGATTCTAGCCTCAGGACCACCTGGGCGCTTCTCAGGATCCTAGCCACCTCCCCAAATCTGCACATCTAAGAAGATGCACCAGAGGTTGGCATCCGTGCTGGTGGCATAGTCCTCTATCTTCCTCCAACTGATCTGAGAGATGGTCTTATTCCTCCCAACCTGGGTATCAACATCTGCACAAAATGAGGGCCCATCTTCTGCCATGCTAGTCACACAGTGGATGCTGGCGTACCGTCTGTGCTTGGATTGGAAAGTAAATTGGCCAAGTGCTATGGGGAAATTATATCATCCTCTTTTCTTCCTCAGCCTCCATCACAATGCTCCCTTCCTGTTTCCAGCTGCTTCACAGCCTCCTCTCCCTGGGCACACCTTACTGCTTCCTATGGGAGTTAATCGACCAAAGAAGAACATGGGCACAAAAACACAGTGTTATGGCATCTGGTTAAGCAGTGTGGACATACGTGATCCTTTTGGCCAGCTTTGCATCTGAGCCCCTCCTGTGTGAGGAGAATCCCCAGCCTTGAGTCTTCAGGCGAGGCAGCCAATGCCTGATTTATGTTATCCTTTGTGGACCAGACTCTGAGTAGTAGGAACCTGACAACAAATAGCATATCCTCACGTGTTCATGAAGAGTGTGGGTATATGACCTTGGTTTCGCCCTTCAGACACTCCATACTAGTCCTTGTAGAGAGAACTGGTTCTGCAAAGATAGGGGCCCAGGCAACTACTCCCACTGGAGGTGAGCTGAGCAAGATTCCAGGGGCAGACCAGCTGGCGGGGTAGAGCAAGGTGAAGGCTCCAGACCAGCAAGAGACATGGCAGTTCTCTCCCCAGGCTAGTCCACAACAAAGTGCATTTCTTGTAGCAATGAAGTCTCAGAGCCTGGTTCTCAGACTTCCCAATTCTTCCAGCCACTCAGTATACTTTCAATACATTCCATTTCTGCTTATATGGTTTCTTTTAAAAAGCACTGACTTAGAGGAGATAGATGTTCATTAGTGAGGGTAAGGACCTCCTTTCTGGATAAAGAGGGTCATTGGTATCAAGGAAACAGGAGAACCCATGGGATTCAGGGTGAGTAATTAGTGCCTGAGAATCCAATCAAAGAAATTACATTTTTTGCTTACCTACTACATTCTCTAAGCACGAACCAATTGATGATTTGATTACACTGGAAGATATTCAGGCAAGTCCCAGGGACCTATGGAATATCGCACACAATGTACTCTTTAACACAGGGGGAAAAAAAGCCGTAATTATTTTTTGCACTTTGGAAACTGCTTGATCTGGCACAAAAGAACTCAGTCAATCCATCAAAAGCTATGGATTGAACACCAACCATATGGAGACTTGGCTAAAAGTTTGCCCTGTCTGCTTGGCAGAGAATATCCAAGCCTAGACTCACATCACCCCACAACTGGAATCAGTTAGACTGATTTGTAGTCTGCTTTAGAAACTTTTGAAAAAGTAAATGTCTTCCTAAATCTTCCATTCCCCCTGCAGTTCTTTCTCTTTCTTATTGGGTGATGTGAGAAAGAGGATGACAGAAACAGCTTCCCCCTGAAGCGTTTCTTCACTGCAACCAGATCTTCATTATTAAAGAAACAAAGACAAAACCAAACACCACAGAGAAAAAAATTATCCTCTACTGGCCAGGAATTAACTACAATTAGCTTTTCCAGTGGACCCTGACTCTCACTGGCTAGAGGCTTCACAACTGCACAGGCCAGCACAGGGAGAATTCCCTCCAAGAAGAGTGAATGATGTTCCCTGAGCTTGGGTTGTTCTGGCCTGGAGTGCCCTTGGAACACCTCGGAAGAACGGAACCCACTAGTCCACTGAACAGACACCTTGTGGAAACTTGGAGGAGGTCAGCAGGACAGAAGCGATTCCAGGTGGGGATCAAAGGGCATCTGAGACACTGACAACAAAATGGTCCTGCTTCATCCTTCAGCACATAAACAAGATGTTCCTTTCCATAGAACGATGTCAATTCCACAGACACCGTGCACACACCCACTGGACTGCTGAAAGCAAGGCAAGTGGTCTCCCGTCTTTTCCATGCTCCAGACTGGCTATTTGTGGAGTTTACATCTTGGTGATACTGCAACAGTAGTTACTACAGAGCGGTAAAATTTGCTATGCCCAAAAGATAGAGAGATAGATGATAGACAGATAGATAGATAGTTTTTTGTTTTTGTTTTTAACTTACTGGAAAGACAGAGCTAATGAACTATTTGAAAAGTTTGGCTAACCCTTGCATTTGGCTATTGTTGAATAACACCCGATCTTTTTGAGTAAAACATGATCAATTTAGGGCTTCTGCTTCCTGTGTGAAAATTTTGCTGGAAAAGTTTGGCGCTCCAGCAACTCTTATAACTCTGTGGATGGAAGATGCACACAGAGAGTGGAAGAAGACCATCCCCAATGACTTCCCGGAACTGGCCACGTCTCCGCTCCTTTACAGAAGAGAATAAAGAGAATAAAGTATGTTTAAGCTACTGTGACCAGGTTTTTAGCTGAATTCAATCCTTAACGGATAAAGTCTGTTCACCATGGCACTGTTCAAAGGGGAAAAAAAGAACACTTAAATCTCCAATAATAAAGGACTAACTAAAAGCTTTACAGTAATAGATCACTGACCAAGTGGCTCTTCATTCAACACTCAATTCATTCTTTCATAAATTATTTATTAAGTGCCTACTATGCACTAGGAATAGTGCCGGATATTGGGGATCCAGTGGTAAATAAGCAGATATGGTCCCTGCCCTCAAGGAATTGTAGGAGAATGCAGATGGAACAGAAAGATGTTCCTGTATGGGCTATGATCACGTGACATTGTGTTTCCAAAGTCTGTCCTTTAGGCAGGATGACCTGAGTGGACATCCTGGACTCCGGCATAGGATGGGCTGGGTTTGGAGGGAAATGGGGGCACAACTACCGTCTGGAAGGTCACTGCAATCATTGGGGTGAAAAGAATTCCCTGATGCAGTAGAAGTAGGCAGGAAGAGAAGGGGACAAATGTCCATAGTGCTAGAGAAGGAGTTTGCAGACCACCAAAACCCTGGATTCAGTGGGTGAGATGAAGAGGAGACTGGAAGGTGGCTCCGGATGTCTAGCCTGAAGACGCAAGATGGCAGTGTCCAGCGACGGAGCTGGGAATGGGGGGAGGAGGAACAGTTCTTTGGGATGAAGATGAGTTACCAACAGAGAAAGAGTGTGAGTTTTATCTATTTCGTTCTGCAAAAGCAAAGCAGAGCAAAACCAATTCAATTGGCAGGCAACGTGTGTGCACCTGCTCTGCACTTAGCACAGCTTACTCTATAATCTTGTTATCAAACACTGCCGGGAAATATGCTGTCTACACCACCCCTCCACCAGCACTTCTTTTTTCAGATGTCTAAAATTTTTTGCTCATCTTAACTTTTTGGATGGGAAATTTCCAAGCTGTTATTACAGACCTTCTAACTTGTGAGCGCCATTAAAACAAGCATCTTATTCATCTGTACCATCCCTACATCATTCATAATTCTTTGAATATGGAAGGTACTTGGATTGAATGAAACATTTATTAGTCTTTCATACTGACCCAGAGACCAAGTTACCTACATCAACTATGGCTTTGTAATGATTTAAAACACAGCCAAGTGTGCCCAGTACATTCTGCAGACACATGTCTGCGCTGCTAACTCGATCCTTCCTTGATGGGTCTCTCGGCAACCATTTATGATATCTGCAGACTCTTCCTGTGACAGTCTCCACATCTCTGTCTTTATATGCCACACAAGCAAGGGGAGGAAAAACCTCTTTTTAGTAGAGCTAGTAGGCTCTGAATCACAAAATAAGAACTTGTCTTTTGAGAAAAGTCATGAACTTATGTGCCTGAAGGCACCCAGCAGCTTTCGTGAGCAGGGAACAGAGACTGACCCATCACCATGCAAGAGTGCTTCGAGAGTTTTTCCATCTGCCCCCCCTCCAGGGCAGGTGCTGCTGTGATGTCTATTTTGTAGAGAAGGAAATCAGAACTGAGGAGGTCCCATCATTATTAAGTCAGAAATCAAGATTCAAACCCATGCTGCTGGACTCCTAAACCCATGCTTTGTAATAGGGTTTTACCCTTCCTGGAGGTGTTTCTGTTCTGCCTCTTTTCTCTCTTCCTCCTCTTCCTCTTCCTACCTCTTCTTCCTTTCTCTTCCCCTTTCATTTTCATTTGTTTCAACATTCAAGGTATTATTCCCAAGATGCAAGTATGCCAGAGTCCAACCTTCAGATAAGCTATTTCTTTTTTTAAAAATGATTTTATTAATTAATTTCAGTAAGTTCCTTCTATATGATTTTACATTTGCCCTCAAGTAGTTTAAAATGCGGTTGAGGACTCTGGGTGTGGAATACAACACGAGAGCTGGAGAGATGGTGTCTGACTCCATGATCAGCTACATGTAATGAAGAGTTCGTTAGGTCTTTAATCCCCACCACAACCTGCTCTCATTCTGATCGCCTATCATCTAGGCCTTTGACACCCTATATCCAGTCTTGATCGCTTTCCAGGTTTGTACTGTTTCTTTCCTGGAGTGCCCTCCTCCCCTCATATCCCGATCCATCAGAAATTATATTTAGTCTTCAAGACACAGTTCAGGTCGTACCTTCAGAGCGCCTTCCAAGCTCCAGCTGCAACTAGCAGCATGCTCTGTGTTCCTTCTCTACTCGATCTGCTCTCTCCTTGTTCATCTTCTTCGGGGTTTATGATGGTGTGTTTCTCTCCCACTACATTATGCCCAAGAGGCAAGAGTCTCAAAACCTTTCCTGAATCCAGAAGGGGAGCCACTGCTCGTGTTGCGGCGTGTTAGCTGAAATCTTCAGAGGGGAAGACACTATGTCTTTCAGCATGACCATGCTTACATAATCCCCAACACAAACAGTGCAGCTTTGGGGAATTTTATTCACTCTTGCTCTCCAATGGCCCCATCAGCAGGAAATTGCTTCTAGCAACATAAGCCTTGGAATGTGCTAAATTAAGTTGCGTGTCTTTGTCCCGTTCATGCTACAACAGGCACAAATGGCATGACACCTTGATTCTTCTCAATAAGGCTCAAGAGGTTTCACAATTTAAATTAATAAACCTTCAAAATCTATTTTAGTGAGACTTGATGAAGTTTGCTTTAATCTAATACCATATGCAATATAAGTGACTTTTTAGTGTATTTGCTTGAAACTATGACCTACACCAAAAATTACCAGAAAGGTCAGCAAAATAAATTGGCGGCTCTACTTAAAGGTTTGGGGGGCACTGCCCAAGACATCTCAGCAGTAATGATCAGTCCAGTATTTTTTATGGCTGCCCAATCAGTATAGTAAAGGTCAGCTAGTAAATCTTCCCTAATCTGTACTGAAAGTGATCTTTACTTATCTCTTCCTACAAATGACTGTGACCTATCCAAATATATGGACTGGAAACTTACCTTAGTAACATTTTCAGAGGATTGCTGTGTGTTATTTACTTAGTTAATTCAAATATTTATCAAAAACTTACTCCATGCCAGACATAATTCTGGGCACTTGAGATCTAGTAGTCCATAAAGCAGGTAAGAATCCCTGGTTCAGGGAGCTCTTTTCAATGGATCACCTAGGCACTGTGCTGGGCAAGCTCTCGTCCCTATGAGGTAGATTTTAGCGGGCTCATTTACGGATGATATACTGACGCTCCTGCAGAACAGGCCGCTTGGTCAGACTAACCAGCCAGTCGGCAGACAAGTCGGAAACCACAGCAGCTCTTCTGGTTGCAAGCCCTGCTCTGTTAACCATGTGTCCCAAATCTATGTTCTGAAAATACTTCTCTGGGAGACAGGTGTTTCATACAAATGAACAGTCCATATTCCAGTATGTTTGGGAAGTTCTTTTTGTTACAGGCTGGGTTCTCCTAGAAGCTAAGATGCAGTTATGGGTGGAAGAGGGTTCTTCAGGAATGCTCCTAAGATCAACCCATGGGAAGGGAAGGGGCAGAAGCCGGATAACACAGAGAGAAGGAGAGTTGCTATGCAGTCTTAGGGGCAGGCTTGGCTGATGTTGCAAGGATTCTAAAGATGAGATAGCTCTCCAAAGCTGGCCTGAGTTGGGGGCAAGACAACCAGGCCTTTCTATCTTCATGCCAATCGGTTTCTGGATATGGTCCACTCCCAGAAGGGAGCATCACTTTGAACATGGTAGCTCTCTTTGGTTGAGCAAATCCCCAAAGGGTGCCAAGGTGGGAGGGATGCACCAGGACACTGCCAGCAGCTGGGGCAATGAGTCCTTCATTCCTGAAAAGGTACCTCACAGCATCCACAAGACTGTGACCTCTGTAAGCACGAGATTAAGTGGAATAAAACAGGATTCTTTACTGTTGTCTGCCAAGAGCCTGTCATGGGCAAATAATGTGCTATGAACTTCAAGAGGGGGAATTTACTGTACAGAATTCCCCAAATGTATTTAAGTTTAGAATACTTTCAGGGGTCCATATTAATTAACATGTTCTGATGTTAGGATACTTAGGACGCATGTGTACCAGAAGCTATCGTGCAACTGGACAAGTGCAAAATAAATGAGACACACAACACAATACGATACAAAAATGGACTGAAAATGGGTAACAGACCTGAAACTATGGGACTCTAGGAGGAACACATAAATGTAAATCTCTGTGACCTTAGATTAAGAAATGGTTTCTTGGATAAAATAACAAAAGCACAAGTGACACAAGAAAAAATAAAGAAATTGGCCTTCATCCATGTAAAACTTGGGGCACCTGGGTGGCTCAGTGGGTTAAAGCCTCTGCCTTTGGCTCAGGTCATGATCTCAGGGTCCTTGGACCGAGCCCCACAGTGGTCTCTCTGTTCAGTGGGGAGCCTGCTTCCCCCACCCCACCGCCTGCCTCTCTACTTGTGATCTCTGTCAAATAAATAAATAAAATCTTTTTAAAAAATGTAAAACTTCTGTCCTTCATGGAATAAAGAAAGTAAGAAAGCGACCTATAGAACAGGAGAACATATATGCACATCATACCTGATAAGAAACTTGTATCCACCATGCATGAAGAGCTATTTTGAGCCAACAATAAAAAGGCAAATAACCCAGTCTGAAAATTGGCGCAGAATTAAAACAGACATTTTCCCAAAACAGATTTACAAATGGCCAATAAGTACATGAAAAGATGCTCCACATCATAGGCCATCAGGGAAAGGCAAAGCAAAACTATAATGTAATGCCACTTCACAGCTATTTGGACATGGTCAAAAAGGCAATAGCAAGTGTCAGGGAGGATGTGGATAACTGAAACCTTCACACCTTGCTGGTGGGAATGTGAAATGGTGTAGCTGCTTTGGAAAACAGTTTGATAGATCCTGAAAAGACTAAGCATGGAGTTACTGTAAGACTCAGCAGTTCCACTCCTGGTTATATACCAAACAGAACTGAAGACAAATGTCTGCATAACAATTTGTACATGAATCTTCACAGCAACATTAGTAATAGCCAAAAAGTGGAAACAACCCAAATGTCCACTGACTGATAGATAACCCCAATATTATTTGGGTCTCAAAAGGAATGATGCAATGATGCATGCTACAACATGGGTGAACTTTGAAAACATTTTAAATGAAAGAAGCCAGACACAAAGGTCACATACTGAGTTATTCATTTGCATGAAATGTCTGGGACAGGAAAATGCAGAGAAACATAGAGTATATTTGTTGTCAATGGAGGTAACAGGGGGTGACCACTAATACATATGGTACTGCTTTTTGGGGTTAATAAAAATGTTCTAAAATTAGAGAGTGATGATAATTGCACAACTCTGTACACATACTGAAAACCACTGAACTGTACTTAAAATGGCAATGTGTATGGTATGTCACGATATCTCAACAAAGCAGCAGTGGCGTAAATGAGAGGACCACAGATTTTGTCAAAGGGCACTAGGGAAATCTGTTAGAACTTCCTTGCTTGCAAGTGAAAAATCTCAAGCTATATCATGAAAATTTTAAAAGAGGCCACATGGGTGGCTCAGTTGGTTAAGTATCTGCCTTTGACTGAGGTTATGACTGGGATTGAACCTGGGGAGGCCTGCAGTCCTTGCTCAGCAGGGAGTCTGCTTCTCCTCTGACCCTCTCCCCTCTTGTGCTCTTTCTCTCTCTCAAATAAATAAATACAATCTTAAAAAAATTTTTTTAGAGAAAGTGAAAAAGGGCATTATTGGTTAGCATAACTAGGAAACCAAGAGGGGCAGTTTGCTTCAATATCTCACTAGAAGAGACAAAATGGCACCAGATTTCCACACACTCTTCTCCTCAGTGCCAAGCAAGTCCAGAAGAAAGACAGCTATTCTCTTCCAATATCCTTAGAGCAATCAAAGAGAAGAACCTGATCGGCTCTGCTTGGGACACAGAGTGATTCCTGAACCAATCATATATATAAGCATAAGAGGGCTGGGATATTCTAATTAACTGTCTTAGGTCATGAGACTATCCCTGTGGGTGGGTATTTGGGGGAAAGTCTTGGTAATTTACAGTTTTCCAAGGGAGCTAGAATGTATGCTGGATGTAAAAGGAGAAATGAGTTTTAGAGTGAAACAGAATATAGAAAAAAAGGCAAAGGAAGAGAATTCCAGTAGAAGGATTAATAGGATACCCTTTCTTTTCCTGTGATTTTTTAATGTCATTTCCCCCAACTATGAGAGTCCTTCCTAGAGGATTAATAGTGGTGATATTAATCTAGCAGTCTTACAGTAGTTTTATGTTCTACAGTGAAGACTAGTCAACCATATTCTAAAAGGTGATTCTTGGTATGAAAAAGTAATACAGACACCAGGTTAGGACTTAAGCCTTACTCAACCTTTCTTTCCTTCTGGATATACTAGCTCAGCTAGCCTAGTCTGGCCTATCCCAAGATATTTTCTTCTGTCTTTCTTCTCATAGCCTCCCACCCTTGGCTATGAAAGAAATAGGCGCCACCTCCCCACAGACCTACTCTTCTGCAGAATTAAAATTCTCCCAGTTGCCCAAGGCAGAATCTTAAAATCACCTTTAACTCCTTCCTCAACATCTAATCTATTATCAGTTAGTGGAAATAATGCCTTTTAACGGTCTCAAACATTGCTCTCTTACCTCTATTCCCAACGCCAATGCAGTGATTGCTTTACCTCTTCCTGATTTCTTGCTTGGATGACCATAATGGCCTTTCCTGGTGTCCCTCTTCCATCCTCTAAATCCATCCTTAGTACTCTGGTCACAGTGAACTTTTAAAAATGCCAATGGCTCCACCCAGGCTTAAAATTCCACAGTTAAGATATAGTTCATTGTCAGTTCCCTTGGATGTATATTCCCAAATCTTCTGAACACACGAAGCCACCCAATCTTTGGTGTATAAATAAAAATACTTCAAGCCGCCATCTCACAGCGATGGAAACCCAGAGTTCTCATTTCTCTTTTTCATCTTAGAAACCTAAACCAGACCTGGCTCTGACCTTATTTGTTTCTTCCTCAGTACAAATGCCTTCAATATAATCATGTAGTATTTCAAATTAGAAGCATCAACTGAGTTACCAAGATATAATAAACATGTTTGCAAGTGAAAGAGGCCACTCTGTAGGGGTTGCAAAAAGAATTAGCCAAACATTGTTAAACTCCAAGCCCCTCACTCATCTTGAGGCTACAAAGAAAGTCAAAAGTGGATCTGAAGAGGAAGGATTTTTGAGAACAAGCTCTTTGGAGAGCTGTGCTAGCAGGCCCTCCCCCTCCAAGCAGGCAAGGCGAGGGATGTGTGCCCATGACCTTGAGTTCAAGGCAGGTGTCTCCAAGCAACTACTAAGAAACTTTAGTAGGTGTCCCTGATCTGGGGGAATAAGGGACACAGTAGACCCAACAGAAATCTTTCTACTGACAAGTCTGAAATGGAAGAGAGGCTGGCTAGCTTCTGATGAGCAGATCAAAACAGGGGTGAAGGCCTGGGATCAGCCTGCATGTCTAGAATTTGTTGGGACAGATGAAGAGGCTTCCATGGGCCTGATGTGGGCCACGAGCAATGTAAGGTAATGATGTCACCTTAGGGAAAGTTAGTAAAGCCTTCGCGTGGCATGTGTAGACCTCACTGTAAGTGTAGCAGAAAGAGTAAATGACCAGCTAAACCAGAGAAATATCCACTCAGGAAAGAGAGCTCTGGAATGGGGAGGCAGAGTAGGGTTAAAAGAAATGGGGCCTCCAAATAACCTGAAAAAGTGTCCCTCAAGATAAAGAGCTTTTGACAACTGCCAACACTCAGAAAGCACAAAGCCATACTATGACCCTGTCATTTCTTTCTTATTCCTGGAACCTGTCCTCCACCCCTAACTGTGCACTAGCTCAAGTGATTAAAGCTGGGGAAGAAGATGGACAAAATCATTTCTCAAGAGTCAGGCAGCCTTCTGTGGAAGACCAGATAATAAACATGTGAGGCTTTGGGGGCCATTTAATGTCTTGTTGTAACTACTTAACTCTGCTGTGATAGTGTGAAAAGAGCCACAGACCTTCAATGTATGAGTGTGGCTGCATTCTAAGGAAACTTCATGCATAAAAGCCAATGGAGGGCTAGGTGGAGCTCCTGGCACATACTTTTTGGATCCCTGCCCCAGGTTATAGGTTTCTTGAGGGCAGGAGTTTGTCTGGTTATTATTGTATGTGAAACCACCTGCACATTATAGATAACAATGACCAAAAAAATAGTAGCATCTTCTCCATTATGGAAAATGCAGACCACTTAAAGACAATGAATCCTTTCCTTATCTTTCCATTTAGTCCCCAGAAAAAAGAGCCAGTATCAGGAGAGAAGAAACTGAACTAAAAGACATTTGACTACAGTCAAAGAGCTGCTTTCTGGGAGCGTGAGCCACATACTGTAGGAGCACCGCAGAGCAGGTAAGCTTATGCAAGTTACAAAGAAGGCATGTTCTAGCACATTAAATGCTATGCACAGGCTTGTAACTACATCACAAAAATATAAGCTTCCCAATTGGACATGGCTTATCTTCTTTATCTTTTCAAGACTGACCTGGCATGCTATCCCCTTCACAGGGAACAAAGATAACAAAGATAAATGGAAAATAAATAAAGGAAGGTCAATTCTATTTCTAAATAGCCAAAAGGAATACTCAAAAAATGCATATAAGATTGAAGACAGATCTTTACTGAAACCATTCTGTTAATAAAATGTATGGTAGTGGAAAGAAGGAAAACAGAAATTGAGATCAAGCTATCAGCAAGAAGCACTACCTGATGCCCAAGTAATTTCATCACTTGAAAGTTTATTGTAACTTTATTTTAGGACTACATGACATTATGTTAATGACACAAACTTTTATGAAGATTCTTTTCATTGACCATGTTAATTGCACAGGTTACTGGCATTGAGCTGCTAAGATCTCTGGGCTATATATATGGAAATGCTAGGTTTGCACCTGCATTGTTCAGATGCAATTAAAATTAACTGAAATACCTACTATGTGCCAAATGTTGAATTAGATACTTCGACCTGCATTATCTGGAGAGAGGACATAGAACACTGCCTTGGAGCACCAGTCCTGAAGCCAGACTGCCCAGATTTGACATGGATCCCATCACTTACTAGCTGTGAGATCTTGGAAAACTTAACTTCTCTGTACCTCAACCTCAGTCTTGCTATCTCTAAGAGGGTGATGAAAAATAGTTCCTTCCTTGGAAGTTGTAAGGATTAAATGAGAGAATATGTGTTTAGTCCCTAATACAGTGCCCAGCCCATACTAACCTCTAAAAAAATATTAGCTATTATTATAGCTGATTAATTAATTAGCTATTTAATATATCTTCATAAAGTTGCACTGAGTTTGGTGTGATTACTGCAACTGACCAAAGAGGAAGCTGAGGCTCATGCAGTAATGACCCCGAAGTCACCAGTGGCCAGTAGGCAAGGATAACTGGGTCAAAGCCTCCTGGAGAAGGACAGGGTCAAGTGCCACTGTCACTGCATCTCTAGCTTTGGTTCCAAATTTGCTTTATAACACTACTAATCCCTGCACTGCACCATTTCCATCTCCTCTAAAAGTTAAAATTATTTATGAGAACCTCCAAGTACAGTCTCCATTAAAAGTACTAGATTTTCCTCTATAACAAAAGAAAAAATTATTATTTGAATATAACATTGCTTTGTTATGAAGTGTAGTAATAGTCATCGTTTTGTGTAGTGTCCCTGGCTGCTATTCAAAGCCAAACCCACTGTCCTTTCATTGTTTTTTCTTTAAGTCAGGAAAGACCTGAAATTTGGCTCAGAAAATTTCCTTAATTTGTAAGAAGAAATATTCCCCCGGAAGTCCAGTTGTTATGACCAAAGAGGAAAAACAAAGCTCTAACAAGAAATGACCAGCACTGAAACCACGGGGTTTTCAGAATTAAATTGTTGAATTCGTGTCACATCCTTTCTTGGCCATTCTCTAGATATATCTGCCAAAACTAACAAAAATTGTTGCTCCAAGCAAAAACCTTCATAGGTATTGACACTGATAATACCTCCCCATGCAGGGCCTCAGGGAAGCATCTGGATGGAGCTCAAAGGCAGGGATGTGCTGAATCATTCCCCCAGGGAGGGGATTTCTTTAAAGCAGTTTCAGACAGAAGAATAGTCACCCTCTGACCTCTGAACAGCTTTCTCTGGCAATTTTCAGAATGTCTGCTTCCAGAAACCTCTCTTCCTTTGTTTCACCCCCCAGCAAAAAGCACTTACAAGACACTCATTCACCTCTGGGGAAGCATCAAAGATGGAGGGAAAAAAAATCTTACTATGGTCCCTGTGGTCCTAGAACTTATAATTGAAGATGCAGACACATGTGAAAAAGATAGACAGGAAGAGGTATTATGTCAGTACATGTTCTGACAGTAAATTACAGTACTTACATCATATTTACCTAATCCACTTAGTTGTCTCCGGCCTCAGTTTCCTTTTTATAACTGAGGGAGGCAGAGATTCCACTGAGCACTAGCATCCTCTGAGTTTGAGGATGAGTAAACATGTAAATTGATGCAAGCCACACACGAACTCAAACAGTCCTCTGTCCAGGCAGATAAAGGAAATGTACAACTTGTGTAGATTCCGGAAGAGACAAGCCTGCCGGAACTGTTAGAATGACAGAGGAAGACATGGCTCTGGGCCCGAAATAAGAGACAGGGAAATAGGATTTCCAAAGTTTAGCATAAACTTGTGTCAAAGCTTGACTGAACTCATTAGTGAGGGAACCAGGAGGACAGTCGAAGTTGGTTCAAGGAGTATTTGAGAAACTAAGTTTTTACAGAACTGGAGAAAGTCTGGAATGAGACAGCTAGGATAGGTTCAAAAGTGGTTCATGTCCTACAGGGCAAATACCAACATGTGGAATTTTCGTTTTTACTACAGTGAAATAATTTATATTTTTATCAGGAAAAACTTTAAAAGCTAACACATTAATTCAGAGAGTTTGGGACCCAATCAATGAGCCAAACAATAGGGAAACTCCATCAATAAATAATCCTTGGGTGTTCCTGTTAGCTATGCTAACAGCTCATTATCCTCATTCCCAAATTTTGGATGGAGGTGGTGATCACAAATAACCTCTAAGAATAATTTCTGATTATATATACCAAAAAAACAAAACAAAACAAAAAAAAGGCTGCTCTCCCTGTGGTTTTGTCTTAATTTACATAAGTATAAGTATAGAAAGAGGAGTCGATTAAATATATAAGCTTCATTGGTGACCATTGGTGACCATTCATATGGTCAGCAAATATAGTCATAGAATGACACAAAAAATGTTTGCAACTTCATGAGCAAACTGGGTTGCATTTTCAATGGCCTCTATAACCTCTATTATTTTGTAGTGTTTTGTTTTGGGATTTTTTAATTGGCTCTTTTATTTCAAGCTAGGAAAACATATACTTAATAAATTCATCTCCACTGGTTTTAATGAGGGAGCAGGAGACTGGCTGAAGACAAAGCAAAAGCTGGCACCTTGCACCCCCCTCCACCTGCTCCCCTTGCTAATGTGTGTGACATTCCTCAGGCACCTCTGGCTGCCCTCAAAGAAAAACAAATAGTTAACTTGCAGAGATCACAGTCCTGCAAGACAGGAGTCTCCCTTGGTTTACCAATGTCCTAGGGATTTACAAGAAAGAAGCTATTTAATAATAGCACAATTTCCAGAGGCAAATAACTCGGTTCCTCAAGCCCTAAATAAAGTTAAATTTCTTCTAAACCCAAATCTCACTAACAAGGACACTCGATAGGAGAAATGTGAAACTTTATCTCTAGATCTCCAAGATAGTGTCGAGAATCATTCCCAAGCATATGGCCCACTGATAGACATCTAAAGGGTCTCACAAGAAGATTTTTACTACTGGTAAGGAATAACCTTTCTCCCAACAATAGCTAGCCCCTCAAGATCCTGTAGACCTTGCTTCCAAAATTCCTTAGAGCATTGGTGGTTCAGTGGTAGAATTCTCGCCTGCCAAAATTCCTTAGAGACTAACATCACCCTCTTTGTCCTCACCTACCCAACTCCTGTGTATATAATCAGCCACTCCTCAGGATAACGGGGCAGCAGCATCTCTGTCTGCCCACGGGTCCTGTCCCCGTGCTCTAATAAACCACCTTTTTGCACCAAAGACGTCTTAAGAATTCTTTCTCAGCCGTCGGCTCCGAACCTCACCCCATTGAACCTCACCTAGGTTCAAGAACTTCATCAGTTTCACATGCAATAGTTACACAATTGAGTGAATTCTTCCCTCTCCCCCGCCTCCCAGGTCCCCACAGTGAAAGTTCCTGGCTGCCAGCAAGTGATCTTCTTTATGGGGGGAACCCTGCAAGCTATAGAACAGATAACCAGGTAAGTTTTCTAGAAAGGTTTTATGAGTGTTAGTCTCACATGGGAAGCATCCCTATTCCCCTTTAATGGTGAGTTTGGCATATCTGATTATATAAAATTTATTTGTAAGGATGACATTCCAGGTATAACCTTGGTTATATAATTATTTTTTCTAACTATATTCAGGTTAAAAGAAAGTAATATTCTTAATGAACCTACACAAATAACTACATTATCATGAGAAGTAAAGAAACTCAATAAAATAATTTTTCCTGAATTCTGAGAGTTCACAGAAAATAATTCAAATGTTTCACTTCAATTGTAGAAGCATAGTCTACTGTACTAAGTGCTAAAGATAGATATAAAGGAAGAAAAAGAAACAAGGGGACAAAGAACTTAGACTTTTCTCCAAAGAAGATAAACAAATGGCCAATATATATACCCCTGAAAAGACGCTCAAAACCACTAGTCATTTGGGAAATGCAAATTAAAACCACAATTATTCGGGCACCTGGGTAGCACAGTTGGTTAATCCGCCTTGGACTCAGTTCATGATATCAGGGTCCTGGGATCGAGTCCTGTGTCAGATCCCTGCTCAGCAGGTAGAGTGTGCTCCTTCTTCTCCCTCTGCCCCAATCCCCTGCTCATGCTTGCATGCTTTCTCTTTCTCTCTGAAATAAAATCTTTTTAAAAAGCGCCCCCCCACACAATTAGATACCATTTTACCTGTCTATTATGGATTTTTAAAAAAAGAAACTAAGACGAGTTGGTAAGGGAAGTGGAGTCCTTGTCATCACTGGTGGAAATATACAATGGTGTGGCTGCTGTGGACACAGCATGGCACCCCATGTCATCCATCAAAATTACCATGTCATCCAGCAATTCTCCTTCTGAATCTATACATAAAAGTAGTGAAAGCAAGGACTCAAGAAGATATTTATGTACCCATGTTCATAGCACTATACACAATAGTAGCCAAATGGTGGTCACAACCCAAGAGTCCATCGACAGCTGAATGGGCACACAAAATATACGCACAATGAATGATTATTCAGCCTTAAAAAGTGAGTAAATTGTGACACACACTACATGACTAACCCTAGGGGACATTATGCTGAGTGAAAGAGGCGAGTCACAGAGGAAATATATGGTACGATACCACTGGCGTGAGGCATCCGAGTAGTGAAATTCACAGAGACAGAAAGTAGGACAACGGCTGCCAGGGACGGGGGGCAGTGAGCAAGGAGAGGTAGTATATAAGGGAGACAGAGCTTTTGTCTGGCATGATGAAAAAGTTGTGAAGATGAATAGTGGTAATGGTTGCAAACAAGTATGAATGGACTTAATGTCCCTGAACTGTACACTTAGAAGGAGTGAAAATGGCACCTGGATGACTCCACTGGTTAAGCATCTGACTCTTGATTTTGACTTAGGTTGTGATTTCTGGGTCGTGGGATCGGGCCCCATGTCAAGCTCCGTGCTGAGTGTGAAGCCTGCTTAAGATTCTCCCTCCCTCTCCCTCTGTCCTCCTCCCTGATTGCATGCTCTCTCTCTCTCTCTCTCTCAAAAAAAAAAAAAAAGTGGTTAAAATGGTATTCTATTTTACCATAATAACAAAAAAAAAGTGCAATAAAGGTAAAGCACAAACTGACACAAAATGTGCTGGGCATCCAGGACACTTAATACACCAAATGTGAATGCACTTAATGCCACTGAATTGTTTGATAATAAAACCCAAAGGAACAGCTTCTCTGTGATGTATAAAAATAATAAGCAAAAATATGTATATACATACACAGAGAACTGATTACATAGTTTGCAGGACTTAGTGCAAAATGAAAAAATATATATACATATACACACATACATATAATATCTGATTAAGTAAAATTTAAAGATGACGTCCCAGGTATGACCTTATTGCCTTATTATTTTATCTAATTATATCTGGGTAAAAAGAACATCACATTTCTAAAATGTAGTTGGCCCAATATTTCAACAGATTATTGTATTTAAATTTTTTCAGGTATCCAAAAATAGTCCATTCATTACTTAATTTAATATTAACCCAAGGTTTTAATTTTAACTAAGGATTTTAAGAATTATACTAAGCTGATACAGTATAGAAAGACTACAGTAATAGTTGTCATAAAAATTGTCATAACTGTAATTCAAATTAGTGAACACAGAATCCTACACTTTTCAATTTTAAACTTTAAACAGAAGTGATGTTACTCCACGTGATCAGTAATCCCTTAGCGACTCACTCTGGGAACCGGTAAAGGCCACTCCTGGGCCTAAGTGGCACAGGGGGCACTTCTTAGGCAAGTATGACCTTTTGGGTCTTTATGTGGAATAATCTCTAAAGCTGCCAAATTTCCAAAATGTTAAAAACACAAATGTGTAAAAACAGATTAAATATGTGTCAAAGATTTATTTCACTCATTCATGAAGGAACAGGCAGCCAGACAAGCCGATTCAAGGAGCATGTGAAGTACGGTATTTACAACCACTGAAGAAGAATGTGGGATAAGATGGCTACTAGGTTAGATCTTCAAAACTGGTTTAGGCCCCTCCATAACCCTACCCTTTGGGGTTATCTGTTCTACCAGAAAGAGATCATTTGTGTCTCTATCTGACATAAATCTCCAAGTAACTTCAGTAAATCTAGGTTCTGATCAATAGCAAATGGTGAGCCAAGCAAAGGTCCAGATCATTGAATAATCCTTAGAAGGGCCTTTTGGATCAAACTCCAGCATGACAATGAAAGGGCATTTCTCCTTTGCCTGATTTTCACATGGTGGATAATTTTTCTTAGCAAGGAAGGCAGATGGTACAGTTAGGATAGGGGTATTTGGGCAGGTGAGCCTGGTATGAGAAGCGAGCTGGCTGAGAAGGCACGCGCATAAAATCAGTGTTGTTGTAAGACCTGCAAGGCCCAGGGCAGTACGGTTCTTTGGAAGAGGAGCTGGGCTTTCCGGACTGACAAGGGGAAGGCTGGAGTGTGACCTGGGAGCTGACTGGCCAGAGCGCCTCAGGCAGGACACCCGAACTGCTTAGAGAGTTTTCTTACTCTGACTGCTCTCCAGCCTGAGCAGCCGATGCGGGTCTATGTTGAAGGCACTTCTAATGTGTTCTAGAAAATGCATTGACATCACCATGCTCCAGTGTGTGTGGTGAAAGGCCACCAAACCACCGATCCAGGTAACCCTGGGAGCCTTCCCCTGCCTGAGGAGGGCTCTCCCTGAGGCTCTCTCACTGTATGCTGAGCGTGCTTCCTGATTCCATCCACACCTCTACCCTCAGCCACCCTCACCACAATACCACCAATACTCTGCAGTTCAAATTCACCGGCTTTATGCCAAGGACAATCCCTGGTGCTCCCATCCCATCTCAGCCTACACCGCATCCCCCACCCCAACTCTGTCTGCTGCTCTAATGTTTTCTGTCTCATCAGGTCCTTGTCCTGTGGGTTCCCTCCTAATATTGCTCAGTCTGTCCTCCTCTTCTGAGCATACTCAGCTACTTTTCTCTACCAGCAGCCATTTCTTGGCTCTGGATACCTCCCCTTCCAACTAACTCCTGCTCAGCATAACCCCACACCTGGAGAGGCTGCATACCACTGTCCTGAAGTACTCTGCTTTCAGCTTTTCTGTGTTCTAAATCTTCCTTGGCTCAGCCTTCAGGCTGGCCCCTCCACTCTGCTTTGAGATCACATCCTACTCTCTCCATACTCTCTCCAAGGTTCTAAAAGCACACCAGGTGGCCTGTGGATTAGACCTATTGGTCCCTGGGGTTATCCAGGACTTTGGACCATATTCATTATCTTTGCAGCTGTGGCTTTCCCAGGTCAGCTTCAACCGCACAGGACCCAGGGCTGGGGTGGGATTAAATGTGGAACCCCTCCCTTGGCCCATATCCACCTGCATCTCAAGGCCCTGAGGCTGGATCCCTGGCATCAGCTCATCCCCTTAGGTTCTCAGAATCTCAGAACAACCCTGTGTGTGTCCCAAGACACCTTTAAAAATGGATCTAGGCTACTTTCTTTTCAATCAGGCTTTCCAAGTTTTGGGAAAGCTTGAGATATAATTAGGGCAAGTATTTGTGCCTGTCATCCAAAGCCTTTAGAAAAACACATACAGGCAAGGGCTTTGCTCACCCCTTCTACTGGCCTAGGGACAAAAGAGATAAACGGAGGGAAAAGGAGATGCCTTTCTGGCTTCTCTCCCTCTCCCCCAGCCATCCTCAACTCTTCAGGCTGCCAGGGGAACCCTCATGGGGCACAAGCTCCCATGGTCCCCTTAGCATTGGGACTGGGCAGTACACAGGCCAAGCGACAGGCATCTGGGGAGCCTCTCCTCTGATATTTCCAAAGGAATCCAGAGGCCCTGGTCTCTCCTACTGATCTTCCCTCCAGAAAGGGTAGTCAAAGAACCTGCAAAGGTTCCTCCTAAGGAACCTGCTGATTCCTCCTAAAGGGGCCAAAACCTTACAGCCCAGGTTCTGAGTTGCACTCTGGCATCTAATGGTATTTGAACTGGAACGACTGACTCATAACCTAGCACATCCACAGAGTGAAAATCATTAAGGCCCATCATACAATTCACAGAGGTTTTCTGAGGACCACAGGATATATAAATAATTTTGTAGATGATAAGCACCACCTAAATGTTAGTATTCCCATTCAAGGTAATAACATAATGAATTACAATAGTAAAATTTAGGTGTATCATTAATACACTCATCATAATAACTTCTATTCTAGCACTACCTACCATAATAACAGTTCTCAGTCTCTCCACAGACGACCTTTTCTTAACCTCACAGAGTGAGCCTCTATTTCCCCCACTTCTCTTGCCCATGCAAAGCATGCATTATTTCCTGGGGATTTTTTTAATACCCTCTTTCCTACTTCCTCCCCAAATTTCCTCCCAGACCCACACTTGGAGAGTGGAGCCGAGTTTACATGGCATGGAAGCATGCCTCACTCCGCCCAGACCCTCTGTCCAGAAAGCAGTTCCTTCCTCAGCCACCCAGCACTCAGCTCCAGGGTCACCCACAACACCTCCCAAGTGATGCCCAGGCATCACAAGAGCAAGCACATCTGGAAACTAACGGACAAAATTAAAGTTGTTTTGGTTTGCTTGTTCAACCTCAAGACTTCCCAGACTTTAATGCACTACCACATGCTAACAAATTTCTAGGTGAAGGATGCAGCAGGCTGCTTCCCAAACCTACTCGGCTGTGGAATCCTTTTTGCTGGCTCAGGATCTTGAGGGGTCAGTGTCCTGTGGACACATGTCTGCCCCCATCAATGGGAATCCCTCTTCTGATCTAGCAGACAAAAATCTCACCCTGCAGAGAGGTTTCCTTCCACACTGAGCACCCGGTGCTACCCGGTGCACAGTTCTGTCAGTTCACAGGCTAAGGCAGAGTCCTTCGCCTTCCTGCCTCCTGCAGTGAACACATTTGGTCCAAACACAACTATGAGGAACTCAGCAGAGAGGATTCCTCTGCCAACCTTAGCAAAAAAGACAAGGATCAGGTGGCTGGGTGAAGGGATACAAGCAGGATTAAGTCTCCATCCAGGTCCCTCTGGCACTGACTTCTCTAGAGAAAAAAATCCCAATCCACCAAGGGGTCCAGGCCTATGGGCTCCTTGGTGGCCCTGGAGACCACCCCCAAGAAACTTCCATCCTTGACAGACAAGGAGAGATTTATCATCCCATCCCAAGCAAGCAAGAATGTACTTGTCTCCTGGGTATACAGGGGAAATTCCACCTCCCCTTTGAAATCAGTTTGGGAATTTCAGTCCTACTTGGGGATCTGGGTCTCCTTCAGTTTAATGTTTTTACTTCATCTTGCATGCAGGCATGTGCTGGCTGGGTGCCAGGTACTCTGCTAGGCCCTGAGGGGGGCAAAGCTGAAAGAAAATTGTCATCAGGGGAGCATAATTTGCACCTGAGGGACTTGGGACACATGCCTTCTTTGTCTTGCCCGCTGTAACAGAGATGCTAGGAGTAGCCCTAGTGGTTGGGGGAACCAAGGCCGGGTTAGGCCACTAGGGGCCATTGTCCCTGTGTGCTGTGACTCTATGCCTGAAGGGTAAGTTTGGAACAATAGCCTGATTGCCCTTTGCTGATAACCCACCCAGGGGGCAGAGATAATTTATGGTGAAGTTTTAAGAGCTTAAGCTTCAGAGCCTCTGACCTGAACAAGCCCCTTCCAAGATCCTGTCCCTGACTTTGGATTTATAATTTAGCTTCCTTTCCTTACTCCCCAAGTGAATAGGTATGGGCTCCACAAATCCTGTATCAACCTTTGCGGGGTGAGAGCCACAGGCCTGTCTAATTTGGTCCCATTTCATGGAACATTAATAGACCAGAAGATGGTTCTGAACTTGATGTAACATGACAGAGGTTCCTGTGACAAGCTCTCAGGCTGGGTACATTTGCAGAGAAGACCATTTCCTGGGCAGGCACTGGAGTCTCTGGGTCTGAATCACTGAGAAAGTCCTAGCACAGTCATGTGCACTATGAGACAATAGAAAGCCCTGCCACTGACCTTGAGCAAGGCAATGTGCTCAGAATCTATCTGGCCAACAGGCCAAGCCCCAGAATGAACAACTTTTCCTACCCAACCTCATTTTCAGGAAAACTCTAGTGAGCACCAGGAATCTTCCAGCCTTCTCAGCTTGTTACTATATGTGTATGTTCCCCCCCAAACCTTATTTTTTTTCTTGACACAGTGCAACTCATCACAGAGTTTCCACAGCAAGCAAGTAGCATGCAGAGATAAATAATGACCAGTGTTCCCAATGACGAGACTTCCCAGCCAAGTCACAGTTGTGTCTGACCAGCTTGGGGCTCATGCCCTTAGCTTCAAACATTCCCACCAGGGTCAGCTTCCTGGGGCACAGCCCCTCTTTGTGTCCTCAAACTTCAAAGCAAAATGCTGCCTTGTCTCAGGCATGTCGGGACTCACTGGATTCCCTTTAAAGTTCTCTAGAATCCCATTCCCCCACTTACTGCTTCTCAGATAAAACAGAGATCTCCACGCTTTTGCTGTAAAGCATGTTGGACGAGACAATTCCAACGGATAGTTTCAGGGCTGTAACTTATTTGTGCTTTTGCCCCAACCCTTTGGGGATTAAAGTAAAAAACAAAACCCGTGCTATTGCCTGAGACAGCAGCCTCACTGGAAGCCTGAGATAGTTTCATTCCACAGGCAGAGAGCCAGTGCCAGGGAGACAGGCGGCTCGCAGGTAAGCAGAGCTGCTGCCTTATAAAATAGGAAGGAGCCCCAATAAAAAAGGCAGGCTTTGAAAGAGTCCCCGGGGGCCAGGCCCACTTGGTGGGAAACAGATGTGCTTGTGACCAAAGGGGATTCTTGGGCCCCGTTTCTCATCCTCTACCCGCCCCCCCCCCACCGCCTCCCAGCAGAGCCGCACCAAGCGCCCCATTGGCGAGCCCAGCATGGAGCCAGAGTCTCCCAGCTTGCTGAGAACAGAAGTGACCCTTTCAGCTTTCAGTTACTGCTGGGTGATTGGGAACTCCCTGCACTTGTGACCCTTATAAAAGTGTTCCCAATTAAAAAAAAAAAAAAAATGTCTTAACAGGGAGCAAGGAAGGAACCTCAGATCCAGTACTTGGAGGAAACAGGAAAAAATGTCTAACAATGTGTCCTCCTTTGCTTTAGGGAAAAAGGAATTGATAGCTTTCTCTTTTTACTATTCAAGCCTTCTCCCTACAGAAAAGTAAGAAGGTTTCATGGCTGACTTCTTCCCATATCGATCTGCCTCCCGTCTGTTCCTTAACTAAAGAGAGGGTCACATTCTGCCCTCTCCCACCCTCAGGCTGCAGAGCTATGGGGGCCTCTTCCCAAATCAGTCCTCAGGTCTGGGGCCTGAGCAGTGTTCTGTCCTGGACATCGTGAGCTGCAGGTCTCTGCACGTGTCAGCAGCCGTGTCCATATGTAGAAGGCTTACCTCCGGTTCCTGTTGACTTTATATACCATATATATATATATACACCATATATATATATATATTTATTTATTTATTTATTTTAATATATATATATATATATTTTTTTTTAAGATTTTATTTATTTGAGAGGGAGAGCAAGAGAGTGAGTGAGAGAAAGAGAGAGGGAGAGAACAAGCAAGAGCACAAGAGAACAAGGGGGAAGGAGAAGCAAACTCCTCACTGAGCAGGGAGCCCAATGTGGGGCTCAATCCCAGGACCTCAGGATCATGACCCAAAAGCAGCCACTTAATTCACTGAGCCACCCAGGTGCCCCATAATACATTATGTTTATAAGAATGTTGACAGTGTCCTGATTTTCTCCTTGTGTTACATTGTTGAGATGGAACCTGGGTCCCCCATCTTGTCCCAAGTGCATAAAACAATGTTTACCCTGATTCTGTTTGAGCCTGACTTCTAACAGAGGTCTGGTTGGTAAATGTACCTTCTCTCTTTCCCTTTTCACCTTTGACCTTTTGTTCTCTTCCTACTAACCTAGAGCAAGCACTGAGCTCTGAGGCAGGCACCGTGCTAAATAAGCATTGCGCATTCTCTCAGTTTAACACTCACAACCAACCTCCATCTGAGAAGGAGGCACTTGGAGCCCAGTGAGGGCGCACGGCTAGGCCAGGCGTGCCCAGCTCCAGAGGCAAAGCTCTGACCACTGCCCCATACTGCCCTACTCCTTTGCTGTATGTGAACAAGCACAGCAGAAGGAACAGAGTTATCTGGCAAGGATCATAAACTGTTTGCACTAGAAGAGACCCCCATGCCCCCAGGCTAGTGCCATATTCATTGTACAGTGGGAAAGAGTGAGCACCAAACTGGCTTCCTTGGGATCAGTCCACTTATTAACTGAAGATGGAAAGATAATATGGAACTCTAACAATTTTGCCATTTTGTGATGCCTCTGGGAGAAATTTTATGAGGAAAATGGTGGAAACCATGACTAAAACTTGGGACTGAGATTTGTGTATGGATTCCAATGCTTCTCCTTTTCCCACATGGTAGAAAAATTGAGCTGACTATGTATAAGCACCCCATAAAAATGTGGGATTTCTGCAGGAAGGGGAATAAGGGGAGAAAGCTACTCTCTAACAGCCTTGTGGCTTTTCACATAATGTCTTGTGTAACCCTCCTTTACCTGCCAAACCTGTGACAGCTGAGGTGACAGTAACTGTGTCTTCTCTTGTGGTTCAGACACTTGTTTACGACATGGGACTCACTGCTGACAGCTGGGTTACCCTTGGTTATCCAGAATAAGCGTGGCCAGAAATCAAAGATGTGTGGTGTGACCGGAATAAGCCAGGACATTTCTGTGTCTCCTCTCTGCCATCCTCTGATAGGGACACTAGCGTCCCTTCTTCCATAACACTGGCACCCCCACACCAGAAGCTGTTTGCAGTGAAAGAAGCTCTCTCCGTGCTCAGAGGGGAAATGGATCACATTCAAAAGTAAGCTGAGCCCCTTTCTTAATCGTGGACGCAATATCTGGGGGGAATCCAGCCTCTTTACCTCCCTTGGCTGATCTTGGGCTAATTTCTTAAGGTCAAGCTCCAGTCCTCCCTATCCTTCTCCTGGACTCTTTGCTCATAAACCAGTCCACAGTGATGTGCCCTGCCCCCACCTCTAGCTCTCTCTGAACTGTTCTGGCATTGAGCCTGAGCTAAGTTGGAAACTTTGTTCTGTGTTATTTGTTTATTTCTTTTCTTTTTCTCTTTGTCTTTTTTGGTAGCTCCCATCACACCACCTAAATTTAGAGCCCTTTGAGGACCAAAACCTGGTACATCTACTCTGTGGAATGCCTTAAACCTAGCACAGCTGAGAAAGGTCCTTGGGAGTGATCCACCCATGACAACACAGACATCTGTGCCGTGGTTGTGTGTCCTGAAAGAGGAAGCCAGTGACACAGGTTTATAAAGGTTCTGTCTCTCACTAGAACTTTACCACTTCTGGGGCAAAGAAAGCTGTTTACACATCAGGTGGTACTGCTTGGGGTTCACGAATGAGGGGCTGGGCCAAGAGAGGAGAAGGAAATGCTTCTTCTCTGCCTCACCTGTGTGTCATGAAATTGTTCTTGTCCCTGTCGTCTGTGGGAAGGGGAAGAGCGTTCACTTCCTGGCCAGAAGCTTCTCCAACAGTTTCTGACTGGAAATGCAGGCCGAGGAGGCCCAAGCAGCAAGACCTCAGCCTTCCTTGGCTGACTACCCCCAGGGCCAGTCAAGCCTGTTGCTCAGGCCTGTCAGGCAGGGCTTTTGTTCATTTAATAAACAGTGCGGTGAATCTCACCCCTGCTGACATTTGTCAAGAAGACATTTCATGAAAGTCCCAGTTGAGAAGGAATGCTAGCTGGGCTCATGCCACTTCTAAGGACAGGCAGCTGCACAAAACCCGTGACCCACAAGGATGTCACAGGCTGGGCTTGGGAAACGAGGTGCTGAGGGGGCCATGGCTGGGGAGGGCAGTTCACAAGGTGGACCTGGCTCTGAAGGGTGGTTAAGATGGGGATCCTGTTTGGAAATAAAGGAATCTAGGATGTTTCCATTACCGCTAGATTAAATTATTTTGGTTTGTTGGTGTGCAATGAGCCCAGCATTATGTTAGGTGACACTTGAAACCAAAAAAAAATACTGATCACTGCCAGAGTAAGTACTTAAGAGGTAGGGTTCCTCTGGGCATTCATAGGAGAGAGACAGATATGACCTAACATGGTCAAAAAAGGCTGGTGGAATTTGTGTGAAGTCTACAAGGATAGTATACTTAGTACAGGTGTGTGCGTGTTGCAGACAGGGGGGATATATTTGGGGGTGCATCCCAGGACCAGGACATGGCATGAAATGGACAAGAGAAAATATGCACCATGTTTAGGGGTATCGGGTACTGTAAGAAGGTGTAGCCAGCTGGGGCAGTGGGGTGACTAGTAGCAGACAGAGGAGCAG
The DNA here is from genome assembly GCF_020171115.1 of Neogale vison. Classification (NCBI taxonomy): domain Eukaryota; kingdom Metazoa; phylum Chordata; class Mammalia; order Carnivora; family Mustelidae; genus Neogale; species Neogale vison. Next base: position 119,008,653 of record NC_058102.1, on the reverse strand, counting down.
AAATGCAGAATTTGTCGTGTTGTGGAGTCTTATACAACAAGCAACGGACTTTTGGTTTTTGGAGTTTTTTTGGTTTGGGTTTTTCTTCCACAACCAAGGAAGAACCCCCGGCAGCTGTAGCACAGGGAACAGAATGATGGGATAGGTGTTTTGGAGGGGCGTTAGAGGCCTGGTTAGAGGGTCCAGAGTCTGATGGCAGAGGGCTGCTGTCACGATTCCGGCAGGATATTAGCCTATACTGCTGTCCCAGAGACTGTGAGGAAGATTCAGTATCCTAATGGCTCTTCCTGCCTGGACAATGTGTTTGTTTCCCTTTCCCAACCAACTCCACACACTGAAGAATCTGAGAAGAGTTTTGAAAAAGCATTTCTCTAGTTCTTACTGCTCCTCCATCCACATTTCCATAGCTTCCCTACAATTCACTGCATGGAGCTCAAACTCCTCAGTTTGCCTTCAAGGCATATACCAGTGGTTTGCACACTTTTTTTTTTAAAGCAGCAGAACCTTTTCTTCAAAGATGACCTTAAAAGCCAAGAGGTAAAATGTCAAAAGCAGAGCATCTCTACTCAAATCTGCACACAGTCCTAGGAACATTCTCCCTCTTGAGGCAGCTAACCCTCCCCAATATGTTTTAATCTACAGCCCTTTAGTTACCCCATTCTGTCCCTACTGCCTCAACCATGGAGTCTCTGAACCCCTCCAACAAAACCCCAGGGCCTTGAGCACAGCTGAAGTCCATTTTCCTGCCAGGTCAATTTCAATCTGCCTTTTCTTCCACTGCTCTTCAGACCCATTAAAGTGCTCAATCTTCTGCCCTAAACACATACTGAACCTTGACATTCCACTGCTGTCACTTGTCCTCACCCTGAAATGATGACCCTCATAGCACCTTACATGCTTCCAAACTTCACTACACCCCGCTTGTGCCTATCCTCTGCTATCATCATCATCATCATCATCATCACCTTCACCAACATCATCATCATAATCATCACCATCACCATCAACATCACTGTCACCATTATCATAAACATCATCACCCCCATTATCACTGGAACCACCATCACTACCATCACCACCATCACCAACATAATTATCATCATCACCATCATCACATTCTCAAGATCACCCAGCTGGGGAGAAGCTTAGCCAAGGCAGTCCAACACAAGAGCTCCCAATCCCAATAAGCACTCTACACAGCTCCACAAACACATATATGTAGGCTGGATGATGGATTAATTAGGTTGATGAGTGACAGAATATAACTAACAAAAGAGAAAATACATTTAATCATTCAGTAAATATGTATTAAGTTCCTCCTATGTGCCAAGCACTGTGCCAGGCTCCAGTAAGATGGTGGAAAAAGGTGGACACTACTTCTGTTCCTCCTGAAACTCAAAGCCTGGAAAAAGGAGTCAGAGATGACCATGGGTTTTCTAGTATGCATGATTCAGAAACTAAATGATAGTGCCACTGAGAATCCAGGAAGAAAGGTGAACTTAGGGGTAAGAAGATGATTTTGGCTAGTGGTCTGCTGTGCTTCATGGGCCAGGGTAAAGCAAATTAATAAATGAAATTATTCCGCGGGTGACAGAGACACAGCTGGGATCTCAGAGAGAGAAAACTATGGGAGATATGGGCCTAGGAATTACATAAATAACATTGACAACTGAAGACAGGAGCCTACGCCAAGATTAATATAGAGAAAACTAAGTCTCGAGACAGAAGCCAAGCCTTAGAGAATGCTCCAGAGAGGATGGACACCTCCTGAGAGAAGAAATGGTCATAAGGTATCAAAGAGGCCAAGAACTGAAGGAGAGGACAAGTGCCAAAGAGTAGAGCAACAAAAAAGAACACTAGTTCTTTCCATTTCACCTTAAAGAAACTGTTGCTGATTTCTAAGAGCATAGTTTCAACAGAGGTGTGAGGGTAAAAGAGAGATTATAGGGGATCTGGGGGGGGGGGAGACATGCATCATGAGGAAAAGACAACAGCCCTTTGCTAAAGCCACCTTACATCAAGAAGCTGGCATGAAAAGAGAGTAATAATGGTCAGTTAAAGGAATAAAATAGTGAACAAAATCAGTTTTACTAATGATGTGACCTGACCCCAAATATGAATATGTTAAATATGATGTTTAGGATCATATTTAACCCATGAAATCTCTACAATGCAGGGACCACTAATTTCCACTCTGAAGGAAATTGAGGCACAGAGATGTTGCTCGAGGCCATGGAGGAGGAGATAGGATTTGAACTTGATTTAAAATAGAATCTGAATAGAATTTTAAAATAGAATCTATTTAAAATAGAATTTAAAATAGAATTTGAACTGGATTTAAAATAGAATCTTTAGGGACGCCTTGGTGGGTCAGTTGGTTGGACCACTGCCTTCGGTTCAGGTCATGATCCTGGAGTCCCGGGATCGAGTCCCGCATCGGGCTCCCAGCTCCATGGGGAGTCTGCTTCTCCCTCTGACCTTCTCCTCGCTCATGCTCTCTCTCACTGTCTCTCTCTCAAATAAATTAAAAAAAAAAATGCCATGCAAGTTAAAACGGAACACCCAGAGTGGACCTCCACAAATCCTGGGAGCTCCTACTCAAATGAATGGTGGTCTCTGCTCTCTGTTTTCTGTTGGTGATCATTAACTTAGTTTAGCTCAGCAGATTCTTTCTTCCTTTTATAACTAAAATTTTAAAAATAAAGAAACAGTCTAGTTAATCCCCCAAATGTATTTTTCCTTAGGGAAACATTGACATTCTTATGATCCTAAATGCTAAGCCAATAAAAGCAGCAGCAGAAACCATTATTCACTGTTATCGGCAAAAAAGCAGAAGAGAATGAAAGGCTCAAAGAATTTTGGTGTTTTGGGGGGAGAAAAATGACTTTTTTGTCTTTGTATTTTTATCTCCTCTGCCACCATAATTTAGATAGACAGAAAACAGGCCTGGCAACTGGCCATGTACATAAGGCCAAATAGCTAATTTCCCAGAAGATGTAGAGAAAGATTGTTGGGGCTTCCTTACAAACGCATAGCAGATGCAGACTCGGGACCACGGGTGACCATGAGAGTGAACTATTTCTTATTGAAAGAATTACTAAATTCACCAGCAGAATGCACTGACTTGGGAAATCATGAAGATACAGTCATTCTTGAGTACCCATCCCATACTGACCTGTTCCAGATTAGACCCAGACATTCAAGCAGTGGGCAAATCAGAAATCACGAAATCTCAACAGCCTTAAGGAGAGGCTAAAGCAACTGAGGTCTTTTGGGCAGAAAGGGAGGAAATGGAGAAAAGATATGGATCACATGAGTGGCTATAAGCTCTTTCTCTTAAGGACCAAACAAGAAGGAATGGTCTATACTCCCACAAGAAGCCTCTAGCTCGAGATCAGGAAAGACTTTCAGAGCAATTAAGTTTGTAAACATGAAGTGTTGCTAAGGGTCATTACAATTACTCAAGTTCAAATCCTATCTCCTCCTACATGGCCTCGAGCAACATCTCTGTGCCTCAACTTCCTCCAGAGTGGAAATTTAGTGGTCCCTGCATTGTAGAGATTTCATGGGTTAATCCACGTAAAGCATTTAGCAGAGGAATGACATCAACACTACGTAAGCCACCATTATCATCACTGTTATACCCAAGCAAGCATCATCTCAGCCCACATTTTCAGATGGGATGGAAATATATTACTCTTTTTCTAAAACTGAATTTAATGTCTATTTTAAGCCCCCACTTGGAGAAAAATGCATCTTTGTCAATTCAAGTTTACCTCCTTTCCTTGTGAGCAAGGAGGGCTATCTTTTGTATAGTCAAGGTGTTGAGGGAGGGGGTCCTGGGGTCATCATCAGTCCACACCGTCATCCTCAGAGATCTGCTGTGGTCTCAGGTCTCAGTGCACACAGGCAGCTACCATCCTTGAGGCCTCCTTGGACCCTACTCTCTTTCAACTACTTCCATGGTCTGCATGGGGACAGATGGCCATGGGATCCTGGGAGACACCTCATATGATTCTAGGCCCAAGCAGCTATTTCTATTTGGGGATCTAGTTATCTCCCCAGAGCTGGGCACAGGAGAATTGAGACCCAGAAGCCCTCACCTCCTGACTTCTCCAAGATCTTTTATTCCTTTCCTTAGGTCTTAGCCCAAAAAGGGCAGGCTGTGGGACCTACCTTGTTTGAGACCCAAACCTCTACACACACACCCCTCACTTCCCCTCTGAGTCACTCTCCCCTATGGATTAGAAGAGTAAGTGATGGAGTGAAGCTTTGGTTATTTCACAGCATCATCCCATTGTACCCTGGATGTTAATCTTCCGCTTCAGCCCCCAGCAGAAGGCTCCTGGTGTGGTTTTCCTACTGCTTCTCTTAAACAACTTCCAACCATCCACAGAGAAGGGCTGCAAGAGACTCTTTCAAAGAGCAGCCACAGAGGATGACTTCCCTTTGTTCCCTTTTCCAAGAGCCCATGCAGACAGGCGTGAAGACAGCCACCTGCTATTACAAAAGGGAACCTCACAGCACTTACCACAGGCAAACAAGATAATGCATTACACCTCCATCAGGCCAAATGGTTCAAGTAACCTGTAGCCAGAAACATCACTTAATTCCATTCTACATGTATACCTAAATAACTTACACAAAACACGCATGGTACAAGACAAAAATAAGGGGCAAAAATGGAGCAAAATGAAAATAAGATGAATTGGGAATTCATGCCCACATGCATGGGAGTCTCAACTTTACTACACAGGACAGCCACAAAGAGGACCCACCTTCCCAGCAGCCAGGACATGAGTGTTCCCAGTCCTGAAATCCCCCTAGGGGCTCTTGGGGCCGGGGGAGAGGACAGAACACTGTACAAAGGACAGATTAAGCCTTGGTGATATCTGTACAGGAAATAATACAGTGAGCTTCCCAGGCTACCTATTACAGGTGCCTGGCAATGCACCCAGAGTGTCTTGACAAAGGGAATTTAGGGCACCTGGGTGGCTCTGTTGGTTGAGTGTCCCACTCTTGGTTTTGGCTCAGGTCATGATCTCAGGGTCGTGAGACTGAGCCCTGAGTTGGGCTCTGTGCCCAGTGCTGAATCTGCTTCAGTTTCTCTATCGCTCTCCCTCTGTCCCTCCCATTCATGCTAGCTCTCTCTCTCTCTCAAATAAATAAATCTTAAAAAAAAAACAACAACAAACTGTGTGTGTGTATATATATATATATTTAGAGAAGCAAAAAACAAAGGGAATGTCAGTAAAAGTAATTCTATAGGGACCAGTATTGTGCAATTCATTCACACATCTCTCTGCTGTTTAAATAAATAATAAACAAGCTAAAAAATGTTTAAAATAATAAACAAGCTAAATAAACCTAAGTCAAGTTCAATAGGCTTAAGAGAAGTGAACAAACTACGTATTATTCAGACAGCCCTTCCCATACTGTTCCTGCCAGCTATTTACCAACAGTAAGTAGAAATAACGTGACCAACTGTCCCATTGGCCTGGGACTAAGGACTTTTGGTGGTAAAGCCAAGACAGTTCCAGACAAACTGGGATGGTTGGCCATCCTGGGTTAAGATGACAGTTGCTGCCTTATACCTGGATCTCAGCTCTCTTATGTTGCTGGGTGAATGCAAACTGTAAAAGTCAGACAGTCTGAGGTGGGGTGAATGCCTTGAGAGAGCTGAGGAGCTGAGAGGAAGTAGCAAGCTTCCAGACCTCCATAGGGAGGGGCTGAGGAAGCTGTGCAGGTAGGGCTAGATCCTCATCCAGAAGCATCCTCTCTCCTGCAATGCACACACAGGTCAAGGCCCCACAATATCCCCAGCCTGTGTTTTGTCTTTCCTAGGTGCTCAGTAAATACCGGAACTCAAACTAAATTGGGTGGACTAAGGGAGAACATTTCTAAGTCTCCTCTAGATCCTTTTGTTTCATCTTCCCTTGCACACTTCTCTGGGGGTACACATCACCTTTGCTACTCTATCCTTGATTCTACCCTCCAGTCGGGGTGGAGCTGTGTGTCCTGGCTGCAGGGCCCCCAGAGAGAGAGAGGCAGGTCCTCTTCAATGGATGCCTAATGCTCTTCTGAGCTAGTTGGGGACTGACTTAGCACCTCCCCTGGCTCCCACTCCAAGAAATGTTCTCAGTGGGAATCCCTTTCCTCCAGTCTCTGGACTGTTTCTTTACAAAGATTCTCACCTATCCTTGCTTCTCAGGCACCCCAAAGATCCAGGATGCTGGGGTTATAACACTAGGAGTGTCAGACAAAAAAAAAAAATACAAACCCACAATCCTTGCCCATGGGGGTTTTACGGTCTAGTTGGTCAGGGCAATAAGTAAATAAGTAAATGAATCTCCTCATTTACTTTATTTTGGAGATTTGGAAATAATTAGCAATTACAACAAAATAAAACCAACCAAACAATAAAAAAGAAAACAAAGCCTTCTATTTTAGTCCTCTGAAAATGATCTCAAACACCATTCCTCTACTAATACGTCTTCCCTGGCTTTTCCCCTCCACTTTCTAGAGAAGAAAAAAAAAATCAAAGAAGTAGATTCTCTAACTCCTGATGTATTTATTCTATACTTACAAATTGGTTACTCATCTTTTCAGGGCCTGAGTTGTTTCACCAATAATATAAATAATAACACAAAACAACTATTTGAATAGTGCTAGTGGTGTGCCAGGCACTGCTCTAAGTACTCTCCTTACATTAACTTACTTAACCTTCACAATAATATTGTGAGGTGCATGCTCTCATGATCTTCATTTTACAGATGAGAAAACTAGGGCATAGAGAATTTAAATAACTTGCCCAAGGTCACACAGGTGGTAAGTGAGAGGGTTGGGATTCAATGCAGATTGACTTTAGAATGTATTCACTAACCATGGATGGATGTTGGATCGCAGATGGATGGATGGATGTTGGATGATGGTGAATGGTAGATGGATGGATGGCAGATGATGGTGGACGGTAGATGGATGGATGGTGGATAGTGGTAGATCGTAGATGGACAGATGGAAGGGTGGGTGTTGGATGACGGTGGATGGTAGATGGATGGATGGGGGACGGTAGATGGATGGATGGAGGAAGGGAGGGACAGATGGTAGATGGATGAATGGGTGGTGGATGGTCAGATGAAGGCACTAGGCCAGCCATTGCTCAAATACCTCTCTTAAATATATATAATGTCAATATTTAAAATACATACTCTGAAACTGAAGTGTGGTTTTTAACATTTTTCTGTCTCAAAATGAAGTGGAGGAGTGTCCATTTGGAGAATTACTGGCTCTGAGCTGTGTAAGACCTCAGCCTCTAGAGCATTACACCTTTCTTGGAAAAGAAACATCTCCCACCAGCACTCATTTAAATCTCTGTGGAATGGAAGCAAAGAAGTTATGTTTTTCCAAAATGAATTAATCTCAGAAGATTTCCTTGAGAATCTTGGATATGAAATATTCCTTTAGAGCCAAGACTAACACATGTCTTACATAAAAGTGAAAAGAATATTTCCAGTTAACCTCCCCGCCCCAAACATAGATTACTGTCTCCAGTCAACAAGAGCTTATCTTAAACCTCCAAGAATTAGATGAGCTCTCCTTAAATTTTACTTTCAAATTAAGAGACCAGTTTGAGGTTAGCCAGATCTGTGGCTTTGGCTTAGCAGTCACCAAACCTCACTGATAGGCCTGTTTTCCATCTCCATGATATTAATCTTTTGACCACCAAAATTTTTCTTTAATAAAAGCAATTTGTGTGCCTTACTCTTAGCAGACTCCTAGAGACTGATTAGATAAGAAAGGAAGGAAAACACTGTAGATCTATAGAATTGAGTATGACTGAGTGCTTACTCTGCCCCAGAATAGTTTACATGGTATGGAAAACACTACCTTTGAAAAACTTAACCCTGGTAGATTTTCAAAGATTTATACATTTGCCTTTTTATGATTTTGTTTAAGAGATAATAATTAAGTTTTATTTCCTAATTGTTCAATGGACAGATCTAATTAATGTCATCAGTATTTTTCACTGGTCTGGAATTCAACTGTGCCTATGTGAATTTAATTCTTACACCTCTATTTTCAGTTAGCTCATGTTCTGAAGAATTATGCAAGGTAAACAGCACTGGGCAGAAGACTGGTATATTACTTGGGCTCTATTATCTAGAATCACAAACCGTCCACGAATCACTGGACATTTTTCAGCAGCGGCTGTCTGACCAGCAACAGAGAGGTAAGGTTATTCACCCTACTACCTAGGTCCGGTACAGAATGCATCAACATCAAAGCTGGTGGCAGTGTAGCCATTAATATATTAGGCAACAGATAAAGGGAAGCACTCTGTTCAACAGAAGAAACCATGATAAAGTAACATTTACATCATTGTATTAACAGGACTTTGAATCTAAGGGTAGGTTGTAACCAAGCTTCATGTACCAAACAAAGATAAATTCCTCTGAAAATAGCAGTGAGGCAAACAACAAAATAATTTACCATCATATATCGTAATACTAAATATGAGTTTCTATTACTGGCAATGGTATAGCCTACATGGCCTACATTTAGGACTTTTGGGTTTATCATTGAAACACTATCTTAAAAAAACTTACCCTTACTCTTAGAGTGGGTATAGGAGGGAGCAGGTTGGGCATCATGGTATTATCAGGGGTAAGGGGCATTATTAGGGCGTCATTGGTGGCTTTTTCTCAATTTCAATTCTTTACAAGAGATGGGGGGAATTTATGAGGGTGAACGAGCTTGGATTTATGGTAGCTGCTGTTTCTAAGAGAGTTTAGAGCATCAGAGAATCCATAAGCTTTAATTTTACCTATCCCCTTCCTCTCTGTAAATAAAATTCTCCCTAGAGATGGCTGTATAAAAATGTCAGCAGCAAGTACATTCTAGAGCCATTAGATTTGCTTCCCTAGTACTGTATCATATTCTGCAGCCTGGCCCTCTAAAGATTCTTCCCAGGGTCCTCAGCACTATTCAGGGGCTCAAATACCACCAGATGAGCCCTGACTTCAGAAACCTCTGGGACTCTAAAGATGCTTTGTCCATGTCCTAATGGCCAAAGGAGATGCCCCGCTCCTCCTTCACAACCCCTTGTCACTTAAGTAGTGTCTATTAATAGCTCTTTCCAGTGAGCCTTGAATGGGCCCAGCCCACTCATTTCCAGAGACTACTGCTCCAACTAAGAGAGGGAAGGATCTGGGAATAACAATACACGAGGGAAGGCTGAAACTGCAAGAATAAAAAAGCCTTAAAGGGGACAAGATTGCTGATTTCAGACACTTAAGGACATTTTTATAGAAAAGGAACTACATTTATTTGGCATGGCATCAGAGAACAGAGCTGAGACCAACGAGTGGAAGTTATATGGAGGCAGACTGCTAGCTCAGTATTATGAGGAACAACTTTTAGCGTCAGAATGGACTGTTCTGTAGGGTGAAGAGCTCCTTAGCACTGAAAGTATACAAGCAGAGGTACTCTGACATGAATTAAGAGGTGCATAATCTAGCACTGAATAGAAATTTGGTCTAACAGCTGCACTCAAAGATGCTGAGGCCCTTTTCAATGGAGATACTAGGATTTCAAGTTCATTAGTGAGTTTTCTCAGACCTGGAAATTCCCCCATCATCTTTTTCAGGGCAGACCCCGCCCCTTCCATCTTTGCAGAAAGCCTGGAGTAAAAACAGTTCACATTCTCCAGATGTCATTCTCCCCACCCAGTTGAAAAGGTGACTATGACAGACAGCCACCTGTAGGATAGGGTTCTTATTACTATCCCTGGGGGCAGAAGCAGGAGCCCAGTGAATGAAGTTAGCATTCCCTCTTTTGCTCAGAAGAAACTTTCTTTCTTCTTGTCAAACAAAGGCATTTGTTGAGTTCACCACATCTTTCTCCAGAGTACACATAGGCTAAAGCAGGGCCTGGGACACAGTAGGTACTCACTAAACTTTTGCTAAAAGAATGAATACATTTTAAAAGCAAGAGAAAACAGTGTGCAGTGCGTGACTCAGAAATTAAATATCTTAGCCACGCCAGATTCATCGCTAAGATGGGGTAAACACACTAATGGCACCTTGCTTGTGGGTTGCCCTAAGGATTAGAGGGTACAGTGAAAAGGTAATGTGCTTAGCAGAGTGTCTGACACATAATCAAGGTTTAAGAAATTCTAGCTCTCTTCATTGTTGTTATTTTGTTATTATTACTGTTATTTTAAATAATACCATCGGGAGGGGGTGGAGAAGAAAAAAAAAAGTATTTAATATTAGAAGAGAACTTCTTTCCCATTACCTCTTACATCACATCATATCACTTCATCTGGAGCTGGCAAACTCTTTCATGCTGACTCTGAGGAGGCAAACTGAGGACTTCAGTTAGCAAAAGGGATGCATTTCCTTGCTTTAGAGAGTTGGATTCCTCAGAGCACCTGGCACTGATGCTCGCTGGTAATTAGAGATGGTGGATGGAGAATTACCCATGGAAATGAGCCTTGGGCTTCAAAGGGGTCTGGGATAGTCTAAGAAGACTTTATATAGCAAATATTTGCTGAAAAGTGTCATAAAAGAATGAGTCTGTGATTTAAATTTTCAAAAGTACCTATCAACAGATGAGACAATTTGTGAAAAACAAAACACGTATTTTTAAAATCTTGTCAATTCTAGCTGTGAGCCCTGCCAGTCACTCTGGGTGGGGCTGGACCCAGTGGCGACTGCATCTCCCTCCTACGGATGCTGTATCTGTTGGACCCCAAATGAGGAGGAGAATGGAAATGTGAGGAAAGAATGATGTCTTCCCCGGTGAGCAGTCCGCACACATATTTAGAATCTTCAGCGACATCTTTCTTTGGTACTAGCATTCCAGCAAAGGACCCTTACTTTATAAGCAATGAAACTCCTCAAGCATTCTGCTGACAGATGATATAGTACAAAGGCAAAATGATTTATCATTTAAAAAAAGACAAAGGCCTAAAGAGATTCTATTATTTGTCAGTAACCACAAATTATTCTTTTGCTAAGTGGTGTGAGGGCCTATAATCCTGGCTCCTAATTAACCATGAAACTGTATGTCCTGGCAAGTAAACCTCAAAAATTATCTAGTTACACCAATGAATGTAAGCACCATAGAAGTACCGATCAAAGCTCCAGGGCGACCTGGATGGGACATATTAGCAAGTTATAAATCAAGCCCATTCTAAGTAAGCAAGTAACAACAGGCCTTTCAAACACCTTTGCAATGTAACTAATTCCACCGGGTCCTGTTGTAGCATAACCCACCAAAATCACCAAATACACCCTGCACTCCCTGCCTTATGAATTCAAGATGGTGCATAGATAGTGATTCCCAGAAAAGATTTCTAGAAAAGTAAACAATGTTCCTCTCATTCATCAGAGGAAAGAAAAGCGTCAATGTAAGTAATGTGCTGAGTTTTAGACTATTTACATAATTAAAACCATATCCTAGAAGAGATCTTGGAGAATTACCTTTTATTAAGTGTAGGTAGTCATGACATTATTGTTCTAAAAACAGAAGTTCTCTTTTTTTTTCTTTCATCTGAACTTCCTAAGTGCTTCTCAGAAGTAACCACTTCAGTGTTCCCCAACTGATGTGAGTTTAATCTAAATTCTATGATGAAGAAGTTCACTGTAATTTAAAATAAACCTTTGCTTCTTTATTTATCCAACATGATGGCTATCTGACATCCTTGCTTCCTTCTCCTAGACCCTGGCCAGGATGCCAGCCATTGTTAAAACAGAACAGCACATTCATACCTAATTTCAGTGACTGGTTGTCATCAGATAATCATGTAGTCCATTATTGCACAAATAAAATTCTAGTATAACTATTAAGTAATTCTTAATTAAATGGAGTGTGCTAGGGTGCTTAAAGTGATCCCAAGATTAAACTCTAAATTTGGAGCCTGTTTGATGACTAACGACCACTATCACCAATTTGAAGATATTACAACAAAACTCTGCTGCTGACAAAAATATTAACCATAAATGATGAAACATTTTCAGCTGGGACAAGAACATCTGGAGCCCATTAAAACTGGAAAATTTTCCCTCTAAATCTTGATTGCCAAAGTCAGAACCAACCACCCAGAAACTGTGGCCCTCATGCTAACTCAATGTTTATGTTTCATTACAAATGATTTCAGGGATTTACATCTTGCTCTATATGGCCCGGTTCCCATGATTACAACCTCAAATCTTACCAGGCATGTCCTTATGCAGAGCAACGTTCCTCATCTCTTGGGTTTGGAAAGAGGTACTTCCTGGGGAATAATTACAGGTTCCTTTTTCACACCAGTCTGAAGAGCACACTACCCTGAGATAAATAAGGAGAAGAAAACTAGGATTCAAGAGCCAACATATTAATATTAAATTTTTAAAAATGCTATGATAGGATTTGATTCTAAATATATAATAAATCTGTAATATGCAATAAAAGTGATGAATGGAAGTCATGTAATTTCAGCTGTGTGTTAGTTTTCTATGGTAATAATAACAAATCTCCACAAATTTAGTGGCTTAAAACAACACAGATTTATGATCTTGCATTTTCTAATGCCCAACAAGGGTCTCACTAGGTTAAGGTCAAGGTGTTTCCAGGGCTGCATTCCTTTCTGGGGATTCTAGGAAATAACCCATGTCTTTGTCTCTCCCAGTTTCTACAGGCTGCTCACATTCCTTGGCTTGTGGCCCCTTCTTCCCTCTTAGAGGTCAGCAAGGTTGCACCTCTCTGACCCTGCTCTACAAGCATAATCTCCCTTGATTAATTTGGGCCTATCCAAATAATCTAGAAAAATCTCCCTAACTCAAGATCCTCAATTTAACCACATATGCCATAGAAGGTACCATATTCCAGGTTCTATGGATCAGGATGTGGACATCTTGGGGTGGGACATTTTTCCGCCTATATAATCTATTTCCAGACTCCAGAGAGTAAAGAAGTTTGAAATCAAAATTTCATCAATGTCTTCCCTCCTTATCATTTCTTTTAGAATCGAATCTTACCCTAGGAAATAGGAAAGAAGTTTTTGATGCAAAATGCCTTAAACATAGACCAATACCACAAGTTTCACTAGTCCACAATGAATTTCTTGGCTGAAAGCTTCCCAAAAATTTCAGAGACAATTTTTTTTAATTTTTAAATTTTTTATTAACATAATGTATTATTAGCCCCAGGGGTACAGCTCTGTGAATCACCAGGTTTACACACTTCACAGCACTCACCATACCACATACCTTCCCCAATGTCCATAACCCAACCACCCTCCCCCTACCCGCCCCCCGTCCGACAATTTTAAATTTAGTGGTAAACATGGAATCTATCTAGTTTTACTGTTGTATATCTATGTGAGACACCCAACAATGGTTCTTTTGAAATGCTAAAATTTTCACTGAAAGCCTAAACTGGTCATGCCCCAGAATGTATGGAAGCATGCATGCAGTTGGTAGAGTGGTTTCTTAACACACCTTTCACCCTGAGTTTACTCCCAGCATGCACTTTTGTGCATTGCAGGGCATAGAGCGCCCTTGGCTGGTGTGTGTGTTCACAAGGAGCTCAGCCCTTTTTTCAGGCCTATGTTTCCTACCTGTGCCTGGCAAATGCCTTTGTTGAAGCCAGTTCCAGGAGGTTAGCTCTTTTTTTTTTTTTTTTTGGTAAAGATTTTATTTATTTATTTGACAGACAGAGATCACAAGTAGGCAGAGAAGCTGGCAGAGAGAGAGGAGGAAGCAGGCTCCCCGCTGAGCAGAGAGCCTGACGTGGGGCTGGATCCCAGGACCCTGGGATCATGACCTGAGCTGAAGGCAGAGGCAGACACTAGAACCAAACTCTGCCAGGGAGAAACTGCCATGAAACTGCCATTGCCCCTGCCTCCTCCTCCTTTCCAGCCACATCTGAACTTAGCGGCATATTAATTCTTACAGCATCTCCTTGTGTACCTCAGCTAAAACTTTAGGCTTTATTTCCAGTATCCAAGCTTAGTGTTACTTTCGTTAAATGCCATCATGAAATAGGGCAGGGCACTTTGCTCTGACAGGAATCCACAGGAATGTCTGTTCACCCTCAGAGCTCCCTCTGAGCTTCAGCAGCCCTACTCTACTTCCCTGCTGAGTGCTCTGTTGGACACCTTAGTTCTTAAAGGCATAGTGCAGCTATTAACAACAACAACAAAAAAAACCACCCCACACACAAACACAAATCCTTGCTCTTTCCTCTGAAAGCCACAAACATGATTTTCTCTACTTTTTTTTCTGCTAGGAGTGTTAACAAATATATTCTTTTTTTTTTTTTAAGATTTTATTTATTTATTTGACAGACAGAGATCACAAGGCAGAGAGAGAGAGAGAGAGAGAGAGAGGGAGGGAGGAGGAAGCAGGCTCCCCGCTGAGCAGAGAGCCAGATGCAGGGCTCCATCCCAGGACCCTGGGATCATGACCTGAGCCAAAGGCAGAGGCTTTAAACCACTGAGCCACCCAGGTGCCCCAACAAATATATTCTTTATTTATTCATTCAACAAATACTTTTTTACCGAGGGCCATGTTCAATGCTATCTTGTAGCTTTTCCTTACAGCAGCTCCTAGTCTCTGAGAGTCTAGCAGATATACCCTTCTAAACACTCATTTGACCTTAGATATTGACTTTAGTCAAAGGTTATCTGGATGGTTAAAAAAAGAGAAAGAATGTTCTAGTCTGTGAACAACAACAAAATTGGAGAATGTTCTTTTCTGAAGACAGCTGAACAGTTGTTCCAGCAAATACTAGCTAGCTAAGTTTGCCATGAAAAGTAATGCACGAAAGTTAAGTAAGCCAGAGGCACACACATTTCTAGACACTTTTAACCTACCACTTTCTATAGACTACTTTATTACTGTTTCCAATTAAACAATAATAACAATCAAAACAAAATATTTGGAAAACCCAAAAGAGCATTTAAAAAGTCAGTCATATTATATGTCAATTATATCTCAATAAAGCTGGGGCGGGGGAGAAACAGGAGGAAGCCAAACATCCAAGATAACAACTCATGACTTTATATGTTTGAAACTAAGCTCAATATTTTTCCCCATGCTTATGAAAAACACATGTATTATAACCCAAAACTGACATATTCTTCCTACTACAGTATTTCCTGTCCTGGTTAACATGAACTTAAATAGAAGCTGAATAGTTGCATCCTGTCCTTTAAATACACTGTAGCTTTCTCAATCACCTTCACTCAGTATTGGATACCTAGGCTATCTCCAAAATTTGCTATCATAAATAATATTTTAATGAACTTCCACAAACAATTCTTTGCAGACATCTCTTCATTCTTCTTGGGGTAAAGTCCTAAGAAACTGAAATGCTGGATGAAGGACTATACAGTTTTTAAAGCTTTCAATAATATAGTAACAAAGTGCCCTTCCAAAAAAAAAGAAAAAATTGCTAATCAACACCTCCATGCTGCATAAAATTGCCAGAGAAACTCAGCTATCATAGAAGGGATCTCGGTTAAGAATGAGGCAATTCTGGGGGCAGAAGACATGAACAGACATTTCTACAAATGGCTAATAGACACATGAAAAAATACTCAACATCACTCAGCATCAGGGAAATATGAATCAAAACCACAATAAAATACCACCTCACACCTGTCAGAATGGCTAAAATTAACAACTCAGGAAACAACAGATGTTGGTGAGGATATGGAAAAAGGGGAACCCTCTTACACTGTTGGTGGGAATGCCAACTGGTGCAGCCACTCTGGAAAGGAGTATGGAGGTTCCTCAAAAGGTTAAAAATAGGACTACCCTATGATCCAGCAATTATACTACTAGGTATTTATCCAAAGGATACAAACATAGTGATCTGAAGGGTCACATGCCCCCCAGTGTTCATAGCAGCAATGTCCACAACAGCAAAAAATATGGAAATAGCCAGATGTCCTCTGACAGATGAATGGACAAAGATGTGGTACACACACACACACACACACACACACACAGGAATATTACTCACCTATCAGAAAGAATGAAATCTTGCCATTTGCAACAATGTGGATGAAACTAGTGGGTATTATGCTAAATGAAATAAGTCAGTCAGAGAAAGACAAATACCATATGATTTCACTCATATTTGGAATTTAAGAAACAAAACAGATGAACACAAGGGAAGGGAAGGAAAAATAAAGTAAGATGGAAGCAAACCATAAGAGACTCTTACCTATATGGAACAAACTGAGGGTTGTTGGTGGGAAGGTGGGTAGAAGATGGGGTACCTGGGTGATGGGAATTAAGGAGGGCACTTGATATAATAAGGACTGGGTGTTGGGACGCCTGGGTGGCTCAGTTGGTTGGACGACTGCCTTCGGCTCAGGGCGTGATCCTGGAGTCCCAGGATCGAGTCCCGCATCAGGCTCCCAGCTCCATGGGGAGTCTGCTTCGCTCTCTGACCTTCTCCTCGCTCGTGCTCTCTCTCACTGTCTCTCTCTCTCAAATAAATAAATAAAATCTTTAAAAAAAAAAAATAAGGACTGGGTGTTATATAAAACTGATGAATCACTAAATTCTACCTCTGAAACTAGTAATACAGTACATGGTAACTAAATTACATTTAATAAAAAATTCTTTTAAAAAAGAATGTGCACTTTTTTTTTCAGAGAGTGTCAGAAATTTAGCATGAGAAAGGATTATTGAGGAAGGTCACCCAATATTTAACCTTAGCAGTAATACACTAGCTGGTGAGCTGCTAAAAACTGCCAATATTGAGCCCCACTCTTAGAGATTCTGATTGTATTAGTCTTGAGTGGATCCTGGGCATGGAATCATCTTAAAGCTTCCCAAGTTGTTCTAGTGTCAAGCCAAAGTGGAGAACCACTGAACCAAGGTATTTTTAAATGAAAGAAATTTGCAGGTGGGATTCAGATGTATGTCAAACACATTCCTGAGTTTTTTCCTTTAATTCTTTGACTTTATAAAAAGATTTCTGAGAAAACTGTGACAGTTTATAAGCCTCTGTAAGGAAATAATGAATATATCTCTGACAGGTTCTTTCAGTGGTGTCCAGGTGAACAAAAAAGGGTGGCTCCAGTCGCATCACCAGGATTGCAATCAAAAGGGAGGAAATAGCTTACAGTGGGTGGCTTTGCTGTCACAATTTGGTCAGCGATGGAGACACCCCTGCGTGGACACAGTCTGAGTCCTCAAGAACAGTATGAAATAGGGCAAAGGGCGTGGCTTTGGGGACATACAGACCTATGACTGAACTCGAGTTCTGTCATTTGTTCCTGTTTGACCCTGAGCAAAATTTTACTCCCAGGTCACAGTTTTCTCATCTGTAGAATGAGGCCATATTGCAACTACGTCGTTGGGCAGTGGCAAGGTTGACACTATGATACTATGATACCATGATAACTACGTATAGTTCCTGGCACTGATCAAAGATAACTACCTTTGTTTCCTAGTACCTGGAATGCTTCATGCACAGCCTTCTGTGCAGTGCACTTACTTTCTGATCTATTTTCAATATAAGGGGACACACTTATTCTGACTATACTCCGGGTTAGGATGTGTGGGTTCTAAGACCAGTTCTGTCACTCCCTCAAGTGCAAGTCATAGCTTTCTTTGCAGAGCCCCAGTTTCCTCCCTAAAACATCTCCTCCCAACTTCAACAATCTCTACAGGAGATCTTTTCCCTTGCTTAGAACATCAGATATTCAAATTAACTGTACCATAAGAGAATATTCCATGGCATGATTTTAAAAAAATCTGTTAATTTAAAGAGTGCCTATTGTGTATATTCTGTACATATATGTTATAGCATTTAAAGGTCACAGCAACCATAGGAGGTACATATTTGTACCCCCATCAATGGGTGAGGAAATAGATCCAATGAAAAAATATTTTATCCGTAATTACACAGTCAGCATTTGACACAACTGAAATTTGAACACAACTGTATCCCAAAGCCCTTGACTCCAGCACGCGGAATTCCTAAGTGCTGCTGGTTATCGAAATACGACTGATTATTCAGAGACAGATTCTTCCTTCAAGCTTTTCCATTTTCCTCTTCTTTCCTATTCTCTGATTTCTTACCAATTACTTTATTAACCCATCCATGAGAAGTTCTACAGAAATGGGAAAAACTCTGAACTCTGATTTACAAGATTCCTTGGAGTGACCCACATCAATACATCCTACTAAATTCAAAGCAAGTGCACCCCCAACTCATCCTTCCTTAGCTGGATCCCCCAAATGTCCCAGACCACCTTAACCCTACCCAAGAGTTGAGGAAGCAGGAATGGAAACAAATGGCAGTCTTAACAGATTCTAGCTAAAATAATCGCACTTTTCCAGGTTTATTAAATATATGAATAGGTAATCAGATTGTGAAGGCCCCTTCCTGCGCCTTGGAAGGGGTTCCTTGAAATGAGGAGCCCCTAGGTGTTTGCTTCCTCAGCAGCAGAAAATCCACCTCCATGGAGTATTACCTTGCTCCATGGCATTTTGCAATGAGACTTGCTCTCATTCACGCGCGGATACAGATGCATTCATGGTTAAACGGCAGTAATTACTGCTATTAATGCGGTCTAATTTCTCTGTTATTACAATCATACATGACAAATTTTCCTTCTTGCCTTAAAATTCAGCGTTATTTGGTTTTAATTATTTTCAACCATCACATTATCAAAGAACTTCAGAGCTCTACTAATCCACAAACCTGGATTTTCAGGGAGGCAGTGACCCAGGCAAGCTCCAGAGACAGGCTCTTGCGCCCAGCAGGGCATTGCTGAATGCTTATTCTGCCCAGGAGAGCTGAAGCACAGGCATGGTCACCATTCCCGGGGATTCTGCTCTTGTTGGCGACTTTATATGTTTAATGCAAGACCTCAGCCGATAAAAGTACAATTATCATCAGAGGCAAGAAGTATGATCTGTACCCATTCAATACTTTTAGTGCTTAAAATATAAGAAGCTTAGTAGCTTCACCTATCAAACATGAGGCTCCTACCACTTATTCATCCAGTTTCTTCTGAACCAGGGGGGCTATGAGCTCTGCTAAGATGTCCCTTAGGGTTTGAAGATTATGGTTTGAAGACACTTCCAAAGGTCCTCCCATTTTATCCAAAGTTTATTGGTTTTGGCCAGGAGTCCTATAAAACTTTACTGCAACAGACAAGTACAGCATGTTCTATAAAGTACATGTGTGTGTGTGTGTTTAAATAAGATAGAATATGATGTTTCTGTGACTAGAAATATAAAATAGTTGCATTAATCCTAGGAGAAAAATTATCAACCTAATAAACTGCTTTCCAAATTAACTGCAACCGCTAAAATAATTTTTGGATCAATTTTAAAAGAAATCTTCACAAATACAGAAACTCCATACAATGAATCCATGTCAATATTCAAGTGCAAATGGCTTATTGCTTCTGGTCATAGTCTTCAGTTAGAAGGAACCTTATCCAAATAATTTCCAGGAGACTATGGGAGGAGACAAAGGAGAAGTGGGATAATACCCTCCATTCAACCTTAAGGTTTTAACAGCTTTCTTCTTTTTAAAACCATGGAATCAGGGGCGCCTGGGTGGCTCTGTGGGTTAAGCCTCTGACCTCTGTTCAGGTCACGTTATCAGGGTCCTGAGATCTAGGCCCTGCATCGGGCTCTCTGCTCAGCAGGGATCCTGATTTCTCCTCTCTGCCTGTTTCTGATCTCTCTCTCTGTCAAATTTAAAAAAAAAAAAAAAAAGTACTCTTTCTTCAAATGGAATGGCATGAGCTCAGTAGATAAATACAATGAAGGAAGTTGCTCCAGTCAAGGCAGGGGTGCAGGTCCTGTTCTCCCATCTTCCCCTTTCACACATGAACACAAAGACATACTTCCCCCAGTTCTGGTCCCTAAGGCAGCTGTTAATCCCCAGGAGACTTTGCACAAGGGTTTTTGTTTTTGTTTTTGTTTTTGTTTTTAAGATGTTATTTATTTGAAGACAGAGATCACAAAAAGGCATAGAGGCAGGCGGGGTTGGGGGGAGAGGTTGGGGGGAGGAAGCAGGCTCCTTGCTGAGCAGAGAGCCTGATGCAGGGCTTGATCCCAGGACTCTGAGATCACGAGCTGAGACAAAGGCAGAAGCTTAACCAACTGAGCCACCCAGGTGCCCCAAGGCACAAGTTTTTAAAGCCTACTTAATAAGCACTACAAATAAATATAAATTAAGGAGCTAAAGGAGTCCATGGACTCACAGACATGATGTGGAACCAAGATTTTTGAAAAAGTTTATTTAAAATTGAAGAAGATCAAAGACTCTAGAATAGTGCTGTCTGATAAAATTTTTGCAATGATGGAAATGTTCTGTGTCTGTGCCACTAGCCATGTTTGGCTACTGAGCCCTTAAAATGTGGCTAGTGGGATTGGGAACTGAATTTTTAATTTTATATAATTTTAATTAATTTAAATGTTAATGTAGATGGCCTCATATGGTTAGTGGCTAGTACACGAAGCAGAGCAGTTCTAGAGCATTCCTCTTTTGTAGGTAAAACTACAAGGATGGACTTTGCAATAAAATATATGTCTACTCTCCTTGTGGAAACATCTGAGGCAGCCCAACACCTCCCCTTCTTAATCTCCTCTCTGTTCCACCAAAAGGAAGGCTCAGACAAAACCCCCTCTATATTAGCTTCCTTTTGCTGTTTTAACAAATTACTATAACACAAGTTAATTCTCTTCTAGTTCCTGAGGTCAGAAGTCCACATTGAGTCTCAGCAGGCTAACCTCAAAGCAGGCAACTGCATTCCTCCTGGAGGCTCTAGGAAAGAGCTGGTCTTCTTCACTTTCCTAGCTCCTCAAGGTTGTAAGCATTCCCTGGCACATGCCCCTTTCTCCATCTTCAAAGCCAGCAGTATAGCATCTTCCAGTCTCTGTTTCCATCATCACATTTTCTCCTCTGATTCTCTCTCTCGACCTTCTGCCTCCCTCTTATAAGGACCCTTGTGATTACCATGGGCCCATCTGGATAATCCAAGATAATCTCTTTAAACTCGAGAGACTTAGTTTAATCATAGCCACAAATTAGGAGGTAACATATTCACAGCTTTCTAGGTTGAGGGCATCTTTGGGGTGGGGGGCATTATTCTACTATCCCACCTTTGCTGTAGATTAACTAGAAATAAGATTAGTGTCTTTCATTAAATTCATTAATACCCAGCTTCTGAAAGGTACCCCTGGATGGTAAGGCTTCACTGCAATTACCCAAAAGTGAGGTGAGGTTTTCTCACCTGATGATACCCCAAATTTAGCCAGGATCAGATCACCCACAGGCTTATGAAACAGATTGGTGGACTCAAACCCCAGAGTTTTTGATTCAGTAGGTCTAGAGTGGGGCCCAAGAATTTGCATTTTTCAACCAGGTGCAATACTTTCAACAAATGTCCACAGGTTCTTTGACATTCCTCCCTTCAAAAAATGGGGTCTTACTTTCATCCTTTTGAACATGGATTAGATTTAGTGACTCAATTCTAACTATATTTGATGGATGTGATGGCATGTGATTTCAAGACAAGGCTTGCTCTCACACTCATTCTCTCTCCTCAAGCATTAGCTTCCAGCCCCAGTTGAGCCTTCAGATTACTGCAGCTCTGGGAGACCCTTGACTGCAACCTCATGAGAAACCCTGCAGCAGGTTCACCCAGCTAAGTCACTTCTAAATTCCTGACCAACAGAAACTGTGTGAAATAATATAAGTTTATTGGTATTTAAA
Source organism: Neogale vison (assembly GCF_020171115.1). Classification (NCBI taxonomy): domain Eukaryota; kingdom Metazoa; phylum Chordata; class Mammalia; order Carnivora; family Mustelidae; genus Neogale; species Neogale vison. Next base: position 118,986,906 of record NC_058102.1, on the reverse strand, counting down.
GCTACTAAGTTTGGGAGTTACTTATTATACAGCAAGAGATAACTAAATATGTCGGGTGATATTGATACCACCGGTCTGGAGACCACATTCTGAGAGCCACTAGTCCAAGCCACAGACTGTGTGAGGCACGTGCATTTCTCCAGAGAATCAGAAAAGAGTAACGTTCTCTGCTTTGTATGTATTGCATACTTGTTTTCTGCAGACATATTCCATTAATGCCAGCTACTCTCCTGTGCAAGTGCTTTTACTGGGAAGAATAACAACAGTATGTCAACTGATAGCTGTATTCTAGAAGACTTTTTCTGTCTTCCCAGGCATAAAAATGTTCTGCATATGGACAAAGGACTAGACAGATTTAGGGAGAAGAGGAAATGATTGAAAGACTAGACCATCGCTCTCTCTCACAGTCATTTCAACCTGGAGGTGAACAAGATGAAGAAAGAAAACAAAATTATTCTTCTTCTTCTTCTCCTTTTTTTTTTTTTTAAAAGAAAACAAAACTCTTGACAAGGGAAGGAAAGATAGTACTAGGAGCCAGGAGAGCATAGGGGTGTCCAACTGTTAAATAATGAGAAACTGAAGCTTCCCTCATTGTGTCAGAGAGGCCAATTCCTGAGCCAGCTGTAGAGGAAATGGGGAGTTTACATTATCTGGGATGTCAGTAAGAGCCGGGTGGATGTACTTCCTGTCTGCTTCTCCCCAAAGATTAGCAACCTCTTCAGCAAAGATGCTTTTCCAGGGGTTTCATTTGTTGTTTACTTTCCCAGTTGGCAAATGTGGTCCAACAGAGCTCCAAGAGTGAGGAAAGGGAATGGTAGTGAATACGGAGGGAATACCACACAGAAGGGAGGGCAGGGAGAATGTGAGGTGAGGAAGGACGTGATTGATGGAAGCTCCACAAGACGGCTGTCTCCAATTCAGGCAGTGCCAGGCAAGCTGGCCAAGCAGGTTCATTTCAGTGATACCCATTCTCTTTGATGGCGTTTCTCTGGCTTTTCCATTTATTTTACAGCAACTTGAAATAAGACATATGATTCCATTTATATGAAATTCTTGGACAGCCAAACTAATCTAGAGTGACAGAAAGCAGAAAAGTGGTTGCCTCAGGCCAATACGGGGGTGGGGGGGGTGACTGCAACAGGCCTTGTGGGAATATGGGGAGTGATGGCGATGTGCTATGTTTTTCTTGTGCTAGCAAATACACAGGTGTGTGCGTGTCAAACTTCATTGAACTATATGCTTAAAATGGGTACATATTACTGTATATAAATTGTATCTTAATAATATTGACCTTAAAAATGTATGACAGACATGGGGCCCTCTGATGGGGCATCAAAGACTGGTTTGGCAAATGAGAGTTCTCTGGTAGAAAAGGGATTCAACTAGTTCTGTGTGGCCTGAGGAATGGAACCAGAATAAATGTGTACACATTATAGGAAGCAGATTTCTATTCAATATATTTGTGTCAATCATTTGTTTAATAAAGTTTCATTGAAAGGCCTATCCATACAGAGCTTGAACTCTCAGATATACAAAAAAGATAACTTAGCTTCTCAATTACCCAAATGAATTTCTATTTAAAAGACCAGTTTTGGGGCGCCTGGGTGGCTCAGTGGATTAAGCCGCTGCCTTCAGCTCTCGTCATGATCTCAGGGTCCTGGGATCGAGTCCCGCATTGGGCTCTCTGCTCAAGTGGAGAGCCTGCTTCCCTCTCTCTCTCTCTCTGCCTGCCTCTCTGCCTACTTGTGATATCTGTCTGTCAAATAAATAAATAAAATCTTAAAAAAAAAAAAGGCCAGTTTTGTAGAGAATGGAATATTAATTTGAGGTTTTCCCATATTCCCTGAAATTGTGTCTGAGTTCTAGTAGAATAAAGCACGGAGGGGATGTCTAGTCCTCAATGCGACTCCATGCATCCACGCAAAGATCTTCCCATTCTCAGTCTTGGCCATGAGCTATGTGGCTGCAGCACTGGCCCTTGCTGCAGCCCATGTGACCTCCTTGGCCTTTTGCACCACACCTGAACCATGTTAAAAGAAGGGGTCATAGGTCTCTCTTCTGCTTTTGTGCCATGGTGGACATGGGGATTTTACACAAGGAACCCAAGGATAAACTGGAAGACAGAGTATTTATTAGTTTTCCAGGACTGTCATAACAAATTACCATAACCTGGAGGGCTTAAAACAACAGAGATTGATTCCCTTACAAGCCAGGTGTGAGCAGGGCCGAACCTCCCAGAGGCTCAGAGGGAGGTTCGGCCTGTGCCTCTCTCCTAGCTCCTAGTGGCTGCCAGCGGTCCTTGGTGGGCTGAGGCTTGCAGCTCCAATCTCTGCCTACATCACCACATGGCCTCCCATTTTTTCCCTACTCTTGTCTGCATCTTTTCCTCTTCCTATGAGAATACATGTCCATGGACTTAGGGACCATCCAGATCTCACTTAATTACACCTGCAAAAATCCTTTTCCCAAATAAGGTCACAGTTAAAATTCCAGGTAGATACATATTTTGTGGAGCCACGATTCAGGTCGCTACAGAGTAGTTAAAATGTAAGAATTTTCTAACTGAGATTCTAGTATCCTGCATTATTTATACTGAAGGGTATGTGGCTGATGTTCAGTATTTTCCAAAGGAAAGATCTTGAAAGGCAGTGAAGATCGACTACCTGGTTGAAAGCTAGGGAATGAAATAAAAGAAGAAAAGTAGGGCCAGGGAACTTAGAAGAAAAACAACTTCAGAGGTTTCCTAAATCTTCCCTGATGCCCAATATATGTAATTTCTAAATATTTAACCATATGTCATAATTACTGTGGCCTGAGTCTTTCTACATACACAGCAAGGGACAGAAACTTGACCATGGCAAGACAGCCATTTCTCCTATGAGGCTCAGGAAGCAGACATTACAGTCCTACAGGTTCCCAGATACTTGTTTAAATAGTCTTTTGCCCTGCGGGCCAGGCCCTGGCCTGCCCTGCCCTGCCCCAAATCTGTTTTGTAATTGTGATCTGTTTTTTCTGCTTCCTAGGAAATTTCTCAAAGGTGTGGCCCTCAGCCTGATAGCAACAAAAGCTCTGGCTCCCTGAGAGCCCTTTGGTGAATGATAAAAATCTCGAAATATTTAGAGTGCAAAATGGCCTTATGGCAAGAGCCCCTTTACCCACGAGGAGACTAAGGTAGAACGCTGACAGTTTAACTCTTCTTGAAGGGTAGATAAAGCACATTATGTACAAATCGGGATGCTTTAGCTTGGAAATAATAGAAATTCTAACTTAAAATGGCCTAGAAATTAAAAAGAATTTAGTAGGTCTCACAAGCAGAAATCCAGATGTATAACGCATTTTAAACTCAGACTGATCAGGGCTCTGGTTCCATTTTTCTCCAATTCTTCTCTTCTCTTCTGCACGTTGGCTTAGACCTCAGGCTGGCTTTCTTTTTGGTAGCCAATGGCTACAGTTATTCTAGGCTTCCTATCAATGTTCCTACCACAATGCACAGAAGAGAAATTTTTTCTTCCTCTAAGCACTAGTAAAGACTTGGGAGTTTCAGTCTGCTTGGAATAATTCAAGCCACATGTCTTCCCCTGAACCAACAGGAAAGATTATTCTGACTGGCATTAGATTAACCAAGGCCCACCCTGAGCAGGAATGGGGCCAAGCCCCCAAACCAAATGTGGCTCCACCAGCAAGAAGAGATGGACCGGCTGTCAAAGAGGCAACACCCTACTGTTCCATTACTGTCCTTGCAACCAAAGCAGCTGATGTTCATTTCTAGGAATGTTTAGTCCTCTAGGTATTCATAAATGCTTTTTACAATTTTGAAAGGACATTTTACTTGAAAATCACACAGTTACGTAGTAAATCACAAAAGCATTTATTGCTGAGATAAAAATAATTAATCTAATGACCTGCGATCCTTTCAGAATTAATTTTCTCTGATCTGTGGCATAGTAATGATGAAGCCCCAGGTCCTCCGTGTTTAAGAATGTTTGTGATTAGGGGCGCCTGGGTGGCTCAGTGGGTTAAGCCTCTGCCTTCAGCTCAGGATCAAGCCCCACAACGGGCTCTCTGCTCAGCAGAGAGCCTGCTTCCCCCCTCTCTCTGCTCTCTCTGCCTGCCTCTACCTACTTGTGATCTCTCTCTTTCTGGCAAATAAATAAATAAAATATTTTTTTTTAAAAAAAAGAATGTGTGATTAAAGTGCCGTTTGCCCATAAAAACAAACATCTTGGGGCACCTGGGTGGCGCAGTGGGTTAAAGCCTCTGCCCTGGGATCAGGTCATGATCCCAGGGTCCTGGGATTGAGCCCCACCTCGGGCTCTCTGCTCAGTGGGGAGCCTGCTTCCTCCACCTACTTCCTCCTCTCTCTCTCTCTGCCTGCCTCTCTGCCTAATTGTGATGTCTGACAAATAAATAAATAAATCTTTAAAAAAGAAGTTTAAAAAAAGAACAAACATCTTGTTAAACTTGCCTCTAAGAGGTAACAGGATGAAAGAACAAAAACAGGTAAAAAAAATTAATCCAGTAAAGACATGAAAGAAAAGATAAAAAAGAAAGAAATCAAACTAGGTTTTTTTGGGGGGCCAAAAAAGATGATTTGATGGCTATTTTCAGATATCTATATATAGATGTATAGATAGACAGAAAGATAGATGACAGACAGATATCTCCCAAATGTTATCCTGGAAGTTTCTATGAGGGTGTTTTGGATGAGATTTACATTTAAATTGGTGGACTTTGAGTAAACCAGTTGCCCTCCATGTTTGGTTGGGTCTCATCCAATTAGTTAAAGGCCTGAATAGGGCAAAAGGGTCACATCCCAGGAACAAGAGAGAACTCTCCAGAACAACTTTCACTCTTCCTGGTTTTCAGCAGATGCCACTGGACTCAACCACAACTTGCTTAGTCTCCAGCCTTACTCATCAGATTTGGACTTGTCAAGTCTCCATAGTTGTGTGAGCCAGTTCCTTAAACTAAATCTCTTCCTATACATAGACACATCCTATTGGTTCTGCTTCCTTGGAGAACCCTGACATATACAGATGGTGATATGCCAAGTGTCCCCAGTAGAGATGAAGTTACAGTATTTGTCCTAAGAACTGGATTGCTCTGGTAATTATTCCTGCATAACAAACTACCTTAAAATTTAGTGACTTACTTTTTCTCAGAATTCTTGACAGCCAGGTGGTGGTTCTTCTGTTAGTATTTCTGGGGATCACTCAGATGGGCACTCTCAGCTGATCTGCTAGTGGCTGGACTTCTCTCTCCATATCCAGTGTCAGGGTCTCTCTCTCCACATTACCTTTCCATATGTTCCTCCAGTGGTCCCTGTTAAAGTAGTTTGACCTCTTACACAGAGGTGCAGGACATCTAAAAGGGTAAAGCAGAAACTGCAAGTTCTCCTTAAGGCTAAAGCCTAAAACTAGTATAATGTAAATTCCATCAGTTTATTGGTTAAAGCAAATTATAGGCCCAGCCATGATTTAAGAAAAGGGCACCTCCCAAGGCCTTTAAGGCAAGGTTTATGGAGAGCCATGATCTTATCTGACCAGCACCACGGCCTGAGTGTCCCATTCTGCAAATGTATCTTATCTATCCTTCAGCTCTATCACCACAGAAGAGATATTTTGGCTTCAAACAACAACATATCGTGGGTCAGTGAAAAAACCAGAGACTCAGTCTCACTAAATCCAGTGGTACTTGTGAATGCTCTCTTCTCATTAGACTTCGTTAGTATCTATTGTCCCTGTATGTATCATTTTACTCTCCTGCCCGGATTACTCTGGTGACTCTTATTACATGATTGATTATAACCAGATTCCCACTAAAAACAGGGAATGGAGGATTAAAGTAATTAACTTGATCCTTCAGGCAGGCTATTTCCTACATTAGGTATTAATGTCTTCGTTTTATCATTCAAGTAATCAGGTGAAAGTGGGAGCTTTGGAAACATTATCCTTAGATAGCCTTTTTTTGTCATTGGCTTCTGTAACCCAGCTCACCTGGCAGGTGTTGTCAGAGGAACCCCATGCAATGTTTAGTTCCCAGATAAACAAAGCCCATTTGAAGCACTGTGAGTGTCATCAGTTGCCCTTGCAAAAAGCATCTAGGAGCGCCTGGTAGCCAGGAGAAGCCAGGGAAGGGGATCTGAGGAGCACGCACTGGAGGTGGTGGGGTGGATTGCAGGCCCACCTATGAGATCACTGGGGTGCTCGACCTTCCTGACAACCTGGGTAGTGACACAAGAAATCCATACTCAACCAGAACCTTCTCCAAGATGCTGACTGAAAGCTGCCAGACTTGGCTACTTGGTTGTGCCTCTGACAGCCCAAGAAAGTCAGTCACGCCTTGAGGAATACATTTCAAGTCCATTCCCTGGCTCCTGGCAGAAGGAAAGTCTAAATTTAGATTTCTGACCAAATGGTTTCAGACACAATGGTCTTACTTGACACAAAATAAACAGGTTTTCAGGAGAGAGGGGCCAGTTCCTCACTCATGGATGTATTCACCACATGGGAGTGGACACATGCTGAGCTTACGTGCCAGGCTCCGTGGAAGAGGAAGGGGAGGTCACACAGGAATAAAGGCAACCCTGCTTGGAGAAGCCCTCAGTCCAACAGATGTGGATGCTACCTCCACGGCCTAGGTCCTACCTTGCTTTGTGGTCACAGAGGAGGTCAAATGTGTTGGGAGATCACACTGAAGACAAGAAGATGAAACTGAAAAAATCAATAGTGGGCAAAGCTGTGGGCAGAATAAGGCCTCACAATATGGCTGGGTGAGGGAAACTAGGACCCTGCTCATGTCCTATAGTCCCTCACCTTCTTGTCTCACCTGACCCTCCTGGAATTTCTGTGCAGGGAGCATTACTGTCTCATATGCTGATGAGGACACTGAGACCAGAGAGGTGAAGTGACTGGCTTCAGATCACACAGCCCATTCAAGGCAGGACTGTACCCCGGGCACAGCACTCAGGCCACAGAGATCCTGACTCAGGGGAGACTGGGAGGAGGAATGTCAGTCTTCTCACCCAGAACAGGCATCCTGCCAAGTCCAAAAAGCAAAGAGCCTTGAGTGGAAGACAGTCTGAAGGTGAAAGCAACCCATAGGCCATCTGCCCAAGGGAAGACAGCACAGCCTCTGATCTGGGGACAGCGGCCTTTCCGTTCCCAGACAACAGCACCTGCTCGTCTGATCAATCACCAGGCAGAGGAAAAACCAACACCTGACACACCACATCTTTCTGAAGCTCTTCCCAGACACAGCACCCATGGCAACCAAACAGAGGACCAACAGCACCGTCCTTAATATGCTGAAGAATCCCACGGAACAGAGGCAGAGAAAGGACAGGAGTGGGACCACCCACCTAACTGAGCACTTACTGTGCACCAGGAACCCCACAAGCATTTGCTGTGGGTTACCTAATCTTTCCACAGTCCCAGGAGGAAATACCATTACTATTCCCACACCCCTGCTATAACCTGCCCATTTCACTTCCCTTTCAGACACTCAAGTAACACAACCCCTCTGGAGAGCCCAGCAACTGACGAGTGAATGACACAACAGAATATAAGCTCCAAGAACCCAAAATTTGTAGTCTGTTTTGCTCAAGCTTCCCAAGCATCTAGGACATTGCTGAGCACATGGGAGACTTTTAATAAATATTTGTTGAGTGAAGTAAAGAACCATAAAACCATCCTAAGATGCAAATGCTGAGTTGGCCAAGCAATTTGCTCCCACATGTCGGCCTTACAGATTGAAATTCAGATTGTTCCTTACTAAGGCCTAACAGTAAAGTCCCTTAATGATGTACTTCTCCCTATGATATGATTGGTGAATGAGCCCCGTCCTCCGCCTCAGCCCTCATTCACAGGGAGAAGGTTAGGGGAGGAAGGTGTACTTATTTGCTCCAGAGAGCTGTTGGCCTGAGATGGACATGGTCTGGCTGGACTCTTACGGCTCCACCCGCTGCCCCAGGGTCGGCTCTGGTCTCATCTTAGATTTGTCCCAGTGACAGTGAGTGTAGAATTGGCTTGAACTATAGTATCTGGCCCCGGAGCAGTAAGAGGGTTTCTCCCACACTGGCATTTCGCTAGAACCACACAATCCGTCAAGTGAGTTTGTTTTGCTCTCTAGATAAATACGGAGCCAAAGGGTGTTTTTCTGACTGTGAATTCTTGGCATTTCTTTTTTTTGGGGCTTCTAAATAGGCGAAGTTAACACTGCCAGAGTCTTCTCTTGTACTGCTCAGGGCTGTTTAATGAATAACATAATCACGGATCCTGGTGGTAAAAAGGGCTCAGAAGTCACCTGGCGCAGGGGTTTTCAAACATATTAGGCAAGGGAATCCTTCTTTCAAATATAAGCTTACCCTCAAATTTAGCACAGCATATTACCGATCATATCATATTCTACATCACATGTTATAGCATATTATTTGAGAAAGCTGGCAGCTCTAAGGAGGGAGTCAGCAGGCCACAGGGTCCCCATCCCTAAGCCTTCTCTTACCTTCCTTCTGGCGACCATGAGGGTTCCAGAAACACCAATCTAACTTCACCCCTCCCCGCAGTGACGGGAAACAGATGGGCTGGCCACTGAAGGGACTCGCCTAAAGCCTCACACCGAGGTAACGGGGACACGGCTGGGGCTCAGAGGTGGGCAGGCGCCTGCGCAAACCCACGCGACAGTGCAGCGCCTGCGCAAACCCGCTAGAGCCCAGCGCCTGCGCAGATTTACTTCCTAGCCCTCCTACGGGAAAGAACTGCTGTCCTGGCTGGACAAGTGCGGGGGTGGGGGGGTTCGCCTTGCCCCAAAGTCCCTTCTTAGGTTAAGGGTGTTACTTATGGAAGATGATAGAGGCTGCTTTAATGTAGAATCTTAAGACAGAGTGCCCCCAATTCCGTCCTACTTTAGATATCTGAAAGGCAACAAAGCACTCACTGGCCTTAACCTCCCGTGTCTCAAGGAAACTTCAGTCCTCAAAATGTACTCTTTAATGGCAAAGAATAGACAAACACGAGCAAGGCCTCGGTCTCCCTCTTTTAGTTATCAGGAATGAGACCCTGGGAGTCACTTAGGGAATAGGTTCTTGTAGGGGACCCCTTCTGGGCTAACCCAGTGCAGCCACGCAGGCACGGGGTCGTCCTCCCTGTAAACGCACCATGTGACTCTGGTCTTGAAGCTTCCTCCAGCTCACAGATGCTAAGAGCTTAACAGACGAAGAATTACTTCTCCCTGAGGTGGAGTCCCTCCCCATACTATCTCCTACAAGGCAGGGAAAGAAGTGTAACCCGATGAGCCCTGGCCCGAAGTCAGGGCCAAGTGCACTCCCCTTGAGAAGAAATGCTGTGACTAACACAAAAACACTACAGAAATGCCTCTAACCCCCAGATAGACTTGCTTCAATAGGTCTTTCTTTTGCTCACCTTCTCAATTACCTTTCTCCTTAGCTTAAACTCCTTTAAAAAAGCTGTCCATGTACAACTGAAGCCCTACATTTTTCCTTAGGCTTCTCTCCTATCTGCCTTGTCTCAGCTGATAGCCTGGTGCCAGAGACTGAAATGGGATGCTCCCCTCCTGCACCCTCCCCTTTCTACCCTGTACCCCACCCCCAATCTCCTCTCCCTTCCTGCACCCTTCCCCAACCTCCCTGTACCCTCCTCCTTCCTTTCTGCACCTCCCCTGCCTCCCGTATCCCCCTCCCTCCCTGCACCCTGCCCTCTTCCCTTATCCTCCCTCTCCTTCTGTGTACCCTTCCCCTCCTTCTCACACCCTCCCCTACTCTTGCACCCTCACCCTCCCCCCTTTGCACCCCTAAGGAAAGTCACATGAGGAGTGTTTGGCTGGAACACTCAGTGGTGCTCAGAAATCCTAAACACTGTGGCCTTTGCAGTGCCTGCCAGGGAGAACAGGGAGTCCTCTCTCAGGCCAGACTCAAACAGGCAAGATGGAAGAAGCCTTATTAGGTCATTCAGCCCAAGAACGGGGTGAGTCTCTCTCTTCTACTTGCCAGCTCACAAGAATGAAACTCCTGACCCGGACATCTGCGTCCCTCTGCTACTAACTCCCCTGTCTACTGGCTGCCCCCCACTCCCCTCCAAACCTGGGAGGAAGGCACAAGGAGCCCACTTCTCCCCCAGAGACCCCGTGGTTCTGCTCTCCCCCCACCCCAGGCTTGCTATACGCATTCAGCAACTTCTAACATGCTGTATCATGTCCCTATTTGTTATGTTTGATGTTTGTCCCCTGCCTTCCTGCACTAAATCATAACTCCTTGAGGAAGGGATTGGTTGTTTGGTTCATGCATACATCTCAAGTGCAATTTCGATAAATATTTATTGAATGGATTTGTTGTGCACAGATGACCCTCAGCACACAGTCACTTGCCATGTGTCCTGTGCTTCTTTTTCTCAGTTATTTCTACAGATAAATCACTTTATGTTCACACGCAGAGAGAGCACGAGGAGGTTTTCCTCGTCATTCCCCATTCTCCCTCCATCTTCTTGGGGAAAGTGGGCTGCTCTGAGTCAATCCTCACTCACCGACCATGAGCAGGTGTATTTCCAAAGCCTGTAGAACATTCTCACATTTCACAGAGGACCAGAAAACAATGGCAACCCAGCAGCCCTGAGAGCCCCTATTCAGTCCTGGCCCTCACCTCCCATCCCAGCACTCGGGTTCTTTCTACTGTGACCTCCCAGCTACCAAGACTGCTCCCAAGGTAGAATCTTACAAACACCATACTGAGGTGTGAATGCTGAGTGAGGCTCGACATCTTTCCTCTCCATGAGCAGCTGTACTTCCAAAAGGCAAGTTCAAGTCAAAGGAGTACAGACCTGCTGGTAACCTGTCAGCATCTAAAAGAGGGCTGAGGGCTGGCCCACCCGACAGCCAGGATCTCTGATCTCTGAAACCCGTAGGCTTCCAGTACTGCGCCTCCTCTTTTAAAATACTGATTTATGTTTTCTGATTATAAAATAATGCACACTTGTAGAAAATTTCAAGTTCTGAAACTGTCATTAAAAACATGTCTTCTCAGCACACATGTTAATATGAAGCAATCTTACCTCTGGCCTTGGTCAGTGGGGGAGGAGAATTGTTATCTTGCCGAGCCCTGTTGCAATTAGCAACCATTTCCTATTGGTGCAAACTCTGTCCATTCCTTTTCAAAAGTAATTGAATTGAGGGGTTCCTGGGTGGGTCAGTGGGTTAAAGCCTCTGCCTTCAGTTTGGGTCATGATCCCAGAGCCCCCATGGGCTCTCTGCTCAGCAGGGAGTCTACTTCCCCACCCCCGTCTCTCTCTGCCTACTTGTGATCTCTGTCTGTCAAATAAATAAATAAAAATCTTTTTTAAAAAGTAATATTTTGTATAAGATACAGTGAAGCACGAAGGGGACTCAATGTTTTTCCATACCTCCTGTCATCTGTGAACAGAAGTTACTTCTGCTGAGTACAGCTGCCTCCTGTGCCCGCCTCTCCTGAGGCTCCCTGGCTATGGGACAGGGAGTATTTCTGTACAAAGCTGTTTAAAAAAAAGCAATTCATTGAGTTAAAAAAAAAAAAAGAACACTGAAAGCATCTGCTAGCTCACCATTCATAGATAATTTTACACATATTTAAAATTTTTTCTTTCTCTTCCTTTAATCCAACCGTTACCATTTTTTTTATTTTTCCCCTTAGGGAAAATAAAATGATAGCCCATCTTTCTCATTCAGGGGGCTCACAGCTAACTCCCAGATTTCCTGAAGAAGTATGGAAGATTGATGAAAGAGCATGAAAGATGGTACGGGTCCTTGGGGACTGAGCTTGAATGAACATGGCTTCCTCTATGGCTCAGAACAAGCACTGAATTCATGTTGTGCACTGACAACATGGCATGGCCAGTCCATGGGAAAATGTGCAACATGGGCCATGTGTGATTTCAACAATTATGAAAGGTCTCCTCCTCAACTTAGATTTATTTTCTATCCGTTTGCTAATACCTAAAATTCCACAGCGAGAACTGTATTCTTGAACCCCAAACTCTATTTACATGTGACCAAACTGAAATCCCAGAAGGGTGAAGTGACTCCAAAGGCTTTGTGATGTGTTCAAGTGCCTATTTCCAGGGAAGAGAAATACCGGGAGTTATTGGTAGTAAACACACACTAAGCCCAATGACTGTGAATGGGTTTTTCCTAAGCACTGAAAGATGCCAGGAAGGGGAAACATTTGAGGGCACAGAAGCCCAGGAGAATTGGGTGGGGGACATAACCAAAGAAGTAAATCTGGAAGAACGGAAAGACTGAAGACACTACAATCTAACTTTGTTTCCCTGCTTCTAGCTTATTCGTATTTGAAAGGAACACACTTTAAGAGCCTTGCTCCAGTTCTGGCCCTAGCTAACAATGTGAGCACAATATGTAAGGTAAAAGGATTGGCCCAGGATCAGTGGTTCTTCGGGTAACTGAGAAAATACAGATGCCTAGGCCCTTCCCCCAGAAATTCTTATGCAGGTGGTCTGACTTACAGCCCAGGCATTTGGCTTTGTTTGTGGTTTTTGTTTTTTTCCCCCTCCCCCAAAGCTTCCCAAGCAGATTCTAAGATGCAGGAAGGTTATTTCCAAAGTCCGTTTTTAGTTTTAACTTCAGACTCTGTATAATATAGGAGCCAAAAAGCCTTGAATCTGTTCACTTGCAACTGCCAGGAGAGGGGCCCCGTCCACTAAACACATGTCTGGCTTCACAGCCACACACAGTGGGGTCTGCACTCAGAGACCTGGATGTTTCCAAAATGCCACATCACAAGACAACTTCCAAAGACAAAACCTACTGTGAATTGTTCTCTCTTCATTACTCGAAGGGTGAAAAAAAAGGTAAGGCAGGAGTGTCCCTCAGGTCATGGTTTAAATTCTTGATCTACCTTTTGAAAAGACTGAAGCTATTTCCCTATTAGTACTTACCTGAAACTCATTGATTACGTCAAACTCTCTGTGTAGCATCTCTGAGATTGTTTCTTTTCTAGTAGGAGTTCTAAAACATGGAGAACCTGGGCTGCCTGGGTGGCTCAGTAGGTTAAATGTCTGACTCTTGATTTCAGCTCAGGTCATGATCTCTGGGTCCTGTTCAGCAGGGAGCGTCTGCTTGAGGATTCTGTCTGCCTCTGGCCCTCCCACACTCACTCATGTTCTCTCCATCACTCTCTAAAAATAAATAAATAAACCAATCAATCAATCAAGCTTTTTTGAAAAGGGAGAATCCATTTTACATGAAAAAAATTTGGAGCTGAAAGCCAGTGCAATTGTACTTTGTCATGTTTCCAAGCATTATACACCTGACTTTGATGTCTTGATATCAGGTAATGAAGACCACAGGCTTCTGGCTTCACCTTAGCTTGGGGAACAGAAGAAGCAAGAGCATGAGCATAATGGACTGACCTTCCTGATAACCCCTGCAAATTTGTCATAGCATGTGTTACCCAGAGCTACAGTGACACATATATATACACAATTAGGGAAAGGGAGTTGTGTTCTCAGGAAAGTCAGCATCGTGAGTACTAGGGAATTTTTTATGCAACTCCATGGGCCCAGAAACACCCAAGAGCTTTCTCAAGTTCATGCAAACGTATACAGTCTCCTGCTGCCTCAGAAAGTGTCCATTTCACAGTAATTAGTGTCTTAGCCTGAGGACATGTGCATCTATGATTGTTATTCTCCCATCCCTTAAGTACCACTCCTTTGGCAAACTACCACTTATGACCTCAAGCTCCATCTGATTTTCATCAAATGTGCTCTCTGCGGTGAAAAGGAAAGCCAAGTCACATGTTTACAAGGTCAGCACAGACACATCTTTGCAGGTGCCACATTGTGTATATGAAAAATAATAGAGGTACAATTTCTAGAAAACGGCCCGTTTTAATAGCCACTGTGAGTTTTATGGAGGAATGAGTAGAAGAAGTCAGCCTCTCGGCCATCACGGCATCTCATCAGCTATAAATAGGAGACCTTGAGCCGTGCAGATGTTTGAAACATACAAAGGATCACAATCCAGGAAAAATGAATAAGGATGTGGACTTTCTGCACACCTGACCATATGGAAAGTGAGTTAATTTTATTCCAATTGCATTACAGTCAAATGAGAGATTGCCTCTGCCAATGTGAAAAGCCAGAACCTCAGTCTGGGTGCAACAAAGCTATTGATTTATTACAAACCTTCAAAATGTTGGAGGGGGGGAGTAATTCAATTCTGGGACCAGAGCCATTCTTTTGTTACTAGAGGGGCAGGAGACGGCGGCCAGCATGGTCTAATTTGATGAGCATCACAGCCTGCCACAGTGCTTGAAATTTCCACCATCAGGGAATCCTCCATTTTGTTCAAATACCATATCTCCCTGGATTCCGAAAACTTCCTGCACAATATGCCTAGGAGAATACTTCCATGGACAGAAAGCTAGTTACTATATGATATTAATTTTGGAGAATTCTTTCCTGTATAGAGGTGAAGACTTTCCTGTTACTCCCATTCATTCATTCATCCTAATCTTTCCTTTCCTTGAGTACCATGGAATAAATCTATGACCCTTTCCCCATAATGACCCTTCTAATGTTAGAGCACAGTGAGGTGAGCAAGCCGCCACTAAGACTTCTTGTTTCAGACTCAAACCTCAGAGCTTCCTCAACAAACTCAAAACGACGGCGTTTCCAGAGTCATCCTCACTTTGAGTCCCCTCTCCCTGCACCTGATCAATGAAATATGAAGCCAGAATACCAGGAGCAGTCCTCCAGAATCAGTCTGCCCAGAGCAGACTGTGGCAAACTGCCACCACTTCCATAGATGTATTTGCTTTATTTCTCTCAATGCATTCTAAGATCATGTTGTTATTTGGGGTAATTATATTGAGGGTTCAGACAGAGCTCGCGGTAACTAAAAACCCCTCCGATTCTTCTCATGAATTCCTATCATGCCAGGTCTGCTTCAATCTGAACATGCAAATATATAACTTTTATATAAATAATACATAATAGTCATCTCAATTAAACTTCTTTTGTTGTTATGGTCAAGATCCCTGTGAATAAGATCCCTTATTCAGCCTATCAGTCAGTGATCTGCTCCCCCTACCCCCAGCTGTCATCAGTAAAGTGATTTAAAAAAAAAAAAAAGTTTTGGTTTTCTGATCCAACCTGTCAATAAAAACGAGAAACCCAAACAGTGACCAACAGAGAGCCACCTTTGGGTACAAGGATCTAATAGTCAAATATAGGCCAGATATAAACCTACTTGTGGACATAGTCACCTAGTATATGTTTCCCTAGCTCACTCACGAAAGACATCACAAGGAGTTTTTTGGATTCTGTGCTGAATCCAAGTATGGGATACAAAGGTTTTGCATTCCCTTAGTCTTTCACTCTCTTTGGCTTTAAATTTCTCTTAGTTTTCTTAGCAAAAGAATAAAAACTATAATTAAAAACCTCAGTCCTTAGTAGGAACTGGGTTACATTAGCCAAGTGAATTTGTAGGTAGCCTTTGTGCATGTTAATGGGGATGGGAAGAACCTTTATAAAGCTTATTAGATGGTAAACTAGATTCAGGTAGGATTGGGAGAGCATCCTTTTTTTTTTTCAAAGATTTTATTTATTTATTTGGCAGAGAGAGATCACAAGCAGGCAGAGAGGCAGGCAGAGAGAAAGAGAAAGAAGCAGGCTTCCGGCTGAGCAGAGAGCCCGATGCGGGGCTCGATCCCAGGACCCTGAGATCATGACCTGAGCCGAAGGCAGCGGCTCAACCCACTGAGCCACCCAGGCGCCCCGTGGGAGAGCATCCTAACAAGATTATCGTGTTTTGTAGTTGGAATGTTAAAGTAATTGATGTGCCCCTTCCAGAACCTAAGTGGTCAATAACAGTGGAAGTAACGATAAGAATCAGTGAGCAAAAATACGACTCTGAGGCCAAGTTGGCTGATGATAAATCTGTAGGAGATGACAGAGGTTGGCCAGAGCAAGATGGGAGGGAAGAGGCAATAGCAGACTCTGGACTCTGGGCTGTTCCCACAGAAAGAAACTGTGCCCTAGCTTCATGGAAGAGGGAAGTGTAGTTTTTAAGATTAGCCTCCCCTTGTCTGGAATCCATACCTGCCATGTAACTTGGTAATAACTTGTTTTTCCATGTAACTGCTCCGTTCATGCTGACATAGTTCCCTCCATCTGTATGGTAGAAGTTACACATCTTACTACAAAATAATAAGCTGTCTGGCCTATAATGTAGGGGAAAAAATAGATTTCTCTTAACTTTCTTTGCCTTTCTCATTGAACAAGTGAACAGATTTCCCTATTCCATAGAGCTTTCAGGAGCAGCAGAGCCGATCAACAGTACCACACACTATCACCCAGAACAGGTCATTCTTGACATTTCTCACTGGAATGTGGCTAAGAAGACTATTTGGGCTGTTGATTTTCATGAGCCTCAGCTCATTCTAGGTTCTCCTGACATTATTCCTGCCATGCTGTGTAATTTTGAGTCTCTCTTCTTGGACTAGGAACTTCCTTCCCTCCCATGCTCTTTGAAAATGTGGGCTTCTTGGATAATTTGCCATGCAGCCATACCACATCTGTCACTGGGTCACTCCCACAGGGATTATGTCACTCATGGGGAGGATTTCTGATCAATACCACCGCAGATCTAGGCAGGAAGGAACCACCTCTGGAACCCCATGTTGCAGAGAATTAGCCTTACCTA
This sequence comes from Neogale vison, assembly GCF_020171115.1. Classification (NCBI taxonomy): domain Eukaryota; kingdom Metazoa; phylum Chordata; class Mammalia; order Carnivora; family Mustelidae; genus Neogale; species Neogale vison. The sequence goes on along the minus strand of NC_058102.1, from coordinate 118,970,202 downwards.
AAGAAAGGTCTGGCTTTTGTCCTTGGCTCCTGGGAGGTGATGTCTAGGCCTCTGGAATGTCCTGCCTACTAAAAGGGCTTTTGTTTGCATGGAGGCTTTGGCTACTGTACATCATATGATTTATGATGGGACACACCATATCAGTTCCAACCTACAAAGGTATGAGACCATGCCTCCAAGAGGGATTGCAGAATGAAGGTCAACCACGTAGGCAGTATGTGACCAAGTGTCATCAGAATTGTACATCTGAGACTCCCGTGGGCTTCCCCATTGGCAATGCTCTGTGCCTATTTTCATGGCCAAGAGGAGGTCATGTTATCCATAATTCCATGGTCATGCCATCCATGACTCCACAGACAAAGGCTGTGTGTAGAACAAAGGCCAGGTCTCCTGACACCACCAGATTCTGATGTGGAATTCCAAATAACAGAGAATTGTGAGTTTGAACTTGGCCTTCAAGATTCTTATGAAGGAAAAAAATAAGAGTTAAAAAAAAAAAGATTCTTATGAAGGTATTTTTTTTTTCAAAATGGCAAGATAGAACATATTTTATTTAATTGAATCGGTTGTTAGCCTGATTTATTGCCTTTAAGTATCTAGACATATGGTATGTGGGTCTCTATTTGTACTCTTTCCCCAGGCTCTGAAATACTAGGAGCCAACCGATTGCTCATTGTCAGATTTTTCTTTTTAGAGGCTCCTTCCTGATGATAGTATCTTTTAAGAAAGGCTGCTAAAAGTTAACAAAACATTACATCTAAATCTTCTCAGAAATATCTTGAAATACATGTAGCAGGCTGTTAAAATAGGTTTTCACTTGTCTCATTGTCTGCTGAAGTTCCAAAAGAATGAGAATAAAATAGTAAATGCTAACTGTTCCCACAACCCTAAGTGAAGTGCTAGACCACCGTTTCAGGTGTCTATTGCTGCCTCCCTAAAACTGAGTGTACTAAACTTAGTGCATTAAGAACAACAAAATCTTTGGGTCTGACGTTTGTACAAGGCATGGAAGGAAAGGCTTGCCTTGGCCACTAACATCTAGGTTTCAGCAGGAAGCTGAAGTCCAAAATGGCAGCCAGAGGGCTGATTGAGAGGGCTCAACAGGGGTCACGTGACTGGGGTCTTGCTTTGTCTATGAGTTTAGTTACTCAGTGCTACTTTGTGTGCCCTATCCACATGGCTGGCTTGGGCTTCCTCACGGTGGACCTGGTAGCAAGCCTTCCTACGTGGTTTCTGATTTCCTCCTGGAAAGAAAGAAGATGTGAGGTCTTTTAAAGCCTCCTCCTTAAAGCATCACTTCCACCATGCTGAGGCACATCACAGGGCCAGGCTAGGTCAGAAGACATGGGCCAGGTTGGAAGACACTCCTTTCTTGAGGAGTGGATCAGGATGCATGTCCAGGGAAGGAGGGAAGTGATGGCGGCCACCATTGGAGACAACACGTGACAATTACCTATGCACAAGAGACTACAGACCCTGTGCAGTCCCTAGCTCTGTACCCACCAAGGGTTTACCATGTTTGAGGTCAGAAATCAGAAAGAGTTTCTTCTGAAAAAGTTGTCGGAATGCTGAGGCGCTTGTCTTTCTGTGCTTCTCCTTCACCTCAAGCTATTTAGGAGAGACCTCAAGGGAACGTCATGGTTTGATTCATTTTCCCAGGCTTGACTTCAGCATTCCCCCCAAACACACCTTCTGGTATTTACCCTCTAGCTGCATCACCAGGGGTAAGAGTCACCAGCCTCTGGTACACCATGTTCATAGCGGCACCGCTCACAACAGCCAAAAGGCAGAAGCAACCCCAATATGTATTGGAAGGTTGAATAAACAAAATGTAGCGTATGCACACAGGGAACTATTACTCAGACTTAAAAAGGAAAGAAATTCTGACACATGCTATAATGTGGATGAACCTAGAAGACATTACACTAAGTGCAATGAGCCAAACACTAAAGGACCCATATTATACAATTCTACCGATAGGAGGTACCTAGAATAGTCACAATCATAGTGGTAGAAAAAGAATGGTGGTTGCCTGGGCCAGGGGGTGGGGGAAATGGGGAGTTAATATCTGATGAGCACAGAGTTTCAACTGGGGAAAAGGAAAAGTTCTGGAAATGGATGATGGTGATGGTTTCAGAGCAGTGTGAATGTACTTAATGCCACCCCAGAACAGGACACCCCCAAATGGCTACAAAGTTATATTTTACATTCATTTTTAAAAAGCAGCACTCTCTCTGGAGAAGAGAGACCAGGCCCCTAGCAGGAGGGACATCAATGCAACTTCCCTGTGGAGAAGGATGGGCCAAGAGTGGTTAGCTCTGGACCTGTTTTGTGATCTGCTTTGTAAAACCACCAGCGTCCTCTACCAAAAGCTGTCTAAGCTGATAACAAGGTAGGAAGGTAGGCTGGCGTCCTCAGCCAGCCCACGGGATGGGACGGAGCTGAGGGAGGAAAGTGTTGAGCTGACTGGTGTAAGTGGCCTTCCATGGGAGGCCAACAGTTACAGTCAACCATTCAGAAGGATCATGTGATTGGCTATAAGGCAGGCTGTTTCTCTCCACGAGGTCTGTATTAATCACCTTTCCCTTCCAACATGCTGTATAACAAATAGTCCCCAAATTCCATAGCTTACAAACTTTAACTTTTTTGGTTTATGGGTCTGCAGGTTGGCTGGGGCACTTCTGCTTCAGGCTCAAAGTTGGGCCAAGGTCTGTTCCTCCTGTATTTCATTCTGGAAGCAGAGTACAAAAGAGCAAACCAAATCACAAGCCCACATTTAAAGAGTCTGCTCGTACTGTCTTCCCTCCTAGTCCATCAGCCAAAGCAGGTTGGTTGCCCCATCCCAGCACTAATGCGGAAGGGATGTATACTCTGCTGACACTATAAATTCCCATGAAAATGCATAGAAACAGAATTAGGCTCAATGAAGACTTGGCATGACAACCCAGCGCACCACAGGGGACCCACGGTAGGATGGGTAAGACCCAAAGAACAGGAACATTGAGGCTGATCCCATTAAAGACAGAGAAAAAGCGCAGAGAGAGCTTGCTTGGCCAGGCGGGGGGTAGGTTGTGAAGGGGCCAACAGGGGCTCACAAGCTTGAGTGAGGGGCCCAAGCAGGGATTTCGAGTTGAGCTCTGCCAGACCACAAAACTAAGCCAGATTCAAAGACAACTGAGAATGAAAACTCCAAGAACAGGATTTGTCTCACCACCAAAGTTGGAAACGGGCTTGGAAGCACGTGGTGTGTGCTGGGGTTGTTGGCAGCCCACGTGTAGAGCTACCCAAGGAGTCCAGAGCTGTGGGGCTGAGCCTTCGCCATTATTGCAGCTGGAAGCTGGGGAGCGCTCCCCAGCACGCAAGGTCTTATTTATGTAACATAAATTTCCTGTTCTATACTTATGTTTTTATTTCTTGGTGCGTAATTAGACCTGAGGGAAATGTCAGTGCAAAGGGCCGGGCCGTGGCCTTTCCCTAGGGTGCAGCTCATTTTATGAGGAGAGCTGTGAAGAGCCACAAGTCACGCCCATGGCCCGTAGCACACCTGCTCTCTGGATGGAGAGAGCCCTGAGAGCTGGGGCAGGGCCTGCCTGGCGGGAGGGGCTCAGAGCCCACTGACATCTGCCCCTCGGGCGTCTGTGAAGGTTCCATGTGACACGTATATCCCCTCACTTTTTATCTCCACCAGTGCTCTGGGATTTCATTCCTTGCTCAGTGCAAGGATTTCATTATTTTTCGAAGCTCTGATTGTAACTCTTGTTCCATGCTGTCCATGCCCAACATCCCTTCCTTCCTTTGCTATTTAAGGTGGCATGTGAATGTGCCTGCCCCATTGGATGGGCATGGCCAGGGCACCATGGTTCTCATACTCGCTGGGCGCTCGGCTCTGGTGCCCTTGCACACGGATGGGCGGCAGATGTCCAGGCCTGCCCAAGGCTCATGCTTCCAGAGAGCACCACCTGTGCACCCCCAGCCCATCCTCTCACAAGCTCACTGATTCTGGGGCTGGCCAGAGGGAAGACGTTCAGATGTGCAGATTTGGTGAAGGGATTGCAGGTTTTGGGGGCTGAAGACTCAGCAGGCAGAGGCCACAAGGGTCCCAAGTTTGGAGCCACTTCTGGGAGTCCATGAATGTTCAGGCCGGACATGGGTGGAGTTTGAGGGAGGGGAAATTCAAGGGTACCATGGTTGTGGTCAGGGACAAAGGAGAGAAAGTGACATTCTTTCCCATGTCACTCTTTGCCTGGGCTCAGCCTTCACTGCATTCCTCCACACCCCACTTCCCCAACATTGGAAAGAATGGGTGCTATGAGGCTTAGTATGTGGGCCAACAGTAGCTGACCTTGCACGGGGTCTTCAGACCACTGCACTTGGCCCTGGAAGGCTGCAGGAAAGAAGAGGGGGCTTTTGAAAGTTGTATTTTCGAGAAATGAGGGAGCTGTGTGTGAGTGCTAACTGACTGAAGCCACGCTTGTCCCTGCTCCCTCTTGCCTTCACTAGCAACACTCCTGGAGTCTTCTTCCAGCCCATGGTGGCTTTGAACATGGCTCCCAGTTTCTTGACTTGCCTCTCCTTGGACCTAGGCCAGGCAGTACCATGGTGAGAGGGAGGCCAGGTAGGGCCTGGGCTTGGGTGTAAAAGTCACACAGATCCCTGGGTCTCCTACGGGGCTCTGCAGCTGAAACCCCACTAAGTTTGGCTCTCCAGCTGTCCCCAACCTGTGCCAGACATACAGGACCATGACTGAGCCATCTTGGACTGCATCCATCTGCCGCCACTCGCTCAACCCCCAGGCCCTTGAGTGACTGTGTCTTTGGAGTCAACCCAGCCCAGGCCCTCCCCCCACTCCCCCACAACCTGGCACCAAGGAGCAGGGACAAGTCAGCCCCCCTGGGGCCCATCCCAATTCCCTTCCCCCAACCTGCAAAGGGCATCCAATGGCTGTTTCACACCGATTAGTAACTGGAACACTGCCTTGGCATCCGTGCTTAAAGGATTAACAGGGAGTGCTTCCCTGATGAACTGAGGGTTAAGAAACAAGAACGAGGATTTGCCCTAGTGAACAGCCAGGTACGCACATCCTGGAGGGCGTGGCTTCAGGTTGGACAAACCCAGTCCACGGCCAGCTGCTTGTTGCACTACCGGTTTTGTTTTCAAGAGAGCATTCATTTCTCCTGCCCTCGCCTGCAACACCAGGTCCAAAACAGGGGCTGGGTTGGTGGTGGCCAATTCCGCTTTGTTATGGTTGTTTTCTAGAGCTTCCAGGAGATGCAATGGGGGGCCTAGCCTCCTGCTACTAGTAAAGGAATCACTCCCTATCATTTTTTCAAGGATGGGGGGAAGGGGTAAGGAAAACCACAATATGAGGAATTTACAGGGCAACCCCTGGGGTCACCTTGGATTCCCTGTAGGGGACGGAGAGACCCCTCTTACTACTGATTGGTTTTTTCCAAGGGGAGGGAGAAAATACACAACTTGAGGAGCTCATGGTGCCCTAAGCAGTCATTTTGCACTTGGAATTGATTCAATACACAATATAGAGCTTTAAGTGGCTCAGGAGTGCGTGTGAAGGGAAGTGAACACAATCTCATCTCTCTCCAGATTAGGGATTTCATTCACATGGCTGGTTTCCGTGATTCAATCCTGAGGCCAGGTTGTATAATATTTGATTTAGACTTGAGTTGTCAGAGACCACACCACATATGGAGCCCCAAGGTTGGGACTCTGAGGTCTTCGCAAGTGCTAGACTAAAACTCTAGCTCATTCACAATAAAGGGAATTCACCAGAGGGACTTGGACCTAGAACTTGGTGACAGTTTAACCTGCTAAAAAATGAGTAAAGGCAATTCAGATGATAGGAATACACCTTATTTAACCCTTCATGAAGCAGGTGGTCTCCATTCCCAAGAGTCCAGAGAACACCAAAATGAGGTAGAAGGCAGGAAAACTTCTACAGAATGAAGAATAAGGAATAAGGAAGAGAAAGAAAGTGAATAGGAAACAGGAAATAAGGATAGAGCCCAGAGCTGGTGTGGCATTTTTGGGGATTAGCTAACTGGATATATGGAGTTTCTGGTCAAGGGGAACTTTCACAGAGACATGAGAGTTCTACAAGTTTTCTGTTTGCTGACACGGCATCCCTGGCAGAGCAGTTGCATCTTGTGCCTAGAAACTTATTTCAACAAACCCGATTATGCCACTCACACAAACTCACTTAAGTGGCTTCCCATCTTTTCATCTCTGTCTCTTTGTCCCCCCCACCTCCACCAAAAGAGGTATCGTGATTCAAATTTCAGAGATGCTCCTGGGTTGTGAAGAACTTCCTTGGTCTATCTTGTGTCAATGACTAGCCCTTAAATAGAGGAAGGCATAGCATCTTGAGTAACCGTCTTCTCCGGGGGCACCTGGGTAGCTCAGTTGGTTAAGTGTCTGTCTGCCTTTGGTTCAAGTCGTCTCAGGGTCCTGGGATCAAGTCCTGCATTGGGTTCTCTGCTCAGTGGAGAGTCCGCTTCTCCTTCTCCCTCTGCAGCTCCCCCTGCCTGTGTTCTCTCATGCTTTCTCTCTCTGTCAAATAAATAAATTAAATCTTAAACAAAAACAAAAACAAAAACAAACAAAAAAACACAATCTCCCCAAACCCATCTCATTTAAGGCTGCATACTGAAGGAAGACACCTTTGTGTGAAATGTTCCTACCAAGAAGGAAGAAAGCCCAAGGGAAGAGATAGAAGGCCTTCTCCTTATGCCAAGAGTGGCCCAGCTGGAAGAAACCTTCAAGCCCAGGAAAGAGTAGAATTGCATGCTCTTTATTACCCTGTGAGTTTCTCTTTTCAAGGTGTTTTGACGGGCTCAGTAACAAATGCAAGAAAAGGGGGGTAAGTGTTGATGTATTGTAACAATATGGAACAACGATGTAATCTATGTAGTAAGTAAGAGTAGAAGAGGAGTTATAAATAATCTTTTTATAGCAATCTTGAATAGGTCTGATACCAGATGTGTGGTGAACACACTCACTTTGCGGAAATGCCTTTGCTTTGAAAAACAGGGCAAGAGATCTATAGTGTAAAACTGCATGTGTGCAGCTCACATCGGCTTTGCTCTGTGCCTGTCACGTGATGGAAATTTTCTTTGGTCGCCTAAAATAGATCAGGCGCAGTCTGGCATTCCCTGTTTGGGTTAGGGTTAGGGTTAGGCACCAAAACTACACTACGGAAAACCTGGGTCATTTCACTACATCTAGTTCTACCTGTGGCCTATTGCCTTGTGAGTCTGAATTCATGGTTGCTGAATGAATGATTATCATCTCAATAAGCATACCATCCTTTCTTAGACCAGAGATTTTGAAGAAATCTAGAATTTCTTCTTGGGCTTTAAGTCTTTGAGGGAAAACTTCATAGAATTCCAAAGGCATACTTGTTTAATGGACTGGTTCATGACAGCCTCTGAGAAGGCTGAGACCTGGACCATACCTCTAGCTACATGGTCCTCCTCACCCTCTTCCCTCACCTCCCCCACACGGAATAACCATCATCCTGACGTCTCTGTTTATTACACCCTTGCTTTCTTTTGTATATACTGTTATCTCATCGATACTTATTCTAGAAAAATGTTTTATATTTGTTATTTCTGACTCTAAAATTTAACCAGTTGATGAATATATAGTTATATGCACAATAATTTTTTTTTAAGATTTTTAAATCTATTTCTTTATTTGACAGATAGAGATCACAAGTGGGCAGAGAGGCAGGCAGAAAGAGAGAAGGAGGAAGTAGGTTCCCTGCTGAGCAGAGAGCCTGATGCAGGGCTCGACCCCAGGACCCTGGGATCATAACCTGAGTCGAAGGCAGAGGCTTTAACCCACTGAGCCCTCCAGGTATCCCCATAATAATATTTTTTATTCCTTTTTAAGTGTCTTAAATAGTTAACAAATTTTTAAGATGGGAACCGGCTGGGTAGCTCAGTCGGTTAAGTATCCGACTCTTGATTTTGGCTCAGGTCGTGATCTCAGGGTGCTGGGATCAAGCCCCATGTCGGGCTCCGCACTCAGCACAGAGTCTGCTTGAGATTCTCCCTCTCCTTTTGCCCATCCCCCGGCTTGTGCTCGCACTCTCTTTGTCTCTCAAATAAATATTTTTTTAAACAATATTTTATTTTTTTATTTGAGAGAGAGAGAGAATGAAAGAGTGAGCATGAGAAGGAAGAGATCAGAGGGAGAAGCAGACTCCCTGCCAAGCAGAGAGCCTAATGCAGGCTCGATCCCAGGATGCCAGGATCATGACCTGAGCCGAAGGCAGTTGCTTAATCAACTGAGCCACCCAGGTGCCCCCTCAAATAAATATTTTTTATTAAAAAAAAAAAAAAAAGATGGAAAGCAAAAGATTTACAGATTTCTTTAAAAATGCTTCTAAACTTTTTCTCAATATTTCTGTGATATATGACAGAAAGGATGGTTTTGGAAGCTGATATCCAGGAATACCTAGGGAGAGATGTTTTTCAAGATAGCATCCTGTGGTGAAAATTTCGCTCATTGTAAAATGGGGATTTCTGTTGAGATCATTTAGAACATGATTACAAACTTTAATGGCCGGCATAGAAGAGTTTCCACTGTAAAACCATCAGGTATATCATCTACAAAATAAATGATTTTGCACCAGAGAGAGAGAGAGAGAGAGCCCACACCAATGTTCTGACGTGCATGCCTCCTTCTTGTGGTCTCTTTCCCTTGCCCCAAGCCCCTTCACCCATAACCACCCCCTCTCAGACCTCTCCTGAAGCCAAAGCCCTTCTAGGGATTGGGGCGGGGGTGGGGGTCGGGGGACATCCAGGATTTGCCCTCATACCGGTGTGGTGCTCGGAATCAGCATGTTTCTCCTCCAAGAGGAACTTGCACCGCTGACCAAGACCTTCTCCCATGAGGGGCCCTGGTGCCCATGCCCGTGACTTTCTAGGGGCTGGAGGGGGAGCTAGGAGGGAAGGACATCTGAATCCCTGACTGGAAGCAGGTAAGGAACTGGAGGGATAGAGACACAAAAAAGTCATTGCAATAACCCATTTCTTTCTCTCACATGGCAATGGAGAATCTCTGATGCTCATAAGAAGAATGAATTTTACAGGGAGCAGTGGGCCAGGGACAGAAATAGGTGTTTTAGGGATGTTCTCTCATTCAATCAACAAACTTGTGAAGGATATTGTTCTTCTCATTTTATCGCTGAAGAAGAAGCTGGGGCTCAAAAGGAGAACTTGGTGAGCCAGTGTCAGAGCTCGTCAGCAAGGGGCCGGGTTTAAATGCCCCTTCAGCTATATCTGCCCTCAGCGCATGTGCCTCAGAGCACCCCTGCCTCCACGCCCGCAGCCACTCTCCCTGCCCAGAGGTCCCCGGTGGGAAAGCACCTTGCTTCCTCATTTCCGGTGCTCCCAGAGGATGATTCTTGCTTCTGATCAGAATAGTCTCTCAACAGCTGAGGTATCGTGAGTAGCAGAATCATCTCTGCTTTCAGGGAACTATTGGATTTTTGCCAGTGATCAAGATTCTCCCAGCACACGAGGAAGGCTGAATTTCTAGCAGCTTGTCAATAGTTTTTTTTTTTTTTTTAAAGATTTTATTTATTTATTTTGACAGACAGAGATCACAAGTAGGCAGAGAGGCAGGCAGAGAGAGAGAGGAGGAAGCAGGCTCTCCATCAAGCAGAGAGCCGGACGCAGGGCTCGATCCCAGGACCCCGAGATCACAACCGGAGCTAAAGGCAGAGGCCCAACCCACTGAGCCACCCAGGAGTCCCTAGCAGCTTGTCAGTAGTGGCCAGGCCCCTGAATCTATCTTGGTCTGGACCTGAAACAATGCCTGGGTACTTTGAGGAATGCTTTGTTTGCAGAAGCAGCGAGAACTTGTAAATGGTAGAACTACAAAATGTTCTCGAGCCCCCCCAAACTTTTCCCATGCTGCAATAGTATTTTACCTCTTTATCAAATGCCAGCTTTATCCAGCAACCTTGGATACAATTAAAATGGGATTAGACTTATCTCCTATTCCAGACAGACTGGCAGAAGTTCATTCAATCAATTCAAGATGGCAGAGAGGCCGTCTCTTTAGAATCTTTATCCTGACAGCGCTATCACAGTAACAAAGTCAAGTTTCTGCAGCTGGAGACAGAATAATCCAGCCCAGCTCAGCTTGCTTCTGTCTGCCCTTGAATAAGTGGGAGGAGCAGGGCAGGAGGCAGTGGGGGCAGTGGGGGGTGGGGGTGGGCTAGCTGGACACCCAGGAGAGCCCAGCTACCTCCTGAACTCTTCAACAGATAAAGTCATGTGTCCCTGAGAGTCACCATGAGCCTGCCCTACAAGCACAGACACCTTCCTTCCTGGATGGTGCCACCCCTAGCGGACACTGGCGTGAGCCCTGCTCAGGAGAGACAGGGACAGGAGGCCAGGGCTCAGAACACTGGCTGTGAGCCGCGGGCCTTAACATTCTGCTGGAAAGCAGTCCGGGACTCGCAACCACAGCTCAGGCTTCGAATCAGGACCTCATTTTCCACTCCTCCCTGCCAGGGCCCCTCAATCATAATCCTGGACACCCCTGTGGAGCCCGCCCCACCCCGCCCCCGTCCATCTGTGAAGAGCTGTCTGGCTGTGGCCAATTTCATGGGGCTTTAGGAGTGTGGCCAGCAGCACGGAGGGCGAGTCTGTCCCTGGCAGCTGAGCTCCCATGGAAAACACCCCACAACTGGTGGCTTCCTGGGGCCACCAGGCCTTGCTTCAGGTACAGGCTGTGGTGGGCAAACAGCCAGTTTGCTCAACTCATCTAAAGAGAGGGGCCTTCTGGCCTTAAGCCTGACCATCCCAGGGGGTGGCTGGAACCAGGCAAAGCTGAAGAGGAATTAGCCACAGATGGGAACACAGCTATCTTACCCATGATGAAAAAGAAAATTCCTCTGAAAAATCTCTCCTTGCTGGCAAAGGTTTGCAGTTATCTGGGGCCTTTTCTTCTGGGCCATTCCGAAGCAAAACTTTTAAAGTCCCATAATTTGGTATCAAAGAGGTAGGGGAGAGCATGAAGCCCAGAAATTAAACAAACAAACAAACAAACAAACAAACAGTAGCTGGATACTCTCCACCCTCCCCCCGTCCGCCCACCCCCTATACCCTTTAACAGGCACATGAGTTAGTGAGACTCATGTCCAAATGCAGATTTGATTTTGCAGTTTGTGCCCAAGATCCATCCATCCTTTTTTTCTTTCCTTCTCTCTCTCTTTCTTTCTTTCTTTTTCCTGTAAAGATTTTACTTATTTAGAGAGAGAGTGCTCAGGAGGACAGATGAGCAGAGGGAGAGGGAGAGAGCCCAATGTGGGACTTGATCCAGGACCCCAAGATCACAGCCTGAGCGATAAACAAGACAGATGCCCAACTGCCTGAGCCACTGACATGTGCCCAAGATCCTGTGTTTCTAACACAGTAACTACACTGATTGTCCTCAGACCACACTTGGAGAAGCAAGGCTCTCCTGTACGATGGTTTTGAATGTAGAACATGTCAGCAACCACGAATGTTCTATGAAATACGTTAATAGGCATTCATTTGTTCATCCATTCATTTTTCCATTTATGGGCTATGTCCGATGTGACGTCCATGCTGAGCACCAGCAGACAGCTGACACAAATGTAGATCTCCGTCTATTTCAAGGTCTCTGTGAACCCTTCCACACACTTACCTTGAGCATTGGCCGCCGTCAGTTCTCTGCTCATAGGGGGTCTTGCACGCCTTGTTAGCCACACTGCTCCCACAGCGTGATCCAAAGCAGATGTGTTAGCAAGCAGCGTTGAATCCGCTGCTCAACAGGAATTACTAAGTGGGGCTGCTGCTGTACTTGGGGCTGTGCTGGGCTCCGTGCCAGGGACATGGAACACCTGTCAGATAGGGCCCCTCCACAGACCATGCAGCGGGAGGCTTCACAGGGTGGCGCGCAGCCACTGAACTGTGGCGGCAGAGGAAATATTAGAAAGAGAGCAGAAAGGGAAGGAAGATCGGGGAGGGAAGAAAGGAAAGAAGGGAGGAAGGGGGAGGGGAGGGAAGAAGTGAAGGGAGGGAGAAAGGGAGTAAGGGGAGGGAGGGAGGGAGAGGAGAGGAAGGAGGAAGGGAGACTGGTAAAAACTGACAGAGACAAAAAGGAATTCCCCTCCTGAGGGAGCTGTCTTAACTATATGACATTTTATTCCCTTTTCTATGGCTAGGAAAATACCATCTGTTCATTGTGACCTAACTCCGGTAATGAAATAGAATAAACAAAAGCGAAAGCCTTCCCAAATTCCATACCCCCCCAAGAGCAGGAACAGTCTTGTAAGTTATTCTATACTTTTTTCCACATGCAAACAAGTTTCTCCAAGGCTTAGGAGAATCAGTCTTATACCAAGTACCAAATTTCCTTTATTCACGAAGCCGTAGATCATAGACTTTTTCACAGGCCAGTTCTTTTGCTTCTACCTCAATATTTTTAAACTTTCCATTGTATTGTATAGCTTCCCACAATTTATGTCACCAGTTCCTTATTCGTGGCCATTTCCTTTTTTCTCTAACAGATAAAGAAATAGCAGAATCTTTGAGCGAATATTTTAGCATGCTTGATTTCCATAAAATAAATTCTCAAGAGGTATTTTTGAGAGAAAAGAGACAGCCTCCAATACCGCCAAGTAGCTGGTTACAAAGGGGCACCAACTTAAACTCTGGCCAAATATTTGTGACTACCAGCTGCCCCTGAGGGTTTCATCTTTGTTAAACTAATAGGGTCTTATTATTATTGTAATTTGCTTTCTTCTATCTTCCTGAGGCCTATGGCCCAGGAGCCTGTTATTAGTCATTTGGATTTCCTTCTTTTGTGAACTGTCTTTGCTAGCTCTTTGCTTCTCTTTCTGTTAGATTGTTCTTTTTCTGATGGATTTATGGAAGATTTTAATATTCAGTGGATATTCAATCTTTTTGAATTGCCACGGATGTTTTGTAAATATTCTTTCCAAGTTTGAGAAAGTAGGAAAAGGAAAATGAAAACAAAGTTAAGTACATGCCCTTTCAAGTTCAAGTCCTGAGCCTTGCTAGGGTACTGTCCTGTACCTGAGGATTAAAAAAAGAAGAACACACACACACACACACACACACACACACAAAGAAGAAGAACGCCTATAAAATTCTCACTTCTAGGGCCTAGGCTTAGGAAGTGCTTCAGAGAGTCGCCTTCTACACGAGTTGCTTGTGGTTTCCTTTATGGTATCTTCCATATGTCTGCTGTTTGGGTAAAAAGTCCTCTTTTAATCCTTTCTGCTTTTGTGACTGAGTGAAGAAAGGTCTTGTTTTTGTTCAAAGATTGTAATTATATTCTCCTCTGCTTACTTCAGGCCTTTCCTTTTTCCTCCCTTAAGAGTCTGTGTCCTCTTCTCTAACCCTGCTCCAGAACACACACCATCCAGGCCTAGCTGCCCTCCCTTTTGGGCCCTGCTCATACCTCCGCTGGAGAGGGCGCAGCCCTGTGCTAGCCTGCACCCAACCCGCCTTACTGCCCACTGCCAAGCCTGTCACTTCCCACACTGTTATATCCCAATAATGGGTCTGTGATTAAAGGAGCGAGACTGATACAAAGCGAAGGTCAAGCAAAGCTTTATTTCGCGCCAAGCATCAAGAATCTAACCGAATGTTCGGGGGCGCACCTCTTACAAGAGAGGGCGACCCTTCTCTGTTTCACAGACTAGCTTTTATGGGCAAAGGCCATGTGGTTGGGCCTGGCCATGCACAGGTGGCCAATGAGATTGTAACACGCACAGGAAACTCCACAGTGATGCTAGGTGACCAGTTGAGTTACAATTTACCCTAGTAGACATTTGAACCAGCCTATTACACCTTGATTGGGATTGGCGCCCAAAAATGCTCCCAAAGGGCAGGGCCCATACTCCTTGGATGTCTCCACCAGGCCTGACCCACCTTTGCATCTGGGCTTTGTTACCTGAAGCTGGTTTCTGGGACTTGTCTCCAAGTAAATCCCCTGGGGAAAGGGGAGCAGGGACAGTTTCTAAATAGGTCCTTACACACACCTGAGAACCTTACTTCATCGTCCCTCCCCTCGATCTGCCACCACTGAGAAAACAAGCAGCCTGGAGCCAAGCCATGTCCCATAGCCTGAGACCCACCCAGCTGCAGTCCAGTGACCACATCCACTCAGCACCAGGGGCCATCTCTCTCTGCGCCTCCCATCTCCCCGCCTCTCCGCAATCTTCAATTTCACCCTCGCTACTGCTCCGTCCCCATGCATGTGAAAAATCATCTTGGAAAAGATCACCCATCTTCAAAAAGCCCACAAGACCCCACCTCTTCTTTCTCTCTCCCTTTTCTATCAGAGCTTCTCCAAAATTCTCTCTCCCCAGCCTACTGGGATGGAGCTTCCCTCTCCCTCCCCACCCTGCACCCCAGAGGCTCCAGCTGGCTGCATGCTCTGCTCATCCTTCATGTGCTCAAACCCCCAAACCAGCCCACAGAGCCTCTTTACTTCCTGAAACACTCATTTGTCATTGGGCCATTATGTTCTGGGTGGTTCTCCTTCTCACCAATAGCTCCTTTTGGGTCTCTGCAGATTCCTCCTTTTCCGAAGTGCCTGCTTCACACACGGCAGCCCGGGCTTCCCTTCTAGCCACCTTTGCTTCTTCATGCACGTGCACAGCCCAGGGCATCACCTCTAATCCACTCATATTATACATTGTATGTGATCGCACCCTATAAACTCACATCCCTACTCCAACACCCCCTTGAAATTCAGACCCACCACATTCAGCGCTTGCCATCTCCACCTCAATGGCTAACAGCTGTCTTGGAGGTAATATGGCCCCCAACCAGGATCACAAGGTATGGTTGTCTAGCTTGTGCACTGTCTAAGGCAGCCAGCTGAAATCCAGCCCATGTCAGATTGGCTAAGCCCTGGACTCTGGTGTGGGCTCTGTCTATCTGCACAGTGCAAGAAGTGCCTTTTCCTACAAGGAACGCCCTTTCTAATGTGTACCCACTTTGCATATGACTTGACTGTGGCCAAGACACCACTTTTGATTTCTCCCCACCTCAGACCTGCTACAGTCTGTATATGGCATCAGTCAATCAGGAAGGAGGAGGAGAGGGGAGGAACAAAAAGGAAATTTTCATCTCTTGATCTTTTTGCCTTATCCAATCCAGTTCCCAAATGTATCCTGAATCTGACCTCTGGTCAGTCCTTCTTCTGTTACACTAGTGATCTCAGCCTGCATTAACTCAGGGCTACCCTTGGCCACCAGTCCTGCCTCTCTGTTCGGACAGAAGCTTTCTAAGACATGAACATTACCTCAGCACTCACTTGTTTAAAAACTGCCAGTATTGGCTGAACGCCACCAGAGTCATCCCTAAATCCTTGCCTACAGATTATAAGTTTTTGTTTATTTTATTTTATTTTTTTAGAGAGAGAAAGAGCACACACAGGCAAATGTGTGAGTGGGGCAGAGGGGCAGAGGAAGAGGGAGAAAGAGACTCCTAAGCAGTCTCCACGCTTACCCAGGACTCTATCTCAGGACCCTGAGTTCATGACCTGAGCCGAAATCAAGAGTTGGGTATTCAACCAACTGAGTCACCCAGGCACCGCCAGATTACAGCTTTTTAAAATGAATTTTCTGCCTCTGGGGGTGCCTGGGTGGCTCAGTGGGTTAAGCCGCTGCCTTCGGCTCAGGTCATGATCTCAGCGTCCTGGGATCGAGTCCCACATCGGGCTCTCTGCTCAGCGGGGAGCCTGCTTCCTCCTCTCTCTCTCTGCCTGCCTCTCTGCCTACTTGTGATCTCTGTCTGTCAAATAAATAAATAAAATCTTTAAAAATAAAATAAAATGAATTTTCTGCCTCTGAAACCCTAGGCTCACAGCTCCAGCCACTCTAGCTCTGATACACCATGCTCCCTGCAGCCTCAGGACATTTGCACTTGCATACCTTCTCCTAAATCTTCACACAATAGGGGCGCCTGGGTGCCTCAGTGGGTTAAGCCGCTGCCTTCGGCTCAGGTCATGATCTCAGGGTCCTGGGATCGAGTCCCGCATCGGGCTCTCTGCTCAGCAGGGAGCCTGCTTCCTCCTCTCTCTCTGCCTGCCTCTGCCTACTTGTGATCTCTGTCTGTCAAATAAATAAATAAAATCTTAAAAAAAAAAAATCTTCACAAGATAGTCTCCTTTTCAATATTCAAGTCTGAGGTCTATGTCACCTTCTCAAAACACCCTTCTATGAACAAACTGGCTGAAACAGTGTTCTTCTCCTTACTGTCACTTTCTGTCACATTTCTCTCATTTATCTTCTTTATAGCATCTCCCAGTTCCTGAAGTCACCATATCCACCTCTCCATTTCCTTATGGACAACCTGTCTCACCATCTCCCCACCATGTCCACTTTGGAAGTCTGGGATCTTTCCCTCTTACTCCCAAGGCAGTGTTGGGAATAGTCCTGGTATACAGTAGGCACTCAGTTAGCTGATTAAGTGGCCTGGGAGGTAAAGGTGGCATGGGCTAAAAAGATCACAGGTAGAGAGAGGAAAGGAGAAAAGAGCAGAAACTGAGAGAGGGGAAGGCAGCCAAATGGAAGAAGGGGTGCAGGATGGAGGAGAGATAGCCCACAGGGATCAGGCCAGGAGAGAGAAGAGATAAGTGTAGGAGATGAGGTTGAAACCAGGCACCAGAGGCTGGCATCTGCTGAGCACCCACCAGGGCCCCCTGCAAGCCCTGCCCCATGTATGTCCCTGGCTGGGGCTCATGAGCACATTACTGGGGGTGCAGTCTCAGGCCCCGAGAAGCAAGTGGTCCAACAGGCCAAAGGCCATCAGCACTTAATTCTGCCTCCAGCCCAGGTAGGGGCCCGAAAACAAGCTCAGTGACAAAAAGGCAAGCCTGTGAAAAGCTGGTTTCGTGCTGGGCCTCACATTCTTACCTCACTGACCTTCCAGAGGAGTCTGAAGCAAGCCTTGACATTCCTTCCACATTCCTCAGGGCCCCTGGATCCTTCTGGAAACTTCGAGAATAGAATGCAGGGCAATTGGAGCGCTTACATGGCAGGCAAGTGTGCCAGCTGCCGCAGCTGCGACTTGCCTCTTGCGTGGGGACAAAGCAAGGTCAGGGAGTCTAGCTAGGAAGTCATCCCCACAGCTGTTTTCTCCAAATGCTTGTAATTTCTTACCAATGGAGGAGTGGAGACCTTCTACCAGCTGAAAGTGCGTCTTCCGCTTGTAAAATGAAAACCTTTTCCCGGTTGCCTTCAAAAGTATATTCCTGACGGGGCAACATGGGGATGAGGCCCCCTCCCTAAAGAGACCCCTGTGTGAGATCTCTTTGCCACCCCCGTGGTCTCTGTAGTCCCTGCCACTCTGGCATCGACCAATATTAGCCTACTGGACACTGCCCCTGCTCAGACTGGGGGTTATTTTCCTGGGAAGAGGGACTGAACAGGGGAAGGAGGAGGGAGATGGGGACAGGTAGTGGAAACAAAAATGCTCAGCTAAGGGCTCAAAATCCACAACCACATCCCTGAGAGTTTTCTCCAGGCTGCTTTCTCCTTGGATTTCAGTTTCCAGAGAGCAGCACCAGGACTACGATCACAAACGCTTTGCTTGGAAGTCAGCACACTCCGAGCATGCTTATCTCAAAACCATCTTGGGCTTGTTTCTGTGCCCTTAGAAAACAGATTGTCATAAGGAGGCGTAACATGAAATCAACAGAGCTGTCATTCGGGGGGCCGCGGGGGCGGGGCTCTCTGCCAACTTTCTGTCTGTTGAACATAGCTGGGCTTTGCCTGAACAGGGAATTTTGGAGCAAAGTATGTTGCAAAGCCCACCTGGACAAACTCTCCGAGAGAGTTCAGGGCGTCTCCTGGTCCATTTTTCCCCTATGTCAACCACGGGTTTTATTTGCTCACATTTCTCCTCCCAGGAACAGCAGAACTCTGGGTTCCTTTGAATTGTATATGAAATCCAGCAGGACCTAGCTAGCTGAATCTTGGAAACAAAGTAGACACAAACCCTAACCTTGTATGGTCTTAAGCGAGGGCAATGACTTGCAGAACACTGAGCAGTGACTGCCCGGACAAAAATGATGTGAATGGCAGAGGCTCAAATCCACCGAGCAGTGGGCAGCATGGTTTACAAAGGAGAGCTCTGCTAGTTGAACAACGTGGCTTGGCCGATGGACCACAGCCCAGAGCATGAATTTAGCTGGCTTCTCAGTCCTCCGTCTGGACTAGTATGCAGCTGAGGAGCTGAGGATTCTCTCTCTCCCGGTGCAAAGTCAGAGGGGAAAGGAGAGGAGATCAATGTTGCATTTCTCTGGAAGATAATCTGCTGGGCTGAGCAAGGGCCTGAAGGGTTAAATCCGATCGTGTCTTGCCTTGCCCCTCCAGAAGGTCAATGCCCCATTTCAGAAGGGCTTTCTTCTTGATTCCAAGTTGCCAGTGATTTGAGAGCTCAAATGAGAGCTAGTTGATTGATATTTATAATTTGTACACATTTTCCCTCACTTGGGTTCAAGGGAACTTGGCATGAACGTTCCCTTGTTCATTCATTGGATCAGCTCATCTGTCTTTCCAAAGTGCAGTGGGTCTCGCAAGTCACTGGTTCCTGGTGGCTGTGGACCCAGCAGGGTCTGTCTCTGGTGTCTGTTCCCCCATTGATGTTTTGGGTATATGCATCTGATCTCAGTCAGCGGTCCCCTCTCTCCTTCCCCGCTCCCTGGGCATCCTTCTAGAAGCTGTGTTGTCTCTTTCCAAGAGGGTAATGTTCCGGGAGAAAGGGCACACTCCCTCAGGGCCAGCACAGGTGTTCAGGGCAAGAATAGTGGCCACTTTACATTTTGGTCCCCTCACCTGTGTTTCATGCTCCCTTGCCCTTCAATGTCCCATGAGCATGTACCCCACATCTCTCTTTGATTAGCCTATGCCTTAGTTTACATCTCACAGTATCTGTTAGCTCTCAAATTCACAGCTGCATCAGGGAAATACTGAGAATAAAATAATTTACACATTTGGAATGCAATGGGGCTTTATGAGGGGACCACAACACATCGTCTATTCTGGTCCTTTGGGATAAAGTCCAGCCACTGTGTGGAAAGCTTTGGGGGAGGGGGTGGTGTAGGAATAGATGCTATCTTTCATATCCAGGCTGATGAGCAGAAAGAAACACGTATTTTGTGTTTTAAAATGTAATCAATAGACACACTAGAAGGAAGAAGGGCTCTTTGGAAGAATGACTGCTTCCAAGTCTAGGCAGGAAATCTGCAAGAGGAGCAGAGATGTCGTGTGTTGTAATATCAGAAAGCAGAGACTTTGGGACCTATGAAAAGGATACAGGAGACATCATGAAAGAACTCCCATGGGCCAAATATGGAGCGATTAAAGAATAAAAAAGATTAGTGAATACAGTTGATTGAAACACATTGAATACATTAACAAGATCCAAGAGTTCATTATCATCATTATCATCATCAAGAGATAGTCTTTCATCCTTCACTAAAGAAGCCAAAACAAAAACAAAAACAAAAACAAATTCTTTAAAAAAAATTTTTTTAAAAATATTTTATTTATTTATTTGACAGATAGAGATCACAAGTTGGCAGACAGAGACAGGCAGAGAGGTAGGCTGGAAGAAGCAGGCTCCCTGCTGAGCAGAGAGGCCCATGTGGGCCTCAATTCCAGGACCCTGGGATCATGACCTGAGCTGAAGGCAGAGGCTTTAACCCACTGAGCCACCCAGGTGCCCCCAAAACAAAAAAATTCTATAGACACTCCTGGATTTAGGTTGGGTACCAAATCCTTGCTTTGAAAATGAACACTTAAAGAGAAAGAATTAAACACCTATCCAACCTTTCTTATTTATTTTTATTTTTAATTTCTTTTCACAGTAACAGTATTCATTGTTTTTGCACCACACCCAGTGCTCCATCCAATACGTGCCCTCCCTAATACCCACCACCTGGTTACCCCAACCTCCCAACACCTGACCCTTCAAAACCCTCAGGTTTTTTTTTCAGAGTCCATAGTCTCTCATGGTTCACCTCCCCTTCCAATTTCCCTCAACTCCCTTCTCCTCTTCATCTCCCCATGTCCTCCATGTTATTTGTTACGCTCCACAAATAAGTGAAACCATATGATAATTGACTCTCTCTGCTTAACTTATTTCACTCAGCATAATCTCTTCTATCCATGTTGCTACAAAAGTTGGGTATTCATCCTTTCTGATGGAGGCATAATATTCCATAGTGTATATGTACCGCATCTTCCTTATCCATTCATCCGTTGAAGGGCATCTTGGTTCTTTCCATAGTTTGGCGACCGTGGCCATTGCTGCTATAAAAATTGGGGGTCATTGGGGTACATTGACCATTGGGGTACAAATGGCCCTTCTTTTCACTACATCTGTATCTTTGGGGTAAATACCCAGTGGTGCAATTGCAGGGTCATAGGGAAGCTCTATTTTTAATTTCTTGAGGAATCTCCACACTGTTCTCCAAAGTGGCTCCACCAACTTACATTTCCACCAACAGTGTAAGAGGGTTCCCCTTTCTCCACATCTTCTCCAACACATGTTGTTTCCTGTCTTGCTAATTTTGGCCATTCTAACTGGTGAAAGGTGGTATCTCAATGTGGTTTTAATTTGAATCTCCCTGATGGCTAGTGATGATGAACGTTTTTTCATGTGGCTGATAGCCATTTGTATGTCTTCATTGGAGAAGTGTCTGTTCATATCTTCTGCCCATTTTTTGATATGATTATCTGTTTTGTGTGTGTTGAGTTTGAGGAGTTCTTTATAGATCCAGGATATCAACCTTTTGTCTGTACTGTCATTTGCAAATCTCTTCTCCCATTCCATGGGTTGCCTCTTTGTTTTGTTGATTGTTTCCTTTGCTGTGCAGAAGCTTTTGATCTTGATGAAGTCCCAAAAGTTCATTTTCGCTTTTGTTTCCTTTGCCTTTGGAGACATATCTTGAAAGAAGTTGCTGTGGCTGATATCGAAGAGGTTACTGCCTATGTTCTCCTTTAGGATTCTGATGGATTCCTATCTCACGTTGAGGTCTTTTATCCATTTTGAGTTTATCTTTGAGTATGGTGTAAGAGAATGGTCTAGTTTCATTCTTCTACATAGAGCTGTCCAATTTTCCCAGCACCATTTATTGAAGAGACTGTCTTTTTTTTCCCACTGTATATTTTTTCCTGTTTTGTCGAGGATTATTTGACCGTAGAGTTGAGGGTCCGTATCTGGGCTCTCTACTCTGTTCCACTGGTCTATGTGTCTGTTTTTATGCCAGTACCATGCTGTCTTGGTGATACAGCTTTGTAGTAAAGCTTGAAATCAGGTAATGTGATGCCGCCAATTTTATTTTTGTTTTTCAACATTTCCTTAGCAATTCGGGGTCTCTTCTGATTCCATACAAATTTTAGGATTATTTGCTCCAGCTCTTTGAAAAATACCGGTGGAATTTTGATCGGAATGGCATTAAAAGTATAGATTGCTCTAGGTAGTATAGACATTTTAACAATGTTTATTCTTCCGACCCAAGAGCATGGAATGGTCTTCCATCTTTTTGTGTCTTCTTCAATTTTTTTCATGAGTGTTCTGTAGTTCCTCAAGTACAGATCCTTTACCTCTTCAGTTAGGTTTATTCCCAGGTATCTTATGGTTCTTGGTGCTATAGTAAATAGAATCTATTCTCTAATTTCCCTTTCTGTATTTTCATTGTTAGTGTATAAGAAAGCCACTGATTTCTGTACATTGACTTTGTATCCTGCCACATTACTGAACTGCTGGATGAATTCTAGTAGTGTGGGGGTAGAGTCTTTTGGGTTTTCCATATAAAGAATCATGTCATCTGCGAAGAGAGAGAGTTTGACTTCTTCATTGCCAATTTGGATACCTTTTATTTCTCTTTGTTGTCTGATTGCTGTTGCTAGGACTTCTAATACTATGTAGAACAAGAGTGGTGAGAGTGGGCATCCTTGATATTTGCTGTGGGTTTTTCTAAGATAGATTTTATGAAGTTCAGGAATGTTCCCTCTATCCCTATACTTTGAAGCATTTTAATCAAGAATGGATGATGGATTTTGTCAAATGCTTTTTCTGCATCAATTGAGAGGACCATGTGTCTCTTCTCTTATTGATTTGTTCTATCACATTGATTGATTTGTGAATGTTGAACCATTCTTGTAACCCAGGGATGAATCCCACCTGGTCATGGTGGATAATCTTTTAAATGTACTGCTGGATCCTGTTTGCTAGGATCTTGTTGAGAATCTTAGCATCCATATTCATCAGGGATATTGGTCTGAAATTCTCCTTTTTGGTAGAGTTTTTGCCTGGTTTGGGGATCAGGGTTATGCTGGCTTCATAGAAAGAGTCTGGAAGTTTTCCTTCTGCTTCAATTTTTTGAAACAGCTTCAGGAGAATAGGTGTTATTTCTTCTTTGAAAGTTTGGTAGAATTCCCCAGGGAATCCATCAGGTCCTGGGCTCTTGTTTTTTGGGAGGCTTTTGATCACTGCTTTCAATCTCTTTACTAGATATTGATCTATTCAGGTTGTCAATTTCTTCCTGGTTCAGTTTTGGGAGTTTATAGTTTTCCAGGAATGCATCCATTTCATCTAGGTTGCTTAGCTTATTGGCATATAACTGTTGATAATAACTTCTGATGATTATTTCTACTTTCTTGGTGTTAGTTGTGATCGCTCCCTTTTCATTCATAATTTTATTAATTTGGGCTTTCTCTCTTTTCTTTTGGATTAGTGTGGCCAATGGTTTATCGATCTTATTGATTCTTTGAAAAAACAAGCTTCTAGGGGCACCTGGGTGGCTCAGTGGGTTAAAGCCTCTGCCTTCAGCTCCGGTCATTGTCCCAGGGTCCTGGGATCAAGCCCTGCATCGGGCTTTCTGCTCCACAGGGAGCCTGCTTCCTCCCCTCTCTCTCTGCCTGCCTCTCTGCCTACTTGTGATCTCTGTCTGTCAAATAAATAAAATCTTAAAAAAAAAACAAAACAAAACCAGCTTCTAGTTTCATTGATATGTTCTACTGTATCTCTCTATCCAACCTTTCTTATATGAACTGTATGGGAGAATAATGAAATAGCCCTCACTGATGTAAGAAAATCACTCTATGGAAGGAATCTAATAAATGTGAAAAGGTAATGGATTTTTAAAAACAGCCTGTTGCAACCTCTAATGAGATGATTGCTCCAACTACTGCTGCCCAAGATGAAGGGCTGGGGAGGAACTTGACAGTGGAAGACTCTGTCATTACCACTTGCCCCTGTTGCTTGCTAGAACATCACTAAGTGGGCAAATGGCCTTGGGCATCTGCGGATGGGATGCCAGGTGAACTGCCAGGACGGCCTATGAAAGCTCCAAGACAGGTGGATCTAGACCAAATCAAGCTTTTCAAGCCAGCTTCCCCAGGCAGGAAAGAAAAGCCTAAAAGGAGAAAGTGAGTGACACCCAAGAAAGGAAACAGACAAATCGAGAAAGTGAAGCCTTCCACAAGACAAATGACCCAGTTTCAGCAATCATTCCATGCATGAGGGAGAAATAGGGCCTTCTCTACTTTAAAGGAGAATTAAGAGACACAACCCAAAACAATTTGGATCCTGCTTAGAATAAACCAACTTCAAAGAGACTTTAGACAGCTGAGCAAATTTCATTGCAGACTGGATATGACATGACTCCAAGAATTACCACGTGTGGTAAGGGCATTGTGGTTATTAATTCCAATAAGGAAGATCATATAGTATTCAAAGTTACAATAAAAAATTCTGGAATATCTCTAAGTATGCTACCTACTGAACAGGTTTATAAAGCCATTTTACAACTTTATAGGCATAAATACGTGTTACAAAAAATTTGTACAAGACCACACTGCTGCTTCCTGGGACAGAAGAGTGAACTGGGAGAGCCTATGAGAATCACTTACAGAGACTGGTATCCTGTTTGAGGGGGACTCATGTCTCACTTCTGCTCAGCCCCTGAGATGTGGAACATTTTGTTACTGCAGCATTGTCTATGTGATACCTCCTAATACAGAGTGCAAATGGAGTTTTTAAAAAGTTCTTATGTTTATTTTGCTTTTTGTCTTATGTATTACCACTAGAATAGCATTACCAATTAATGCAGGTTTACTATGATAAGCACTTGACACATACAGCCCTCTTCAAGTCTCAACCACAAGCTATGTGTGAGATTCTATTTAGTGTCTCCTTTCATATCTGAGACACACAGAGGCTCAGACAGGTTAGGTAGCTTGCCCAAGATCACACAGCTGGCATCAGGCAGAGCTGGGAACAGACCCAGGCAGCTGAATTCGAGAGAACAGCTCTTAACTATTAAGCTATGCTCTCTTTTTACTGTATGAAAAGCCCATCTCTTACGTTTGCAGGAGTTGTATTCCTTCTCAAATGGTTTGTTAAATATTGCTTGAAAACGAACTTTGTTTAAGAAAGTAATTCAATAAAAAAGCAATTTTGAGGCTGAGTCTTTCAGATTACCATTTAGTGTCCTTGATTCAGGGCATGTATCATTGTTTGCTTCTCTGTAGCAGATATAACACTTTTTTCCAAGAATAAAAACCAAAACTCTTTGCAAATTGCTCTGTTTATTAGAGCAAATCTTGCCTTATGGATCACTTCTAACTAGATAAACAATCACATGGAAGCATCTGAAAGCTTCCCAGAAGTTTCTGTTTGAGGTTGAATCCATGGGAAGCTTTCTTCCAATAAAGACTTCTCTGTGTAGGAGGAACTGGCCTTGACTTGACCCCCAAACCAGCAGGATCCTTCCCACTTTCCATCCTCTGGGGGCTACATCTCCTGAGCGTAGTGTGTGTTGGACACTGAACTAAGTGATTCAAATGTGTTAATCCTGACAGGCACCCTAGAAGGTAGGAACAGTTTTATTACTTCTTATTTCAAAGATGGGGAAACTGAGGCATGGGTTGGTTAAGAAAAGTTTGCAAGGTCACAGAGCTAATGCACAGCAGAACCAGAGGTTGACCAAGGAGTCTGGCTCTGGATCCAGAGCTCTTCACCACGAGAATACCCTGCCTCATCCCTCACCTGTATTTCTAGATATTATCCCCCTAGACACCTGGAATAAAGCAGTGGGTACCACACCTTGCTTCAGAACCCCCTCCCTAACTTCCTCCCTGTGTCTCTCACTGTGTTTTCTCCCCCCGGGCTGAATATGAGATTCCTGTGAGGATTTCCCAGCATGACTATCTCAGAGCAGATGTGAGCAAGTAAGACAGTGGTTGGTACCCTGGATGTGCCCACAGAGACCCCATGGGAAGGGCACTGCCTTGCAAGAGCCAGCCCCAGAGCACCCGTGAACGTCTGTCCTTTCTGACCCTTTTTTGAAAGTACCCAAACATTTCTTTTAGCATTATGCTTAATCTGGGGTCAGAATTGAAAGGTCCAAAAGGACTGAAATGAAAACAGCTTTCTCTGAATATCATAGTAAAGCAAGGCTTTTCCAAGGGAGCCCAAGGCCCAAGACAAATTGCAGGAAAGTGGGTTTTTTTCCCACCTGCCCATTATCACATTGGGATAATACTGAACTCTGATTAAACTTAGTATCAAAGACAGTCTTGATGAAAAAAAATAGGATATTAAAGAAGAACCTTGGGGTGAGGTGATGGGGACTGTGATGGGCCTTCTAGATCCTTCTTCTATGAAGGACCTTTTACCCTGCTGCTGGGAGTGCTGGGGGCTGAGTGTCAGCTCTCAGCCACTTCAGGGATCACCTTGGCTGCAGAGAGTGGCCTCACCCAAAGTCACATCCTTTCCACGACAGCCCATACCCAGGGGCTGACCTCCCTATAGGAGGTACACAGGCCTGACTATGTTGGTCCAATTCGAGAGAACCATCATTTCTCCCTGTGGGCTTGGTCAAAGCTGACAATGGAAATTCATTGCAGCTTGGCTGCTTCTTCTGTCCACATCTGCCCCCTCCCATCCACGGTGAGTGATCTCCAGTGCATGTTCCATAAGCATCTACATGCTGAACTCTGTCCCAGAGTCTGCCACTCTGAAGGCCTGATGCATTGGGACCACCCCAACCCATGGCAGGTAGGATATGTGAAGTGGGTAGGAGCCAAAGCTGCCCTCACGACAAGGACACGGACCTGAGCCTGGGCACGGTGGCCATATCTGACAATTGCCAGGCAGGACCGTAGGGACCCGCACAGTCTTGGTAGTGACCCTACTATCATTGCCTCAGAGAAAGTAGTGAGAGGCTTTAAAAAGGGCTAACTTCCCCAATTCCCAGTATGCTTTCTGGTTCCAGCCAGCAGCCTGCTACCTCAGTTACAACATGTTAGTCATTCTGGCTTCGGTGGGTTCCCCAGGCCTCGGTGCAGTTGGGGGGACTTGTTCTGCCCCCAAGTTACAGAATCAAAATAGGATCCTTCATTTGCAGAATATACAAATGGTGGCCATGAGGCAAGATTCAAGGAAGATACTATAAAGATGAAATAAAGTGTGCTTCGCACATCTTTCTTTGACTTCATAGTGTATCTTGACTTCTTATATACCAACGGAGTTATTGTCGGCACCAACCTGGATTCTGGATCCTCAGTTTCAGCCACCATCAGCAAGAATGGAGGAGGAGGAGGATGTCTGGAGCGCAGATCATCGCCGCGGCTGGAATCACAAGGTTCTTTGTGTAATTACATATGTGGTGCTCTCCTCTGTTTCCATTATTAAGAAGTTCTTCTGCGAGATGCAAACCACCGGTCACAGCTAATCAAGAAAAAATGCACGTCCTTTGCCAACAACAGCTGCCCACATAACCATTATTCCTAGTCAAGAGCTTTCCCCTGATCTTCTGTCTGGACAGACCCCAGGAAGCAGTTGGTTGAAGAGAGGCTCTGAGAGTCTGAATCCGAGTTCCAGTCTGTGCAGGTGACACAGATAAGTAGACACCTTGTAAGGGACCCCTTCCCCTCCATCCAGGGAGAGTCTTAGCCACTCACTTTGTTCCCTACCTGGTCCCTTTCCCTTCCATCCCTCAACATCTCTTTCTCTATTTCTTTTGCCATCTTGCCCTGTTCTACCGGAGGAAGATGAGTCAAAGATTTGTTTATTGGCATGCTGTCTTGTTCTAGAAAGGCTTCTTAAGAGAGTGTATGAATCACAACAAAATTGCATAAGTGTAAGTGGGTCAGCAGGAGAAGGGGGAATAAGGGGTATTAACAACACAGGGCCCAGGTTATATGTAGCCATGCATAATTCTAATCTCTCTCTCTCACATCTTATCTCTAATCTTCTCAGCTACATATTTGACATTTCTTCTTGAGTGTCAAATAGGCATCTTAAACTGAGCAAAACCCAAATAGAAAGGATTTTTTTTCCTCTTCTTCCTTCCGTAAAGTTGGGCCTTCCAGAATCTTCCCAGCCTTGAGTAAGTGGTACGTCCATACGTCCTATTGTCGTCCTTGATTCCTTTTGACTTCATTCTCCCATATCAGCAAATCCTAATGGCTTTACTCCAAAACCTACCCCATGCCCCTCTGCTTCTCAGCATCCCGAACCCCAGCTCGCGTCACTGTAGCCACCAGCATTTTTCACCTAATATCACACAGCCTCCCAACTGGTCTGATTCCAGTCTTTCCCCGGCTGTCCCTCCTCCACAGCCACCTGAGTGACCTCTCAGGAACCATAAATCTGGTCCTACCACTGATCTGCTAAGACCTTCCTGCAGCTCCTGCTGTGATGAGAAGGAAGGCCCACCACCATGCTACGACCCACAAAGCTCCAAGAGAGCTGAACCCAGCCCACCTGTCATCCTGCTTTCCATGTGCTCGACTTTCTGCCCTTCCTCCCTTTCCCACACCATCATTCTTAATCCCACCAGCAAGCACACTGGGAATATTTCTTGGGAATATTCCACCAGCCTACCCCTACCTGAAAGCCGGTGAATTTCTCTCCAATGCTCAGGGACATCCCCAGAAGTCACAGTGCAAATATAAACTACCTGATATGTGATCATAAAATTTCAAGGGGATTTTGCATTCACCTTTAGATATATTGAACCAGAGAGAAAAAAAGGATGGCTAGGAAGAGGCCATGTTCCTTGCCTGACTGGGTGCACCTGGACCATTGCAGCCAGCGTGGTCCTCACCAGCGCAGCCTTTCTTGCTTTTACTCTGACGTTGGGCTGCTTTACCAAGTTCCCTACCTTCCCTGAACCTGAAGTGTAACAGCAGTCTCCCTCGGAGTCAGCTCCCTCAGAACCATTTCTTGGCATGGGCAGGTCAAATGCCTCCACCGCTCTGCAGGAAAGAATGTTTGTAACCATTGAAAACACGATGGAAGAGCCAGAAGTCATTGACGTTAGTTACGTAAGGCAAACTTTTGCAAGTTCTGCAGCAGGATTAAAAGCAGTAAAGCTTCCCTCAATGTGGAGAGTTGTAATCAAGGAAATGAATTGCAACCTATAGACAGAAGGAGTGCTCCCCGCAGTAGTGCTCCCCGCAGAGAGGCATGCTCTTCATGCTACCCCGGTGCAGGGCAGACACCCTGCCCTACATGCCCCCTGCAGCTGTGCCCCTCCTGGCACGGCTGACCCCCCCTCTTTGGGCCTTCCACCTAAAGACCATCCTGGGGTTCTAATGACAGGAAGCGATGAGGAGTCAACCAGTCTCTTCTTTAACTGAAGAAACAAAACAAAACAAGGCATAAATAGAGTAAGACATAAAACAATTCAAACAGTTAAGCAGGATACACAATGAAATAAAATTTTCATAGTATAAGAAATTTCATGGTGTAAGATTTCATAGTGTAAGACAAACTGCCTGGGAGACCATAGGCAAGTCTGAAACTGAAACTCTCTATGCCTCAGTTTCCTTGTCCAAATGGAGAGCGCAGGACCTACCTTGAAAAAGGGCAGCAAGGATTAAATCCGCCAATTCAGGTAAAGGCCACACATTAGCTCTATAGAAAGACAGAGGAAATTGCTGTCACTATCTTTATTTCCCGAGACTTTGAGTTCACCAGAGAGAACAGATTGTTATGCATCCTTCTGGAAATTACTTATGCATACATAAGCACATGCCCTGTTTTGTTTTGTTTTGTTTTTTACAGGAGAGGTGACACGTTATGCAAACTTCTCTGTAGAGCAGCGGACTTCACAGAGACATTCTTTCCTTGACCAGTCCCTGCTGATGGATGTTTACAACATCTTGCTGTTTGTAATTACAAAGAGCACTAGAATACATGCTTGTGCAGATATCTGGTGTGTATTCATGAGGATACCTGTAGATTAAATCCCTTGGGGTTGATTGCTGGATCAAGGCTCCGCACATTGTACATTTTGTCAAGCGTTACTGAATTGTCCTCTAGTCCGTTTTCCGTGAGGACATCTCCAAGATAGCTGAGATGGGTCATCTAGCGACCCAGGAAAGAACTTTCCATGCAAGAAGTTGTTTGCCTCCATCTGGCCGGTCCTTAACACCACACTTCCCACACTGGCATGTGGGGCTTCTCCTCCCTGCCTTATCTTACCCGGAGCACGCACATACCGTAACTTTTCTACGCATTTACATCTTATCCACTTCTAATTCAACCTTTTCATTGTAGTGAAAATCTAAAGTCACACTACTCAGCTCTAATATGAAAATTCTTCAGCTACCTTATATCTATTTCCAAATTTCTTTCATTCCCTTCTGACTTTATGACTTATTTATTTGGTCCATTTTTTATGATTTCTAAGATGTGGGGAGTCCATCATGTCTTCTACTGATGGCTGATTTGTCCTTTTTGTGGAGGAAGGGGCATCATTTCTTTTTTTTTTTTCCAATTTATTTATTTTCAGAAAAACAGTATTCATTATTTTTTCACCTCACCCAGTGCTCCATGCAAGCTGTGCCCTCTATAATACCCACCACCTGGTACCCCAACCTCCCAGAAGGGGCATCATTTCAGTTAGGATTCCAAAAGTCTCCATTAAAAGTCATTATTATTATTTTTTAAACTTTAGGTGCTCTCCCATGACTGGCCTCACTGCTGTGCTATTTACTCTCTATTTCCTGCCATTGAACAGCACATATGCTTGTAAAGGAGATTTATTACCTGGCGTTTTCTTTAACAGGGAATGCTCCCTGGTGTTGGAATTTTCCTAAACCAACAATCTCCTTCAAAGTCACACTCGATAGCTGACTTTCACATACCATAGAGTTGTGAAGAGTTGCACCAGACTAGGCATTGGAAACCTGAATTATGGGTCCCATTCAACCAGCACCTGGGAGCTCTCCAAGACCCTTAAAAGGCCTCAGTTTCCTCATATGCAAAAGTGGGCCCAGATCATCAATCTCTGCTAGAACTAAAACTATGTGATTTTTATACACTTTTCCAGATGGACTCTATCTACCAGTAATGTTCGTGACTATTCCTTCTCCGAAAAGGTCCTTCTTTCCAGAAAGACATACAGAAACAATTAAGAACATGTTTTAAACACACTTTAGATTTTCTCATTTATTCCCCTCAAGGACTGTGTCTTTTGAAGTAAAGAAGAAGGAAGGAAAGGGGTCAGAGAGGTAGTTATTACCTAAAGACAAAGGCAACAATAAACTCCCACCCAAATTTTGAAGCCACCTTTGAGGTTGAAGTGTTTCTGGGGAGTGATGAGATTATATTGGAGTCTACAATAAAATTTTACCATGGGAAATAAGAATTACTGAAAAGAAAATTTAAATCCTTAAAGAAAGAAAAGAAAAAAGGGAAACTGTCATTGTTTAAACATTTCCTTCGTGGTTTAGCATCACTTTCCAAGATTTATATTATAGATTGTGAAACTTGGTTCTCATGGTCAGAAATCTCATCACCTTGCTATTCTGTAGACTCATAAAACTATTTTCAAGTAACTGGACAGAGAAAACAAAGAAGTAACAAAGAAGATGGGTTTGTCTTTATAGACTGCCAGAAGTATTTTCTTTTTTTGGCATTTAGTGGAAAGATTAGTCAATGGCACTAATGCATAAAAGCAGTTTTGGTTTAATGTAAACAGTGTAGCCTTGGGACTAAAATAAAAATTGGAAGCAGAGTTCTCATTGAACAAAATACCAATTAATGTTATATTATCAAGTTGCTTCTTCATCTAAAAAGCAAGGTTCCCTGCTTGACCTTTTAGTTGCTCTATGTTTCTGAAATTATTTGTTTCTCACTGTCCACCATTTTTAGCTTCATTGGCTACTTCTGGGGATAATATTCTGGGGGTAATATCCAGAAAATTGGGTGTTTCTCCTGATAACTGGATCAAGATTTCCCTTTTACTCATTTTATGTCAAAGTTTTTCCACAAAGTATCTGTCATTTACTCAACTGCTTAATAAATACTTACATAACATTAGCAAAACTCCCAGTTCTACTTCCTGTGCTCTGGTGCAGGGGTGGGGTGGGAGACCTTTTTTCTTTCCAAGGATTTTATGTCCTAAATTTTGCCTTGGGCAGATATACATATCCAAATTTACCAAATAATATGATTCAATCCAGCAAATATTTATTGAAGTCCCACTATGTACTAGGCACTGGGAACACAAAACTAAGTAAGATGGGACTCCCAGTTCAGTGGGGAAACAGACAGGTGCATGCAGGTGGTTCTGCAACCATGGGCTCAGACCAGTGATAGAGAAATGTCCAAGTTTCAGAGAGACTAGAGAAGAACACAGGAGGGAGGGATTCATTCTGCCTGGAAATGTCTAACTAGACGGTATCACGCTGTGTGAGACTTGAGGTTTGATCAGGAATTTGTTAGATGAATATGGCCATGAGTTGGTTATTAGGCAAAGGAAACAGAGCAGGAGAAAGCATGGCTCTCTCAGACAAGGCAAATAACTCCTCACATCTGGAGTATCACATGGAGGTGGACACTGAAACAAGGGAACACTAGGCATGGTGGCCAGGGACAGATCATGTAGGGCCGACGGCTCCCTACCAAGGGGCTGGATTTTATTGTAGTGTCAGTGATGCAGAGCCATGGAGGGGTCAAGCAAAAAGAGTATCAATAAGACAATAAAAGGGGGGCGCCTGGGTGGCTCAGTGGGTTAAGCCGCTGCCTTCGGCTCAGGTCATGATCTCAGAGTCCTGGGATCGAGTCCCGCATCGGGCTCTCTGCTCAGCAGGGAGCCTGCTTCTCTCTCTCTCTGCCTGCCTCTCTGTCTACTTGTGATTTCTGTCAAATAAATAAATAAAATCTTAAAAAAAAAAAAAAGACAATAAAAGGGATGTCACCAAGGAGTAAGAGGTGGGGATAGAAGCAGTAGGGACAGCAGTGGCCCCCAGCTTGCCAGAAGCATGACCTAGCACAAGGTGTCCAAGCCTTTTATGCCTTGGTCTCATCATCTACAAAACTGAAGATCAACGTTATAGAGAAGCTACGTGGGTTAATACAGAAAGTGCTTAGTGAGGGTTCAGTAGGAGGTAACTACTATTAGGAGGAACGTCTTCACTGTAGCTTTAGTAGTTAGGGGACATCAGAGTTTTGTCACAAAGCAGATGGGATTTGAGCTGGCATTCCCACCAGCGAAGAAGAGCCTGTCTTTTCCATCAGCTTCTGAAGCAACAGTCGAAGCCTGGGCTGGTGTTGAATCTTGGCCCTCTACAGCATCAGCTGGGTTCTGTGAATCCTGTTTCTCCTCATTTCAGAGCCGTGGGAGGTGGCTCACTCTCTCTTTCTTTCTATCTTTCTTTCTTTCCTTCCTTCCTTCTTCCTTCCTTCCTTCCTTTACTTTTCTTTCATTTTCTTAAGATTTTATTTGTTTATCTGACAGAGAAAGACATGGCGAGAGGGAACACAAGCAGGGGGAGTGGGAGAGGGAGAAGCAGGCTCCCTGTTGAGCAGGGAGCCCATTACAGGGCTCCATCCCAGGGCCCTGGGATCATGAACTGAGCCGAAGGCAGACGCTTAACGACTGGGCCACTGAGGTGCCCATGGGAGGTGTTTCTTAAGCAGAGCTCCGTGAGGAATAGCATCTTCTTTTTGCCGTGCTGGGTCTTTGCCATGACCAGAGTCAGGAAATATCGATCCACAAAAGACCCTAGGCAAGTCAGTCATTATACAGGTGGAGAAACTGAGTCACGGTCTTCCAAGTCTTCTCCTATGGCCACAGCTCCAGCTAATCTCAAGGGGATCTGGTCAGGAGCCTGATGACTAGGTCGGTTTTCTTTGCAGTGCTCCATGCTGGCTGGACCATGGAGGCTCCTTCCGTCTTGGTTAGTATTTTATTGTTTTCTTCTGGGACATATCCACCTGGCCTAGTGAATGAATGCTCTTTGTATGATTCAGAATTAGAAAAAGACTTTTTTCCCAAGCCAAAGTCCTCCCAAGACACCTGTCTCTTCTAAGGAAAGGAAAAACAAACTTGTTCTTTTCTCAGAATCTTTGGATCCAAAGAATCCCTCAAATCCTTCCAGTAACCCCTTCAGAAGACATTCCGTCCTGCCTTTCCTACATTGATTGCTTTGGTTTTTATCTCTTCCTGTCCCAAACACTTGTTACCTCCACTGCTCTCTGCATCCACCCCACACCCCCAACGGCAGCCCTTTGAGAGTACACCCAACACCATCACCAAAGCAAGGCCCTCCGCTAGGAGGGGTAGGTACGGGGTGTCTTCTCACACACATGTTCTCCATGTACGGCAGGAGATCCTTCAGGTCCCAGGAAGGATGCTGGGAGAAGGGACGGATTGGTGGCCTTGAACAACCCCGAGTTTTCACACACATCAACAATGACACAGACTTTTTCCTTCTCCTCCAGAAAGATTGCTGACGATAACACTTCAGTATAATACCAGCAGGCCTAGCCCTGGTTTTATTGTCAAGCTGGATTCTGTTTGTACTGGAGCGCATTCCATTCTCAATTTAGTTTGGGACAAATCAGAAAGGGAATGCACCTCAAACATAATAAAATGTGACTCTCAGGAAAAAAGAGACTTAGTTTTAGGCCTCTGGCCAAATTAAACTCATTCTTTGCTACTACCACCTTTAGATTAGGCCTGACTCATTAACTGTTTGTTATGTTCAGCTTTAAAACGGTAAAAATAGGAAAAGTGGGAAACCAAGCTGTAACATCAGGCAGCGTCTTGGTAACTTTCACATCCCCCTTGTTTGGCTGGGAATGATACAAGCCAAGTTCATTACCAAGAACATAGCCTTTTTTGTAAACCGTAAGAGAAATTATTAAATAATAGATAAGCATCATTATCATTAAACATATAAATAGATGTTTGTCTTGCTGTCTGACATTCCATGCACAGAGAATTTGAATTGCATTATGTGGCTAATTCTGTCTGAGAGTGTGGACAGCCTTATTAGGAAGAGGTAGTTCTTTGTTGTGAAGGGAGATGTCAAAGGAACACAGTTCTCTCTCTCTCTCTCTCTCTCTCTCCAAACCCCTCAGCAGAGAGAACTATGGTAAAGTGAAAAGGATGTTAACTAGTGAGCATTCCTTAACAGGCCAGCATGACAGTGGGGATACCATATTTTATGGTTCGTGAACCAGGCCCAGGTTTGAAATAACAAATAAAAGCTATGTGAGGTTATTTATTTATTATTATTATTATTATTATTTTTTAGCTAGGGCCAGTCTTTTTAACAGTTGCAAACTCTTTTTCACAGTAGTCTGCTTAATTTCAAGGCTGAGCCTATCTTTGAAGACAGTGTTTTAAGTTTACCACCAAGAAAGAGGTTCACACAGAAGACCCCTTTCCAGGCTAGTTGGGCCAAAATAAACCACAGAAAAAAACCCCCCCAAAACAAAAAAAAAACAAGCCCCCCAAAAACAACAAAAAAACCCCAAAATACAAAAAAAAAAACAAAAAAACCTACAGACATTTTTTTCTAGCTCTTTACTATGTTAGATATACTTTTAAAAATATTTTTTAGATTTTGAAACAATCACAAACTTACAGAAAAGTTGCAAGTACAGTACAAATAACGTCTTCCCCCTAGATTGAGAACGAATTCTTAATCTGATGCCCTATCTCCAATGAACAAGGACAAGAACATGCTCCTCCATAACCATTATATAACCATTCAAAGCAGGAAATCAAGTGATACATTGTTAACACCTAATCCTCAGACCCTATTAAATATTTGCCAATTTTTCTAATGTGTGGGATAGCAGAGGAAGTAAGTGCAGAAACACACACTGTTTTTTGTCATCATATCTCCTTAGTCTTCTTTAGTTTGGAATATTCCTCAGTCTGTTTTTTACTTTCATGGTCTTGATACCTTTGAAGATGACAGATCATTTATTTTATAAAAGATCCCTCAGTCTGGGTTTGTCTGGTGTTCTCTCATAATTCAATTCAGGTTATGTGTATTTGGCAAGAATATCACAGAAGCCATACTGTGTTCCCATCACGGCATCCTATCAATGGTCCATGATTTCAGTTTGTCCCATTACTGGGGATGTGTACTTTGATCATACGAGGAAGGCAGTAACTGCCAGGCTTTTTCCTCTTTGTAATCAGTGAGTGTTTTAAGGGGAGTGACTTTAAATCTAAAGGCATATTGTTTTTATATTTAACAAAGAATCGGCATTTCAACTCAGCCAAGACCTGGTAGAAAAAAGAGGCAATGAAGCTTTCCCCAAAGCAGAGTCCCATTGGGCAAGTGCTGGAATAATTTTTACCAGAAACTCCCAACAGTGGTGACAGGTTAACTCCTTTGGAGGTAAATAATGCAGAGATTTTTTTAAAAAAATTAATTTATTCTTTTCAGCATAACAGTACTCATTGTTTTTGCACCACACCCAGTGCTCCATGCAATCTGTGCCCTCTCTAATACCCACCCCCTGGATCCCCCAACCTCCCACCCCCTGCCCCTTCAAAACCCTCAGATTGTTTTTCAGAGTCCATAGTCTCTCATGGTTCACCTCCCCTTCCAATTTCCCTCAATTCCCTTCTCCTCTCCATCTCCTCTTGTCCTTCATGCTATTTGTTATGCTCCACAAATAAGTGAAACCATATGATAATTGACTCTCTCTGCTTGACTTTTTTTTTTTTTAAAGATTTTATTTATTTATTTGACAGAGAGAGACCACAAGTAGGCAGAGAGGCAGGCAGAGAGAGAGAAAGGAGGAAGCAGGCTCCCCGCTGAGCAGAGAGCCCGATGCAGGACTCGATCCCAGGACCCCGAGATCATGACCTGAGCCGAAGGCAGCGGCTCAACCCACTGAGCCACCCAGGCGCCCTCTCTCTGCTTGACTTATTTCACTCAGCATAATCTCTTCCAGTCCTGTCCATGTTGCTACAAAAGTTGGGTATTCATCCTTTCTGATGGAGGCATAATACTCTATAGTGTATATGGACCACATCTTCCTTATCCATTCGTCCGTTGAAGGGCATCTTGGTTCTTTCCACAGTTTGGCGACTGTGGCCATTGCTAATGCAGAGATTTTTGCAGGGGATGGAATCATTGGAAAACCTCTTTGTCATTTTTAGTTTCTACCTGGACTTGTGGTACAATATGAGAGACTTTCTTTGATAGTGGAGTGTGACTAGTTTAAATGTGCCCTGTTCTTAGCTTACAACAGCCTTCTAGGAGTCAGAACTGGACTTGAAGAATTTCAGGAGTCTGTCTGAAATCAGAGGGCCAAGAATGGGTAAGTTTCTTGGCTAAGAATGACATAAAGAGCTCTATGTGGGTTATCTTTCTACTAGGAAGCAACTATATTGGATACAGTGCCATATCCTAGACATGGGAGCCAGTGGTATAGGCTTTAATGTCCTATCCTATATGGTATCCTAGATAAAGGTGATGTTAATATTATTTTCACTTCAGAAGTAAGGTCCACAGATGTTGAGTGACTAGCCCTTTAGCCCTAGAGTCAAAGCGTTGAAGCCAGCTCTTGGGAAAGGTCATGACTGTGGGAGTAAGAGAGTGCGGAGACCCTCACTCACACCACCACCACTTTCCCTTGAGGAAAGAGTCCCTTGCTTTCTCTGAAATTGTCCCTATGTCCATAGTTGCTATAGTTCCTGACAGCAGAATTTCCTGCCTTGTTACTTAGTGTGTCATATATAATGGAGCCAAAACCCAAGCTTAGTCAACCCTGTGAATAAGACTGACCCTCAGAAAAACATACTGCATATTACTGATAAAATATATTAAATATAAGCCATCTTAGTTAATAAAATGCCTTTAAAACCAAGAACCATATTTCCCAGAATTTGTCTTATTTTGTTAGCTACTTTTTCTTACAATGATATTTTGATAGGTCTATATTTCTAAAATTTTCAGGGGTTTCTTTATCTGCGATCTTATAATGAAAGTATAATGTTGAAACTTTCCCTGTTTTACCAGCCTCATTAGTCTTTAGGAACACTCGATACCTAACTTAGGGGTTCTGATAAGTCAGATCATTTCCTAAAGATCTTGAATAAATTGGAAGAGCTTTGCACATTTTCTGAGTTAAAATTATTTCTCCAATCTCCAGACCACTCTCAGGATTCTACCCGATAATGTGTGTGTGTGTGTGTGTGTGTATTCACACTGATATGTATATAAATATATGTTTACAATATTCAAGAGAATCTAGAAAGGCACCAACATTTGCCAGAAGGTATGATGGCCAAACAACCAAAATTGGGGGAGGTGAGAAGGAGAGGTACCAAATTTCAAACATCATGTTTCCTTGTCCTATCAGTTCAGGTTTTCCCCCCAGAAAATGTAATATTAAGCACAACATCAGACGGATGAAAAACATATGACAACCCCCTTTTTCTTTGAAACTGTAGTAACAATTAGGAAGAGAATTAGAACAAGTAAGGGCCAGTGGGGGTCGGGGTAAGCAGTCATGAAGAAAGGAAGACACAGTGGCTGACAAGTTGAAACAGATCAGACTAGGGATGGTGAGGAGGAGGGGCTGGACAGGGAGGAGTCTAGAGAAACAGAAGTAGGTGCCAGAAAATCAGAGTTGGCCGAGCTGGAACTGGAAAGAAAATGAGCAGGGGCATCTTCTGGGCAGAATCCAGCTGGACTCCTTGCTGATCTTCCTGCTGACTTTTATTTATTCTCCCCTAAATTTTATCTTCTTACACACACACACACACACACACACACACACACACATGGCTTGTCCTTATCTTTTAGAGATACATACTGAAGTATTTGAGTAAAAATGAAATTATGCTTGAGATTTGCTTTAAAATACTCTAGCAGCAACTAAAAGAAGATGGAGAGGACAAGAGATATAACAGGATTGGAGGAAATATTAATAATTATTCAACCTGAATGATAGGTATAAAATGTTCACTATATGTTTCACTCTACCTCTGTGTATTTTTGAAATTTGACTTTAGAATTATTAAACAGGGATGCCTGGGTGGCTCAGTGGGTTAAACCTCTGCTTTCAACTCAGGTCATGGTTTCAGGGTCCTGGGATAGAGCCCCACGTTGGGCTTTCTGCTCAGCAGGGAGGCTGCTTCTCCCCCCAACCCCGCTTGCCTCTCTGCCTACTTGTGATCTCTCTCTCGCTCTATGTCAAATAATAAACAACATCTTTAAAAAATAAAAAAATAAAAATAAAGTTATTTAACAGATATTGATACTTCGGATCCGAAGCAGACTAAATAAATTAGTACTCTGGTTGAGGAAGAAGGAGAAAGCTCTTGGAGTCAGTATTTTTAACCCACCCTCCCACCCCAGGTGATTCTAATATTGCAGTCAAGATTGAAAACCACTCAATTATTAGGAATTATTTTTAATTCTACCAGAATATTTAATCAATGACACATATGGTGCCCATACATCTTATTTTGGGCTTAAAAAAAAAGAACCTCCCTGAATAAAGCATCCCATAGAATTTTTACCTCCCCCTTAATCATTTATGTTTTTTAATTAAAATTCTTATTTTGAGATAATTTTAGATTTACACACAGTTGTAAGAAGTGATACAAAGATTTCTCCTGTCCTCTTCACCCAGTTTCCTCCGATGGTAGCATCCTGCAAAACTATGGTACAATACCATAACTGAGATATTGATATTGATACAATTAAGATACAAAACATTTCCATGGCCACATGAAACCTTCACTTTGTTTTTTTCGTAGCCACACCCACTTCTCTCACATTCCCAGCCCTTCATTAACCTCAGGCAACCACTCACCTGTTCCTCATCTCTACAATTTGCTCATTTCAGGAATGTTACATGCATGGAATCATAAAGCACGTAGCCCTTTTTGTTTGGTTGGTTTTTTAGAGAGAGCGCATGTGTGCGTGAGTGCTGCTGGGGAGAGGAGCGGAGGAAAGAGGGGGAATCCTGAGCAGGCTTCATGCCCAGAGAGGAGCGGGACTTGGGGGCTCAAGCTCACAACCCCGAAATCATGACCAGGGCCAAAATCAGGAGTTGGATGCTCAACCGACTGACCCACGTAAGGGCGCCAAGCAGGTAACCCTTCTGATTGGCTTTTTCCCCCCCACATGATGTAATTCTCTGAAAATTCATCCAGGTTATTGCATGTATCAATATTTCCTTTCTTTTTAGTGCTAAATAGTATTCCATGGTGTGGCTGTACCGGTTTCCTTAAGCTTTCATCTGTTGAAGGACAGCTGGATTGTTTCTGGGTTTGGGCTCTTAGAAGTAAAGCAGCAATAACAATTTGTGTACAGGTTTTTGTGTGTGAACATAAGTTTGATCTCTCCAATATAAGTGTCCAGGAGTATAATTTCTACATAAATGGTAGTTGCATGTTAAATTTTTAAAAAATTTTTTTAAAACAAACTTTGAAACTGTTTTCCACAGTAGCTATCCCATTTTACATTCTCATCAGGAATATATCTGGGATCCAGTATTTTATATCCTTACCAACACTTGGTGTTGTCACTATTTTTTATTTTTACCCTTTTGATAGATGAATCTCTCACTGCGATTTCAGGTTGATTTCCTTGATGGCTAATGATGTTGGACATCTTTTTAGGTGCTTATTTTCCCTCCGTGTGTACTCTTCAGTGAAATGCGTCTTCAGATATTTTGCCCGTTTTCTAAATGGATTGTTTGTTTTATGCTGTTAATTTTACTAGACCTTTGTTGGCTATTTGGCTTGCAAATATTTTCTCTAAGTCTATAGCTTGTATTTTCCTTCTCATAATAGGCTGTCTCAAAAAGCAAAAGGTTTTAATTTTGAGGAAGTCCAATATATTGATATTTCTTTCTGTGGATCATGCTTTGGCTTGTACGGTCTAAGAACACTTTGCCAAGTCCTAAGTCTTAAAGATTTCTCCCATGTTTTCAAAAAGGTTTAGAAACTTTTTTAAACTCCCATGGTTTGACAGAATAGTAATTGTATGTTTCACATTAGAGTCCATTATCCTTTTGGAGTTCACTTTTGTGTAAGGTGTAAGACTTAGTTTGAAGTTCATCCTTTTGCTTTTGGATGCCCAGTTGTTCCAGCATTGTTTGTAGAAAAGGCTAGTTCCCCGCTCCCCCCCCCAATTGAATTGCTTTTGCACCTTTGTAAAAAAAAAAAAAAAAGTATTTGTGTGAGGCTGTTTCTGCATCCTCTACCATTGATCCACGTGTTTCATGGTCTTCATCTTTCTGCCTGTCTCCCACAGTGTTCATCTTTCTGTTCCTACTTGGTAAGTCTTGAAACCAGGCAGATTGATTCCTATTGCTATGTTCTTGTTTATTTTTCAAAATTATTTTAACTCATCTGTTTTTAGAATAATCTTTTCTATATTTACAAAAAAAACCCTGTTGTTAGAAATCTGACAAGAAGTTCGTCAAGCCTATATATTGGTTTGGGTAGAATTAACATTTTTACTGTGTTGAGTCTCCTAACTCAATACAGGATACATCTTTCCATTTAATTAGATCTTCGATTCATTTTATCGGCATGTGATAGTTTTCAGCATGCATATTCCATATGTATTTTAAATGTATGTTAAATATACACCAAATTATTTTGCCTTTTTTGAACAATTATAAATGATACTGTACTTTTAATATCAGTGTTCATGAATTCATTGGTAATATATTGAAAAATAATTTTTTTTTTTAACTTTATCTTGTATCCTTCAGTCTTGGTGAACTCACTTATTAGTTCTAGCCAATTTCACGTAGATTTTTTGTATTTTTCTGTATAGACAATTGTGTCATCTGAAATGG
This sequence comes from Neogale vison, assembly GCF_020171115.1. NCBI lineage: Eukaryota > Metazoa > Chordata > Mammalia > Carnivora > Mustelidae > Neogale > Neogale vison. Next base: position 118,929,052 of record NC_058102.1, on the reverse strand, counting down.
AGGCAGGGTTTTGTTTTTGATCTGTATAACTTATACTTGATTTTCTTGTATTATTGCACTGGATAGAATGCCCAGCAATATACTGTATAAAAGTGATGAGAGTAGACATCCTTGCCTGGTTCTCAAACTTAGAGGGAAAATATCCAGTCTTTCCTTATGAATATAATGGTATCTGCAGGTTTTTTTTTAAACAGATGTTCCCTCAAGTTCAGAAAGTTCTCTATGTTTTTCTGAGCATTTTTTCATGAATAGGTGTTGAATTTTACCAAATATGTTTTTCTGTATCAGTTAATATGATCATGTGATTTTTATTCCTTACCCTGTTAATATTGTACATTACACTGATTGATTATTTATTTATTTATTAAAAGATTTTATTTATTTATTTGACAGACAGAGATCACAAGTAGGTAGAGAGGCAGGCAGAGAGAGAGAGGGGGAAGCAGGCTCCCTGCCGAGGAGAGAGCCTGATGTGGGGCTCTATTCCAGGACCCTGAGATCAGGACCCGAGCAGAAGGCAGAGGCTTTAACCCACTGAGCCACCAAGGCTCCCCAACACTGACTGATTTTTGAATATCGAACCAGCTTTACATCACTGGGATAAACTTCATTTGATCATGTTGAATAAGTCTTTGTATATATTGCAGAATTCTATTTGGTAATGTTTGTTAAGGATTTTTGCATTTATATTCATGTGGAGTATTTGTGGATATCTTGTAATATCTTTTGTCTCATATCAAGATAATATTAGCTTCATAAAATACATTAGGAAGTGTTATTTTCTATTTTCTGAAATCAAGTTCATAGGATTGGGGTTAATTTTTCTTTAAACATCTGATCTAATTCTTACGGGAAATTATCAAAGCCTAGAGGTATTTTTAAAAGAAGTTTTTAATTAAAAATTCAATTTCCTTAATAGTTTAGGGCTTTTCAAATCATCAATTTTATATTGGGTAAATTATGATAGCTTGTGTTTTTCAAGAAATTGATCCATTTAATCTAAGTTGTCAATTTTATGTATGTAGACTGGTTCATAGTTTTCCCTTATTATTATTCTTTTGATATCTGTAGGGTGTGGTGTGAGAACCTGTTTTAGTCCTAATATTATTAATCTGTGTCTTCTCACCTTTTTTTTTTTTTGGTCAGTCTTACAAGAAGTTTGTCAGTTTTACTGATCTTCTCAAAGAACCAGTTCTTTCTTTCGCTGATTTCCTCTATTGTTTTTCTTCTATTAATTTCTTTGCTATTTTGCTTTTTATAACTTTCTTCTGCTTTGGGTTTTGCTCTTCTTTTGCCAAGGTTCTTAACATCAAAACTTAGGTTATTATCTGAGATATTTCCTATCTTTAAGGTTAACATTTAGTGCACTGTTCTAGCTATGTACAAATTTTTGTATATTTTATTTCCATCTCTATTCAGTTTAATGTGTTTTTTTAATTTCCCTTGAGACTTCCTCTTTAACCCATGCATTACTTAAAAATGTATTGTTTAGATCGTAAGCATTTGGAGACTTTTCTGTCATCTTTCTGTTATTGCTTTCTTGCGTGGTTCCATTGTGTTGGTAGGATACTCGGCATGACTTCAAATTTCTTAAATATGTTAAGACTTGTTTTATGACCAGGATATGGTCTATCTTTGTGTATGTTCCTTGGGCACTTGAGAGAATGTGTATTAAACTGTTGGTGAGTGGAGTATTTTTACCGTCTCGAGGGTCCCTCAAGATCTGTACATTTTGGGAACACCTAAGTGGCTCAATCAGTTAAGGGCTGTCTTCAGCTCAGGTCATGGTCTCAGAGTCCTGGGATTGAGCCCCATGTTGGGCTCTCTGCTCAGTGGGGAGTCTGCCTCTCCTCCCACTGGTGCTGTCTCTCTCTTGTGCTTACTTTCCCTCTCTGTCTCAAATAAATAAATAAATAAATAAATAAAATCTTTAAAAAAAAAGAAAAGAAGAACATCCATACATCTTTTCTGTTTTCTCTCTGTTGTTCAGATTGCATAGTTTCTTTCCTTCTTTTTAAGATTTATTTATTTATTTGGGAGAGAGAGAGCACACTGGGAAGGGAAGTGGGAGAGGGAGAGGGAATCTCAAGCAGACTCCATGCTGAGCACAGAGCCTGATGCAGGGCTCAATCTCGTGACTCTGCGATCACCACCTAAGCTGAAACGAAGAATCGATGCTTAGCTGACTGTGCCACCCAGGTGCCCAGACTGCGTAATTTCTATTCTGTCTTCAAATTCAATGAAACTCTTCTCTTTCCCTTCCATTCTGCTCTTGAGCCCAACCATTGACCTTTTGAATTTTAGTTCTTGTATTTTCTACTAAATTTTTTATTTGTTTTTTTCTTTATATCTTCGACTTCTTTGCTGAAATGTTCTATTTCTTTGTTAGACTTTCTATTTTTTTTATTTGTTTCAAATGTGCATTTGCAATTACTTATTGAGGCACTTTTATGATGACTTCTTTAAAAATCTTTGTTAAATAATTTGAACATCTCTCTTACCTTGGTGCTGATATCTGTTGATTGACTTTTCTCATTCAGTTTACCATTGTCCTAGTTCTTTTTTTTTTTTTTTTTAAGATTTTATTTATTTATTTGACAGAGAGAGATTACAAGTAGACAGAGAGGCAGGCAGAGAGAGAGAGAGGGAAGCAGGCTCCCTGCTGAGCAGAGAGCCCGATGCGGGACTCGATCCCAGGACCCTGAGATCATGACCTGAGCCGAAGGCAGCGGCTTAACCCACTGAGCCACCCAGGCGCCCCCCATTGTCCTAGTTCTTGATACGAGAAGTAATGTTCTATTGAAATCTGGATTTGGGGCCTATTTTGTTATAAACCTTATTTAACCCTTCGTGTTCACTGACTTTTTCTGACATGTTCCTGGCAAGAGAATGGGTGAATGAATAATGCCTTATTAAGGCCAACTGGGAGCTGAAGTCCAAGTTCTTCACTTGGCCTCTGTTGACACTGGAGTGCAGGTGTTTCTCACTACTGCTGGGTGGGTTTAAGTGTTCTGGCTCCCCACCAGGCCTCCCCTGATACCTCCCTGATAGGAGGTGTAATAATCTTTCATTTCTTCTCCACATGTGGCCTCCACTGATGCCACAGCTTCATTACCCCTGAGTAGTAGTAGCAGGGCTGACTCTCCATTAAGTCTCCTCTGACACCTCCCCAGTAGGGTGGGGGCAGGGGCACCACGTTATTACTGGGTAGAGTGTGAGGAGGAAAAATCCAGGCGCCTCACTCAAGACTTTGCTGACCTGGGTAAAAGTGGGACCACAATCTTTTCTGTGGGTTTTGCTATCATTGAGAGATTCTTGTCCAAAAGTTTTCTGTCTTCCAAGACTGTCTATTTCCCCATTGTTTGGCTGGAGAGAGCAGGTTTTGTTGTGGCTTTATTTTTGTTTATGCCTATTGTCGTTTTCAGATTGCCAGATGCTTCAGCTCCAAGTCTTGGAAATATGAAGGAGCAGACAACCCAGAGAATTTACTGATGTTTTGTGCTTTGGGTCCTGAGCTTTCCAGCCTGTCTGCCTTCTTTCTACCTTTCAGGATCTTCTTTTATAGATTTTATATGTTATGTCCAGGGTTTTTAGTTGTACTTACTGGGAGGAATAGGAAACATATGGCTACTTTAACTTCCCAGCACCTTATAATATTTTAATACAATATCTTATCCATACAAAAGAATGTGTGTAAGTATGTGTGTCTGTTATAAGCATAATAGCATGAACACTAAATCTTTTAAATTTTAAATATACAATAGTGAATTGGACTTTTTCCTAGGGAAAAATGAAAACCACACTACTCATTCCCAAACTAACTCCCTTTGGCTGAGAATCTGTTAGACTCTGAAATGTCCTTTGGTTCTCAGAACCTGCTGAGGTTAGCATCTCAGCCTCATGACCTAGTTAGCATATATCTGTTGTTGTTGTTGTTATTTAAAAACTACCTTTCCTCTGTTCTGAAGTTTCCTGCCTCCCAGCCACATGTTGACATGGAGAGTGACACAGCCTTGCAGCTGGGACGCCTGTGCAGCTGATGACTCAGGATGACTAAAATAAACACTTGGGAACTGAGGACTCCCCACTCACAGGCTACTCTGACCCTTTCTCCACTCCGTCCTATGCCTTCTCCACTTCTGTCCTTCTCCTGGATCCTTTCTTACTCTCCAGTATAGCATGCTATAGCTATCAGTCCAATGCTGTCTGTAGTAATGAACATCAATTATCGAGGAGAAGCATGCCAACAGCTGTCTCATTCAAGAAGAACCAGAGCAGGCACACAAGGAAGGGATTATACAAACAGGGCTGGGGACCTTGACCAGGAGACAGGGTCTCATAATTAATTGATGATGACTTGGGAGGGCTCCAAGTTGGCCACCACACTCTCCTTCTTCTCCAGGGAGAGGTTGGATAGCACATGGATTTTTCCCTTCGCTTCCCTCCATGACTTTTCTTCTTTCTCCTGGGAGCGCTCACCAAGCTTCAGGAAGGGATGGGGTACAGGAATTGGACCTCCTACTATTATTGACCAGATGAGAGTCCCTGAGATCCGGAGAACACCACATGGAGCCGTTCCCTCCCTGACAAGCAGTGTGAGCCTCCAAGCACCCCAACATACCGGAAGGTGAACCAGCAGGGGTTGTGTGTTCTGTCTACAATACGCTATTTGGGTTGATTCTGGGAAGAGATCTAAACAAATCTCACAAAGAACAAAGGATTGTAGCTGTAATATCTTACCTCCTGAGAAACAACAGCAGCTGGATCTTGCCTCTGAGGCTCTGTTTCTGCTTTCTACTTCTATTTTTCTGGCATGGGAGCTAGGGTGGAAAACACATTGGGCTTGTGGTCAGAGGACCCCGGTTTTGGTGTAGTGCCCTTCCTCACAGCCACGTGACCTTGAACTAACCACTTTTGTCTTTGAGCCTCAGTTTTCTTGTGGATAAAAAAGAATAACGGGTAAGGATACTTATTCTCCAATCAACTATTTATTACTTGATGTAAAAGAACCATCTATAATTTTGTTGGGTGTGATCATGGCATTGTGAAAATAATATCGTTGTCTTGGATTTGCTCTAGAATACTCCCATGAAAAAGAGAAGGAAGGTAGAGGACAAATGTAATAGGATTGGTAGAATGTGAATAATTGTTGAAGGAGAGTGTGGGGCTTGGGGATTGTTGGGGACAGTCAGCTCTCTACTTCCATGTTTGAAATTGTCCATAATTAAAAATTACAAGAATAAAACCCAGCTTACATTCTAATAAGATCCATAAGGTAATGGAAAGAAGCATCCTTTGGAAACAGATCTTACTATAGAAGAAGTTGTCTCTACTGGGTACCCTTATCATGTGAACACCTGGTTTTCTCACCGTGTGAATATCTGTGTGAGGGCGCACCTCTCTCACTGACAGAGTCTGGCCGTAAGAGCTGTTAACACGGCAGGGCAGCAAATCCCTGGGGGATTCATTCTCACCGCCCCTGTCTCCCTCTGTCCAAGCGAAGGGATGATTGAGAACCTCTTATGGGGCCGAAGGTAGAATATGTTAATGGGTGTTAACTGCCTCTAACTGTTTTCGCTGTTTGGTGCATTTCCTGCTACAAGTTCATTGCTGCCCTTCACTTCCTGCTTAGGGGAGGTTTTTCCCATTTCCTCCTCTTCTGGATTCTCCTTGCCCTTGTCTTCAGATTCAAGAAGAAGCAGTGCAGGTGGACAAGGAAGATACTCAGACATGGAGAGCTGAGTCAGCCCAAGGGTGGGGGCCAAGGCTGGATAGCCTGTATGGGGCAGTGGGCAGGTTTGTTGGCATCCCTATTTCTGAGATCTGGGATGGCCACATGTTGGGTGCACACATGACAAAGTCTGATTCATGTCCCAAGGACTCATGTCTAGTGGTGGAATAAGGCAGATGAGCAAATGGTTAGAAAACGAATTCAATTTCAGACATACATACGGAAGATTGTTAGAGTCTTAGAAAAGATGTGCTAACCTTACGTTTGTGCATTTAGATGGTGGGCAGAGTGTACAGGGGAGCTATAAAGTGATCAGGTAGCTTCCCAGAAAGGGTGACTCCTGAGCTCAGTGTTGAAGGATGAGCAGGTGGAAGGAAGAAGGAGTCACAACAAACCTATAGATGGATGCTCTTCTTCATCCTCCTGTTCCATAGTCCTCCTCTTGGGAGAATTCTAAATCAAATTATATTTTTTTAATTAGTTAAAAATTTAATTATAAAAAATAAAAATGAATTAAAAATTAAAAATTTTAATTTTTAAAATTCTTTATATAAATTCAGTTTAGTTAACATATACTGTTATTAGGAGTTTCAGGGGTAGAATTTAGTGATTCATGAGTTGCATAGAACACCCATTGCTCATTTAATGAGAGCTTATTAACAAGTGACAAATGATTATAAAACCACAAAAAGGCCCAGGTGGGTTTACAGAAGAATTTTTGCCACACTGAGCAGGAAGGAACCAGATAACCCTCAGACCATACCATGGCTGGATGACTGAACTGTACCACCCCTCCAGGACAAAGGATATTTTCAAATATGTTTGATTCTTTTTGTTACTCTCTTCCACTAACAGGAAATTGAAACTGAAACTAGTGCCCATTACTAGAGAGATTACTAGAGAGATCACCGTGGTTACTAATTTATAAGCCGATGACAGAGGTGTACTGGTTCTTTAGAGGAAGTACTTATATTTGAAGCATTTGTTTACTTCATGTCCTTTAATTTTAGGATTTTTTACAACACCCATTTTCAACTTAATACAGCCCACGAAAGTGTTTATAATAGTTGCACTTGTTTCTGAGCCCTTATTTATGTAATTGCAACTTTTACACATTTTTTTGAGTATGTGTTTGCTTAAAGGTTTAGAAGTTTTTTTTTTCCTTTTTCAACATAAACTTGGTTAAACAATGCACAAGACTCCGAAGAACCATAGAGGAAGTGCCTACGAAATAGTCGAGGATGATAAGATGGAGACCCAAACCAGCAGAGAACACAGAAGATTGAGAAGTAAAATGAGAAATGAGGCCAGGAGAGAAAACAATTTGAAATGATCACAGGCAAGTGTCACGGGAGACCAGACAATAAATAACCACCAGCCAGGAAAAGCCCTTGCTTAGGGATTATGGACTCTAAGTGTGAGATCACAGTGGGAAACACAGAGAACAGAGACGAGTAAGTTGCAGACGCTCATTGGAGGCTGTCACGTTGGCGAGCTTTCACCCACCCCTGGTTTGAGAACCATCAGAGAGCTGTTTATGCATCAAGCTATGAGAACAAAATCAATGATCATGCTCAGAAGTCCGCTTGGGACTGGCTTTCACATTGAAGACACCACGGTGGTCCTTAGATTCTTCCAATGTTTTATCTGAGGAACATGTGAGTGTTTTTTGTGCTTGTGACAAAATAAATGAACATCAGTTAGGTGCATTAATGCTGTTATAATGCCCGCTTGATCATCCTATGCTAATGTAGCATGGTCAGGAGTTTTCCACCTGCCCTTGACCAGGATGCCTTGAACTTGGGGGTTACCAGTCTGCTGGCTCTGAGGTTGAGAGTCCTCTGTTAGTGTGTCTATTTTCAATGTGTCTGCTAAGTCTGCTTTCCTCCCTAGTTAAATTTAGTTATCCTGATTGAATAATCTCCCACCTCCACAATTCAGATAACTGGCAAGACTAGTTAACTTCTTAAAGTATTTTTTGGGTAGGAATATTCTGGTACAGAAAAAAATGTCACAAATTTTCCAAAACCAAAGCTTTCTCATTTTAGCTACCTACGTAGTAATCTATTTTTCTTTTTTGAAGTTCAATTTTGTAAAGAAGAAAGCATTCTACTTGATAGGATGCATGACAATGCATCTAAAAGTAGTTTAAAAATAAAGCATCCCCTTCCCAAAGAAAGAGACGCTTTGTTAACAATATTAAGCATTTTAAAAAATTTTAAACTACCGTAATAGCTGAAGGCGTGTGCTGAGTCATCTCACCCTGAGAGGTGACAAGGTAGCACAGATCAGCCATAGCTCCTTTGTGGGTGCCCTGCCCATACCTCCTTGTATTGCAAAGGCTTGACTTTTAGCTGTCAGCATCTGCAGGAATTTCTGCTGTCCTCCCACAAAACAGGCTATAATGTCTGAAGACTTAACAACCGTGGGAACAGACCTTGACCAGCCACTGATAGGAGGTGGTATATAAATAACCCAGCTCCCTCACCCCTGCGATGCTCTTACTCTGAGGAGTGTGTCTTGCACTGGCTCCCAGTGTCCCCAGTAGTATAATGTCCAGGGACTAATGGTCATGACTTGCCTGAAAACACATGCTTTCCCTCTTCTCTCACTTTCCTCTATTCCATTGGTCTCTCCTTCACCTTATAAACAAACTACCTGTCCTCAAATCCCTGTACTTTGGGTCAGTTTCTGGAGGAACCTAAACTTGGACAATATAGTATCACTGGCTATTCAAGCTGAAATCTAAAAACTTCTAGTTCTTCTAAACCTGTACATCTAAGTGATTTTCAATCTCCTCAATTTTGGCAGAATTCTCAACTTAAATAGTCACTCTTAGCTCTTACTAAAATTTAATTGTGTGTGTTTAGACATTTCCATATTTTCTTCCTGACGGATTCCTTCATTAAATATCTCTGAGCACTGAAAACTCCCCTCATGCTACTTGATGTCTTCACTGGTACTGTACCAATCAATAGAACAACAAAAAAAAATCTGTGTGTAATTAAGTGGCTTCATAGTTAGAGGGAAATATAAAGATTGCACAGGACACAGACTTCTTGAGATTGGCTCACCTCGCTCTCTCTCTCTCTCTCCCCCTCTCTTTCCTACTCTTCCCTTTCCCCTCCCCATCCTCCTTCTCTCTCTCTCTCTCTCTCTCTCAATCTCTCTCTCCCCCTCTCTGTTAGAATTAAGTCCTTTTCCTTCAGACCTGTACAAAACATCACATCACAGTACCTGGAATCTGGCTTCTACAGTAACCACTGACACTTGGGAAGTGTAGAGTATAAGCTCCTGGTGGATGAGATGATATCCAATGGGGGAAAAGAGGGAGAAGGGTGGACAGTCTCCTTCCCTGTCTCTCTTCTGTGGCCTGAGCTGGGGTGTGGTTTCTTTGCAGAGCCTTCCAGAAAATTCCAGAATGTTGGTGAGAGGGTTCCTATGCTACCTTCTTTCTCTGATTTGCTGTGCAACATCCCCCATATGATCCTGAATTCTTAGCTGTGTTGCTTCCCTTCTATCTCACCTCCCAAAGCTTTGGATTTGCACTTCTCACATGCGTGTCAACAGCTTAGTAATCCTACCTCAGGCTCTGCTTTCTAGAAGATCCAAAGGCTGTGGTCATGATCCATCCCTTTTGCATGGATTTTTTTCATGTCTGTTTTCAGTATGTTTTGTGTCCAGAGTTAATTTATATCATGCCTACTACCTGTTTCTGCACTATATATATATATATATATTTTGTGTGTGTGTGTCTATGTTTATTGGGGTTGAAGCATGGTTGGAAGGTGATTTAAACATGTCTAGAAGGTTTACAGTGATGCTGATTTTTAGAAGTCTGGATTCATTTGGCCAAGTATTGTCTAGAAAGTTCAGATTCAGACCCATTGACCAGTTGACTATTGACAAATGTTTGGATGTTTGCGGATTCAATAGGAATCCTCACGGGAGCTTCTGATTCTCATGTAAGGTGAGAAATGGGATGATCAAATTTATCGTCAGGACCCCTATTCTTGCTGTGAGCTTAAAAGAATTAAATGGCACTTAAAAATATATAAACTGACTCTCATACACCCATGGGGTTGTTACTGGCATCGTGCAATATGCAGCATATCTTTTTGCAAATGCAGAGAAAATCTTTAATGTTTCGTTACTACGTCTCAGCAATGCAAGATGTCAGAAGCATATTTGAAAATAATCATCTCCTGCTTTAAGCATATAGATGAGTTTTTTATTTTTATTTTTTTTTAAAGATTTTATTTATTTGACAGAGAGAGAGAGAGAGAGATCACAAGTAGGCAGAGAGGGAGGGGGAAGCAGGCTTCTTGCTGAGCAGAGAGCCTGATGTGGGGCTCGATCCCAGGACCCTGAGATCATGACCTGAGCCAAAGGCAGAGGCTTAATCCACTGAGCCACCCAGGCGCCCCTATAGATGAGTTTTTACTCTGCTTTTTTGATGGCATTCTAATTGAGGCTGTTAACACCTTGATCCCCTCACCCATCTGGTCATCCTGCTGATCTAAGTCCTCTGTCCTCTTGCCCTTTACCTTTATTCTCCAATTGTGCCCTTATTACTTGTTTGGAATGAAAGCATACCTCATTTCTTGAAACAATGGCAAAGAGCAGATGATAGGTTTTATTAATTTCTTTAATAAAAAATTCAACGTTGCCAAACCTCTGCTGTCTTTCCTTTTTTTAAATGAATATTCTATTAGGTGTTAATGTCCAGCCATCACAGTTCTGGCTTTCTTCTTCGAACGGTGCCTTGGGTACTGGTTTCTACTGCTGTCAACCTGTTTGCTCATCCCTGTTAAGGTTTGTTAGCTTTGTGATAAGCAAGCTTCCCACAGCTGGTTAAAGATTCATCTTTGGGTGAGAGGCGCCGTGTTAATTTCTGCCACTCAGAATGGCTTGTTGTCTCTCATCAAGGACTCTGTTTGCCTTCAAGGTCCAATGATTTGAACTGTTCTGCTGTAAGGCCTTCTTACCCCAAAGCTCTCTTTAGAGTCTGTATCTGTGCCTGAAAGACCTGCTATTGGAGTTCTTTCCTTGGATTGAATTATTCTGGCTCAAAGTCTAAGTAGAAGATACAGGAACAATACAACATTCGATCTACTCCTTAAATCTTTGAGATGAGCTTGAATTCTGAAAATGAGCATAAAGTTTAGAATTTAGGATAGCTGAGCAAAGAGAAGAGGTTCCATACTGAAAACAAATAAAATTTGACAGTTAATTCTCACATGATCCTATTTTCTACAGGATGATATAGAAAAGAGGAGAGAATTGAGTCTTATATTCTATGCCAGGTGAGGACAGAAGGAAGAGAAAGGCCCAGATGGGAACCTTCAGAGTTTCAGTCCTCTTGGTCCAGCCTCAGGGGTGGGCTGCACACAACAAGACCATTCTCAATTCAAGAATGGGCATGAGAGGGACGCCTGGGTGGCTCAGTTGGTTAAGCAGCTGCCTTCGGCTCAGGTCACGATCCCAGCGTCCTGGTATCGAGTCCCACATCGGGCTCCTTGCTCGGCAGGGAGCCTGCTTCTCCCTCTGCCTCTGCCTGCCTCTCTGTCTGCCTGTGCTTGCTCTCTCTCCCTCTCTCTCTGACAAATAAATAAATAAAATCTTTAAAAAAAAAAAAAAAAAAGAATGGGCATGAGAGGCCTCCTCCCTTCATGAGGATAGAAGTTTGGCCAAGCTTATGGTATGCTATCTCACGAAAGCCACCAAAGCTGTGTATAAGTGTCTGCGTTTATAAGCTCTCCTTCCCTCCCAACTTTTTTTTTTTTAAAGATTTTATTTATTTATTTGACAGAGAGAGATCACAAGTAGGCAGAGAGGCAGGCAGAGAGAGAGAGGAGGAAGCAGGCTCCCTGCTGAGCAGAGAGCCCGATGCGGGACTCGATCCCAGGACCCTGAGATCATGACCTGAGCCGAAGGCAGTGGCTTAACCCACTGAGCCACCCAGGCGCCCCCCTCCCAACTTTTTATTTATTTATGTATTTACTTATTTTTTTAAAGATTTTATTTTTTTACCTGACAGATAGAGATCACAAGTAGGCAGAGAGGCAGGCAGAGAGAGAGGAGGAAGCAGGCTCCCTGCTGAGCAGAGAGCCCGACGCGAGACTCGATCCCAGGACCCTGAGACCATGACCTGAGCTGAAGGCAGAGGCTTTAACCCACTGAGCCACCCAGTCGCCCCCCCTCCCCAACTTTTTAAACATACAGAAAGGTTGTAGAAAAAGTAGTACCATTAACATCCAGGTAGCCTCTTCATAGACTCAACCTAGAACTTTCCACCTAGATTCAACAGTTAACACATTTGTTACAGTACTCTCTCTCTCACTCATATTCTCTCTCATCATTGGAAAATTGCCTGTATATATCATAATGCTTTACTCCTAATTACTTTGGCAGCAGATATTCCCTGGAAATAAGAACATGCTCCTGGTAACGGCAATGGCTTTATTGTGCCCAGAAAAATCAACAGGAATTCCATAGGATCACTTAACAATCAGCCCCTCCCTCAATGTCTTCCATTGTCCCCAAATGTCTTTTATGGCTGGTCTCCTTTACTTTTTTGAACAAGGATCGAATTGAGGTTGTCACCTTGCTTTTGGGTTTATATCTCTTTAACCCCTTTCCATCTAGGACAGTCTCCCCTCTCTTCCTAGAATGTTGACTTTTTGAAGAATCCAGGCCAGTTTTCCTGCAGAATGTTTCATCATTAGGAAATACCCCACTGTGAGCATCTTGGTGTACCTCACCTTCTTTGTCCTCTATATTTTCTATAGACTGTAAGTTGGGTCTGAGGCATAAGGTGAGCTTCAGTGCTATTGAACCTGTGCTTCTGGGAAGTTTCCTTAAGTCACATTCCCAGATTACATAACTCCTTTGAATTTACGATTTGTTATTTAACCAGAAACTAGATAACAACTACCCACACAGGGTAGTTATCTCTGTTCTTCACTGCCTCTAGGAGCAGATTAACTCTGCCCCCGATGGAAGGCACCCCATTAGAAAGGAATGATTTGGGGACTGGGGAACATGGCACAAATCACTGAAAAGCGTTGTTGATTTCTGCTTCCTCTCCCTTATTACATGAACACAATTAATAACGAGCTTGGAAGCCAAGGGGAATATTGGATCCCAGGGGAAAATCTAACTCTTAAACTCAGCCTGATCCTACCCAGGGAGCAGGGCATTCCCCCTGCCTCAGTTCCCACATCTGGACAGCATTTCCTCCGAGCTGCCTCATGAATGTCACTCTCCCAAGTCCAGAACCACATTTGGTGGGCAGTACGGGAGAAACTGCCGCCGTGTGCAGTCAGTATTAGAACTCCATGATACTACTCAACTGAGTCTCAGCACCTTTCCTCCTTGGTCCTGCTGCTAAAAGATGGAATATTCTACATGAAAAGTGATGACACAATAAACCAGATAAAGTAGGTCAAGAAAGACAAAGGGGCGGGGAGAAATATTCATCTTGTATGTGATTATCCCATTTGAAGCCATGTAGCCTCTGAGCTATGTGTAATAATCATCTGTAAATTGGAGGCACAGAGAGGTTAAGAAGTTTCTCTAAGCCACACAGCAATTAATCGAATGAGCTGAGATTCAGACCCCAGCATATGAGATTCATGAACCTGACCATTAACTACTATGCTATGATTTTTCAATGTGGCCCAAGAAAAGCATCTGGGAAAGAAAAGACTATTGCTGAGCCACTGTGTATCCAGGACCTACAAACCACCTCAAACACGTCTGTTGTTTGGGGCACTGACCTGATGGACTTCTAAACTGTCCCAATATAGCTGGAGGCACATGGGGGAGCAAGCCCTTTGGAAGCAAATGACTTTTGAAGATGACCAAGAGATGCGTCAAGCAGTTGGAAATCTGTGCACAGACTGACAGATTCACGTTCCTCCCCACTCATCCCTTCCCCTAGATCTGCTCCTTCTATGCCTGCGATGGCACCTGCTAGGCTCACTCTGGGGGCAGTTGCAGTGAGATGCAGAAAATGAGCTCAATGTGAGTCCATGCCTTATTTATGAAACTCCAAACAAGCTGGTACCCCTTCCAGGCCCCCAGAAAGTGAAAAAAAAGGGCATGCATCTGGGGCGCCTGGGTGGCTCAGTGGGTTAAGCCGCTGCCTTCGGCTCAGGTCATGATCTCAGGGTCCTGGGATCGAGCCCCGCGTCGGGCTCTCTGCTCAGCAGGGAGCCTGCTTCCCCCTCTCTCTCTGCCTGCCTCTCTGCCTGCTTGTGATCTCTCTCTCTCTCTCTGTCAAAATAAATTAATAAATAAAATCTTTAAAAAAAAAAAAAAAGAGTGCATGCATCTGATGAAACTGGCTTTGCTCAGGTGCCAAGGTCAGGACAGTACTGGAGGCAGAGTATTCCAGCCGTCCACGACATCCGTGCAGTCAGCACCCCACAGACCAGGTGAGAGGGCAGCAGGGTCGGAAGTGTGTCTGGACACTGGCATCAGCATTTCTTTGCCAACACGTTCGTTTATAAACAACCCATCTCTTACCCTGCCTTTGTGGATCTTTTCAAAAGTGACCTATTGAGTGAAAGTCTCTGGACGTTGGAAATAATTAGGCCAAAGGACACAAAACTCTGCTGAAAACAAACAAATCACTCCTTTTGCGGTTGCCATGATCTCTGCGTAACATCCTTTGCACTCTTTTTGCTAAAAGATTGAAATGGATATACTTATGGAATAAATGCTAGTTGAAACAAAAAAGATATATTGGGGTTTTTTTTCTTTTAATGTATCAGATTGGTAAACACTTAAAAGTTTAATAAAACCAGGGAAAGGTGAGTATGTAGGGAAAGAATCCCTTTCACACATTGTTAGCCAAATATAAGGACCTCTATGGAGGGCATGGTAATATCTGCAAAACTACTATGTACATGGCCCTTGACTTGGCAACCTCACTTCTAGGAATTTGTCCTATAGCTACAGTTGCACAATTATATAAAAAGCAAACAAATAAAAAATGTTCACTGCAGCATTATAATTTTAAAAAATCTGGATATAACTTAAATGTCCATCAACAGATGACTGACATAGAAAGTATATCTTTAAAAATAATAATATATAACTATTGGGGCGCCTGGGTGGCTCAGTGCGTTAAACCACTGCCTTCGGCTCAGGTCATGATCTCAGGGTCCTGGGATCGAGTCCCGCATTGGGCTCTCTGCTCAGCAGGGAGCCTGCTTCCTCCTCTCTCTCTGCCTACTTGTGATCTCTCTCTGTCAAATAAATAAATAAAATCTTTAAAAAATAATAATAATAATATGTAACTATTAAAAGAATAAAGCAAGCCTGTATGTATCAAAATAAAATTGCTGAGTTATATTACTATGTAAAAAAAATCACTTAAAAAACATGTCTCATAATAGTGCATGCAAATGTTAAAATATGTATTTTCAGTGTTTGTGCATGCATGGAAAATTCTGGAAGGACATATAGGAAATTGGTTTTTTCCCCCCCTTTTGGAAAACAAGTCTAGTTTTTTTTATTAAGCAGTTTTACACAGCCAGCTGTTCACAATCTGCAGTTAAAACATTGTACATTCACTGCTATTCAGTTACAAAATCTTCCAACAGGAGACATACAGGAAATTATTAGCATGGTTACCTTTAGGTAGAGGGGGTGTGTGAAGGAAATCTTTTTTTTATTCCATCTTTCATATCCTTCCCTATCGTTGAAGTTTTTAAATGGGCATGTACTACATTTATAATTTATTAAATTGGCTTCCATTTTTTTAGACATAGGGACACTGTAAATTCCTGGGTCATGCTCGAAATTTCCACATTCCTCTTTTCTGTAGAACATACCGACCACATACACCACTGAAGGCTGAAGGAAAACAGTTGCAAGAAAGAAAAAGGAACATAAGCTGTGTTATCCAAGAGCGCCTGTTTTCCTACCATTCTCAAACATCTTTCTGTCCTTCTGGTTTTTCGATTTATTGCAGAAAGTTCTGCCATCCATTATGATCACCACCCCACTCCATCACCCCACCAATTCACCACCCAACCACCCACTAACACCCTACCACTACCATCCCCAAGCCCCGTCTTCCTTACCTTAGTAAATAGCACCACCAGCCACTTAACTGCTCAAGCCAAAAATCCAGATTCCTTTATGTAGCAGAGAAAACATTCTGTTTCAGTGTATCCTACTTCAGTTTTTTAAACTTAAAAAAAAATAAAGATTAGTTATTTGAAAGAGAGAAAGAGTACGCACATACACATGTGTGAGAACGGGAGAGGGGCAGAGGGAGAGGAAGGGAATCTCAAGCAGGCTTCCCTCTATGCATGGAGCCCATCATAGGGCTTACCATGGGGCTTGACCCTACGACCCTGAGACCATGAACTGAGCCGAAACCAAGAGTTGGACACTCAACCGACCAAGCCACCCAGGCGTCCCTCCCATTCATTTTTCAATTCCTGGGCACACAGAAAGATTATTTTTTCTAGCTTCTCTTGCAGTCAAGTGTGGGTCATGGAGTTATGGTGGGGGGGGGAACTATACTTCATATTTCTGCTTCTCCTGTGCTTTTGCAGAGGTCACACCGACATTGTGTTGTGAATGCTAAAGCCACAAGATGAAGGAGGCTCTGTCTACTTTTGTCCCTGCTTGAGTGTATGCAACAGGGTGATCCTCCCCCTTTGACTTACCAACCAAAGTTGAGACATAATGTGAGGTAGAAATGAACTCTTGCTGTATTAAGTCAGTGAGATTTGGGGTGTGGATACTACATGCCAGCCCAGCATTAAGTATTTAATATATTAACTTTTCTTCACCCCAGCCATTTAACTAATTCACAATCCTAGAGACTCTAACACATATCCTGAATGTTCCCAGCCCCCAGCAGGCCCAGTACCACCACCACAGCATGCTAGGTGACCCACCTACCAACAGCACTGGAGTCTTCCTTGTCATATAGTCCCACATGTGGGATATCAATGTCTAAAAATCCCACTTTAGGTGCCTCCTTAGCGCAGTAGGCAGCGCGTCAGTCTCATAAAAATCCCACTTTAAGGTGTGCTTTCTTGGATCATTTTTGCTGCCAATCTTCAGAGGCGGGGCTCCCTGGGAAACTCAGAGACAGAAGTTGCTATACAGAAAGTATATTAGAGAGTGATCACAGACTCATATCTGTGGGTGAAGGGGTTAGAATGGGATTGTGTGTCTAAGGGACCAGTAGTGTTCTGCTTCTTAAACTGAGTGATAGAGGGTGCCTGGGTGGCTCAGTGGGTTAAGCCTCTGTCTTCAGCTCAGGTCATGATCTCAGGGTCCTGGAATAGAGCCCCACATCAGGCTCTCTAGAGCTCAGCAGGGAGCCTACTCCCCACCCCCTTTCTCTGCCTGCCTCTCTGCCTACTTGTGATCTCTGTCTGTCAAATAAATCAATAAAATCTTTAAAAAAAAACCCGAGTGATAGATAGGTATTCATTTTGTTAATATTCCTTAATCTGTACATTTATTTTCCATACACTATGGTAAATAAATGATATATTTCACAATTTTAAAAGTTGTGTTTTGTTTTTTAAGTTTTAAGAGAGGTGGATCACAGTGGGTACTCTGACAAAATGCTTTAACATCAGAATTCCTGGCATTTCTGGTATGTTTCTTTGGGCAACCATTTAAGTCCTCTATAATTTCTTCATGTATAAAATGGATATTGTAACAACACTTACTTCATATAATTGTGGTGAAAAGTAAATGAGATCATTCATGTATAGTGGGTTAAATAGCATCCCTCTAAAACTCACCTCCACCTGGAACCTCAGAATGTTACCTTATTTGGGGGCACCTGGGTGGCTCAGTAGGTTAAACATCTGCCTTCAGCTCAGGTCATGATCCCAGGGTCCTGGGATCAAGCCCTACCCTGGGCTCTCTGCTAGTGGGGAGCCTGCTTCTCCATCTCCCTGTCTCTCCCCTTACTTCTCCCCCTGCATGTGTTTGTGTTCTCTCTCATGTAAATAAACAAACAAACAAATAAATAAATATTTTTAATTAAAAAAAGAAAAGAATGTTACCTTATTTGGAAATAGAGCCTTAGCCGATGTAATCAATTAAGATGAGGTCCTACTAGATTAAGGCAGACCCTCAAGCCAACAACTGCTGCCACAAGAAAAGGAGGGGACACACAGTACATACGCATAGGGAAGAGGGTCGTGTGATAGGGTCAGAGATGGGAGTAAAGCAGCTACAAGCCAAGGAGCATGAGTAACTACCAGAAACCACTGGAAGCTGGAAGCGGGAAGAGAGGAGTCTTCCCCATAGCCTTCAGAAGGAACACAGAAAGCCCTGCTGAAACCTTGATTGGGACTTCTAGCCTCCAGAATGGTGAGAGAATACATTTCTCTTGTTTCCAGCCACCCGGTTTGTCTCTATGTCACAGTAGCCCCAGGAAACTAATGCAACATGGACCAAACTGGTCTTCAGCCCCAGGAAAGTAGTCACTAAAAATTAGCAAGTAGTAGATCAATTCAAACATCTGTACCAATTGTTGGACCTTCTCCCTTGCCACTCAATCCTGTTCAACATTTAAGCTAATATCTCGCACTTTCCCTTGCCTTACAGTTATGTGAGTGTTCAGCTGGCCTGCTGGCCGGCAAAGCTCCATGAGATAGAAGCCGAGCTTCCGCAGTATCTGTGTCCCTTACAGCACTGAGCACTGAGGTACTCATGACTTGAGTGCTTACTGTGGGTTAGGAGCAGTGCTTGGCACAGAAGGCATGAAAAATAAACATGCTGTTATCTCTGCCCTCGATAAGCTGGACATTTCTGTGGAGAGAGGGTCAGATAGTTGAGTCACTGCGGGATTGTGGTAGGTCCCGTAACAGAGACAGGGAAAGAACTGAGCAGGGAGCCGGCTGACTCAAACTCACCTGAGTGCACCAGGGAACGCTTCAGCTGAGGCTTGAAGTGTTATCAGGCAGATGAGGACAAGTGAGGGCGGGGACTTCAGAGACAAAGACCAGGCTCTGATGGCCTGGTTGACAATGCTAAGGAGTTTGCACTCTACCTTGTAAAAGTAAGAACTAACCAAAAGTGCAATCACATTTAAATAGATTATTTGGGGGCAAATGGCTGACTGTTATGCCTCAAAGGAAGGTTTTACCGTGAAGTCTCAACATGACAGGCATTGCCCTGGTGGCTGCTGTCTCATGTGGGGCTATCCCATCCTTTTCTGAGTCCCTGGGTCACTCTGAAATCAAAGGGAAAGTCCTGATTCTTCTGTGCTACATCCCAGTGACATGGAAACGAGGAATCAAGGGATAGGAGCTAAGACCTGCAAAGACAGAGAGGTTTCAGCGGAATCCAATAGAAGTAGGATGCGATTTGGGGAAGTGGTGAGGGGAAGAGAAAAAAGGGCCAGTGAAGGCAAAAGTAGTTATATTGCCCCTCTCTGTGAAATTCGAAAAAACCTTAGCTTCAGGTGAGAGTTGGTGGGGCAAGCATGAGTTTCTCCACTCGCTGGGAGCTCTGGGAAGACAGGAAACAAGAGACAGCAGCCTACAAAATCAGGCAGCAGACCAGAGCTAGGAAGAAGAGGTAAGATCCTTCAACCGAGTTCAGTCCCATGACTCAGTGCAAACAATGGGGTCTCATGGTGGCCAAGATGCTGAACACCAGGCCAGGTGTTTGCCTATAGCAAGCCCGGAGGCAGCTCCCACAAGCCCCTGGGGTCATCATCAAGATGAGGACCTTTTACAGGCTGGGGTTTCCCAGGAATTCTCTCTGTCTCTATACAGTCTTCTCATAGCTCGATATTGGTGTAGCATAGTATCTTCTACTCACTAATTTTTTTTTTTTCTGTTACGGCAACTTTACTGAGGCATAATTTTAATTCCATCAACGTACCTACTTAAAATGTACATTTTGATGAGTTCTGACATGTTTATACACCTAAGTAACCAGAGCTACCATCAAGACGCAGAACATTTGCCTCATCTCAGAAAATGCCCTGGGGAAACTTCCCAGTCAGCTCTTCAATCCCCAGCTCCAAACAACCACTGATCTGCTTTCTGTTACTGTAGAGTAGATTTGTCTTTTCTGGAATTTCTTATAAATGGAACCATCCAGTATGTACTCCTTGGCGTGTCAGCATAATGTTTTTGAGATCCAACCACGTCACTGCATACAGGAAAAGTTCATCCTGGTTTATGGCTGACCAGCATTCCGGCGTGTGACTATTCCTCATGTGTTTATCTACTCACCTATGGATGAAATTAGGGTCGTTTCCACTTTTTAACTGTTATGAATTAAGCTCCTATGAGCATTTGTCTACACATCTTTCCGTGGACATATGTTTTCATTTCTCTTGGGTAAATATTAGGAATAGGATTTCTGGGTGTTATCCTTTAAAGTGTGTTTTTATAAGAAACTGCCAAACCCTTTTCCATAGTGGTTGCACAATTCTGCTTTCCCACCGGCAATGTATGAGTTCCATTGCTCCACATCCTTGCCAACACTGGCTTCCAAATTGGTATGTCTTTAATTTTAGATATTCTAATGGGTGTGTAGCAGTTTTCTCTTGTGCCTTTAATTTGCATTTCCCTACTAATTAATGACAACGAGCATCTTTTCATGTGCTAATTGGCCATTCTTGTATGAAATGTCTCTTTAAATTTCTTTATCATTTTTAATCATTTCTTTATTGGATTGTTTTCCATTAATACATTTGAAGAGTTCTTAAGTGTTCTGGCATAAGTACATTGTTGGATGTACTGCAAATACATATGTATGACTGGAACCCATATGAAATTACATTGACATTTTTGTTAAAAATCAATTGTGTATGTGTGGACCTATTTTTGGATTCTCGTCTGGTTCTTCAATCTCGATGTCTATTCATATACCAATACCAACTTGTCCTGATTCCAATATTTAAGATAAGTCTTGAAATTAGGTAGTGTAAGTCCTCCAACTTTACTCTTCTGTTTCAAAATTGTTTGAGGTATTAAAGATCTCTTACATTTCTATCTAAAGGTTAAAATCAGCTAGTCAATATATATATATTTAAAATACATATTTTTGGGCGCCTGGGTGGCTCGGTAGGTTAGGCCTCTGCCTTCGGCTCAGGTCATGATCTCAGGGTCCTGGGATCGAGTCCCGCATCGGGCTCTCTGCTCAGCGGGGAACCTGCTTCCTCCTCTCTCTCTCTGCCTGCCTTTCTGCCTACTTGTAATCTCTGTCAAATAAATAAATAAAATCTTTAAAAAAAAATAAAATACATATTTTTGGGGATTTTTATTTTTATTTATTGGAATGGCATTTTTATTGAGATTGCATTAATTCCATAGGTCAATTTGGGAAGAATTAATATGAAAACAATATCTTCCAATTTGGGGACAAAATATTTCTCTCCATTTATTTAGGTCTCCTTTATTTAGCCACAGCATGTAGTTTTCACTGATGTTACATATATTCCACTAAATTTGTGATGTTACATATATTCCAATAAATTTGTCCCTAAACTATACGGTTTTTGATGCCGCTGTAAATGGTACTGTTGATGACAGTTTCAAATACCAGTGGCTCATGGCTAGTTTAATAAATGTTCTAATATAACTTTCTGCTAAAATTGTCCCATTTTGTAGTCATGGACAAAAGTACAAGGCAAAGGGTCCATGCTATCTTGAAACTATCTCAAGAAATTCATGAAGAATGTGTACAGATGAAAATGCGGTCTAAGCCATGGTTTCCCCCTAAGAGATGGTCCTCAAATGGACGGTAGCCAATATCACAAGGGGATCCTGCATAGTAATTCAGTCATCCCGGAGAGCCAAATTCAGTTACTCTGACTCTGTAGAAAGAAGACTTAGGTTCTTGAGCAGTGGCTTACAAACCTGGGGGAAGAAGGAAGAAAAAAGTTCTTCCTCTAAGCTTCTCAATCCTTTTGGCAATTTTTCAGAATCACTGGAAGCTTTGGATATTTAAGCCTCAGGCATGTATCCTCCCTTCTATTCCCACTTTGATAACCACTGTGATCTCGAGCCAAGTTATTGATGGGAAGACAGTGTATCCCTTAGTGTGGGGGGGTGGAAAATAGCTCTAAATGACATGGGGTCATTTGCAATATGGGTACTTAGTGAGGGGCCCTGAAGAAAAGTCCTTCTGAACCTGTAATTCCTGTTACAAAGCACATGTCCCACAGTTTGCAACTGGTTCTGGTGGGACTGTTTCAATCCCTCATTACAATGGAAATGTCCCAGAGGTCATAACCCAAGTAAGTCTTTATCAATCTGTCAACATCTGAACCAACAAGTAATTACCTTGGAAACAGTCTCTAGTGCCCTATCATTTTGGAGTACTTATGATGGGAGGAGCATTGCAGGAGAGAAAGAAGAACAACTCTGGAATGTTCATGCATTGCAGATAAAGTTCAAAATACACCCAATAAGGGAAAAGGGCAAAGAAAGACCATTTGGAGAACTGAAAATGCACTGCCTTCTTTCTGCTTGTAGAGCCCACGTAGTTGACCAACAACCACTGCCTGTTAGCAGGACTTGTAGGACTGACCTGTTTATCAGTTAAAGAGATATAAGAATATTCATGTAGATTGTCCTGGGGCGCCTGGGTGGCTCAGTGGGTTAAAGTCTCTGCCTTCGGCTTGAGTCATGATCCCAGGGTTCTGGGATCGAGCCCCACGTCGGGCTCTCTGCTCAGCAGGGAGCCTGCTTCCTCCTCTCTTTCTCTGCCTGTCTCTCTGCCAACTTGTGATCTCTGTCTGTCAAATAAATAAATAAAATCTTTAAAAAAAGGAATATTCATGTAGATTGTCCAAAAATTCCTCTGCCCTAACCTAACAAACTCCTGCCCATCCTTCTAAGCTCATCTTGACAGCACTTACTCTATGAAACCCATTCTCGGTTCCCCACATTAGTAGCTGCTCCTCCTTTCTTTTCATATAAGACTTTATTCATAACTCAAGTTTTGTACTTTCTAGTCTAAATCACAACTCTTTTGTTTGCCCGTCTCTCCCCCACTATTCTGGAGAAAAGCTGCTTCAATGATCATCATTTCTTTCCACCTCAGACTTTGCCTAAAATCCAAATGCCTTTTCTGACATCAACATTTGGGTCCATCAAAGGAAGCTCAGACTCAAAGTATCCAAGGCTGAGCTCACAACATCTCTACCCTTTTCAGTGTTTGCTCTCTCTTGGTGAATAACTTCTCTATTTCTCTGCTTGGGCAAGCCAGAAATGTACAGTCATTCTTAACACCCACGTCCTGGTCGATCTCCATACCCACATCTCTTCATGACTTTACTTCCTAAATACCTCTAGACATAGCCATCCGTTCTTGCTGTCACCACCGTAGAGCAAGCTGGCAGCAGCCTCTCTCTTACACGCTTGCAATATCTTTCTTACTGATCTCACCATATATTCTAGGCTGCCGCTCACCCATGTATCCCACTGCAGCCGATATGGTCTCTGCCCTGTCTATAACCCTTCAGTGTGTTCCTTTGCTCTTGGGGCAAAGACTCAATCTCTAACGTCACCTAGAACACAAATTCCTGTGTAGTCTCAAGCTGCCCACCTCACTAGTCACTTTTCACTTTCTATGCTCTGGCGGCCCCAACCTTTTTCCTTTAGCTCCTTCTTTTTTTTTTTTTAAACTTTTTATTTTTAAATAATTTCAGACATACCAAAAAAAAAAAGGTTCAAAAACACTTACAAAGATTTTCCATGTACCTTTCACCCAGCTTCCCTAAATGTGAACATCTTACGTAACCAGAGTATAATTATCAAAGACAGGAAATTAACGTTCATATGCAATACTAGGAACTAATCTATAGATTTTACTTGGATTTCCACAGTTGGTTCAGGATCTAGTCAATGACTCCTCACTGCATGGGAGTGTCATCTCTCCTTTGTGTCTGATCTGGAGAGGATCCCTATTCTTTCTTGTTGTTTATGACCTTGACAAGTCTTGAAGAACATAGGACAGTTATCTAGTACCATAATTCTCAGTTTCGGTTTGTCTGATGTTTTCTCATGTTAGGATCAGGTGATACGTAATTTGGCAAGAATGCCATAGAGGTGATGTAGTCTTCTCAGTCTATTTTATCAGGAGGCATGTGATGTTAATGTCTCATTATTGGTGATGTTAATTTCAAGCCCTTGTTAAGATAGTATCAGCCAAGTTTCTCCATTGTAAATTTACTCTTCATTAAGGGGAAGGAGAGTGGGGAGAAGAGAAATTTTGAATCTATGTAAATATTCTGTTTCTCATTATAATTTTACTCACCAATTTTTTCATCAGTTGATGATTCTTGCATGCAATCATTATTACTGTGATGTTTTTCAAATGGTGATGTTCTATTTTCATCTTCCCTTCAACATTTATAAGTTGGGAGTCTACTGTAAGGAAGAGCTTTTGTCCCCTGTTTATTTATTCAATTGCTGATTATCATTGTGGACTGACGGATATTTATTTTTTCTGTAAGTTATAATCTATTGCCATCATTACGTATTTTGTACCTCAAATTGTCCCCAATTTTAGACTTGACCCTTTTCATTGTCCTCAAAGTAGCAAGTATGCATGTGCTATAAGGGCTTTGATCGTGCTGTTCTATTAGCCTGAAATAATCTTGTAGCCTTCCCCTGTCATCACTGTTGCATCCCCAATTTCCTTGTGCACTAAATCCCTTTAAAGCCTTGAGAGTTCAGCTCCAGTGCCCATCTTCAGGAAAGCCTTCCTCG
This sequence comes from Neogale vison, assembly GCF_020171115.1. Taxonomy (NCBI): domain Eukaryota; kingdom Metazoa; phylum Chordata; class Mammalia; order Carnivora; family Mustelidae; genus Neogale; species Neogale vison. The sequence continues at coordinate 118,904,587 of NC_058102.1, read as the reverse complement.
AGCCTGCCAGAAGTGGTTAGGGTTGCCGTTATAAGTTTTCAAAGCACCATTTACTTTTTCTTCATAACGCCTAACATATTCCAAAATTAAACCCTTCTTGTGTGAATATTTCTAAGAACAGGAATTGTATCTGTTTTAACCTAGGACATTAATAAGCCTTCAGTAAATTGTTAAGATTGAATTAATGAATAAATGAACTAATACTAAAAGTCAGTGGGTTGAGATCTTTGCAGAAATGCCATACTGATGGTTCATTTTTACTCCAAGAGAAGTTTTTCTCCCGAGTCTCATAGATCTGGATAAGATATGGTTGACAGTTTGACACAATGAAGATTCATTTAAAAAAAAAAAATCATTGAAGTCTGACTCAATGACTTGGATCTTGGGTTTAAAGATTATTGCCTGTATGGTCTCAATTCCATGCACATTGTTTCATTTGTCTTTGTTTCTTGCAATGGTAAAAAGTATACTTGCACCATACTCCATGTATGACTTGTGATGTGAACTGTAGAGGAAAATGCATGACCGGGTGAAAGAGCTCTGTACACCCCATTGCTGTCTGACTCGTGATTGTCTGTCATAAGTTTGTTTCATTCATGACATGGTAGTTGGCACATTTTAAGTTAGACGTTGAAGCTTAGATCAAACACTTACAATCAGTTCCACTCTCTGTTCAAATAAGAGTCTCACTGAGTGGATTTCATTTCAAATTTGGAAACCTGGGCAGTATCAGTCTCCTGATATTTGAAAACAGAAAGCAGGGACTACCAGAGTGGACCTTCATTTGGGCAATCTGAGAGTGACGCTCTGGGAAAGCATTCTGGTTTATTTTTACAAGCTGGTTACTTAGGTTCTCAGGTAGATGTGAAGATTCCAGAGAAAATTCTTCCAACAGGTGACAGCAGGTGAGAGTAATGGAGCACATCTGCAACCCAGCTCAAAGGCTGTACCTGATCTTGGGAGTTTGAATCATCTGAGTCTGCCAGGTTTAAGAAAGGAATATAAAGAAATTACTTGGAAAATGAATTTCTCTGGGCAAAGTCTTTGTAAACAAGGTTTTTCTCTAATGTCTATCTATATACTTAATTTAGAATGTTACCTGTCCATAAACAACCACATATGTGATTTACCCCCATTTGCAAACTATCAAGTTAGCCTACCACAGTTTTGTGAGTGCTTCCAGGGGACACAACACCTGGGTCAGAGACAAAGAGCACTCTGTTACCCATAGCTATAGCAGTAACTAGCATATCAGAATTTTTTTTTTTTTTAAGATTTTATCTGACACAGAGAGAGATAACAAGTAGGGAAAGAGGAAGGCACAGAGTAGGGGAAGTGGACTCCCTGCCAAGCAGAGAGCCCAATGTGGGGCTCGATCCTGGGACCCCAAGATCATGACCCAAGCCAAAGGCAGAGACTTAACCCACTGAGCCACCCAGGTGCCCTGCGTATCAGAATTTTTGCATCACAAGCATTAGTTCCCACAAAGTGATGACAGCTACATACAAAGAGGGTTGCATTCCAGGAGAGGAACCCTGTGCTTAAGGAAACTAACTCTTTTATAATGGGCACTTAAGCACACTCACTTTGCTGCGGAGGGAGATGTTATCTTTATTAAATTGGATTATAAATATACCTGCCTTTGCTTCAGGGAAAGATACTATCTCTACTTTTCAGGGTGGTTCTCTTTGCTCTAGGGAAGACATTATCTCTATCTTCCAAGCTGTTTGGTATAAAAACATCCTCAAAGATAGTTGGAATAGAATGTAGTTAGTGCATTGATTATAAGATGTGCAGAAACAAAAAGTAATTTTATTCCAATAGCATATTTTCCCCTCTGGCCTCTTATTGAAGTCTCATCTTGTGTGTACACCTGAAGGTTCCTGATCTCTTTCTGAAGACCCCTAGACACACACACACACACACACACACACACACACACACACACAAACTCATTTTTTTTCTTCCCCCAAATCCCTAGAACAATCACCCATTGTATGGGGGTAGGGAGCAATCCATACTTAGGTACAACCTAAGTAAGGGCCAGTTGGTACAAATGCTTAGGAATAGTTATTTTTGGGTAAATGGTTGGTGCTTTACCCCTCCAGATGTCCCATCGCCATAGGAACTAGTGATAATGCCTTATCACATGCCTAGAACACAGTAAACAGTGCATAGATGTTAGGTATTATATTGGTCAAAGTATGCAAGACTTTTGCGGTAGGAACAAACTAGCTCAAATATCCAAGCGTGTTTTTATTCTTTATCATGCCCCTTGTCCATTGCAAGTGGCCTGGAGGCTCTGCTCTGCCCTGTCGTGACTCCAGAGCACAGGCTAGCAGGGCAGCCATCATCTGAAGAGTTGCTGGTCCCTGGGGCAGAGGACAAGATCTATCGGTAGAAAATAGTTCAAAAGCCAAATATACCACTTCTGTTCTCAGGTCACTGGCCAGATCCAGTGACAGGACCCCACAAGAGGGTCAGGTTTTCCAATACTACCATGTGCTCGGAAGGCAAAGAGGCAGAAAATTTGGGGGCAGCATAACAATTACCACAGCTTTTATTACTGTCATTCAAAATTATAATAACAATATATCCTATGGCAGAGGACAGCGTAACTGCCTATTCAGCATTCTTTATTATTATTTTTTTATTTTTTACTTTTTTGGGTAACAGAACTCCAATTTTGTTTAGGCCTCTCTCCTTCCTCCCAGAGTCATGGAGTCCCATGGAGTCCTCGACACGAGGGCGAGGCCTAACTGGTCCAGGGGCATTGTCACCCTTCTTGCTGGTGACTGCCTTTGCAATGAGCACAAATAACTCAGGCCGTTGGTGTGCAAGGAGAGGTTTTAAATTTCCTGGCGGTTTAGGGGAAACTTACTTTCAGGCTTCTCAAAAAGCTTTTAGAAAAGACTTCTCTTTCTTCTTTGGATATTGTCCAGCTCAGCTCTGAGGCCTGGGACCAGATGCAGTATCTTCTTGCCACCAACCTGAAGATGAAACTCACAAAAAGAACCCACAGGGAAGCAGAACTAGAGCCACTGGACAGAGTAAATCCTGAAGCCATCTGGACTTCCCATAATGAAGCCCCATTCTGGAAGCTAAGAGAGAAAGGACTTTCTGTTACTTTTAGCTGAAAGCAACCTAACAGTACTGCTATCCTCCTGTTAACTTCGGGAAAGAAGGGCAGTGTGGAGTGAGGAAGGAACAGAGTCAGGACAAGACACTAGCAGTGGCAACAATCAGAAGATATACATAATGTCTGAAGTCTGCCACCAAGCCCGTCTGCCACCCCCCAAAACCCTAGTTGGGAGCCCTGGCAACACAGGCATTTTGCTTTCCTGCTCTGCAATGGTAGCGTTCATTTCTTAGGAAAGATCTATTACACTGTCTGGAAGAAAGCACCAGTCTTAAGTCCTGTGTTAACTCCAGATTTTTATTTTCAGCGCAGATGAGCTGCTAGTTCTCTTTGAGCCCTTTGAAGGATGTGCCTCTGGATTTAACTACAATTTCTAAGACCAGGTCGTTAGACGGTCCTGTAGCTTGCCGGAAAACCTCCCGATTGTATCCCCTGAGCCCTGACATACAGACGGTGTCAGATGTCATAAAAAAGATCTTTTGAACACCATAGGATCAAGTCGGGTTTTTTTTTTTTTTTTTAAGATTTTATTTATTTGTTTGGCAGACAGAGATCACAAGTAGGCAGAGAGAGAGGAGGAAGCAGGCTCCCTGCAGAGCAGAAAGCCTGATGTGGGGCTCAATCCCAGGACCCTGGGATCATGACCTGAGCCGAAGGTAGAGGCTTTAACCCAGAGACACTCAGGCACCCCAAGTCCGGTGTTTTTATGGCTACGCAAGCCTCTTGGCTTTAATTTACTGGACTTTAGTTTCTTTACATCTTTTCTCAGGTCATCTTCTCGAAGGCATATCAGGTTAGAGTCAGAAGGCATGTCTTAGATCAATATTCCCAGCAGGAAAAGGCTCTGTGAGCCTCTGACTGCGTGCCTAGTCTTTTATTTCCTGTGTTGTTCTAGTTCATCCTGAGGGGGAGAATTACTTGTTTTTTATCCTGCCATATTAAATAAAATTCTGGTTTAGAGCTAGGCAAGGTTTTATAAGGAAGATAAAAGGGCTGTTTTTAATAAACAAGGTGGAATGATAAGAGATGCGTTCTCTCTGCAGCGGTTCAGGAACACAATAGAATCACGAGGACTCCAGCTCCGGGAAAGACTGTTGTCCACAGCGTGGCCTCATCCAGAAATAGAACTGGCGGGAACAGGCTTGAAGTGTGGCATATAGGCTTTGGGTGAGATCAGGTTTCAAAGAAGTTCAGGAAAATTTCCGAAACAACACGGGGCATTGTTGGGTTGGGGTCTGTCCACGAGGCTTGCAGGGAGTGGACTATCCCAGGGCGCTCATCTGTCTTGGGAAAGTAGAAACCATCCCCTGACCAAGGCTGCAGCAGGTAGAGATGGTATTTCCAAGGTCACTCAGGTGGTTTTATGGTGGCATAAAAATGAATGTTGACTCTCTGAAGCAAACAGTTCGTGTAACAAGACCGTTCAAATACTAGCAGAATAGCTTCCCAAGGTTTTCTTTCTGTCATTTTTCACTGGCTAACTTCTAAGCAACTGTCATGATCTCACTTCTTTTTTATTATTATTATTTAAATTCAATTAGCCAACTTATAGTATATCAATAGTTTCAGATATAGAGTTCAGTAATTCATCTGTTGCATAAAACACCCAGTGCTTATCACATCACGTGCCCTCCTTAAGTCCCATCAGCCATTTACTCTATCCCCCTCCTCTCCTCCCCTCCAGCAACCCTGTTTGTTTCCTATAGTTAAGAGACTCTCATGGTTTTTCTCTCTCTCTGATGACTTCCCATTCAATTTTTCCTCCCTTACCCTATGATTTCCTGTGCTATTTCTTATATTCCACATATTAGTGAAGCCATATGATAATTTTCTTTCTCTGATTGACTTATTTCACTCAGCATAATACCCTCCAGTTCCATCCATGTTGATGTAAATGGTAAGTATTCATTCTTTCTGATGGTTGAGTAATATTCCATATATATATATAAATATATATATATGTATATATCTCACATCTTCTTTATCTATTCTTCTGTCAGTGGACCAATGATGGCTGAAGTTTTCACTTCCAAAAACTAAAAATAGTTGATTCACCACTTACCATGTTTGAAGTATCATCCAAAGTTCTTTACAACAGGCCTCAAAGGGAGGGGTTCTCTTATTATCCCCCTTTTGTAGGTGAGGAAGCTGAGGAACAGAGAGGTTAAATAACTAGCTCAAAGTAACACAGCTTTGAGTCCCATGGGGCTGGCTCTGCAACCTTCAGAGCCTGGAGAAGCAAGGAAACCGCAATGCTAGACTGGGAAACAGTCTGTAGCCAACAGGAGGCTAGAACGAGGAAGTGACTACGAGGCAGAGAGGAGACAAAATCAAGCAGGCAAAGGTTGAAGGTTCACTACCAATTCGAATCTTTAAAAAAGAGCTGCCAGTGTCCAAAGAGGCAACAGCATAAAGGAACTAAGCCCATGGCCCCCTAGAGCAGCTACTTTGAAGGAGGTGAGCAACTTCTGCTTAGTTCTGCCCCACCTCTATTTTCAATTTTTGTTGGAAGGAAGGTCACATATTCCTCTGATAGTAACTACCAAAACTACTGCTGATTTTCAAGGTCTTATATAGGGCTTTGTTAATGGTAAAATTACAAAAGATAAGGAAGGGCCGATTCAATATAGATAAAGAATCAATATAGATAAAGAAACTTCTCTGTATTTCAGGGAGAAAATTCGACTGGTGTCCAGTTGGACAGTTGAGAAATGACCAGTGTTATAAATAATATCAAAGAATACTTCAGCTCCAGAAACTTTTCTCTTTCTTTCTTTTTTTTTTTTTTTTAAGAGTTTATTTATTTATTTGACAGACAGAGATCACAAGTAGGCAGAGAGGCAGGCAGAGAGCAAAGAGCCCGATGCAGGGCTCGTTCCCAGGATCTGGGATCACGACCTGAGCTGAAGGCAGAGGCTTAACCCACTGAGTCACCCAGGTGCCCCTTCAGGAATTTTTCAAAGCCACATTTTCTTTTCCCCAATCCATCCTGCTGTGTTTATTTTGTTGTTTTGTTTTTGTTTTTGTTTTTTTCCCCAAAGCCAAAGAAGTAGAATTTGGAACTCATCTTAAAGTTTGGTTAAAACTCATGCTTGCCACAGTCTGATTCCTTTCAGATTTTGCCCATCTTCCGAATTCAAAATATAATTCTATAATGTTCATGGCCAAGTGTATTTCTACTTAGAAGCGAGAGAGTAGAGAGTTAAAGTAGAGACTTAAGCAATGAAAAAAAAAAAAAAACCAAAACGAGTAGGAATATGTATTCTTTATTTACATGGCAACCTTCTTTTATAGATTCTAATCTTTAGACCAGGGAGTGAGAACATTGCCTTCTAAATATTTGTGGACTGGATCTCGGTTCCTTGGTTAAAGGCATTCAAAATGGATGGAAATACTTGGCATAACTCTCAAGTTTATAGTTTTAGAAGGGCCATTTGTTATTTTCCTTTGTTACATAATCCTATCTCATTTCTGCCCTCTCTCAATAGGCTTTCTAGGCTAGTGGGCTATCAAGATGAGAAAATCTGACTCTTGAACTGAACACATTGCTTGAGCCCCTGCAGATCACTCCAGGCTTCTTATATTTCCAACTCGAGCACAGAGAAAGTGGTACTTTTATTTCAGCAAAGGCTCAGTTAATAACATACTTCTGATTTGGGAACATTCAGGATGGAAACCGGGTTAGGAAATCCCATGTCATAGTACCTCTTGCTCATGTTTGGAAACCTCGGGGAACACCAGCAATGTCTGGCGACAAACCAGGCCTCTCCCCTCTTCTCTGTGACACTGATCTCATTTTTTCTTACTCCCTGTAAGACTCCAGCCAAAAGAACTTCCCACACACATCTTGCACAGTTTCGCCCATCTCCACGCATGCACCAGTCAATAAAAGCATTTAAGAGGCACCTACTGAGTGCAGAGGGAGGACAGTGTTTCACTCCCCACTCTGCCAATTCCTTGATTAAAAGAGTGGCTCAGAATATCTTTCCAGAAAATGTTCTCTGCTTAACTCCACCTTCTCTAATGTCTCCATAAATGTGTCCTCTGATGAACACAGATCCAACACTTCCTAAGGGAGTGTTGTACCAGTTTTTTTGGAATAAATTATGATACTACAACCCCGTACACACACACACACACATGCACACACACACACACACACACACATGCACACACCTTGCAAATACATTTAACCAAAATAAAAGTTTCATGAAAATAATATTTACTATATAGGATACACTGGACTGTTTCAATTCTAATTTGATTTCATAAAACAAAGGTACTCATCTTTATCCACAAAACTGATCTCCTGACCAGCAGTTTGAAAAACCCTAGAGAATCCTAAGTATTAAGGAAGCATAGAAGTGGTGCATAAACAATGAATCTTGGAACACTGGAAAAATAAAATTAAATTTAAAAAAAAGGAAGCATAGAAGTTAATTCGAGATTCTAAAGGATAAATTAATAATTCAAGCAGGGGATGACTTAAGAGTGTTCACCAAATATTATCAGAAAAGTGAAGATTGCTGTAGCTTAACAAACTTAACAAATGTTAAGTTTGACCAGATCCTCTGAATTCCCAAGAATTAATTCATTGCTTAAGGCAAACTTTTTTTTTTTTTTCCAAGCATCAAGTTCAATCTAGACTTCAAACCTACAAAAAATGGACGAGGTCTTGTCCTCCAGGAGCTCATGGTTTAATGGAGGACACAGAGAAGTGACCCAGTAATCTTGCCCCAGTGTTCTAAGAGCTATGCCTGAGCCCTCCATGGGGTGCTGTGAGAGAAGCAAGGGGGTCCTTATTTCAGAGAGGGGTGAATGACATCTTCTCTCTAGATCAAGAATGTCCTAAGTATTTGTGTTCCAAAAGCATAGGACCTCGTGAATCTGCAGGGCCCTGTGAGTGGTCCCTGGCTGCAGGAAAGGGCATCCATGGGCAAATGATTGAAGATGAACCTCTGGAGGGAGGTGAGCAAAGAAGCTTGAGTTTTCTCCTGAAACATAAAGGGAATCCATTGAGAAGTTTTAAGAAGGGTAGAGGATAACCAGGTTTCTGCTTTTGAAAGATGGTTGAAGACGGAGTAGAGAGGATGCTGGCTAAGAAGCCAAGTGGAGAAGAGAGTCAAACACCAGAAGAGAAATCGTACAAAAGGGCTCGGCTGAGGCAATGGCGGTAGGAATGAATAGGGTTGGTCTCTTAAGAACATTAAGGACACAGTAGCAGGTGGATTCAAGCAGGTCCCATCTTGGAGGGCTCCCAGGTTTCTGTATGGCATGAATGGAGTTGTGTTTGAGTCATTCACTCAGATGGCGAGTGCGTGCAGGAGGAGGACGTGGCTGGGGGAAGAGTTCAATGATGGACATACTGAGTTTGGAGTCTATGGTGTTCTAATAACCATTTGGCTCTGGGGCTTGGGAAAGTCTGGCCTGGTGTTAGACAAAGCCACAAGGCAAAGATATGAAGTAGGGCAGAATCAGAAGAAGACTGGGGAGGCTCCAAATTCAGGACAATTACTGATTTGCTGGAAATCAGTCTTTCCCATGACTCTGGCTAGTGTGGGATCAGTGCAGACAGCCCTTGCCTGTCCTTCCTTCCTTCCTTCCTTCCTGTCTTCTCCAGCTGTAAGTGCTGCCAGAGCTCTCACAGATAGCAGGAAGAATGAAGAGTCTTTAATATTTTTATTGAATACAGTCCTTCCTTCTGGAGACTTCTGGAGATGACACGGGTGCAAGGTGGAGGTCACAGCCCCAACAAAGCAGAACAAAGATAAGGGTGACATGGACCTAGTCATGAGCAAAAAGTAAAGGGCTAATTCTGAAATGTTTGCTGGGTGGGGGTCCCAGATCCCTGATAGCTTCCCAATATTCATTTTGCACTTTGGGTGTTATCTTCGGGAGGACCCTATGCTCTGTTGAGAGAATGGTTTCTTTACCAGATTTTAAGTCCTTCCAGTTGTGTAGCACAGCACTCAGTTATGGCAATAGGAATCCACAGGCCACCCTACATGGAGGGCACAGGGATAGAAGGCAGAAGCTCAGTTTCTGTTCTAGGCTCTTCGGGTCAGCGAAGCTCCCTGTTACCAGCTGAGTTGTATCCCCTCAAAATTCATCTGTTGAAGTCCTAACTCCCAGCACCTCAGAATGTGGCTATGTTTAGAGATGGGGGTCTTTAAAGAAGAAAGTAAATGAAAATGGGGTCATCTAGGTGGGTCCAAAGATCCAGCACAATTGGTGTCTTTATAAGAGATGATGGCCATCTACAAGCTGAGAAGAGAGGCTCCAGAAGCAATAATCATGCTGACATCTTGATTTTGGGCTTCTGGTCTCCAGAACTGTAAGTAAATACATTTCTGTTGTTTAGGGCACCCAGACTGTGGTTGGTGTGTTGTTATGGCCCACCCAGCAAAGTAATATACTCGCCTTCTGCTTTTGTGATGGGGGCTGGTACACACAAAAGCTCAGTGCATACCCAAGAGGAAAAATAAGAATCTAGCATTGGGAGGGAAAGAAGCCAGGGTTGGAACGAAATGAAATGTGAATGCTAGCGACTGAAACCGATAAATTGCACAAGTAGATTTAACAAGTATAAATGTGTCTATCTACTGCTTTGCTGATTACCAAGTACTTGACAAACTTCAACTGACCTGATATTCACAACCGCCTCAGCATTACCTGGGAACCTGTTAGAATTCTCCGGTGCCTGTTAGGCTAAAACAAACAGAGAAGGGAGGAGGAGGAGGGCTGAGGTGGGGGAGGCAACGACCAGCCCTGTTTTTAACAAATCTCTGGGGACTGTGATTGGCTGAAGTGTAAAGTGTGAGAACCACTGAGATAGGGCATGGTCCCCTGTCCCGATGAGCCTTTTGCGGGGGCGGGGTGGGGGTTGTGACAAGACTTCTGCACAGTTGTGACCGGGCCACCAAGGGCGGTCTCCTTGACAACTGGCCCAGAGTTCTGGGGACAGCAACGTTCGCACGCGTTGGTGGGTTTTATACCGCGAACGGTTCAAACTCAGAGCGACCGCTCCGGATCTCTAAGGGTAAGCGGGGCCCCTCCGGGCCTCCGGGTAGCAGGGCTGGAGCCCAGCGAGAGTCCCGGGAGCCCCGGAGCCGCCAGGCGCGTGCGCGTGGGCGCGTCCCCGGGGCCGGGCCGGGGCGGGTACGCGCCGAGGGGGTGGGTCGTGCCGCCCAGCGGGCCTGGCGCGCCGTCCGAGCCACTCAGAGCTCCCGGCGGCCGACACCCGGGGGCCCTACAAGTAATACCCGGCGCCCGCTCGCCGCGCCGCGACTTGCGCGCCCACGCTCGGGAACAGAGGCTCCCGGTCGGCCCTGACCTGCCTCGCAACTTGCTCTGCTCCGGCTGCAGCGGCGAGTCGACTCGCCGGGCCCCTCGCGGAGAGCCAGCTGGTGTGGGGACGGTGTCGCCGTCCCCGAGGTCCCGCGCCGGTGTGCGCCTCCCCGCCCGGCGCTGCCGCGGAGCGACCGCCACCTTCGTCGCTGCCGAGAATTTTGTGCTGGGTGGGGGGGCCCGCCCGGTAGGTAGGCGACCGCGGCCGGCGAGCCGAACGGGTGAGTGGGCTTGGGAAGTTGGGGTGTGAGTGTGCAGGCGCCCCGTGGTGGGACGCGGGGCCCCGCGTGTAGTTTTCCTCTGCCCCTCCTCTTAGTCCTCCTGCAAAGTTTCACTCAGGACCGGGGGTAACAAAGGGAGGGAGAGAGGCTAACCTGCTGCGAGTGTGTTTACTCTGGCGAAAGCGCGAGTCATTCGGACAGCCACTCCTCCCGGCCGGGTGAATGACACGGCGGCGCCAGCCTCCAGCCCCAAGCCAGACCCAGGGCTCCACTGGCACCCAAGAACCCTGGTGGCCCGGGGCTGCGGATACGCCTGGAGCTCACCCCAAACCACTTCCTAGAACTAGGACCCTGGGGGTGTGACGGGCCACCGCCCTTCCCTCCGCCTCTTTAATTCGAGCAGGAGATGGCTACTGAGATACAAGACCCAAACTTTGTTTTCACTCGGTAAAACTGCCATTCCGGTGCTTTAAAACTAAATGTGCAGACGCTATTCATAGTGGTTTCTTAGGGACATCCCCGGGGGCGGGGCTGAACCGGCTGGCCCGCAAGTGGGGGATTCCGGGCGCGCCCAGTGGCTGGGGGGCTCGAGGACAGCTCTGGTCCTCTTCCCCCGGGGTCTGGCCTCAGCACTGCAACGGCGGCCAGGACTGCCCCGGCGCGCAGGCCAGTGCTCGCGACGGGATGTCCATCGGCGGTAGGTGCGGGGCTCCTGCCCTCGAGTGGGCTTCAAGTTCCGACCCTCTGTCCTGCTCTTCGGTCCCCTCGGTTCCTCGGTGCTCCCGCTGGTGGCCCGGCAGAGGGCGCCAGCTCCCGATCGCTGCGCGGGCCGGCGGAGGGGAGGGGACTTGTTCGAGAGCCTCCAGGTAAGGAGCGTAGTGAATCATCCCGAGAGGGGGGACCCGATCCTCGCTCTGTGAAAGGAAGCAGGGAGTGGCCGTGGCGCTTTTGAGAAGCGGTGGCTGCCACGCCGCTGTCCGTCGGGAAGCGGCGATTCTGTCACCCAGAGGTCTGGGGGAAAGCTCGGGAAGGTGAGGAACGTCCCTCCGCGCGGTGGCCCCAGGGCAGGGAACGGCAGCGTAGACTAAGGCCGGCAGACACTAGGACGCGCCGCTGCGCGCCCTTCTCGGGGGCCGGAGGTGGGGCCAGTTTTACTCCAGCTCTGGGCGGTCCTGCTCCGGGCGGCGACGGGAACCTGGGAGCCGGCGGCCGATTGCCGAGCGGCTGCGACGGGGTGCTCCCGGCGGCCCGCGGGGTCCCGGAGCGGTAACAAAGGCGCGGCGCGGCCACTGCTCCCACCCACTTCCGTCCCCGGCGCGCCCTGGCGCGCGCCCGCCCCGAGGTGCGGGCCGGGTCAGGATTTCCCTCTGTAGAGTTTCGGGAAGTTAGCTACGCGGCCCGTTACGCTGGTAGAAGGGGCGGGGAAGGGGGTGACCCGCGGAGGTGCACGCCAGTGTTCAGAACTGCGACACTGCCTGTTTCCTCTCCGGACTGCACCGGCGAGTGGCAAGAGCTGCCGCGGCTCCCGCGCCCTTCCTCCGGTGCCAGGGTCGCGCCTCCATAGGGCCCGCGCGGGTTTGAAGTCCCCGCGCGGTGCGCGGGGCCAGCCCGCCAGTCCACGCCCCTCCCTGCAGCTGGGGTGGCGTGCGGGCTCCCGGAAGGGAGTGGTTTGGGCCCCGGGGGACCGCCGGCACCCGCCGGCACCCTGAGCGGTGCTCCAGAAGGCGGTAATGGCATTACTGTGAGTTAGCGGCCGGGAGACTCCAGTCCAGGCCGCAGTCTGGGTCAGGTGCGGGGTTAAGCGCTTCTGGCGAAGGCATTACAGCTCTGGTGAAACCTGACAGTTTATTGCACCAGGAAGTTCCTCGTGCGATAGGGGAGAAGGATGGCTTCGGGAATTAAGAGAGCTCCCTGTTTTCCCGGAGGTTGTGGCAACTTAGGCAAACCCAGCCTGCGCACAAGTCCGGTCACTGAAGTGGCCTGGGCAACATCTCCACCGCGCACAAGACGTTCAGGGCTCTGGATGCGAGACCAGAGGTGCTGCTAAGAAAAACCCAGGGCACTCTGCTCCGATGTGAAACCGTCCCCCAGCGATCAGTGGATAGAATCCATATGCTTTCTTATCTGCCTCCTCTCTCTTCTGCGGCGAGGAAAGGGCAGGAACTGGTTTTTATAAAGTGCCTGGTGGATGAGATACTCTTCACACACACTTTGGAAGGATCTTCACCATTTCCTACTGAGGCTTTTTTTTTTTTTTTTTTTTTTTTTTTTTTTTACAGATGAGTAAACTGAAGCATAGAGAGTCTGGCTTGCTCTAAAGAGTGCTGTTTGCTCATCCCTGTCTTTGACAAAGGCTGATACCTGATTCAAGAGTCACCGTATGTGCTCTAAGCCCAGGTTGGGATTTGGTGATGTTAAGCATTGGGGTTAGGCGGACTTTCTACAGCTTGCTGGCTCTTGTTAGGACCAAGTACCAAAACGAAACCAACTCTTCAAGTTGATGGTGTATGGCGACAACCAAGGCTTCTTCCAAAGATGCTTAGAATTTTCTGGCAACTCCAAAGAGAGTCAGAAATAGCGGTCCTCTCTGTTGTGTCTCCTGAGGCAGGTGGGCCTGCGGTAGGAACTCTACATGGCATGAATCTCTGTTTGCCTTCCCCGTTGAAAGGAGCTGCAGTTCCTACTCTGTTTAAGTGGTGTGACTGGGCGGCCGTGCTGGCTACGTGTGTAACATCAAGTGTGCCTTGGAAATATGGCCAACCTTGATTAACTGCTTAATGAGTTGAAACTCAGATGCCTTTTCGGCATCTAACAACACGATTTTATCTGTGCACATGTATGCATCACTGAGCTCAAGTTTGTAATAGGGGCTATTGGTATTGTCTTGAACATACTTAAGATGGATTGCCTTTAAGAAAGATGTTGTTTTAAACTCTGGACTGACAGCCTGTGACTCAGAACATCCCAGGGCAGTGCCAGCTGTGGAGACAGAGAGGCACGATGGTTAAGGGCAAGCATCTGAAGTCACAATGGCAGGCTTGAAATGCCACCTCTACCATTTATAGCTCTGTAATATTGGGCAAGTTGCTCAGCCTCTCTGAACTTTGTTTTCCTCTTCTAGCACAGGGATAATAATAGCACCTCCTGGTTTGAAGCTATATGGGATAAATTTGATAATCCATTAAAAGTACTTAGTAGCACACACACACAAAAAAGTACTTAGTAGCACAGAGTCTAGCCTGTGGTAGCTATCCAACAAACACCGAGTATTAACCATGGTGTTTAAGAACAGATTCTTTCTTTCTTCCCTTGTCTCCTCCAAAGAGGTAAAATAGTTGGTTGTTCTTTGCCTTGAACTTGCTCTTCTTCTTAGTTAACACTGCTGTGCAGTGCAGTGAGTGACTCCTCTTTTGGAATCAGTGGTTGGGGCGCAGGGCTGGTCGTGATGGAAAATTCTGTCTAGTTGCCCAAGGAATTTACCAGGGGCTCCGGAACTGTAGGGCTTTCTTCCTAATTTTACCGCTGTATAATTTTGTGGCCAGTCCACTAGCCATTTATCTTTCCTTTAAATTTGAAGCCCGTAACCCTAATGGTCAGGATGACAGGACTTAAAGGAAAAAAAAAAAAAAACAAAAAAAAACCACTCAAAATCAGACACACTGGTGCAAAGGAAGCAAGGATTCTCTTTGCTCGTCCACTAGCTGTTTGTAACCCTGAAGAAAAATAAGAAAAATACCGCTTCTGTGGAACTTGTGCTGGCCTAGCCTTGGCAAGAGCGAACATTTCTCTGGAAAACAGACTATTTTTCTGGAGTCTGTTTAAAGGTGAGCCACCAGATTGGTGGAAAGGGGAGGAAAATTTGAGATACCATTTGATTGGAAAATGGCTAGACTGTAGCTTGAAAGTGGATTCAAAGTCAGGCCATGCTCAGGCTCAATGACCAGTAGACAACCAGTAGAGCTAGTTCCTGTGTTATAAAGCCAGAATGCTTTAAACTTAGCAGATACAAGTGGAGCAATCCTTTTTCATGCCAGCTTGTTTTGGAAAGACCTTTTTAACATTGCTAATTTGTAGCTGTGGATTTTTCTTGTGCATTTCTCTTTCAAACAATCAGTCGTGGGCAAAAGCACAGAAAACCCTATAATGTCATCAAACACCACCCTTTTGGGAAAGTTGTCAGCAAGAAGTGGCGCATGGGTCTGGAGTACAGGGAAGGGTTCCATTTAAAACATCAGAGAGGTTTTACATTTGGGTATAAAATGCAGCTTTCTCCCACACTGGAAAAAGAGCTGTACGCGTAACCCAGTGACAGCACGCAAAGGGTTAGGAGCAAGGTTTCCGCTTTTGTGCGTCTCACTCCATTTGTAGCCACTTGTTGGGCCCCTGCTGCAAAGAAAGAAGCAGCTGCAGGGCATGCGCCAGACCTGCCCTGGGCTGTCGCTTCCATTGTACGGGAAGATGAACAGGCTGGCGTTATTTTGGATCACATAGCAGCTTTTTCAAAAGCATCTTGCATTCCCCAGCTGTTTCACAACTTCTTCGCGCATGGGAGAGAACTTGCCAGCTGCTGGGGCAACTGTACTTACATTTGCTGCTTTTGTGCAGTAACCAAGGAAGGTAAAAATCCAGACGCCTTTGTTAAACTCTAGCCATTGTCAATAGTCTTCTCTGTTTCTGCAAAGTCAATGTTATTCTAGATACAGCCCTTCATGGGAGAACGTTTAAAAGAAAATGTCAGAATTAACATTTTTTCTGAATAAATTTCTTCAGGGATCACCAGTATATATAGTTTTTTCTTACTGAAAACCCACACAGCTTTTGTGTTTTGTTGATTAACAAAGGGATGGGTCTAATATTAAAAATGTTTTTTTTAATTAGACATGTAAATCAGGTTTAACTACATTTTTTTTTTTTTTTGCATGAAGTATATAAAAAAAGACTGTGTGTTCAGACAAGTGCTTTTTTTGTGTTCAGAAGATTGGGTTGTTTTGCACTGGCCAGAGCCGGATGGTGTTTTGCCCACATCCCTTATCTTATCCATGACAAAACTTGAGTTTCGCATGTAGAAGCTGTTACTTATCCAAGACCTGGCTCTTTGGTTTAATTCAGCAAATCTTCTGTTGAGTGTTTACTGTGTGACAGGCCTGGAGAACACTTAAAGATGAGGAAGGGCTTGAGCCCAGCCCTGGCTGGATTCACAGTTCAGAAACCGCAGACTAGACCCATGCCGGGTGTGGGCTATGGTGGGAGGCTGCACCTTTTCGTGTAATCCTGTTGGGAGTCAAGTGCCAGAGACACAAGGCCTTGTGTCTGTGCCCTGAACTTCTGTCCCGGCCTCAGAAGCCTTCTGCCCTCCTAATCACTGTGCACGGAAGTGGATGAATGCTCTCTAGGAGCAGCAGCATAAATCACAGCCTTTTATTAGGATCGGTCAGTTGCAATCCCTTTGTTCTATAAAAGGTTATAAAATAAGCCATATTCACTTGGATGTGTATAAAACCCAGCCTGAAGCCCCTCTAACTCTTCGGGGCTTTTGCCCTGGAAACCACTGCTGCCTCAGATCCCCGGACGACCTGTAGTTGCTGAGTTAGACCCACGGTCCTAAGCCCTTAATCCCCTCTGTGCTCCATTTACACATCCGCGTGTCTCTTACTTGGTCTCTTTTCACAGCCGTACTTGAACTGTGCAGTGTTTCAGCTTTCAGTGGGTTTTACTGTTGTTTGCATGGGCAATTCCAAGAGCTCGGTTTGGACCCGTTATCTGTCTTCAGCCAGCCCCACTCCTTTCAGAAGATGACACTGCCCAAGTGGTTATTCCTATTTAAGGGAGTGGAGTGCTACACCTGATCCCGGCAGATTCCAGATACAGATGGATGCCCAGAATTAACATGTCTGGTCTTTTCCACCAGGGGAACTATTGGAAGACGAGCCAGCAGCCTTGGTCACGAGGACCATGTTGCCCCTTCACCATGGGGCTCCCTATAGGTTAGAAATGACTCTCTCCCTGGAGGAGGAGAGGTGCTGGGCTGCCGAAGGCATCTCCTTTGGTCACAGGACTTCTCTAGTGTTTCTGGTGCCCTGGCCATGTCCCCCACGCACATCCCAATAGCCGTTCATCCAACCCCCGGACTTCAGCAGCTCTCTTCTCATCCTGGGACCCTGTGTTTCCTCTTTGACACGCTACCTCTCCTGCTCCTGCTCCTTGTGGCTGCCCAGCCATCTCCCCGCAGGCCTCGGTTTCAAGTGTCTTAGGGACACTTCGCCTTGGATGCCCTTATCTCCATCTGTCATTGGTGTTTAATTGCTTCCCCCACCAGCCAGCCTGCTCTTTGACACCGGGTAGGCTATCCCTTCTGATGACTTCTGTCAGCTTTTCCTCCTGCTCATCAGGCTGCCTTCTGTGTCTTCACTGCCCTGGGCTTCTGATGCATGTCTTTGTCTCTCTGGGGGCGGCCCAGGCTCTTTCTTGCTCTCTTCTCCTGGCCTCTCCCCCACCTCAGTTTTTTATTTAGGTATAATTGGCGTACAACACTACCTTACTTTCAGGTGTACGGCATAACGATTTGGTATTTGGATGGATTAAATGATGACCACAGTAAGTCTAGTGAACCTTCATGACTGCATAGCTATGGAATTGCTTTCTCCTTGTGAAGAGACCTTTAAGGACTGACTGTCTAAGCAGTGTTCAGAGGTACAGTTCTTCCTCCCCTTTTTCGATCGTGCTTCTTGAGCGGGAGATCCCTTCTTCCTCATTTGTTCTTGGCCATTCGCAGGCTCTTTCTTCTGCCTTGTAGAGAGCCAGTCCCCTTTGGCTATCACCTGCGTCAGGTGTAATAATCACATTAAATAGACTCAGTCACAGCTTTTTTATTTTTTTTTTAAGATTTTATTTATTTATTTGACACAGAGAGATCACAAGTAGGCAGAGAGAGAAGGGGGAAGCAGGTTCCCTGCCGAGCAGAGAGCCCAATGAGGGACTCGATCCCAGGACCCTGAGATCATGACCTGAGCCGAAGGCAGAGGTTTAACCCACTGAGTCACCCAGGCGCCCTCAGTCATAGCTTTTATTTAGAGAAAACTTTCCCTTTAAGTAAAATGGTTCTTTGGAACTGAAACTTGGAAACACCAGTTTTGAAACTGGTCAGGTCAGGGCATTTCAAAGGCCAGAACTTTGGGGAAAATGGTTTGAAATTTATTTTGGCTTTTCTTATACATGGCAGGACCTTGAAAGTAACTGAAACATGGGCTTGTTTTTGGATAACCTTTCCCTCGCAGATGGAAATTGTTCCTACGCAGAGCAGAATTAATGTTTACTTTTTTCCCCCCAAAATTATATTTCTGAAGGATCTTGGAAGGTATTTTGGGCTTTGTGGCCAGAGTAGCTTATGTATAAGTCATGGGCGTATTAAGAATGTGCTGGGCCTCTTGTTCTAGAGGCTCCTCAGGGGTATTTCCAAGCAGTAATTCTGTGTCCATGAAAAGATACTGGAGAGGAAGTGTGAGGGGATCCTGGATTTGGGAATCTTTAGTTTTCTCTCTAAAGCTGTGAACAAGGAGGGGTATCTGCAGAGCAAGGAAAGGAGCAGGTTGGCTGTTGGGAGACAGCCGGAAAGGATGTTCTTGCCCTGCCTTGAGCCAGAGCTTCAGGAATAACATCCCTCCCTGCCAGATGTTGCTCCTGCTTGATGGTGTTTGCCGTGAGTTCTGGAGTCCTTCCACCTGGTACTCACTGCAGGGAAATTGCTCTTTCTCTGAAATTGTGTGTGTGTGTGTGTGTGTGTGTGTGTGTGTGTATGTATGCGAATGGCTTCATTTGCATTTCTACTTGCTCTCCTTTTAAAAAATTCTGAAAACAAGTGAAAGTATGCTTACCTGTGCCAAAATGGAGTTTGGTTCTAGAACTCCCCAATTAAAAAAGAGCACAGTTCTGGGAGTCCAATCTACGGGAGTCAGATATGGGAATCTGTCGACAGTGCTGAGAGAGGAGCTTGTGCTAGTGCAGACTGTAGCTCACCCAGATGGAGGGATGCTGCTTTAGTTGGAATCCAGATGTGGTCAGTGGGTTCAGTTAACCTAGACAAGTTAACCGTCTCTGACAACATCTGGAGAAAAGGGTTTTAAAACTGGAATTACATAGAAATAAACAATGAAAGTAGCCCAACAGTCTGTTCATTCATTCACTTGTTTGTTCAGCAAACATTTGTTAACCTCGTAGTGGTGTGTGTGTGTGTGTGTGTGTGTGTGTGCACACATGCGGGGGGCATGTGCATGGAAACGTACGCAGGTATATGCACATGCTCAGTGCTGAGAACACAGAATGAACCCTTACCCTCACAGTGCTTACAATCTGGAGATGCATTGTCAGCCCAAACGCATAGGAAAGCATCACAGGTGCTGTGATGGGTGCACGGTCCAGGGGTAATGGAGACACAGAAGATGCAGTGGTGGGGGTGGGGCAGCTGCTGATGGGAGGGTCATGGATTCGGTACACCATGTGCCAGGCCCTGTGCTGAGGGCTTAACATGCCATGCCTCTCATCATCGGCACTGTCTTATAAGTTAAAACCCTGGGGGTTAAGTACCTCAAATGACGTGAGAACTCTTATCCAAAGTCATAAACCTTCCACAATAAGTGAGAGGACATATCAGTATCTTCCTGGGTTTGCTGTTCCCTCTCCATCCGTCTCCATCACTGCTATACAAGAAGTAAGAAGGAAGCCTAGAGAGCCGTTTTGTTAAAGGATGTGCAGTGGGGGTCTAGACTGCGCCACCGACATACAAACGACATACTATGGGGATCGAGTTTAGACAGTTACTCTAAGTCTGCAATTATGCAGTTGCTCAGAGTATCCTTTATATTCAGTGTTTTGCCAACTGTATTTCTAAAGAGGCTTTCTTTTCCCTCTGCCAAGCTCCGCAGAAACTGGTTGTCAGGCTTATTGTCACCCAGGAGGGACTGTGCCCCATGGCTCTCCTCCGCTTCTTGGTGCTGGGCATCACCGCCAACAGCCTCTGGTTTCTGTCCTGCTGTTCTCAGCTGTGTCTGGGTGAGGGAAGTGGTTCGCTTTCAGGCCCGTTGAAGGAAAGCACAATTTCCTCACGAAGCAGAAGCATATCTGCACAGTACAGGCTGTCAGGAATCTCATCTTCCCATCCAGTGGGATGTGGGCTGCCTGGCTTTATCTCCCCTTTTCTGCCTTCTAAGGATGACAAGTCTGTGTTTCTGATAAAACTCAGGTTTAATCGTAAAAATACCAGCTGGGCAGGTGGAGGAAACCTACCACTATTGAAGAAGAGGAGAAGCTCAAAGAGGAAGTTGGATTTGCCTTCTTCTAGAAAGAGTCTCTGAGGACAATGGGCAGCCTTCTTTAGAGTGAATCACTCTGGGGCTCAAGAAGAAATGTTGACAAGCACACTCTGCTTTAGGGCTATGTCTGTATGTCCTGTTTCAGATGTAGCTCTTGATAGTGGAGCCAGTAGAAAGACAGAACTCTGTCCTTGAACTGTGTGCCAGAATGAGGAAATTCCATGCTTGAATATTTGGAAGTAAACATGCTCTTTCTTTCTTTCTTTAAGACTGCAATTTTTAGTCCATTGGATTTTAAGTCCAAAAGCTCTTAAGAAAAAGGTTAAGAACCTACATTCTTAGAAACATTGATAGACCGTGAGCTCAAGTACAGAGACAATTTACTTCAAGCAATGCTAAGACTATTTCCATCCTGTTCCTAAAAATGAATTTGATATAAGACTTTTAAATAGGATTTATATATATATTTTTCATTATGACCCCAGAATTATCCAATTATCTGTTGAAAAATGATCATCATTATCATAGACTTCTGACATTGAGTTTCCAGGAAAAAGAAAAATATATGCTTGACAAGAAAATTATATGGTAGAAAAATGTTTTGGTTGGTTATTTATGTAAACCCAACATGTGTGTGTGGTTTTTTTTTTTTAAACTTCCTCATTACTTTATTTAAAAAAACTAAAAGTTTTCATCACGTGGCATTTTTTGCCGTACTTAATTCTCAGAGTGTTGGACGTAAACACAAGCTGGTTACAGCAGGCAGTGAAAGTGCTGTATTTTTTCCCCCCATGGAAAAATTAGTTCTGTCTCTAGCGTTTAGAGACAGAACTAACTTCTTATACACACACACACACACACACACACCCCTTAGAGGAAACTGCAAACGTACTATGGAAAACCCACTTTCACTCTGAGCACAGATACTGGTTCTAGATTCAAATAATAGCATCTTATCTCCTTGTAGAACTAGTAACATTGATCAGACGAGATCGGGCGCGTTCAGGGTGGTATGGCCGTAGACAGAACTAGTAACATTGATAAACCCACTCCTATTTCCTACCTGCATAACTGTGGTCTCCAGTACACATGTTCTTCTCGACTAATTCCCATTTCAGCTAGAAGTTGGCTTTCAGAATTCAGTGCTGTGTTTACGTAATGATCACTCACACCTTTTTCTCCTCCAAGCTTTTTATCCTCTCTGATTGCCAAGTTCTCAGGGATTCCTGATAGTTCCTAAGGATGGCTTTTCAGTTTCATCTTGTATTTTCCAAATGGTATCCCCATTGTTACCAATTTTTAGGACAATGGGGAAGAGTTGATGGGCTGTGGGAGAGTTGCCTCCATTGTGATTGGGCTTACCAAGTTCATTATCCTCATCAAGTGTGGGAAATTGGAGGATGCCTGCCTGTGGATTTAATGTTTTAGTTTCAGTATAGATAGGAAAGTGGAGACAGTTTAAAAGATGAAAAGATTGTACAATATGACAGAATTTTTCCTTCTCAAGATTTTTGTTTTCTAGAATTGTTATGATTATGATTATTTTTTCCTGAAGTACCATTCATAGTCTGGTAGAACATACAGCTCTTGCTAAGAGTAAAGTCTTCTTAACAGTGAATACTTGGAAGTTTCAGTTAAAGTACTACGAAAATGACTCATTGTGAATAATCATCATTTAAATGTAAGAGATATCGCAGTTTATAAATATTTCTGAGCACTATTTTGGGCAGGACACTGTGCTAGGCACATTCACGTAATTAATATCCACCATTAATACTACCACCACGTGTGGTAGGTAGTGTTACTTGGATTTTATGGAAGAGTTTCAAGGCTCATGGATGTACAATGACTGGGCAAAATCATTTATCTAGTGGGTAATGGGATTGAGATTTAAATATCGATCTTCCAGCTCCAAGGTCACACTTACTTTCCAGTGCACTGAGCCAATAACTACATGGTAGTTAATCACAGTGAAGGTCACCCGTATAACAGAGGATTCTGGAAGAGTAGCTTGATGCTAATGTAGTAAAATTTTAAGGACTAAGAATTAATTTAAGAATTAACTATCAGCTTCCTCTCTCTCTGCCTGCCTCTGCCTACTTGTGATCTCTGTCTGTCAAATAAATAAAAAAATCTTAAAAAAAAAAAAAAAAGAATTAACTATCAGTTTAGGGCTGGAGTTTTTAGTGCCCTTAGTCCATGTTGGGCTTGGAGGATCAGTTCAAGCATTTGCCTGCTTTTTGATGAAGACATTGATTGTTCCAGATTTGTGGCCAGCTCACTGTGAAAACACTGATTGTGGTTGTTGTTTTAATGCAGCATTGTCCAAAGGCCACAGCCACTATTTGTTTCTTTCTAGCATTATTAAGTATAATGTTGCCACTCTTTTCTTAACTTTCTAGTAAGGTTTCTTTTGGGGGGGGGCAGTTTGGGCCAGTGTAAGCCAAAATTTCTCAACTCCTGGGGCTTCATGATACAGTCTTGGATAAGTTACTCAAACTTTTCTTGTTGCTACATTCCTTTATTACGTGCAGAGAAAACTTCCAAGTAGTAATTTGGGAGATTATTGAATTTTAAAAACTCATGGTTGGTCACGCCATATTGAGTGCTTAAGTTTAAAAAGGAGAAAAAACTAGTAGCTTGGTGTTAAGCAGCTATCCCCCCGCAATGACCTCTTAAGCTTCTATATTAATAGAAGGAACCGATGACAGTGAGCATTGGAAATAACACTTTGCACCTATGTACATTTTATGGTTTCACATGCATATCCTTTTAAATTTCTTTATACTCTATGAGATGAACAGAGCTTGTCTTCTTATCCTTCTTGTATAGATGAGAAAATTAAGGCTCACAAAGAAAAATGTTCTACTCAAGATGATAAAGGAAGCAGACAGCAGGGTTGGCTTGAAAGTCAGTTATTCTGACTTCTGTCCCTGTTTTTTTTTTTTTTTTTTTTTAAAGATTTTATTTATTTATTTGACAGAGAGAGATCACAAGTAGGCAGAGAGGCAGGCAGAGAGAGAGAGAGAGGAGGAAGCAGGCTCCCCGCTGAGCAGAGAGCCCAATGCGGGACTCAATCCCAGGACCCCGAGATCATGACCTGAGCCGAAGGCAGCGGCTCAACCCACTGAGCCACCCAGGCGCCCCTGTCCCTGTTTTTACCACTCCCGATTTCAGTCAGTAACAAGTGATAGAGGTTTTGCAATGGGACTTAAAAAAATTATATTAGTCATATTTACTCCTGATATAGTTGTCATAATTTGAAACTTTGTAATAAAGGTGTCCAACTCAACCTTTCTCTGTTAATCCATTCTGAGATGTAAGGCAACAGCTGTTGGAAGAACCTAAATTACCACCATAAATAAAGCTCTTCACTAAGATTAGAAGGAAAAGTATTGACTAGTTGAATGGTGTCTCAGAATTTTCAATGATCAGAATAGAGATACTGGTATGCTTTGCTGGTGAAGATATTCCCTTCCCTATCCTTTCCGGGATGACTCCAGCAGATGTGCTGGAAAGCTTAGGTTTGCATCAGGAGTGTTCATACGGATTAGTCAGTGTGGTGGAAAAGGTAGGAAAAGCATGTGTTATTGTTCTGTGTTGGGCCACGTGCCAAGCATTGTCTACATAATCCTTCAGAGTAGCTCTTAGTGTAGTCCTAGAGATGAGTCCCTTAAATCTCAAGGAGTTTAAATCCAAGTGGTGGGGCTGATATTTTTTCCAGCTCTTTAAGATGAAAACATTAGGAGTTTTTCACCTCTACCATCTCAATTCTGTGGTTTGTTTTTCAAGATTAGCTTTTCTAGAAATACCTACTCCCACTCCTGTTTAGCCTAGAAGTCAGACACAAGAGCACCAGTTATGATATCAGAAGGAAGAAAAAAGAAAAATTTACTAGAAGTTGACCTGAATATGGACTGACTGTCCTTTGAGAGTAGTGTAGAACAGTGCTTCTCAGACTTTAGGATGCATTCTGATCACTGGAGGATCTCGTTCAGATCTCTTATGTATTCATTGATTTTTCTCTTTCTCTTATTAAATATTGACAGAGCAGTATTGAAGTATGTGAATGTGCTTGTGAATTTGTCCTTCTCCTTGCTGTTTGATCAGGTTTTGCTTCCTGTATTTGGAAGCATAGCTGTTAAAGTGAATAGATGTTTAGGGCTGTTATCTCTTCCTGATGAACTAGTCACTTTATCATTATGAAATGATCTTTTTTCTTTTTTTAAAAGATTATTTATTTATTTATTTGACAGACAGATCACAAGTAGGCAGAGAGGCAGGCAGAGAGAGAGGAAGGGAAGCAGGCTCCCTGCCAAGCACAGAGCCCGATGTGGGGCTCAATCCCAGGACCCCGGGATCATGACCTGAGCCGAAGGCAGAGGCTTTAACCCACTGAGCCACCCAGGCACCCCAAATGATCTTTTTTATACCAGGTGATGTTCTTTGCTCTAAAATCTCCTAATATTAATAAAACCTCTTCAGCTTTCTTTGGATGGGTGACATCATTGTATGTCATCTTCTATCCTTTTAATCTGTTTGTGTCTTTATGTTTCACTTATAGGCAGTGTGTAATTGGCTCTTGCTTTTACGTTTGCAATACAGCAGTATCTGTTTTCTATTTATCCCATTCTCTATTCTCTTTGTCCGTTTGCTCCTTCTTTTGGATTGAGTATTTTTCATGTTTCCATTTCCTCTCCTTTGATGGGTAACCATACTGTATCTCTCTGTTCTGTTATTTTAATGGTGGCTTTAGGGTTTACAGTCTGCAGCTTTAACTTACCATCGTCTACACTTAATGAGGTTAAACCCCTTTGCATGTAAGAACCTTACAATAGTATGCTTCCATCTCGGCTGTATATTACCGTTGTCATGCACTTTACTTCTACATATTGTAATTAACTCCACATTAATTATTATTTTTGTTTTAAGAAGTTACTCCTATTTTAAAGATATTTAAATAATGAAAAATTTCAATGTTAAGTAATTGCTATTTCCAGTGCTCTTCATGCCTTTCTTATCCATATTTGTATGAGATGTCTTTTTTTTTCTGCTCAAAATGGTTTTGTTTAATATTTCTTTTTATGCAGGACTGCTTCTCATGAGCTCTTTTTGTTTTTATATATCTGATAAAGTCCTTATTTGCCTTTATATTTGAAAGCTGTTTTGCTGGGTAGAGAATTCTAGATTGGCAGGTTTTTTTTTTTTTTTTTTTAATTCTTTAAAGATGTTGCTTCACTGTCTTGGCATTTGCACTATTTTTTTTCTTTTTTAAAAAATTTTTTAAATTTTATTTTTTATTTATTTTCAGCGTAACAGTATTCATTATTTTTGCACCACACCCAGTGCTCCATGCAATCCATGCCCTCTATAATACCCACCACCTGGTACCCCAACCTCCCACCCCCGCCCCCGCCACTTCACACCCCTCAGATTGTTTTTCAGAGTCCATAGTCTTTCATGGTTCACCTCCCCTTCCAATTTCCCCCAACTCCCTTCTCCTCTCTAACTCCCCATGTCCTCCATGATATTTGTTATGCTCCACAAATAAGTGAAACCATATGATAATTGACTCTCTCTGCTTGACTTACTTCATTCAGCATAATCTCTTCCAGTCCCGTCCATGCTGCTACAAAAGTCGGGTATTTATCCTTTCTGATGGAGGCATAATACTCCATAGTGTATATGGACCACATCTTCCTTATCCATTCATCTGTTGAAAGGCATCTTGGTTCTTTCCACAGTTTGGCAACCGTGGCCATTGCTGCTATAAACATTGGGGTACAGATGGCCCTTCTTTTCATTACATCTGTATCTTTGGGGTAAATACCCAGCAGTGCAATTGCAGGGTCATAGGGAAGTTCTATTTTTAATTTCTTGAGGAATCTCCACACTGTTCTCCAAAGAGGCTGCACCAACTTGCATTCCCACCAACAGTGTAAGAGGGTTCCCCTTTCTTCACATCCCCTCCAACACATGTTGTTTCCTGTCTTGCTAATTTTGGCCATTCTAACTGGTGTGAGGTGATATCTCAATGTGGTTTTAATTTGAATCTCCCTTGTACTATTTTTGACGTAAAATCTGCTATCCTCTTTATTTTCATTCCTCTATGGTGTGTTCTTTTTCTCCATTTGCTTTTAAGATTTCTTTTTAACTGCTGGTTTTGAGCCATTTGATTATGCTGTGCCTTGGTGTAGTTTTCTTCATGTTTCTTGTGCTTGGGTTAGTCAAGCTCCCCTCCCTCTCCCTTTTTGGACTTTATATTTTTATTAGGTTTAGACAATTCTTAGTAATTTTTTGCCCCTTCTCTGCCTCATGAATGCTCCAGTTACCTATATATTAAGTTGCTTTTGCTGTCTCCACAGCTCATTCATGTTCTGGTGGTTTTTTTTTTTTTTTTTTAAATTCCTTTTTTATTTTTTTATTTTGAATAAAATAATGCTATGTCTTCAAGTTCACTATTTTTTTTGTATGTGATGTATGCCTGTCATTAATTCCATCTAATATCTGTTCATCTCACACATTGGAGATTCATCTCTATTAACTGAATTTGTGTTTTTATATATTCATGTCTCTGCTAAAACTGTGAGTACCCATCCTTGTCTGCTCATTCTACTATCTGTCTTAATTCTGGGTCAGTTTCAATTGTCATTTCTCCTCATTAGGGATTGAATTTTACTGCCTGTGCCTGGAACTTTTTGACTGAATTGTAGATATTGTGATGTTACATTCTTGAGTGCTGGATATTTTTGTATTAATACAAATATTCTTAAGTTTTATTTTGGGACATAGCTAAATTAGATGGAGACAGTTGATTCTTTTGTGTCTTGCTTTTTAAGTCTTGTTAGGTGGGACTGGATTAATGCTCAGTGTGGGGCTAATTATTCCTCACTAAAGAGGCAAGATCTTCCTGAGGACTGAATGCCTCTGAATTATGAGGTTTTCTAGTCTGTTTGGTAGAAACAGGTATTGTTCTTGGCCCTGTGTGAACACCAGTCAGTATTACCTCTAATCCTTTCAGGTATTTTTTCCCCTAGCCACTGGTAGTTTACTCACACATGCACTGATCAGTACTCAGCTAAGTTCTCAGGGGTGACTGAGGATTCTGAAGTTCTCTCTGTGTGCAGTTCCCTTCTGCCCTCCAAACTCTTTGTCTTCCAACTCTCTCAGCTCTGTATCCTCAACTCAGAAAGTCACTGGGCTCTTCCTCTGTTTTTTCTCCTATGTCATTGCCAGGAAATCTCTTAAGACAATAAGATGAGACAATCCTAGGTTTGCCTCATTTACTTTCTGATGTCCTGTCTCCTAAAAACCATTTTTTTCACATATATTTTCTTCTTCCTTTCTTTTATTGTCTCAGGCAAAAGCACAAATCTGTTTTCTATTACTTCATCTTGGCCAAACCTGGAATTTTTAATAAAATTTCGATTCTATTCAGTAGGTTTTGGTTGGGGCCTGAGAGTCTGCGTTTCTAAGAGATTTTCCAATGATATTGATGCTTCTGGGAAAAGACTACTTGAGTAGTCAGTCTCTAACTATTCAACAGAAATATAATTTGAGCCACATAGCCAATTTTACATTTTCTAGTAGTCACATTGAAAAAATTAAAAGAAACCAGGGGAAGTTAATTTCAATAATATATTTTCTTAACCCTTCAACCCCAAATGCTATCATTTCAACATGTAATCAAATAAAAATATTTGTGAGACTTTTTTTTATTGCACTGAGTCTTAAAATTTTGTGGGTATGTTAGAGTTATAGGAGATCTAAATTCAGATGCCACATTTTCATCTGAAATACTTGGTCTGTATTTAGATTTCATAAAATTCATAGTTGAAAAAGTAGATTTGTGTAACAAAGTTCCAAACATACTTAAGTTTTCCAGTAACTTAATCAGGTGCCAAAAACCATTTTCCTTTAATATTTGCCATTTTAATTGACTAATTAATGTTTTTTAGAAAAATTGATGTCATTTTTTTGAAACAAAAGTTATCAGTTTTAAACCTGTGTCTATTTTTTTTTAAAAGATTTTATTTTTATTTATTTGACAGACAGAGATTACAAGTAGGGGAGAGGCAGGCAGAGAGAGAGGAGGAAGCAGACTCCCTGCCGAGCAGAGAGCCTGATGTAGGGTTCAATCCCAGGACCCTAAGACCCATGACCTGAGCCGAAGGCAGAGGCCTTAACCCACTGAGCCACCCAGGTGCCCCAACCTGTGTCTGTTTAAGCTATATAAATTCATTAACTTTTATGCCAACTCAGAATTGTTAACATTAAATTCAAAGAGATATTGTAAAAAATGAACTCTAAATTTAAAAATCTTCATAAAGTGTTCTTCAAGTTTTTCTTATGGATTTTGAAGACAATTTATATAACACTTTTGCTTTCAATAGATCTTCTGCATATTGATGCAAGTTAGAAAGATATATAAAACATTATTTTTGATTTATGAAAAGTATCAATTTTGATTTACATTTTCATACTTCTTTGGCAAGGTCATAAATAAGCTTTTCCTTTTATTGGATCTTCCAGTTTAGCTTGTTCATATGCAGCGTGATATCACTTAAGAAAACAAAAATCATGCTGCTTTTTTATTTTCTTTGTTTTTATTGAGTGTTTGGCAAGATTCTTTTTGTTAAAAGAAAATCTTGAACTGGCATTAACTACAGGGTAAATCTTAGTAGAACTTTTCCATGACCCAACCAAAGATCTTCTTGCAGAGAAAACATGATTATTGCATTAATTATTTTCCATTTCTTTCAGCAATTCTATAAACTTATGGTAATTCATTACATTTTTGTGTATATACTAAACAACTTTACCAATGATATCCATGACAGTTTTCATAGGCTGTGCTTTGGGAAACTAGCTACAAGTTAATATCAAATAGTAGAATGAAGCACTAAGAGAAAAATACCAGTCTGCTATTTTAAAAGGTTAGTAAGTTTGGATTTTTGACCCAACATAGCTGGAGCACTTTTATGATAGAAGCTTTATGTTTTCGTATCTAGTGAAAATTCTTCTTTGACAGATGGAAAAGATTCAAAAGTATCTATGCCATGAGTTCAGTTTTTTTCAGCTATGAACTGACAACATTTTTTATAAGTTGGAAGTCTTTTTGAGACAAAAATGCACCCAAAGTACTAATTTGGCAATCTCTCTTAGATTGCATGACTCATCCAAAGCTACAGAAAACTTCTTGTGATTTTTTAAATTTTGATTTTATTTATCTTTGATATTATTAGAAAGATCTTGTTTTCTCTGGGCAGTTACTTGGTTGTTTAATTTAAAATCTTTCACTTTTTGTGCAGTATCCTTTTTTAATTTTTTCCTCATAATTTTCCAACAGAATTTCCATAACTAAATAATTTTTTTACCATCTCTCCGTGTGTGTGTGTGTGTGTGTGTATTTGTTGTTATTGTTTAAGAATCTGAGATATTTTATAGCTAGCCAAAGTTATAAGCTCAGATTTTGTTAATCCTTTAAAATTTTTTTGTTGGTCATTTAATTCTGATTTCAGGAGACTAATTTCACTGCTCCCTTTTGACTATTGAAAGGAAATTTTGTATCACATCCACTGTGTCTTTGCTGAAATTGTCCTTTAACAATCTGCTTAATTATCTACTAAATTGTCTGCTTTATCATCTTTGATTGATACAATTAACAGCCTTTTTCATTTTTCTCTGCTACAAAAAATTGCAGTTGGTATTGATCATGACATTTTTTATTTCTTCCAGTCCCTTTTTTCCCTTACTGTTCTAATTATAGTCCTAGCTTTTGTATCTCCACTTGATTTTTTAATCAATAGAAAATTTGATTTAAATTGTTCTTGTTTTAAATTTGAAAATTTGATATTTACCTTATAAGCTAGAAAAGTAAATTATACATTTCATTAAAACACATTTTAATTTACTTACTAATTAGGAGTTACATAATTATCACTGTAACTTGTGCTGTCTGTATAAAATATTCACATAGACACATTACAGTGTATAGAAGTATATAAGAAAAAAATCATTTAAATGGAATCATCAGTCATCTTAACACCAGGTAGATCAGCGATGTGCTTACGGGTAGACTCACACAGGGCAATAGACCAATACCATCTTAGGCAATAGAGCATTAAAAGTCAAATGAAATCTTATTAAGGTGATACATTTGTGCTTAATGCAGAAACATTTTATACTACTTCAGTTTTTTAAAACAAAGTTGATTAAAATGTTCAGTTCCTTAGTGGTTCTTGACACATTTTAAACAGATTATACAGGACAGGGCAGGCCAGGGGCTGGTTTGCATTTAAATCTAGAGACCTTGTAGCAACACCTAGATGGGCTCTCAACTTTCTTGCACTGCAGCTGCTTCCTCCTTATCTGGCCCCATGGCACTGGGCACTTTAGGAGTGTAGCAAAGGAAATCTTGGATAACTAGTGGTCTCCAAAGGATTTGATGACCATACCCCAAGGGTTGGACAGCCTCCCACCGTGTGAGGCCATTAGAACAAGTCTCAGAGCGGGAATTGTGACCTCAGGGACAGTCTGTGAGTTGTAATGTTGGGCCAGGGCCAGGGTGAGATTTGTAGGTCAGCTGAATTGGTCTTCCGCTTCCCGTGGGCTACTGACTGATGACCCCTGGAGCAATCTGGCCTGGACGTGGTTGGACGGGAATTCTGTCAGCAGAGGTCGCTTTCCCATGGTTCTGGAAGGAACGGTTGCATTTTCCTACCATGAGTGAGAGTGGATAGGGGAAGCTTGCCCTTTGCTAAGTGGGCTAAGCATGTTTTCACAGCTCCATCCGCATGAGTGATCACGGGCTATGAAAGGACCCCTGAAAAACAGGAAGGAAATGGAATGGTTGATTCATGAATTAGAAGATGACGTAGGACATTCTAAGAGTCAGAAACCACCTTGTGAACCAGGATGTTCTTCTCAGAGCAGGGAGACCCGAGGCTGCTGGAGCCCACCTTGCTAGCACCAACTGGCTAAATGCTGCAGTTCTCCTCTTTTTGTTTTTTTTTTGGGTTTTTTGTTTTGTTTTGTTTTTGGTTTTGTTTTTTCAGTTTATATCCTGAACATCTCTGTTTGGGAGTGGGTTGGCTCTATTTTCTATTTCAGTACTATCATCACAGAAGTTAGGATTTCCCCGACCCTCATCAGCATGCTGTGGGCTTTGTATGGTGCTGTACATTGAGATAGGGCTTAATCAACAGAACGTGTTACTTACATGACCTAACAGGTACACTCAGTATCACCAAATGACATGCTGGAATCGCAAAAAAGTTGAGAGAAGAGTTTATTTTTATTTTCTATCATTTCTATTCCCCTCCCCCCATGTTGGAGATGAAGAAACAGATTCATAGTGAATGAAACTCATCATACACTTCAGCTCACCTCATGATGGTTCGAAAGAAAGTAATAAAATCTAGCCCCAAAGTCTTCAGCTTTTTGAGGTGTAAGTATTGTTGCATTGAGGTGGTTACATTGTTTTGAAGTGTGTCCCCTGAAGTCACACAGGATAGAGATGTTACTAGCTTTGCACTGATTTCTTCTGTAGGCACCCGATGGCCAGCCTTGTGGAGAGGCAGCAAGCACCCTGAGCTGGCTGGCCCCTGTCCCATTCTGACACCATCTGGTCACGTAGCCTTGGGCAAGTCACAGGCCACTTGCCCAGTCTTATTTGTTTATCAGGATAGGAATTAGATTATGACACTATTTCCTAGACCGTTCCCCGTGGCCTTTGATGTTCCTCCAGTGTATTCAGATAAGTTGGAGGAATGTTGTGTACTCTAGATTACTTCCATGTTGGGTATTTAAAGCTCATCAGCACATTTGGGGCTGTCCATGTGGAGTAAAGAAGACTGATTAGGCTTATCTAACCTAGCATTTTCTAAAGTCTTTGATCATGGAATCTCTCTCCCTTTTTTTGGAGGAACACTCTTAAATATATTGGAGTTCCGTGTAGTATGTAGGTTGGGAAACAGTGGAATAAATCAGGGTTCGCAAACTATAGCCTGAAGGCGGAGGCTAGCTTGCCACCTGTTTGTGTAAATAAAGTTTTATTGAAACAGTCCCACCTATTCATTTACAGATGGTTCACATTACAGTGGCAAAGTTAGCTGCCAGAGAACTCAGTGGCTCACAATATCTCAAATATTTGCCATCGGTTGCCACCTGCCAACTCTGGCACTAGATGATTATTTTTTAAACATCACAGTGATTGATGAACATGGCTGAAACAAATCAGATGGTAGATAAGTGCTGATAATGAAAAAAAGAGTTTTGTTTTCCAGATGCAACACATTTTTTTTTTAAAAGATTTTATTTATTTATTTGACAGACAGAGATCACAAGTAGGCAGAGAGGCAGGCAGAGAGAGAGGAAGAAGCAGGCTCCCCGCTGAACAGAGAGCCCGATGCGGGCCTCGATCCCAGGACCCCGAGATCATGACCTGAGACTGAAGGCAGAGGCTTTAACCCACTGATGCAACACATTTTTAATGGTTCCTGTTAATTCTGTTAGTGGGTATTACTTCTGTAACTCATTAATAGCATATTTGCTCAGCTGTTTTGATGTATCTGCTTTGGGTTGACCCTGTCTGCTATATATAGATGAAGCGCACACACAAGGGGGCATGTGTAACTTCTTAATTTTATCACGGTATGAACTCTATTCTTTACTATTGCAATTGTAACATTAATAAATCTCTATATTTTGTTCCACCTATTTACCACCTTTTATCTCAAATTTTGTGACATGTGGATACTAAGTACTGCTACCCTTTTATCTGCCTCTTTTTTTTTCCACTTGTCCGTCTTTCAACTTTCTCAGCTATGTCTTTACTTTTAAGTGTTGACGTTGATAACATCTGCCTTCTCTGACTGGCACAATTTGCTTTTCTTATTTCCTAGGTTGAGTCTCAAGGTTACAAGCCAATGAGTGTGTTCATGTAAATACTGTTTGTGTCAGAGCCAAGTAGGGTACTATAATTGTACTTTCCACACTGTAATTCCAATCTCACAACTATAGCATCACTCAAAGGAGGAAATTTCTAATGTTTATTTCAAATGGTTTCCTCTGATAAGTTTCACCAAGTGCTTAGAATCATGGCTCATTTGGATCACATCACATTTTGTTGTTGGCAGTTGTCCCGGAGTTTTTAATTGATCTGACTTTTTCCCCCTCCCTTTTGAGGGAAGACCCACATTTCCTTTACTGTATCCCTAATAATCACTAGGTTTTAACTCATTTGTTTGTTGCTCAAAATAAATACATTTGTCTCAAAGATGCTTCCTAGATCTGCTCCTGCTCATCTTCCTGGAATGCTGGGCTTTGTTCTATCATTATTTTTTTTAAAGATTTTTTATTTATTTATTTGATAGACAGAGAGAGATCACAAGTAGGCAGAGAGGCAGGCAGAGAGGGAGGGGGAAGCAGGCTCCCCGCCGAGCAGAGAGCCCGATACGGGGCTTGATCCCAGGACCCCGAGATCACGACCCGAGCTGAAGGCAGAGGCTCAAACCACTGAGCCACCCAGGTGCCCCTGTTCTATCATTCTTATATGCTATATTTCCCCTTTCTTGTTTTTTACTCTCATTTTGGTGGAATATAATCTCACATGACTTCCTCAGATTGAAGTAAATTTTCTGAGTCTTGTATGGTTGAAAATGCTCTTTACTATGATTGGTATGGACTTAGATGTTTGAAATAATTTTTTTTTTAAATGTCAAAAATTTTGCTGATGTGAAAAGCCCCGTCTGGTCTGATTTTTTTTTTAATCTTTTTTAATGATTCTTTTTTCCTTTTGGAAGCTCCTACAGTTCTCTCTTTTTTTTTCTTCATTCCTTAATACTCTGCGATTTTATAGTCAGGTATGAGCTTTTTCTCATTTATTGTATTTGTCTGGGTATGAGCTTTTTCTCATTTATTGTATTTGGTTGTCAGTGGTATCAGGTTCTTTTTGGGAGACAAAAATCAAATAGGAATTTGGGCAGGGGAAGTGTAAAGAAGTATTAATTAGTAGTGAGGGATTTACTACTAAGGGGTTAGCAGGGGATTAGCTACTAGGGGGAAATGAGAATCAGTAAAGAATACAGGAGTGGCAGACACAGGGAACAGCTGCTCCCTCTAGGACTAATGCAAGATCAGATTGACAAGTCACTGCCCCTTGCTTCTCCCCAAACAAAGCTGAGAGTCATCCCTTGGAGACTTTCTTTCTTTCTTTCTTTAAAGATTTTATTTATTTGACAGAGAGAAAGAGATCACAAGTAGGCAGAGAGGCAGGTGAGGGGGCGGGGGAGAAGACTCCCTTCTGAGCAGAGAGGCCAATGCGGGTCTTGATCCCAGGACCCTGAGATCATGACTGGAGCCAAGGGCAGAGGCCTAACCCACTGAGCCACCCAGGCACCCCAGCTTCTTTTCCTTTCTTTCCTCACTTTTCTGTGGTCTTCAGAACTTCTCTTAGTCAGATGTTAAGCTTCTTGAATTAATCCTTCATCTTTTTAATCATGTCTTTCATTTTTCATCTCTTTGTCCTTTTGCTCTGTGTTCTTTTTTTAAAAAATTTTTTTCAATTTATTTATTTTCAGAAAAACAGTATTCATTATTTTTTCACCACACCCAGTGCTCCATGCAATCCGTGCCCTCCATAATACCCACCACCTGGTACCCCAACCTCCCACACCCCTGCCACTTCAAACCCCTCAGATTGTTTTTCAGAGTCCATAGTCTCTCATGATTCACCTCCCCTTCCAGTTTACCCCGACTCCCTTCTCCTCTCTAACACCCCTTGTCCTCCATGATATTTGTTATGCTCCACAAATAAGTGAAACCATATGATAATTGACTCTCTCTGCTTGACTTATTTCACTCAGCATAATCTCTTCCAGTCCCGTCCATGTTGCTACAAAAGTCGGGTATTCATCCTTTCTGATGGAGGCATAATACTCCATAGTGTATATGGACCACATCTTCCTTATCCATTCGTCCGTTGAAGGGCATCTTGGTTCTTTCCACAGTTTGGTGACCGTGGCCATTGCTGCTATAAACATTGAGGTACAGATGGCCCTTCTTTTCATGACATCTGTATCTTTGGGGTAAATACCCAGCAGTGCAATTGCAGGGTCATAGGGAAGTTCTATTTTTTTTTTAAGATATTTTATTTATTTATTTGACAGAGAGAGATCACAAGTAGATGGAGAGAGAGGCAGTCAGAGAGAGAGAGAGAGGGAAGCAGGCTCCCTGCTGATTAGAGAGCCCTATGTGGGACTCGATCTCAGGACCCTGAGATCATGACCTGAGCCGAAGGCAGTGGCTTAACCCACTGAGCCACCCAGGCGCCCCGGGAAGTTCTATTTTTAATTTCTTGAGGAATCTCCACACTGTTCTCCAAAGAGGCTGCACCAACTTGCATTCCCACCAACAGTGTAAGAGGGTTCCCCTTTTTCCACATCCTCTCCAACACATGTTGTTTCCTGTTTTGTTAATTTTGGCCATTCTAACTGGTGTAAGGTGATATCTCAATGTGGTTTTAATTTGAATCTCCCTGAGGGCTAATGATGATGAACATTTTTCATGTGTCTGATAGCCATTTGTATGTCTTGATTGGAGAAGTGTCTGTTCATATCTTCTTCCCATTTTGTGATATGTTTGCCTGTTTCGTGTGTGTTGAGTTTGAGGAGTTCATTATAGATCCTGGATATCAACCTTTTGTCTGTACTGTCATTTGCAAATATCTTCTCCCATTCCGTGGGTTGCCTCTTTGTTTTTTTGACTGTTTCCTTTGCTGTGTAGAAGCTTTTGATTTTGATGAAGTCCCAAAAGTTTATTTTCGCTTTTGTTTCCTTTGCCTTTGGAGACATATCTTGAAAGAAGTTGCTGTGGCTGATATCAAAGAGATTACTGCCTATGTTCTCCTCTAGGATTCTGATGGATTCCTGTCTCACATTGAGGTCTTTTATCCATTTTGAGTTTATCTTTGTGTACGGTGTAAGAGAATGGTCGAGTTTCATTCTTCTACAGTTTTCCCAGCACCATTTATTGAAGAGACTGTCTTTTTTCCACTGTATATTTTTTCCTGTTCCTGGGTTCTGAGAGATTTCCATAATTTTAACTTCTAACTCTCCTATTGCAGTTTTTACTTAGCAACTATATTTTTAAATACCAGTAGCTCTTTTTGTTTGTTTGTTTTCGGATTGTGTATTTTTTAGGCATTCTGCATTCTGTTCTTTTTCTGGTTGCATGTTGTTCTGCTTATATTCATCCTCTCAAAATGTGTGCAAATCTTTTGTTTCCTGATGACTGATTGCCTCTTTTCATGAATATAAGTTTATACATTTGAAAAAGTTGGGTCAGACTACCTGAGTTCAAATCACAGCCCTGATAATATAGTAGTTATGTGACTGTTTTAAGCCTGAACTTCTGCATCTATAAGGTGGGAATTATGATAGTATCTATCTCAAGCATTAAGTGAGATAAGACATGAAAAGAATTTAGCACAGTGGCTTTGGCTATTATTATTTATAAATATGCCATGTTATTTTAAACTGGTCATAACCCATTTAATTATTGCTTTAAAATCACTTATGATCTGTAAAATACTCTTATTATTTTTTTAAAAAAGACTTTATTTATTTACTATAGAGAGAGAGAGCATGCGAATGTGAGTTGGGGGAGGGGCACAAGGAAGAGGGAGTGAGAGAATCAAGCAGACTCCCCACTGAGTGTGGAGCCTGGCAGTGGGACTAGACTAGCGACCCTGAGATCATGACCTGAGCTGATCAGACTGTTCCACTTAGGAGCCCCACTTTCTTTGATTCTTTAATACAGCTACTGTTGCTGCTACTGCCACCATAGATATCTTCAAGCAGACATAGTAATTAGCAGAAATCAATTTAGGACAAAATAATGACATGGGGTTTTGAAGGCATTTAAAATTCCCTTTCCTTGGATTTTTTTCCCAACTTTTAAAATTTTGATAATGGGTAAGCTGACAGAAAAATGGGAAGAACAGTTCAGTGAATTGTACGCTTCCTTTTCATTCACCTAGACTGACTCTCCATTATTACATATAGTTTTTTCCATGTAGCGCCATTTCAATGTAAGTTGCAGATACCATGAAATTTATCCCTAAACATGTCAGGCATTTTTTAAGAATAAAGACAGCTCCCTCTTAACCACAATGCCAGTATCAGCCTGCTGAAAATTGACATTTATTCAACAATATTATCTAACATACAGTCCCTTTACAAATTTTTCCAGTTGTCCAAAAATATTTTTTTATCCTCTCCCTGTCCATTTAGTGTTCATGCATTTCTTTTGGTTAATGCTTCTTCAGTCTCTGCTGCTCAAGAATAGAGCTTTTGCAGCTTTCTGTTTTTCAGGAAACTGTCCTTTCTTTCCAAACTCTGGAATAGTAGTCATGACCTATGTCCCACATTCTGGGTTTGTCTCCTTGTCTCCTAATGATTAGATTCAGGTTGAATACCTTTGTCCAGAAGTGATGTTGTGCATGTAGTTACTCGCATCAGGAAGCAGGTAGAATTAGGTCATTTCTCCTTGGTTACCTCCAAGTTTGGTCACTTGGGTGAAAATCTTAATATCTCTCTCTTTTTTTAAAAAAGATTTTATTTATTTATATTTATTTATTTGACAGAGAGAGAGCTCACAAGCAGGCAGAGAGAGGGGGGGAAGCAGGCTCCCTGCCGAGCAGAGAGCCTGATGCGGGGCTCGATCCCAGGACCCTGAGATAATGACCTGAGCCGAAGGCAGAGGCCTAACCTAACCCGCTGAGCCACCCAGGTGCCCCAACATCTCTCTATTTTTAAAGGGGCTTTATAATTTCCAGATTCATGGGCTTTCTTTGCCACAAATTTGGAACCCGGCATTTCTTCTGGACCCTAGTTCCTTTTTGTGGGAATGGTGCTTAGATATCAGGATCTGGGTACCATGTTTGCTCTTTGCTGATGTGGTGTCCTCGTTTCGAGGCCTTTTCTGTAGACAGGTCTAGG
Source organism: Neogale vison (assembly GCF_020171115.1). Lineage (NCBI taxonomy): Eukaryota > Metazoa > Chordata > Mammalia > Carnivora > Mustelidae > Neogale > Neogale vison. The sequence goes on along the minus strand of NC_058102.1, from coordinate 118,866,573 downwards.
AGATGAATTTAAGAAAAAAGTTACTAGTTCATACCGATACTATCCCATTCAAATCCACCTTCACCGGGCCCTTCCTCACGTTTCCCTAATACTGCATTTATATCTCCCTTTCCCATGTTGAAAACCTGGGTTGCCAAGAGGAAGTGAATGTTCAGGCATTTGCTTTACGCTACCTACAGACACATAAAAGAGCATCTGAATTTCAACACCAGTGGTGCCACCACCAGCAGACTAGGAAGTATGAGTAACCATTTCTTGTAGTTTTTTAATAATCGGTAGATCTACTCAAGGTGTATAATCAAAAAGCATTCTGCTATAAAGTTACTTGAATTTATTCTCTCTTTTCTTTCTTAGAATTTCAAGTTGTCACATATTATTCTGATTAAGCAAACATGGGGCTATTCTCTTTAGCTTTTTTATTACTCTTTTTGTAATTGCTTCGGATATTTTCAGGATAAATCACAGTTTAAGGTCCTGGGTAAGTTGGGGGAGCTAACGTGTTTACCCATTCTCTCAATTGATCAAACATCTCTTTATTGATCAAACATTGGTTTGTTATTACTGAAACAGTTTCTAGAAGTGGAGAGAAAGCAATGGGTATACAGTTAATAAAGTTAATTAACTTTGAGTTCTCCTTCAGACTTCAGCGTATATTAATCAGCCAACAAATACAGCCCGAGGCACAGAGTAGATCATAGACGGAATGTGTTCTTTAAAGTTTGGTGTGATGAATTGCTGTGTTTTTTATTCCTATTTTAAAATTATAGTGGAGTCAATTCTGAAAGATATATTTTTTTTTAAGATTTATTTATTTGAGAGACAGCGAGAGCATACATGTGGGCGGGGGAAGAGGGAGAGACACTCAAGCCGACTCTTGGTTGAGCTGGGGGCCCAATGAGGGGTCGAGCTCAGGACCTGAGATCATGACCTGAGCTGAAATCAAGAGTCAGATATATAATTGACTGAGCCACCCAGGCACTCCCCAAAGGATATTTTGAATCCTAATATGTAATAAGAATTATATCTATGAACTAAACACACTATAAGATTCAAGAAAACATGCTTTTATAATAGAATAAAAGTACAATATAGATTTCCATTCCATCTTGAATATAATAATGACGGAGGGTCTTGGGCTGAAATGGAACCAGAGCTCTAGCTTTCTCAAAGAGAAAAGGCACACAGCACACATTAGGTCAGACTTAGAAGTTTACATGGTTGAGTATGAGAATTTATAATTACTCATTTTTTAAAAAAAGATTTTATTTATTTATTTGACAGAGAGATCACAAGTAGGCAGAGAGGGAGAGGGGGAAGCAGGCGTCCTGCTGAGCAGAGAGCCCAATGTGGGGCTCAATCCCAGGACCCTGAGATCATGACCTGAGCTGAAGGCAGAAGCTTAACCCACTGAGCCACCCAGGTGCCCCTATAATTACTCATTTTCAACTAGCTGTATGACCAAGCAATTTAATCAGACCCTCATATTACAGTTTATTGTTGCCATTGTAACAAATTGCTATAGACTCCAATAGTTTTCATCTCTTACAGTCCTGGAAATCAGAAGTCCAAAATGAATTTCAGGGGGACTGAAATCAAGATGCCAGCCAGGCCCATTCCTCCTGGAGGCTCCTAGGAGGAATCTGTTTCCTTGTCTTCTTCAGCTTCTAGTGTCTGCCTGCATTCCTTGGCTTGTGTTCCATTTTCAAAACATGTCACTTCAGTGTCTGTTCTCACCCTCACCGCACCTTTTCCTCTGGAGTCAGTCTCCCTTGGCCTCCCTCCTTTAAGGACACTGGAGATAATGTTGGGTTCATCCAAATAATGCAGGATCATTTCCGCATCTCAAGATCCTCAAGTTTACAACATTGGTGAAGTCCTTGCCATATTAGATGATGTTCACAGGTACCAGGGATGGAGACGTGAATATCTTTGGGGGGACATTTGTAGCTGCCATGCATCCCTTTTTCCTTTTGACCATGAATATTTATGCAGATTATGTTATCTTTGACTGTACTGCAAAATCTCTTTGGGAGAGTTGCAAATTGAAGGAGAAAATTCCCTCCTACCCCCCCCCCCGCCAATTTTCCTTCAATTACCAATATCCAGGGATAAAGAACTTCGAGCATTTTGTGATTTGTGATTTTGTGATTTGTATCAAAAATAAAATTGTGGGGTTGTCATTTCTACTCCCTTTGCATTTCAAAAGATAATAATACATTAAAAATCAGCACCACATTTACATGGTTTAAACAGATCCACAGCAGGCATCTCCGTTCAAGTGTTAAATCTATGCATAAGTGAGTGGTAATATTTTTTAAAAAAAATGTATTACACCCTACTCCCGCCCCAGGACTCCAGAGAGGTGCTTATGTATGTCTTTCGTTTTTGGAGGTTAGGTCTTAAATTCCTCTGGATTTTTCTCCCTGATGGAGGAAATGATGGTGAATTGATGAACAGAGCAGTGAAATGGAATAATTACTTGAATGGCCAGTGGGAGGTTAAGTGTGGAAAGCACCACAGCTCCCTGTTCTGCCCTGATTTGGTATAAGCTGGAGCTTACATTCTGTTCATGGACTCCCCCTCCCTCCTTTCCTGCCACCCCCGCTCCCTCTGTTCCCACCCTCCTTGGTGACCTGGGCCCATTGGATTGTGCTGAGGAGGATTTTATGCTTCTCATGTGTCTGTTCTCTAGCTCACCTGGCTCAAGAGGAGAGGGGAGGAGGTGGTGGTAATTGCTCAGGCACTGAGTACCAGGGACCGTACTAGGACATTGACAGTGACCCCATCCAGTGGCAGCTCTCCGTATTTTATGCAAGTGAAAGGAGGGAGCAGGATGAACCACTGGGGTGGGGCTGACTCTTCTTCTGTCCCTCTGGGTGGCTGTTTGCTCCCACGAACTTCCTTTGATGTAGGACAGCTTTTCTGCCTTCATCCACCTCCGACCGTGGTGGTGGGACTGGCCCTCCTGGCATTGATTGGTTCACACACACGTTCTGTGCAGGACACTTAGCTATAAAGGGGAACAGAGAATAGGCCTGTTTCATGGAGCCTCTGTTCTAGAAAGACAGACATGAGCAGGGAACCAAGAAACTCAGGATCACAAATGCTCAGAAGTGTGCTGCGCGGAAAGAGGGAGGTGCTGGGAGAGATGCCTACTTAAAGCTGAATTTGACATTGGCCGAGCGGCGCCACCAGCCGTGTGTGTGGGAGCCCACGTGGTTTTACATCCACAGCTCGCCTGGGACTTCAGTTCTGCCTTTCTATTCATGCATTCTCTCTCCTCGGTTTATTTTGAGTCCTTGGGGACAGAGGTGATGCCTTCGTCATTGTCCCTCCAAAGCGGAGTGTGTTTTGTGACCGCAGGATGAAATCCCCAGAGTAATGTTTAGTTCTTGCACCTTCTCCTGGCTTTCTCATTTGAAGAGCTTTGTTCGAGGATCATCCTTCCCACAGTCCCTCACGTAAAAGTAATCAGCAGTTCACTTTTTGGTTTTGCCAGTATATGACTGTCTTGGTCACGATGAAGGGGACAATGGAGGGAAATGAGCAATAACCTGAGCAATTAAACTTGAAAAGGAATTTGGTGGACCGATAATGGAGAACCTGCTACTTGAGGACCTATGTCAGATGCTTGGGGAGATTAAAAAAAAAAAAAAAAGAGGATGTGAGAAAATGGAATCTCTGCTATTGAGAGAGGCATGGGGTGAACGCTTCAAAAGTATTGTAGGACAGTCTGTTCACGTTACACGTCCTGCGCGTGCTTTGTTGCGACGTGAACACACACGCGGGAAATGTTGTGCATGGAGGGATGAGTGTCGGCTCCTTAGAAACCTCGTGGTTCTACCCTTATGAATGAATTTCCTCTACAGGCCGCACCTCTGAATACGGTCACACTGGGGATTAGGCTGCAACACGTGGATGTGGGATGACACAAACACTCAGGAAACAGCAGTAAATACACAGTCCTTGAACACGCCTGACAGTTCCCTCGGGTGGGGGAGGGGTGCTCTGCCTTTTCTGGATTTCTTGGGGTACTGGGGAATCCTGGTGGGACGAGAAAGCCAGTGTTGCAGGGTTTTCCCACTGTGTTTCCTCACCAGTTGGAGACCACTGACTTAGCAGAAGTCGCCTGCCTGGCTGCCGGGCCCATGTGTCTGCCCCCACAGGCCCCAGCTGGGGTCTTTGTTCTGAGCCCAGAGCCCCAGGGGCTGCTGGAGTGCGGGGTGGAGGACTGGCTGACAGAGGGGCCTGTGTTCTGTCCTCCTGCTCGTTCCCCGCTTCACTTGTCATGAATGAACAGCGCATGAGTGGAGAAAAGGAATGTGTTTGGGCTTGAAGATGTGATTTTCAAGAGGCAGGTTTCTGACAACAGGTGGCAGAGATGGCCGGAGGGTGACAGCTCCATCTCAGCGAGGCCAGCGTATGCGGAGGAAGAGCAGACAGGCTCCCTACCTGGTATTTGACCCCGAACTGATCTGAGTTAACCTGAGTTGAGTTACCTTCATATCCAGTGTTAGGAGGGAACCTCCAATAACTGAACCCAGAGCAGTTTTTAAAATGCCGACGAAAAACCATGAAGATGGGGTGGAGAATCAGGATGGGTTAAAGTTAGACTGTTTTCCTTCTATCAAAAACTAAGCTCTCTCTTTCTCTTGTATCAAGAACAAATGCCTAGATTATTTTATATTGCCCCTCAGCCTACATTAGGCTCCCTCACATTTTTAGAATGTCTTTCTTGAGATCCTAGTAGGCAAGGATTTTTTTTTTTTTATCCTTCCTTTTGTTTGTTTTTACAACGAAGTGACAGGAAATATGATTTATCCATTGAACGAATATTTATTTGTTTGGCAACCTGTCACGTTCCATTAGAATCCAGGCCAGGAATTGAGGCCAGTAAGGTTCCATTCCTGTTCTTCTAGAATTTGAGGCCCACCCTAGGAGGCAGATTTGCAAAAAGGAAGGCGTCAAGTGGTCAGGCGGAAGGTGGGGGGGTTTGTACCAGGAAGTGGAGCAGCCCAGAGGCAGCTCCATGAGGAGTTGAGGCGATGTGGAGAGCAGATTAGCCTCAGGCAGTAGGTTTGAAAGTCAGGTGAGATCAAAGGTCTGTGAGCTTTGTTGGCTTAAGGATGTATTTTCTCTGTCTCCACTATACGTTTTGAACTGATCCCTGTCCGGGTTGCCATATTTATGAATGGCATAACCTCATTGATCATTTCTTCCACAGCTGATGAACCTCAGCTGTGTGGCCTGAGCTAACTTGCCGGTTCTGGCTGCGGCTGCACGAATAGCCCCCAGGGAGCAGGTGCAGAAGCCCCCTGCCTGCAGTGGCGGGGCGGGGTTGGGGGGGGCTGGTTGCTGCTTGTTGGACCTGGGCAGAGCTTAGCTCAGTGTAGAAGCCAGCAGGGAAGTCAGCATCCCAGTGACTGGTCTCCAGAGAGGGTTTTGGCTTCCATCCCCCCAGGGACACATGCTTCATTTGGACCTTTGGTTGTGCAGTTGGGTGTGGAGTTTACGCTTTAAGTAGCTTTTCTTATTCTGATGGAACATTTATTCAGAGTTGGACCTCCTCTGTCCTTTCTACAAGTCTTTATGAGGCTTAAGCCTGGGAACAGGATTGCTGTGAAACATTTCTGGTGGTTATCATTATTATTTCTTTAATGCTACCATGTCCTGTCTGACAGGATGTAATTCTTTAATACGTATTTGATGTGATCCTTCAGAGGCATTGAAGCATTACAGTATATAAAAGGATACCTTGGAACTTTATAATTAAACCATTTACTTATAAGATTTTAAGTATCAAGTTAGAATAGTTTTCTGCCAAACATAAGTGGCTGTTTTATGAATGTATTTGTGACCAATTCCTGTCCAAAGAGGAATCTTTTTTTTACTGGAAATGGTATCTGAGTATATTATTAGATGTAAAGTTTTTCTTACTTCTGTTTTAAAAAAAAGCAACAGTATTCTTGAAGAAAATTGGGGCTTGCTCATCTCCCTCCCAGCCCCCCAACTCAAAGTAGCTTGAGCCAAACATGGGATTTGTTGACTTACATAGTAGGGAATCCAAGGGGAAAGCTGGCTTCTGTGGGGACTTGAGTGTGCTCTGTATATTGGCCTCATTTTCTTTTGGGTCTGAAAGATGGCTACAGCAGCCCTTACAGTGTGGACCCAGCCAGAAAGGAGACCCTCTTTTTCCTATTGTTGCTAAATCACGTCTTAGGCATTCCTTTGGCCTGGGTCACATGCTCAGTGCTGTGGACAGGGGAGTGGGCACCATGCTGGGCCTCTTCTCCCGGAGAAAGGGTGGGCCAAGCTGATGGGCCTTCTGTTGTTGGGGGAGGGGCCTTATGTTCAGGCTGAGGCCAGCATATAGTAAGCACAACAGGAAGTAGTGGTACCAACAGTGTCCCCTGCTCGTCTCCTTCCTCCTCTTGGTGGTATTCAAATGCACCTTGAGGTTATGGGTTAAACTCAGCACTTCTCAATCTTGGTTTTATTCAAGTACCTAGTGGCCAAGAAGAATGAACTTAGGCTGGGGTTGTGGGGGCTGGGGTGAGCAATCGGCGTCTCACACGAATAATGGAGAGGAAATGACTTTCTTCACTACTTCCTAAGCTGTGGGAGGGGATTCACCAAGAGAGAGGGGGAAGCCCAGAATTCTTCCTGTGACATTTTCAGGCTCTTGATGGTGGAAAGATTTTGTAAGTGTGTCTTCTTGGTGAGAGGGTGACCCTGGGATTGCCTGGTAGCTTAGAGTGTTTTCGGGGAAATACTCATCAAAGGACTTTCTCAGTGAACAACTGGCTGATGATGATCTTGGTTTTATCTTGAGTTTCCATCACACACGAACAAAGCTAGAATCTCAGCCTTCTCGGGAGCACGGTCTTTGTCTCACTCTCAAGCTCCCTCTTTTATCTCAACAGTTTTGTCTTAGGCACTGAACAGATCTGTATTGCCCAAATATCTGCTGAAGAAGCCTGCGTTTGGAGTCTCTATTTTATTTTATTTTTAAAGATTTTATTTATTTATTTGACACAGAGAGAGACACAGCGAGAGAACACAAGTGGGGAGAGTGGGACAGGGAGAAGCAGGCCCCCTGCTGAGCAAGGAGCCAGACCTGGGGCTCAAGGACCCCAGCTAAAGGCAGACGCTTAACAACTGAGCCACTGAGGCGCCCCCTCCTCTTTATTTTAGGTGAATTCATTTACTTTATGTATATTTTTACTCTTCGTTGCATCATCTTTCTTCTTTTTGAAGGAAAATAGCAAATCCCACCATGAGTTTGGAAACTTCCTTTCCTTCCTTCATCTTCCCTTGGTAAGCCAGAGCCCAGGGGTGTTGATTAAGGCTTGAAAATCATTTTCCAGTTCCTCACACATTTGTCTAAAGGGAGGGTTTAGAATCCAAACCAGGTTTGCTTTGTTTTTCCCAGAACTTACCATTTTCACCAGCCCGTAGTGCCCTGATGACGTGGCCTGCGGGGACCCTCAGGTGAGCTGGAGCCTGGACCTGAGCCGCCTCCCACTGTCCTGCCTGGAGATGTCCAAAGAGTGGACACTTCACATCCAGTGTCCCCCCTGAGCTCCCCAGTACCACCCCCTAAAAAATTTAGCAAATCTTGCTGAAAAAAAATCTGTCAGTTTGGCCTCAGCATGTCCTGAGCTATCATGAAAAATAGAGTAACTGAACAGCAGTGGTTCAATTATTAAAATCCATTCTTTTATTCAGCTATCAGACAAAGAGAAAGGGCCGAGTTAAATCCAGCCTGTCGACCAGTTGCTCAAATTTGTCTTTCCGGCACATTAAAATACAGAGTTTTACGGTGTCATTTGATGAGAGCGCTTTCCCTGCTGGCCTGTCTGTCTCCTCTTTGCTTGAACAGGTGTGGCCACATCACATGGAGTTTTACCACCTTGTCACCCCTTAAGCCGTTTCTTGATTCTGAAACAGAGCTTGAAGAAAACTTTAAGCAATTTTTAATTTGTTTGGATGAATGAGCTTCCCACTCTTTACATCTAGCCACCTAGACTTTTTTTTTTAAATACAATTTTATTTTTCTTCAAAATTTATTTTCCTTCAAAATTTATTTTTCTTCAAAATTTATTTTCCTTTTTTTAAAATACAATTTTATTTTTCTTCAAAATTTGTTTTCCTTCAAAATTTATTTTTCTTCAAAATTTATTTTCCTTCAAAACTCCCTTTTTGGGGGCGCCTGGGTGGCTCAGTGGGTTAAGCCGCTGCCTTCGGCTCAGGTCATGATCTCAGGGTCCTGGGATCGAGTCCCGCATCGGGCTCTCTGCTCAGCGGGGAGCCTGCTTCCTCCTCTCTCTCTGTCTGCCTCTCTGCCTACTTGTGATCTCTCTCTGTCAAATAAATAAATAAAATCTTAAAAAAAAAAAAACAAAAAAACTCCCTTTTTGAAGTAATGTGATCGAGGCCACAGGGTTTTTTCATGGGAGACGTCGAGATTATTCACCTTCCCAAGTTACACATTGGTTAGCATGTCAATTTTTCACATCCAGGTTTTCCACAGATTCCAAATTCTTCTTCAGTTTTCCTTTTTTCTTTGGGTTATAGGAAGAAAGCATTAAATTGTGTTTTGTGGGGGGCGCCTGGGTGTCAGCTCAGGTTGTGATCTCGGGGTCCTGAGATCCCGCCCCGCATCAGTCCTCTGGCTGCTTGCTCTCTGGGGAGACTGCTTCCCCCTCTGCCCCTTCCCCTGCTCCTCCCTGTGCTTGTCTCTCTTGCACATGTGCTCTTTCTTTCATGAATAAATAAAATCTTAAAAAAAAATTTAAAAAATGATGTTTTGGGAACCACTTCCAAAACAGCTGCAACATAACCCCAACAGTAAATACTCCTTGTGTACACAGGTATGCATCTTCTTGCCTGGGTGCAGTGGTGACCCATCACAACTCTCAAGGGTCTCTCTATGCAACAGGGGAGATGAATGTCTTTCAGGGACCTCACTGGACTCCTTAACCTATCATAACATCTAGAAACTGGAATTTCAATTATATAATAAATTCAATTATATAATTCTGTGGCTTGAGGCAAAGCACTCTGTGTCGTAGACTTGCCTCTGAAAAGGGCATAGTATGGAGTGATGAATGAGGATTTGATGAATGTTGGTAATGACCTTGTGCAGCCCAAGCGCATGCATCTCCGTATGCGCTTCCATAGCCGCCCCTGCTCTTCTGGCTTTCCTCACGAATGAAGATGTATTGAAGAAGAATACTCTGAGGATGGTTCCTACAGAGGGCGCTAAGTCTGGAATTCACAGGGTCTAGACTGCAGCAAGGTCTAGACCACCCTTCTCTCTAAAGACAGCTCTGCCCAGTCTCATCTTTCTTTGCTACTGCCTGACGACGCCATTCTCGTTTGGTGCCCAGGCTCCTCTTGTCTCCCCTCCTTCTCCAAGTAGCTCTAGAAAAAGACTGCCCTTTTAATAAGAAATTGAACATTTTTATTTGAAGAACCAGCCAGTGAGAATGGACTCGTTGATGTGTTCACAACTGAAATTTTCTTCCAAGTGTATGTGTGTGTGGGCCAGCAGACTCCTAGGAGGTGTGTGTGTGTGTGTGTGTGTGTGTGTGTGTGTGTGTTTCCCCCTCTACCTTCTCTGCATTTCCTCTCCGCATCTCCCAAATAAATTCACAAAACAGAGGTCCCATGTGGGCTCTGGAGCCTCCCTGCCTTACCTGAATCCTGGCTTGGCTCTGATGCCTGGACAAGTTGCTAAACGGCTCTGTGTTTCAGTTTCCTGATGTGTAAAATGCAGATAAGGACAGTTCTACCTCAGAAGGTTATTACGAATTTTAAATGCATTAACATACAGAAAACACTTCAGTTGCCTGGGACTAGGTCAGTGTTAGTAATCATTAAACCCAAACCTGATGGGTCATATCTATTCTGGATAACTGTTAGGAAAAAGGACTTTGGAATGCTACATTCTGAAGTATTATGTTTTCTATATTTTCACAGAAAAACAAAGAATTCCTCATCACAGTTCTAGGTGGAAAAGATCAGCTGTAATTAGGGAAAACATCTAATGCAGCTTCCCTGAAATCTCAGCAAAAGTAGAAAGTTATTATACTCTGTACGTAGCAGGAAAATATGGTAACTAACCATCTGGATGTTTTGTTTCTGACAAGCGCTGTGCTGCATGCTTGACGCTTAATGCTGTAAGAATTGTATGAGTTTGTTCCTATACCCTTTTTACAAAAGAATAAAGTGGTTTGGAGAGGTGAGTGTTTTTTCCTGGTTGGGAAGCGGCTGAGGATGTCTGGCAGATTCCTGAGCCCACCTGCTACCATGGCCGGGAAGGCTCTGTCTCCCTTGTGTCTTGGAACACTGCCCAGCAGAGCAGGGGATAGCGAGTCTGGTTTCTTCTCATCTTAATCACATCATCTCTTAGGGCTGATAGTAAGTCTAATAATATACTTCCTTTTAAAGGCAGCCTTCATGTTGATGAACATCTGGCTCCAAGTGAGCTGGCGAAATTAAGGAGCCAAATTCCTGTTTTCTTGTTTCCTGTGATTTGATCAAGCCCTCCCTGCACAAGCCACCTCCCCCCCCCCACCCCTGCACAAGCTGCCCTCCCCCTACCCCCCATTAGACCCATAGAACAACTGAAGTTCTTCCCAAACGTTCATAGTAACTTGCCTGAGGGCAAGTTACTATAGAGCATGGACTCCTCTGGCCCTTGAATTTCCAGTTGTACATTGGCCAACACACTTCCCACTGCTCGCTCCCTCCATTCCTGGCAGGAACCCCTGCCGAAGGTTCATCTGATGTGTGACATGGGAGTCTCAATATCAGAGGTGATTTTGAGCTTATGCTTCACATTCTTAGATCACAGTCATGATGTTAATTCCTGTGTCTTCAGTAGAGCGTGGCAGGCTTTCCACAGCTTCCCTCTTCAGCCTCGGTGGCATTGGGAGCTGGGACTTTGTTGTTCTTCCCGGAAGGAACTTTAGTTGCAATCTTAATCTGAGCTGTTCATTGGTGCTCATTTGAGAGATAAGCACATTTAAGGAGTTGATAATCTTGGTCTTGACCTTTGAGACAAGATTAGTAAACAAACTGAATCATAAATTGTTTATTGTTTTGGTCACAGAAGCTGGAAAGTCCCTAGTAAGTGAGTTTTGAACTTATCATCCCACGTATTTTAACTTGTTCCTCATCGATTTTTTAGATTGTACTATTGTTACAGATTTAAAAAGTAAAAGAAAAAAATACTTTTCTGTTAAAGAATGTTGCAATTTTATTTAATGGGAGAAATATTCTCTTACTTTTCTTATTCTTCTAGAAGAAAATGTTCCACTGAATAATTGATGCTTCTAAAATAAAGCCTTGTGTTTTTATGAGACCAGAATAGCTTTCATTATCTAAGTGAATGTTAGGCAGCCCTGAATATTAACTATTTTCATGTAATAAATATTTTGAACATAGGAAAACTCAGCTAACTTGATTGTTCTCAGGTGAAGTTTGGACCACAAATTATGCAGCCCTACAGATAATTGCAGGTGATAGAACTAATCACAATATGCAAATAAGCTGCTATTAAGAAACTTATGAAGGTTTTTCCATGGTTTTGTTCAAGTAAAATAAGATGTAAAACTAGAAACTTAATTATTAATTCAGGATGGTAAATACATCGTTGTATTTTCACACATTTTTAGGAGAATTGTGATGGATGTAGTCATCACGCATTGGTGATTTTGTAACTTTTGTTTTCATTTTGTATAAAATAAGATATGAAATACTTTATTTTTGATGAGAGGGGGCAAAGTAAAAACATAGTGACCCCTAGTATTTCATATTCTGGATCTGAGCTTCTTGCTTCTAAAATGTAACGCTTGGCTTGAAATGATATAAATATCCTTCACATTACCGATTTATATTTAAGAAATTCTTTCTGAAGATTCTACAGCAGGTTCTTGTTATCCAAGGATAATTAGAACCAGAAAAAGGCCATTTAAAGTGAATCCAGTTAAGTGGGGACCAATATTTCATAATTTAATGAAAAGAAGCTTTGGGATTTTATTTTACAAAAACAAAAACCCTGAAAAATATGAAAATAGATTTATTTCAGTTTATATTTAACAAAATTTAGATTATCATTTGACCATGGCTATCTCTTAGAATGAACAATGCAAAACTCAAATATTGAGTGTTTTGAGAGGAGTAAATTCTTGGACAGAATTGTATGACTGCATATTGTGGTACTTTTAAATCACATTTGACACTTACATCACATCTTCAAGATGGCTAGTTTTACAAAAATACTTGAGGTCTTAGTCATTTTCCTTTGGGCCTTTTAGATTCTTTAATATTAAACTCCCTCTGTATTAAAATTCCTATCTTACCAGCAACTTAAAAATTTTTCTCTGAAATGACTGTTTCCTCATCGAACGTTCAGTCGCCACTTTCCATTGTTTTTCGTGTTACTGCAAAAGTTCTCTGATGTCATTTGGATTAACCTCATGAAATTCTGGATTTGTGGGGCAAGATTTGCAAACTTTGCAGCAGACGCATTTCCTTCGGTGGCAGGTACAAGATGCTTACTCACAGGCAGGACCAGGCGTAGACACTGACTGTGGACAAGGATGGAATTCTGAGTGGGGACTCAAGTCACGAAATGGTTATTAGGAAGTATTTCAGTGTTTGGAAAGCATGCTTCCCTAAAAGAGCTCATAACCTCGTAGGGATTTGGATGGTGACTACTCAGAGAAGGAGGATCCCTGATTTATTTGCATGAGCCCCCTTGCAATGTGCTGGGTAGAAAAGAGGACAAATTCATGAGTGAATCACGGGTCCCCGGGCTCATCTCCGTCCTGCCGATGAATGCACAAGTCAATTACTTTTGTTATGAATTTACTAATCTGTAAAATCAGAAGGTTGGGTGAAGCTTCCTTCTAGTGACAACATTATGTGATTCTAAAGTGTCAGGTTTTTTTTTTTTTTCAGATTTATTTATTTATTTTAGAGAGAAAGTGTGTGTGCACCTGAGTTGGGGGAGGGGCAGAGGGAGAAGGAGAGAGAGGGTCTCCAGCAGACTCCCTGCTGAGCTTAGAGTCCCCAGTGTGGAGTTCCATCCCAGGACCCTGAGAACATGACCTGAGCTGAAATCAAGAGTCAGTTGCTTAACCGACTGAGCCACTCAGGCACCCCTAAAGTGTCAGGCGTTTTCAGGTTGGCAAGAGCTCTGCCACTGTTCCCATAGACTCCTAGAATGTAATAGTCAGTGATCATCTTCTTTCAGTTTATTTGCACTATATACGTATGTATCTTCTGCTTTCAGAATTTCCATGCCCACATCCATATGTAGGGTAAAGTTTGGTAAACTTTGTGTAAAGTTGTGATCAGCAACTCTGTAATCAGCAACAATGTGAAATTCTGTTCCTTTCAGTAGTTTTCTCTCTTCTCAGCGTTCATGTATATATTGTAATCTTAATATTTCTCTTTTTCATGTTTTCCTGTTCTGATGGCTGCCTGATAGTCCATGGAGTAAAAGTGTGTTAATATACTTAGGTATATCCTGACCATTGGGCTCAATTGACCTTCTCCTGAGGCTAGAGTTTGGTGGGAGAGGGGGAGTGTTTGGGGCCATGTCACCATGGACATCTCTGTAGCCTAGTAAAAAGGGCTTCTCTCACGTGTAGCACACTTCTGTGTGCATTTCCGTACCTAAGTGCCCTTTGCTGCTGCTGTAAACGGGAAGAAACAAACTAAGGCAAAGCATCTGGCTTACGTGAAGCAGGGTCTGGTGTGAAATGAGGAACACCGGGAAAGCATTGTCTTCTGCGTCTGCCAAGCAGGGCAAACGGAGATCCTGGGGAGTCTGGCATCAGATAAAGGAAGCAGGTGGAAGAGACGGAAACCCGGGTTCTGAATAGCATCTTCAGATTCCAGGCTGCGGCAGGGGCAGCCATCCCACACTACACCTAGTGTTGGATCACCTGGGAAGGCTGATGATTTCTGGCTTCTTGAAGCTGCTCTCTTTCTGGCCCAGAGAACAGGGCTGTCCAGTTGTCACCGGAGGGGACACAGTCTCCAAGGGGCAGATGTGCTCACAGCAGTAAAGCACCCACAAATGGAACTAGCTAATCCCACAGTATTAAAAATCACAGCACTTTTCATTTTACAAGATCTTAGAAATTTTCAGTGCATCCTTGGGTGGTAATAGCTTGTTTGTCTGTTATCATTCGATTTGCTGCCTCCTTATCAAGATAAAGGCACTGGAAAGATCTGCTTTGGTCTGGGGATGTTGTCGCTTCCTCTGCAGATGTGGGTGAACTGTTTGCAATGCTTGTGTGACGTAACTTTGCAACAGTACTGAGCTGGTTATTGGGCAAGAAAGGAAACTGTGTGCTGTAATTGGGGTTACCTTGGTTGCTGGCGGTAGCTCTTCACAAATGTTTCAAGTTAAGTCAGCTTAAAGTAGGTTCAATCAAGACGATTTTGGTCATGATTGAAATTACCAAGGTAAAAAAAAAACCTAGAGGATTATAGAAACTGTGTGTCAATTTCAAGTTCTTCTGTGCAAGGTCACATGGGAATGAGGGATATTGGTAAAGTAGAGTGTGGTCCAGTATTTTCAGAGGTTAATATGATTGTAAACTGGCTTATTCGATCCCTCATGTGTATATGTATCTCAGTTTTGGAAATTGCATCCTATAATTTTTTTTTAAGATTTTATTTATTTATTTGACAGACAGAGACCACAAGTAGGCAGAGAGGCAGGCAGAGAGAGAGGAGGAAGCAGGCTCCCTGCTGAGCAGAGAGCCCGATGCAGGGCTCCATCCCAGAACCCTGAGATCACGACCTGAGCCGAAGGCAGAGGCTTAACCCACTGAGCCACCCAGGCGCCCCTGCATCCTATAATTTTTTAAAACTACCCACCCCCTAGCCTTAGTGTAAGTTCACCGGAGACCAGAAGGAATGGTGAATTCTTTTTGAGTTTCGAGTACCACAATTAAAGGTCATTATTGATGATTTCAGAACGTGTTTGCAGTACTGGTTAGTACTGTGCAGGTCAGGAGCAAAAGCAGCAAACAAAAAACTGAGAATTGTGGGTATTTTCTCTCCCACACAAAAAATAACTGGTACTGTACTAAGGTAGATATGTGATTTTTAAAAAGAAAAAAACCCTCAGCATAATCTTCTTGGATCTGCTTTTCCAGATGGGCATACTTGTGGACGAATGTGTGAACCAGCTAAGCCTTTACTCCTTTTCTTGGACCGCCTGTGTGTTCCTTGGCCATTCTGTGCGAGAACCCCATGTGTAGAGAGAGAACGTTGGAATTTTCAAGATGTGTTACAAATGCTTGCTAAAGTACAGGGACTGCTTTTTATCACACATAAATTTGATAGAACATAATACTCAGCTGCCTTAGCCCCTTTCCTGGTCCTGACTCCTTGGAAGCCCCAGGACAAGCAATGGCCTCACCCCAATGAGACTCGTTCTTTCTGAGGCTCTTTTCTCATTTACTGCCTTCCTACAGATTATCTTTCCAAAGTCCATTCACCATATTTTGTTCTTAGGGACAGTCACAATTCCTGCTTGCCAATTCTCATTTTATGTATCCTATCTTCTCAAAATTATTGGATTTTCAGTTGAAAAGGAGGCATGTTTAAATTCATACTGATGTACTTTTTAAGTCCTATCAGTCCTAGGGCCAATGCGCTGAGGATATAAAGAAACATCTGGAGGGACGCCTGGGTGGCTCATTGGATTAATAATCTGACTCTGTTTTGGACTCAGGGCATGATCTCAGGGTTGTGAGCTCTGCACGGGGTGTGAGCCTGCCCAAGGTTCTCTCTCTCTGCCCCACCCATTGCTCTCTGTAAGAAAGGGTAGAGAGAAAACATCTGGAAAATTGTTGAAACCCCTGTCTGTCTAATGGACAGGTTGCTGGCCTTGAGGAAGATCTTCACTAATGGAGATACTTCAGTAGAAACTGCACACCTGTCTGACAAGGACATTTTGGAAGGGGAGCCTGGCTGAACCGGGAAGAAGGTTTTCTAGGTTCATTCAAACCAAAAAGGGATTGATGCTACAGTCTTGCAGTTGATGTCCCAAAGGAAGTGAAGTGTTTATTTTGCTTATTTTCTTTACACACATTTAAAAAATTAAGCAAAGATATTCAGCTTGATTATTGCACCTGGAATTTAGGGTGCATTTGTTATGGTTTGGGGGGTAACTTTCTTTAAACTCTCATTCTCAAACCTGTTTCCTAAATGGTTCACTCTTAGCCCTCCTGTTCTTGGGGGGCGCTCTTGAGAGCGGAGGTTTTTGTGGTTTTGTGCTTTCCACAGTGGTGAGGTGCTCAGGGTGCTTTCAGAGCAGTGGGCCTTGGACGGAGAGGGCCTGACCAGGCAAACAACACTCTGCCTTTGGCTCCCAGGGGAGGTCTTAGTGCAGATGAATCAGGGATTTCACCTGATAACTGGGAGTGACCCAGGGGGACAGTGTGATAAAAAGCTGTCTGAAGTGGGCGGTATGTGTTTTACTAGGTTGGGAGGGATAAGATAACCATGAGTTGATTATAAACCCGAGTGTTAGGGATCTCAACAGGAATTTTGGACCCCACGTTCTCTGGCACTCTTGAAACCCTAGCGTCTACCTCCCATAGCCAAGCTTCCTCACCATACCCTGGGGACAGAAGTGGAGATAGTCATCAAACATGAGATAAAACACAACGTGGGGACCTTCTTTGAAAAATATCTGAATGGCCCATGACCATACCTGGAGATAATAATACATACTTGAGCCTGTAAAGGCATATTGAGTTTTAATGAAGTTTTTAGACTCCTGTTACCTCTTGGAACATCCCTTACTCCAGCAAGAAACATTTCCTCCTCCGTTTTTCTAAAGGCAGCATCATGTTGTCCCTACCTTAGGCCACTGGTTTAGTTCCTTTTATTAATTATGTGTTGAAAAGTTGTGTCCTCACTTAGCACTGGAATGTTGGCTCCATGAGGCAAAGGATTTATTTTTGTTTCATTGGCTACTTACTGCCGAGAGCCTAGAACAGTGCCTAGTACACAGTAGGCGTTCCATAAAGTTGACTTAATAATATGATAAATGCATCTCCCTGACCGAAGCAGAAGCTCCTTGGTGATAGGATTAGTCTCTGGTGTACTGACGTAGTGGTTTGTGGGCTGTCATACCCCAGTCTTGGAAGGTGAGACAGGGTGTGTTGTATGGTCAGTAGCGAGGACCACAGGTTAAGCTATCTACTGAAAGATTCAGAGATTCTTTCCAAATAAACACGGAAGAAATGCAAAAGCCAAGACCATCGTTCATGTCCATGGCAAGAGTTTTTTACTTGCTGGGTTCACCCGCCCCTCCCAGGAAACATCTCTGATAGGCTGTGGGGTGGGGGCAGGGGTGGGGGGGGGACAGCAGGAAGGGCGTGTGCTGGTTGTCACCAGAGTCTTCCCCTCTGGTCAAGTCTGAGAGGAAGTGAGCGGTAAGTCATGTGGAGGCAGAACGTCTGGCTTAGGGAGCCTGCCTCTTTTGAAATAAACGGATGAACTCAAAGGAGCACAGAGAGGAGAAGCTTTATTGCAAAGCGTCCAATTTGATTTATAGCAGCCACAGAGTCCGGCTGATGGGAGAATCAAATCCAATTCCAGTGATCTAATAATATCTTTGAGTAGGTGCCCTGAGGGTAAGTTTTGGGTTTGTGGCTTTCCCCTCCCAAGGTGATCCTAGGGAAGAGGGAGGTAGGCAGACTTTTCCAGAACCGTGATGCTGAGGGAAATGATCCAGAAAGGAAATTTTAGGTACAAGGGTTTTAACTTTGAAGCACAGTTGTAGTTAACCTTTTGGTCAACTGATGAATGATTTTGAGACAATTGTGAGATATTCATTTAACGAAACTGTGGACTTAGGCTCCCTATCTTCTTTTCTGTCTATCTGTCTTTCTCTTTCTCTCTCTCATGTAAGCATGCATGGACACCATTCTGACTCTAGAAATTGTCCTGCTTTTGCCTGTCAGATTTTTTTGTGCTGAAGCAGCTAGAGTCTACCTCCCCATCACTAAGTGCTTAGGAAGCTGTCATTCTGTGTCACACACTTGCTGCCAACTGTCTTCCCTGCCTTCCTGCACGTGCCTGAAGCCCCCCTCTCCCCCCGCCCCACAGCCTGTCCTCTTGGTGGAATCCATGCTGGCGGATTCCACCAGTTCCATTCTTTTTTTTTTTTTTTCCCACCAGTTCCATTCTTACCATGCCATCCCCTTTCTGGTTTTACCACCACCTGCTTCCGGCCCCGTGGTCCTCTGCTCCCCTCTCAGCCCTGCCTCCTGCCCTGTGACAGCTCCGGTGAGGGAACCGGCAGGTGATGTCTTAGCATCCCAGCCCAGTCAGGGGCCTCTAACCTCTTTTCCTTGCCTTGCTGTTCTTGATCTGGAAATGCATCACCCTTCTGAAAGGCCTGGGGTATTTGATAGAGTTGAAATCTTTGGCTGTAACCTCAGGGCTAACATCTAGAGTTCCAGCGTGGGATAGAGGGCCTGGGGATGCAGGCTTCCATCTCCCGCCTCGTTGTACCATGTTCTAGTGATGCCTAATTACTCTCAGCCTTCTGGAAATCCCAGGCTCAGTTTCAACCTTGTGGCTTCGTACATGCCTTTCCTGCTACCTGGGATGCATTTCCCCTTTCTTTCCAAAGGGATAACCCTGACTGGTCACTGAAGGGGTCTTTCAGGTGCCTCCTCCAAGAAGCCAGCTGGGTCAGGTGCACTTGCTTGAGTGGGAGAGGGCTTCTGGGCCCCACTGGACAAAACCTGTGTTCCAGCGTGTGTCAGACTGTATTTTAGAAGCTGGTCTCTCCTCAGGTAGCAGACTTCTAGACTAATGGGTCTGGACCCCTGGCCTGGAGCATTGCACCCAACACACAGTTGTCTAGAAAATGTCTGGCTTTCTCCTCACGCGTCCTTAGACCTTCCCACCTATATACTCAACGCTTCTTATTTGAGGTTATTGTTTTTCTAACAAAATACTTAGTGAAAAAGTCCCATCTTTTTTCGGACTGCAGAGAGGAACAGAGCACATAGATTGTGGTCTCCACTCTTTCTTAAAGCATGGCCTCAGTGGCCTTAATAGCTGGTCCTATGCTCATTGAGGATATGTATTCACCGCTATGTTTGAGAATCCCGTAAAAGTCAGCCCAGCAAGAGAATCCCTCCATTGCCTACAAACAGCTGTAAACCCAGGGTTTCTGATTTCACGCATGGGCCGCTGCACGGAAACCACAGGCAGGAGATGGCCCGCATTCAGCCTCAGTCAACTCACGGTCCCTTCGTCCCAAGATGCAGAAGGAGAACCGCAGGAGAAACAAAGGAGGGCAAAGAGGGCGCTGGGGTTTCAACATTCACCAAGCTCTTGAGGCTTCTACTACATTCAGTTATTTTTGTTCGGACAAAAGCTCGTTGTCTGTACTCCGGGTTAGTGTGCTACATTGTGCTGCCCGGAACTCCTCTAGCTTCCCCTCACCGTGCGACTGTCACGCACAAATGCAGGTCTCCAGCAAGATCTCAGACCTGTGGTCTTCCATACGGGGCAGGCTCTGGCTTCCGATGGGGCATCTGTCCCGTAAGGATGACTAAATAAAGCGTTTCCGGGGCGTTAACCTGTTTCTCAGAAGCACGTCTTCTCCCATAGACTGAGGGGCCCAGGCGGGATGATCTCCAGGGTGTTTTCTTGTTGTGCATTTGGGGGTTCTCCAGATTAAAGGTGGAGCATTAAGAAATGAAGGTGGGCACGGGTAGACAGCATGACTGAGCTTCTGGCAGATGTCACCCGAGGGCATAAGTAACAACGGGAATGTTGTTGGAACGGGAAGCGCTGTTCTGTTCCCTCTGTCTTCATGGAATCTGGGCAGTTGACCATAAATTCCTAATGAAGCTGTGTCCCAGGTGTTGCTCGGTGTAAGGGGCTGGGCAAGCATGGTTCGCCTGATAGAATTTTCTTTTCTTTGGTTTGGGGATTTTGCGGTGCGTGGCAGAGAAGAGGAGCAAGAGAAATGGACATCTTACGGTAGTTTTCACTTCTTGTGCCTAGAAGAGTGCCGAGGGGCTGGAAAGTGAACATATTTTTTGACATCTGTGTCCTCAGGGTGACAACTTTGACACCTCAGGGTGTCCCGAAAGGGAGAGGGAGAATTTGTGGAACAGGATGCTGGGTATCTGAGACACATAGAGAGGGTCAGTACAGTTCTGTCTCTCAAGCTCACATTGGTTAGCTCTGACATTGTCAAAATGATCACAGTTAAATAGCAATTGTTAAACACCCCATTGATCAAGTATTCTATAACCCTTTGTTCAGAAGTATTCTTAAGGTAAGCGATCTCTAGCCTAGTGGACAAACGGGTTCCGACGGCCTGGGATGAACTCCTGTGCAAGTGGCTCGATCTGATTCTCAGTAGACGCTTCCAGTACCCGAAGGTCACAACCGTGCGCCGATAGGAAAACACGGAGTTGGAAAATCTGCTCCATTACAGCCAAATGGGCACTCCGTTCTAGGTGGATGCCAGTTGGAATGGAGCCCCCTGTGTGGCCAGATGCTGTTGTCAAAAACAGAAGAGCTGGCTCTGACTCTCCCCAGCCAGAAGGCAGCTCGGTATCCGAAGAGCCAGCTGCTGTGGCCCCCTAAGGTAACATCTCAGGGCCCAGAATGACCTCCTTTGCCCCACTTGAGCCAGCCACACTGCCCAGTTCTTTCCACTTACCTTCTATGACAGGAAATCTCTCCAGGATGACAGGAACATGTCTGTTGTTTTACTCTCATGGTCAAAGACTGCTCAGTGTCTACTGAGTGTCTACTAAGCATTTGTGTTTAGCAGGTGAGGCAGTCTTTGCTCTCAAGGGGTTTCTGATATGCACACGGACGCATACCTCCACATGCACACACCCCTCTGTCCTTCGAACTTTAAACTTTATTTTAAAAAATATTTATTTGACACAGAGAGAGAGAGTGAGCACAAGCAGGGGGAGCAGCAGGCAGAGGGAGAAGGAGAAGCAGGCTCCCCACTGAGCAGGGAGGCCAATGCGGTGCTCGATCCCAGGACCCTGGGATCATGACCTGAGCCGAAGGCAGAGGCTTAACTGACTAAGCCACCCAGGTGCCCCCACTGTTCTTTGGACTTTAAAAACAGTGAACGAATGTGTGTATGTTGAGGTAACAGAAGTAACACAGCAGCAGGACATAGATGAACACGTCTTGACTGTAATTAACAAATCTTAGGGTAACGTGTGGGCAAAGGGGGGTTTTCTCCCTCACTAGAATAGAGGGATGGAAGACAGGGCGTGGCTTTCTCTCCATTTGGGGGAGCGCGAGGCAGACCGGAGAAAGCTCATTAACTTTATTATTAAAACAATTGAGGGGGTGGTTGGAACCTCGTTTGATGAGTGGGAATGACAACTTTGTACAGTGGCTCATGTGGAAGGACAGAGGCCATGTGCTTCTGGGAGCTGCTGGGAGAAGCCACATTCCAGCGGGTGGGAGGACCGGTGTCTAGGAGTGATGGTGCTCCAGGTTTCACACGGGGTCCTACAGGTGAGCTGGCTTCATTGACCTGATTGCTAAAAGGCAGCGCGTGGTGGGAAGAATCTCAGGGCTCCCTCAAGAATCCTGTCTGAATCCCCGGAAGCCGTGACGGTGTTAGGTGACATCGCAAATAGGAATTAGGCTGCTGGTCAACTGATGTTGAGAGGGGAAGATTACCGTGGCGGTCGAGGTGGGTCCGATGTAATCACAGGGTCCTCTGAAGTGAAGGAGGAAGGCAGGAGAATCAGTGTCAGAGTAATGTCATGTGATAAATTCTGCAGTGTCTTTGCTGCTTTAAAGATGGAGGAAGGGGCCACAAGCCAAAGAATGCAGGTGAGCAAAGAAATGGATTCTGTCCATAGAGCCCCCAGAGGAATACGGGCCTGCCAACGCCTTGATTTTAGCTGACTGAGACCCACTTTAGGTTTCTAACCTCTAGAACTATAAGGTAATAAATTTGTGTTGTCTCAAGTCACCAGATAAATAGTAATCTGTTGTAGCAGCACCAGGAAACCATCCAATATGGAGACCTGTCTGTATTTTGGAAACCCTTTTAGTTATTTATGGAATATAATATAATGGAAAAATAATGGAATATAAGTTACTCAAAGAAGAATCTTGTCAAAATTCTAAGATCTCTTTAAGCTCATTTTGTTCTATTAGAGTGAGGGCCAAAACTTTAGTTCATTCCTGTTCTCTATCTTCACTGCTGAGTTCAGGGCCTGACTCATAAATCTTCAAATGAGTGGGTGTTTTTTAACTAAATCCACGAAAAACCAAAATGACTATCTTTTCAAAGACATCATTTTATGCTAAAGTATGTTACTAATATTAGAAATCTAAATTCAGGCTCTTGTTATAGACAAAGAAAATCATACTTTACATTGCCATTTAAAGATGTGAGGCTGGAGGGGCGCCAGGGTGGCTCAGTGGGTTAAGTGTATGCCTTCAGCTCAGGTCATGATCTCGAGGTCCTGGAATTGAGCCCCAAGTCAGGGGGGAGCCTGCTCAGTGGGGAGCCTGCTTCTCCTTCTCCCTGTGCCCCTCCCCCCCCACTTGTGCACTCTTTCTCAAATAAATAAAATCTTAAAAACCAAATGAGATGCTTGAGTAGCAATATATATTTTTAAGTTGTTGGATTTAAGCAAGATTCATTATTTCTTTCTTGGCTTCTAGGACTTCTTTGTACCTACACATGGTTGGAGTGTTAATTGTTACATATTCAGTAAAACTGCTGTAATATGTAGCATGTTGTGACCTTAAGTTGATGCCTCCCCCAAAATGTGCTCATTTTTTATGAAACTCAGTTTGTAGAATTTGGTGTTATTATTATTATTTTCTAAAAAGATTTTATTTGTTTATTTGACAGAGAGAGAACACAAGTAGGGGGAATGAGAGAGGGAGAAGCAGGCTTCCTGAGGACCAGGGAGCCCAATGTGGGGCTCGATCCCAGGATCTTGGAATCATGACATGAGCAGAAGGCAGACACCTGACAAATAAGCCACCCAGGTGCCCCAGAGTATGGTATTATTTGCTAATGATACCTTAATGATCTTTGCATAGCATCTGTTAGAATTAAGACTATTTCTAGTGTTGATTTTGCTATTCCTTTACCCACTGTTTGAAAAAAATCTTTGCTAGGATTTTGCTGTGTGCGAGGCCCCGGAGAAAAAAAGTAAATAAGATACGACGATTCATATTCTAGAATGGGAGGAAAGGCAAGTAAGTAATGAGCATATGGGATATTTGGTGTTAAAATAGCTTACGGTGCTAAGAGGAGGGAACTTTCAACTCTGAAGGAGAACACCACAGCGAGGAGGAGACATTTGAACCAGGAACTGAAGGACTGGGAGGTGGTTGGTCAGTAGAAGAAGGGGACATATATTAATTGCCTACTGAATCTCAGGCACTGTAACAGGCACTTTTGCATGTAACTCTGTCATTTTAACCGAGGAAAATGATAATCTAGATAAGTAACTTTGCAACACCACACAGGTGGGATTTACATGCATTGTCTTCAAAGTCATTAAAAAAAAAAGTCATTGGTTTTAAAAGCTGAGGTGGACAAACTTTCTGTACACAACCAGAAATAAACATTTCAGGCTCTATGGGTTCCTGTCAAAAATATTCAATTTTACACTGTAGCATGGAAACAGCTATCAATAATAGGGAAATGAATGAATAGGGCTGTGTTCCAAGACAACTTTGCCTAGAAAAATAGACATTGGTCCTGAGCTAGTCCATGGGCTGCGGTTTGTGGACTCATGTTCTAGAAAGGCAATTATAGCCACCATTTTGTTTTGCAATATTTCTAGAGAGGGAGCTTCTAAGTTCCATTAGTTTCTCAAGTGGGTCAGTGACAGTTTCAGAACGTGTTAATAGAATCTCACCAAGAATTGATAGCAGACTGGATTAATAATGGAGGTACAGACTGACCCAGTTTTCTAACATTTCACATCATTGTGGTTAATACTTAGCAGACCTCTGAGAGTCCAGATATGATACATCTTTAGGTCATTACAGATGAATCCAAAGAGAAAACCACACTAATTCATTCTTGGCAGAGGATTTGACATTGTGTGGGTATGTGTGTGTTTTAGCTCTGAGATTTTTAAAAAACAGAGATAGAGAAGATATGTCTGGAACCATCGGGAAGAAATAAGGTACATATCTGAATGGATGACCTGGGGTTAGGGTTAGGGTTAGGCTAAAGGCTCACTGCTGCTGTCTTCTGGAAAGAGGCAGAAACATCTGGTTATTGTAACAGTGAGGGGCTTTGTGAAGGACGTCCTAAGTCAAGATTAGAAAAGCGGAATACATCTTGACATCTTAAAGCAACAAGCCAGGAAAAAAATCTGTCTTTAAGAGCTGATACTGTGGGAAAAATCACTAAATTCAGAGATTTGAGTAAAAAAAATATTGTAGAGCAAAACAGTGGATTGTTTTAGAACAGATCTTTCCAAGGATATATCTGAAGAGATATAAGGATCTAGGAAGACATCTGGAAAACCATGAAAGGACTTTCCAGAATGTTACCAAGAGGAGACACTAGGGAACTATGAAGTCCCCTGTCTGGCTCCTGTGTGTCCTGGGCCCTCCAGAAAGGACATTTTTCTCTTGGCTACTGATGAAGCTGAAGAGGTTATGGTGACTTTTTCGGGAGCTTATTTCTTTTGAGTAAAACCTTTAAAAAACCAAAAGCGGACTACGTTTATAAGATGGTTTCAAACTCAGATGGTTCCAATGGACTGAAATATTTTCTCACCAACAGCAACAGATTGAAAGTGAAGTCTATGCCTGGTGTCTGCAGAGGTTCCTGTGCTTGGCGTCCCTAAGTGTGTTTTGATCTGGTTTCTCATCAGGCTCTGTGCTGTTGAATTAGGGGTAAGGAGGAGGAAAAGATGGAAAATATGGGAGTGATATCTTCCTGGAAGACCTTGTGTATATTAGCAGGCTACAGTTAGGCCAATCAAAACAATTTAAACTTTTCCTTGTGTTTTGGATCCCGGGCAGGAACCTCGTGTTGGATGAAACAGATGGGATCTGAGACGTGCGCAGGGTCCCGTAACATGGGAGCTGAGCCTCATGGGTCTTCCTGCCACGGCACCTCACTCCGACTTGTGGATACCAACCTGGATCCCGTTGTACATTTCTGTTCCTGGCCTCTTCCTAGGTTAGATCCAGTTTTGGCAAACTCAGCAAGAGCTTCCTCAACTTAGAGCTCTTAGGGCAGGGTGTGTCTGGGTGGCTCAGGCCATTAAGTGTCTGCCTTCGGCTCAAGTCATGATCCCAGGCTCCTGGGATTGAGCCCTGCATCTGGCTCCCTGCTCGGTGGTGGTGGGGGGGTCAGTCCACCGCTCTCCCCTGCTCATGTTCTCTCTCTCTCTCAAATAAATACATAATCGTTAAAAAAGAAAGAAAGAAAGAAAGAAAAATCTTGGGGCAGCTGAAGAACATAATTGGTGAAGCAGATAAATGCTTTTATGTGGGTTATGTCAAACAAACAGTGTTTATATAAAGGGCCTTAACATGTAAACTAATTAGAGTCTTCTAATTTGACTTCTGCTTCCCATCGGATGGAGCTCTTTTATACTGTGAGTGTGGTCAAGAATAACCATATTCTTCAATCTGGCCGACATTCTTTTCTTTTAGTGAGGATTAGATACAGGGGCTCTTCAAAGCGTTGTGGATATGTTTGGTAAAACTTTGAAGTTTTTATTAGCTTCGCTGGAAATCTTTGTTTCCTGGAAAGTTCACTAATGGAATATATAGTCTCTTACAGAAATCCATTTCTTAGCTGTGTATAGTAAATAACCTCGTCAGTGGGGATGCTATTGCAAGATAAAATTAATATATAAACTGGTCCTGAGTCCATTCTTTTTTTTTTTTTAAGATTTTTTATTTATTCATTTGACAGAGAGAGATCACAAGTAGGCAGAGAGGCAGGCAGAGAGAGAGAGGAAGGGAAGCAGGCTCCCTGCTGAGCAGAGAGCCCGATGCAGGACTTCATCCCAGGACCCCGGGACCATAACCTGAACCAAAGGCAGAGGCTTTAATCCACTGAGCCACCCAGGCGTCCCTCCTGAGTCCATTCTTAACCCAATAAAGCTTTTAACCTCTTAGGGACTAATGAGTTTTGGGTTAAAGTCACCTTTCCTTTGTCTGAATTTGCCTCTCTCACTCCCTGGTAGGAATGTCATACACATTTTCTATGGACTCGCTTGGCTGCTACTGAGGATACCATCTTGGCACCTTGCATCTCGGTCTGTGGCAAGTCATGCTCCTGGTTGCCCATGTGGTTTCTTCTCACCTCCTCCACTGTTCCCCCCTTGTCCACCCCTGCCTGGATGGCTGGGGTGGCCTCCTATCAGTTTCTCCCATCTCCTCCTTCTGGTCCACTTCCCCATCTGCCTGCCCCTAGAGCCCATTTTCCTTAGTGTAACTACAGTTAATCTTTAAAACTAAATCAAGATCATGTCATTCCTTTCCCACACCCAACGGTGGCCTATGGTAACTCTGAACAAACTCAAAGTCCTTCTTTGGCACAGAGCCTGTCTGATCGGCACCGACGGTCTCCGAGCAGCATTTCCTGCCGCTGCTCCCCCTCTCCCTCACTCCCCTCCAGCCATACCAGCCACCTCCCTCACTTGTCTCTTGGACACCGAGACACACTCCATCTCAAAACTTGAGGTTTTGCACTGTTTTCTCCTCTCCCCTGCCTGGCCATTCTCCTTTCCCAGGCTCACCATCTTGCTTCGCCCAGTTCTTCTAGGTCTCCCCAGAGACACCTCCTCAACTAAAGTAGTAGTCGCCCTTTCTCTTACCCTGCTCCCCGCAAGTGTTTATAAACCTATAGTCTATTATCAACTGATTGGGTGGTCTGTTTGTCCATTCATGTCCTTATAATTTGTCTATTACTCCTGAGTGAATGTGAGCTGCTTAATGACGGGGGTGTTTGTTTGTCATTGTATCTGTTGTGTCTAGCACACACAGATGGTCACCATGTATGTGCTGGGTATTGGATGAAGGAAAGAACCAGAATCGTGCATACTGTTTTTAGTCTGCATATGTAGTACAGTGACATAGTTCATAGGACTGTGATTTTTGTGATTTTCCTACCTTACTAAAGGTTTGCAGTGAAAGTCAAGATGTATTTTAGATTTGCTTCTTGCCTAAAGACTTTAGCAGAAACCTTGGTTTACCTTCAGTATAGTTCAGTGTGTAAGGGACGTAGTACTTGAACTTCCTGGTGATTTAATGCTTTTATAGTGACCATCTGTGTAGATGGACAGAGCCATTGGAGTCTCACCTGCCTGTTTTCCCTCGGTGATCAGCAGACACATATTTAGCATGAGGATGAAGAGGCACTTATCCAAGTCTATTTTTAATACAGGAGAGTTCCCATAATTTACCTAAAGACTCAGAGGTTACTTTAAGATATTTTATATGCCGAAAGGAGCTTTTTCTCCTACAGATGAGCAACTAATAATCTTCTTATAAATGAGAAGAAATTGGGAAGGGAGTTAATAGAGGACGTTCAATAAGTGATTTGTAGAACTTTGTAGAAGATAAGAAATAGCCCCATTCCATGAGAAAATGTTGTTGGCGTAATTGCTGAGCGGTTTTTTTTTTAAAGTCAGATTTATTGATGTATAAAATACACACACTAAGTTTCAGTCTTTTAAAAAGCATACAGCGATGTGTCTTGATAAGTACAAAGTTGTGTAACCACCACAATATAAATTTCCATCACCCTAAATTTCCATTGTATCCCCCCCCCGCCCCTGCCCACGTAATCAGTCTCTCCACTCAGTTCTCACCCCTGGCAACCCTTGGTCTGTTTTCTGTCCTTACAGTTCTGGCTTTTCCAAATGTCGTAGAAATGGAATCATTCAGTCTATAGCTTTGTGAGTCTGGCTTCTCCCACTTAGCTTAAGGCACCCGAAATACAGTCTTGTTGATCAGTGATTTGTTTCTTTGTTGCTGACTAGTATTCCCTTGTGTAGAGAGTTTGCTTCTCCATGTACCAATTAAAGGCACGTGGGTCATGTCCAGTTTAGGTTAATTATGAATAAAACTCCCATAACATTCACATACGGGTTTTTATGGGATCGTAAGTTTTCATTTTCTCTTGGATCAGTACCTCGGACTGGGATTACTGGGTCAGATGGTAAAGTATATGTTTAAACTTTCTAAGGAAAACAACCAAACTGATCTCCAGAGTGGCTGTACCATTTTCTAGTCCCACCACTAGGGTAGGCGGGTTTCATGAGCTGCTTTTTCAGCCTCAGGTGCTGATGTCCGAGTGGTTTTTCTTTCTTAAAGAGGGACCTCAGGTTTTATCCTTTCCCTTTATACCCTTTCAATTTTATATTCCAATCTCTTCTACTTGGACCTTTAAATTACTTTTATTTAACAGTCTTTCCGTTCTTCACTGTTGCCTGAGTTTCTTTTTTTTTTTTTTTTTTTTTTCCTTCACTGCACATGTCACAGGACCTTATATCCAGTAGATGCTAAGTTCGCGTCTGTCTGATTTGGTTGCCGTAAACCAAATTATACTGATCTCAAAGGTAAGGAGTGCCCTTCGAGGGACCTTGGTGCAAGTGTGGAGGGGTTGCGGGGTATCTGCAGGACAGATGGTACAGGACAGGCAGAACCCTATCCCAAGATCTGGGGAGAGGGTCCTTTCGTGTCTATTTTGGCAATAAGGCACCACTGTCAGGTGTGGGATACAGACGTGCGTCTGGACAACTCGTGGTGAAGATCCGTTTTGCCATAGGTAGAGAAGTCAGAAACTAATCTGTGTTATTCAAGTTTTTAGAGTAATTTATATTATATTTCTAGTAATTTCTACTAACCCTTGTTAGATTTATCATGGAGATACTGACTATAAAGTGGGCAGAATCTTGTGAAAGGTTTTTAATCTCTCTTAAAGCTTTTTAAATTACTTTCTGATCAGGGATGCAGCAAAGCCTGGTGAGTAAGAGTAAGGACTCAATAAGTGACTTCCGGTTAAAATAAAAAAAAAAAAAGTGAACTCTGGAGCCCAAAATGCTACTAGCCACCTGTGTGACCTTGGATGACTTTTCTACTCCTTAGTTTCTTGATTTGTAGAATGGGGGCACTAATAGAAGCTGGTAGTGGTGATGAAGTAGTTGGTATAGAGGTAGTGCTCAGAACAGTGCCTAGTAAGTACCGAGTGCTCTGTATTAGTTGCTGTTGTCATTGTTATTAACTAAACTACCCCCCCCAGTACTCTGAAAAACGGGTGTTTTTGACATATTTTTCATGCTTCCACAGGTGTTAGATATGGGATACTGTTCAAAGAATGCTTAAAATTCTGTTAACAGTGAGGACCAGAGTTTTCTGACGTCATGCTGAGTAATACCCAGTCCCTATTATCCTCACATGTGGGATTTATACTTGTGTCTGTTGACTCAGGTCACACTTTAAAGCAAGTCTCGCTTGTTTATTTTACCTTTGGAGGCTCAGGAGGAAGTTGTGATTTCCCAAGTACACTGTCCTCCTCCATCAGACAGGACGTCCCTGCTTCCCCCGTTGGAAGGGTTGAGCCCACCATAGTTAGGTCAGTTAGAAGTTCCAGTACAAGATAGTCCTCTCTCTCTTCCTATTTCTTTTGGTTGCTATCTCCATTCAGAAATGGTTGCTCTCTCGGGGGGGTGGGAGGTTGGGGTACCAGGTGGTGGGTATTATAGAGGGCACGGCTTGCATGGAGCACTGGGTGTGGTGAAAAAATAATGAATACTGTTTTTCTGAAAATAAATAAATTGAAAAAAAAATAATGAAAGAAGAAAAAAAAAATGGTTTCTCTCAGAGGTGCCTGGGTGGTGCAGTCATTAAGCAACTGACTCTTGATTTCTGCTCAGGTCCTGATCTCAGGGTTGTGAGATCGAGCCCTGCATTGGGCTCTGCCCGCTCAGTGCAGTCTGTTTGAGATTCTCTCTCCCTGTCTCTCTGCCTCTCCTGCTCATGCTCTCTCTCTCTAAAGTAAATACATAACTGTTTTTTTTTTTTTTAAAGGTTTCTTTTAGCACTGCTGAGCAACATCTTCCCTGATGTTTCCTAATAGTGGACCTTTCTCCCAAGGAGCAGACCTGACCTGGTTTTCCCATTTAGGACCTGGGGTTTGTGGGAGTCCACTACATTACCTCTGTGTTTGGGGGCCACACCGCAGGGCCAGAGCATGTGGTCCTGGGAGCCAGTGAGCATGCACACAGCCAGCAAGTAGGTCCATCTGTGCCCACTCAGGAATGGGTTAGGTCTGCCCAGGTGTGCGCCCGGCTCTGACAGAGCCCTGCTTTGCTCATGAACTTCAGACTTACCATGGGGGGTGAAGGAATTTATGTCATTGTAAGCATTGTCTGCAGGCTACGTCATGCCTCACACATGCACTCTTAATTGACGTATGTATGTATCTATGTATTTATTTATATTTTAAATCCCCATATGGTTAACATGCATTGTTATATTGGTTTCAGGTATATGGTATAGTAATTCAACAATTCTATATGTTAATCAGTGCTTGTCAGTTAAGGTAATTGTGATTATAATCCCCATCACCTGTTTCACCCATCCTCCTACCCACCTCCCCTCTGGGTCACTTTGTTCTCCGTAGTTAAGAGTCTGTTTTTTGGTTGCTCCTTTCTCTCTTTCTTTCTTTTTTTTTTTTTTTTTAATCTTTTCTTTGTTTTGTTTCCTAAAATCCACATATGGGTAAAATCATATGGTATGTCTTTCTCTGACTTATTTCACTCAGCATTAAACTCTAGAGCTATCCATGTTGTTGCAAATGGGAAGTTTTCATTCATTTTTTATGGCTGAGTAATATTCCTCTGTGTGTGTGTGTGTGTGTGTGTGTGCGCGCGCACACACGTGTGCACCACATTGTCTCATTGTTTTTATCCATTTATCTATCATTGGACACTTGGGCTGCTTCCATATTTTGGATATTGTCAGTAATGCTTCAATAAACATAGGGGAGCACATGTCTTTTCAAATTAGTGTTTTTGTATTCTTTGGACAAATACCAAGTAGTGGAGTTACTGGACCATATGGTAGTTCTAATTTTAATTTTTTGAGGAACCTCTGTACTGTTTCCCACAGTAGCGGCACCCATTTGCATTCCCATCAACAGAAACACCATTACTTTAAATGCTCCTAAGTGGCTGTGACTTATAAGATATAAATCTGTGAGACATTCATAGTAGCCTTTTGACATTGTCTTATTAGCCGTGCAACTGATGACAGGGGGCAGGTACAAGAAAAAGGGGCTTCTTATACATGAAATTCTTAGACCCACCACGGTGACATGCACCCAGGATGAGACTGTGACCCAGGGTAAGTTGGGACCCATCACTTCCCTCCCTATTATGAGGGGTTATAAGCCAAGTATCCAGACAGTGAACTCCAGCCCATAGTGCATATTTTTCTTATCAGATGCAGCTTACATATTAGTAGGCTTTTTATTTGGGGAAAAAAGAGCAAAACCTAGCATAATAATCTTTTTTAGTGAAGACATGCACCTATGAAGTCAGTGGAGAGCAATAGGAAAAATTTGTCTTCACTGAGTGCTAAATCATACAGATCAACTGTAAGTGTCTAGGAGTCCAAAGGAGGGTCATGATAATGTGGTTGCTTTGAGTCCACTACAATCTGCTGGGAAGCCCCATGTACCCCTGACAGGAGAAACAGTGAGTGCTTGGTTCTGTGAAGGGCCTTAGTACCTCTAGAGTGCCTCCTGCAGCAGCCTATGGAAATATACCCAGATGGTGGTTTTCAGACTGTTCACGTTGAAGGACTTGGACACCTTGGAGAAAGTCATGATGCTTTTTGAAGCAAACTTTGAAATGTCGATATGTTGCATCCTTTTTTTCTGTTTTTCAATTTGGCACATTATGTGTTTTGTCATTATATACACAATTATGTAGTGTATATGTATACACAGATGTACACACATATATATTTAATTACTAGATTTAAAGCTGACTCTTACCATATATCTTAGTTTGCGCTCTTGCAACAAGAGTACTATAGACTGGTTGTCTTAAATGATAGACACTTTTCTCTCACAGTTCTGGAGGCTAGCAAGATCAAGGTGGTGGCAGGTTCAGTGCCTTGTGTGGGCCCTCTTCCTGGTTTGGGGACAGCACCTTCTTGCTGTGTCCTCATAGGGTGGAGAGCAGAGAGAAGAAGCAAGCTCTCTCTGTTTGTTCTTATAAAAGCACTCATCCCATTATGAAGGCTCCACCTTCATGACCTAATCACCTCCCAAACGCCCCCACAGCAAATACCATCACCTTAGGGACTAGAACTTCAATGTATTCACTTCAGGGGACACAAACATGTGGTCCACAGGACTATATTTGGGAGCTATAAACAACATAAGATTATATTCACAAGTACATGTGTCCATCAAATAGCAAGCTGAACTTTTCTTTAATGTTTGTTTGCTACTTGTTTATGCATTTTGTGGTTGCTACAAGGCAAGTAGTAGAAGGCACCAATGAGTTTGAAAAAAATACATGACAGAAGGTAAAATTGAGAATTGTGCCCCTTAACTTAATTTTTGTACGGGTGATTTTAGGTATACCCACATCCTTTGGATTTTGAAGCGTAACACCTCCCAAGGTTTTGTAGGAGCATGTTTGAGAACATAAGTGGACCGGATGCTCTCTCTCTCTCTCTTTTTTTAAAGATTTTATTTATTTATTTCACAGAGAGAGATCACAGCAGACAGAGAGGCAGGCAGAGAGAGAGGAGGAAGCAGGCTCCCCGCCGAGCAGAGAGCCCGATGCGGGACTCGATCCCAGGACCCTGAGATCATGACCTGAGCCGAAGGCAGCGGCTCAACCCACTGAGCCACCCAGGTGCCCCCGGATGCTCTCTTTTAAGATCTGTTGCTATAATGGGATGTATGGTGTAATAGGAAGTCTACTGAAGTAGCAGCAGAAAGCCCATCAAGTGGGAAACGTGTCCCCCTAGGAAGAGAGCCCCAAGGACAGCAGGGTGGTGGAGTTTCTGGATCTCACTGGGGAGGATTGAGATGCTTATTTTAGCTCCCTCTCTTTCATGTGTCCCCACGTCAGTTGCTATTTCGATGGTGAGCATCCTTCTGCAGCTGGTGGTGTGCTGACTGCCAGAGCGCTTGCAGGGGAATGAGCTGCCCTGTGCGCACTGGCCCTCCCGTCACTCTTTGAGAATCTATTGTTTGAGCACTGGCTTCATGCCTATGAAATACTAATGGGATGAGCCTTCATAATGGGATGAGTATTTCATGCCTATGAAATACTAAAAACATGTAAGATAAAAACTCACAGTCTCATTTTAGAGGGAAAAATGCATAAACATATAAAAGACATCTCTCTTGATCAAGAGGAGTACAGAAGATATCTACAGTTGAATTATACTTTGCGACGCATTTAGTATACCATTACTCAGCAAAGACTACCAGCATTTAGTTCTTGAAGGATCCAATATTTAGGAAAACTTTCCCCATTCTGTGGCTATTATCCTAATGTGCAAAAGTAGTGCAAGCATCATAGTTCAGGATGACAAACTCTCCTATAAATTACTTGACAAATAAAAGGGGCCAATGATTAGTACTATTAAAATGGTCTATTTTTTGTTCTTTAACCAAGATTTTTGTATGCCTTCCCCTATATTAAATGGAAACCTAGATGGTCTGAGTGTGTCTTCAATACCTGTCCTTTCTTCTTTCTAATGTCATGTCAGTGGGCCCAGTGATCTTTGAAGGGAATACCCCTCCCCCCGCAGTGTCCCTGCTGCCCTCTCTCCTGTGTCACCTTCCTCCTGTTGTCATTGCTCAATTGCCTCTAACCTTGGCTCCTGCGCATGACCAGTCCAGTCACTTACTAATGGTTTTTTCCATGAACTTGTGTGGTCCTGGAATTAATGCTAGCAGAATGACACCTCAGACACCAATATAGTAAGTACATATCTGGGAGGGAATGGGACTGTCCCCACACAGCTATAGACCCGTGGTGAAGTCTACAGGTTATTGTGTAGTTCCAGTCAGTGGGTGCCTTCTAATAAGTACACGGTTTTGTTGATTTGGAGATATTTTATTATTTATAATGTTCCAATAATAACAATGATTATTATTATTATTATTTTGTTATATTATTGCTGCTCTGGCTAATCAAATCCTAGGTGGTTTAGAATTCACTATAGTGGTCATCTATAATTAGATAATTGACAGGAAGTGAAGAGACAGGAAGCTTACTGAGGAAGGAGTAAGACAGTTGGAGAAGGGTCTCATGGAAATGGAAGCATTGAAGCTGAATCCTGAAAGGTATCTTGAGATTTGTATGGGGGTAAGGAGGAAATGCCCATGGTTCCTGAAAATATCTTTTTTTTTTTTTTAAGATTTTATTTATTTGAGAGAGGGAGAGAGAAAGAAAGAGAGGGTGAGCAGGAGGGAGAGGGAGAGAGAATCTGAAGCAGATTCCAGACGCCCTGCTCCTGAAAAGATCTTAAAGAGCCTCCTTCCCTTGCTGTAGGCATCCAGGAAAAGAAAGATGGGAGAAAGTAACCAGGGCGGAAGTGGGTCTCATGGAAGCCTCATCCCTAGGATCCATAATTAGGGAGCCACTGTTGGATGCCTACTGGAGGGGGAGGGGAGGAAGACCGAGATAAATTCTCTGGACCTTGAGGCACCTGACACTGTAGTAAAGTAGTACGTGAATAAAACTCACCAGAAGTGTCCCTTCACTGTGGACACCTCCATCGGCATGTTCTGTTAAACCTCTCTTTTGAAACGTAAGGTAAAAGTATGGTTTTCTCTGGTATGTCTTCCCTCTAGACACAGTTGGTTGAGAATTGGTCACAAAGTCATGTGAGAGGTTTTGCACAGGGGTTGATACTCGTCCGAAAGCCAGGCGAAAGTTGGTTTTTGACCGGGAAAGAATACTTTAGAAGGATGGAGTGAGCCCTGGCAAGACGAGCTGAGACCTTGACTTGGGTTCCTCTGCCTGCTGCACACTGATTCTCCTTTCCCCATTGCCCTGTTTTCCTCTGGAAGTTTTGCTGCTCTTCTGCAGGTTTGACTAGTTTACTAAACATGAGCCTGTCACTTAATTTGGACCTTTTCCTGATTGTGGTTTTGCTCTTTTCTTTCCCCAGGTTATCTCGAGTGCATGAAAGCTGATTTCTTATTTTGTCTTCCTGTCAGTTGCTATATTACGAAGTTTTAGTACCTAAGTGACTATCCCTTGGTCTTTGGGCGAAGCAGATTCCTGAAACTAGTGATGCAGGTCCACGCCTTTCAGACTCCTTCTTGGTCCTCGGGTTCATGATCTCCATGTAGAGTCTCTTTCTTCTTGAACTGCAGGTGTAGAATTCCAAGGGGACCCTTTTGCCCTCTCAAGCTTGAGAACCCCTGCTCTATAGGGTGCTTGAGGGACATGAGCCTAGGGCAGAACAGACATGGGAGTCTGGGGAGAGAGTTGGGCTCTCTAAGATTGAGAGATGAGGATTTCTTCTCCTGTCCTTACCTCTTGGCTTCTTTTGGTTCTCTTGGCCCTTTTCCTTTGGAATAATTTCATTTTTCATTCTCTGTGGCCAGGACAGAAAGTGGGTCTCCTTTTCTGAAGCAGGCAAATTCCTCCTCAGTTTAGTATACTAAGGAGGGGCCCCGGGGGAAAGGCAGGCCTAAATTGGTCTAGCCCAGTTCACAAGGCTCCAAAGCTTTTTAGTAATAAACAGATTTGTGGGGGAGAAGGGAAAAAGATTTTTTTTTTTTTGGCATGAAAAACAGTCTACTTAAACCCCATAGTTTGTCTGTGTTTACCACAACCGTCTTTGTGGCTTTAAGTAATGAGTTCATAGCTGTCTGAATTTTACTGGGCAGGGGTGACAGTAATGTTTTTTTTTGCTTTGGGGGAACTTCACATGAGTTGGCTCCCCTGTGTCCCCTCGTCACTACAAGATGATTGCCTTACAAGTTGTCTCAGCATGAACTTCTGGAGATGATCCCCGTTCTCTCCACACGAGATAAGTAAGATAGGATCAGACACCATGTCTCCCCTGTGTTTCTAAAAACTGAGGACTGATGCCAGGTCTGGTCCTTTACAATGCTGGTGTGTCATTGTCTCCTGTCCCATCCAGTGCCTTCCGTGCTTGAGTGAATTCTTTGCTAAGATGACTTTTTCAGAATGTATTACGAAGAAGTGCTGAACAGACACTAGGAGGAGCTAGGAGGAAGTGCCTTAGTAGTCTGAAACAAAAGGTTTTCCGAAGTCAATGCTGTTTGACCACTAACACTGACCCCTAAAAAACTAATACATCTAGGGGCTTTCCTCTTTAGTCTGGGATCTCCGGGCTGAAGTCTTGCTTGTGTTTGGTATCCCTCTCCCAGGCTGAGTCATTGGGATGCCACACAGGCAGTCAGCCATTTTGAGTGTAAGGAACGAACCAAGTGAGTTATCTTGTATGCAGCTAGGAGAATCAGATGGAAAAATGTGCATATGCCGCAGTCCTCCTCTGTTGTACTTCCAGTGTGAGTGGGGTTTTTGCTTGTTCCCAAGCCTGTGAGGAAAACAGATGTAGAAGATTTTCCCTGCTTGGATTAATGGCCATAGACCAAGTTCTAGCCTAGTCATTCACTCTGGATGCCCTAGAAGGGTTACACTAGTCTCTAGCTTCTTTATTCAGTATCTCTTTTTTTAAGGAATTGGCCTTTGTCAGTTCCTTCAGGCTCTACATATCCAACTCCTTGATGAATTCCAACCCATCCTTCTCTGTTTTCTCAAGTCTCCCTTTGTTACAAGACCTCTTTCCCAAATCCCCTCATTTGGAGCTGTTGTAAATTTGTATTTTAGAAAGTGCTCATGTTTACTCAAGATAATTCTTGTTGTTAGACCAAATGCATAAAATTTCAGTCACTTTGGAAAAATTAGGGCTTTGGAGAACCATTGCGTAGAAATGACTTTATTCACCAGGTTTAAGATGAAGGAAAACAGATTTTTATTGAGTATTTCTTATAAGAGGTTTTGAAAGATACTCTAACCACTGCCTGTGATTTGTTGTAGCTGATGTAGATGACTAATTGAAAGAGTCAAAGCTCTTTAGAAGCAGAAAATGAATCACAGCAGTGTATCCTGCTTTGCTCCTACGTGTGGTGTCTTATATTGTTTGCTATTTTCTTCCGTAGATTTCAACATTGAAATTTTTCTTTCTTTTCTTCTTTTCAGAGAGAGTTCGAATAGAAGACTTTGAAGACTTACAGAGCTGAGATACAAAGATTTTGAAGTCATTCTACATAAGCTATGATTTAAATATCAGCATTATAGTAAGTATTTAGGAAAGAAATACAGTTTTGTGGTTAACACATCATTGGCTTTGCTTACATCCTGAGAATGTAGATTAAAGTACATCATGCAGGGTGAATTTGTTTGAATCACATTCGAGAAACCAGAGCTCTGAGAAAATTAAAGCTCTCTCTGTGGTAAATTACAGGACCACAAATATACACAGAAGATGAACCTTTTTGATAGTTGGAAAAATCTTTATTTCTCCTTAGTGTCCTATGGGCCCTTTAGGAGTGCCAGGAAAGACAAGGAAAACTTAATTTGGGGGTTTTCTTTTTGTGCTGAGCTGAGGCTATGGCAGAGACATTTTAGATGACAGTGGAGCTGGACACAGGAAGGGGAACAGAAGCATCCTTCTGGGAAGTGTACTTTCTGGACTGCCTCTTTGGGGCAGTGGTTCTCGAATTGTGTTCCATGGAACACAGTTCCCTACACTGTTAATTCAGTGTAGGTGATTCTCACCATTCAGAGGTGGTGAGAAGATGGGTCTGTGCTCATACGAGTTTAGAAAACACTGAATTAAAGTTAAGCAACCTTTCTTACTGAAGGATCTCAAAAACAAAGGAGCCTTGTGAATCTCCTGGGTGTGTATAGTCAGCAGTACTTAACAGAGTCCTCTCTTGTGGGGCATCTGGAGACCAGGGTTCCGTTTGTTCATTAAATAGTTAATGAACACCAGTCATGCATGGTATTAGATACTAAAAATATATCAATAAATGAGATTGGCAAATAAGGTAAGAAATAAGTAAGAGCAGTTACTGCTAGATAGGATAGCAAATGATAGCAAATGTTTAAGAGAATGGTCTTAGGAGCTAGGGGACCTGGGTTTTCAACCTGACTCGGCCACTTAAAAACTGTATAACCTTGAACAAGACACTTAAACTCTTCTTTCAACTTCCATGTATATAAAATGGTGATAATAACATTCTACCTAGTAAGGTTGTTGTGAGGATTAAGATGATAAACACATGCTGGCAAATACTGAACTTTATACGAGGGTTATCAGAATTTGCACTTATAATAATAATGGCTGAGTGCTTTGAGGTTTATATGCTAGGAGAAGAGATAGTGACGGATAGAGACTTTTGAATAGGATGGTCCAGGACTTCCTGAAGTAGACACCTGTAAAGATGAGAAATACTAAGCCTTGGAGATGGTGTACAGAGTGTATACAGCAGGAAACATAAGTGTGAAAAGATATGTCTTATGGAGAGAAAGCATTTGACAATTCTAACACCCCTTTAAGATGAAAACAACAACAACAACAACAAAGAATAACAACAAAGTAGGAATTGAAGGGACGTCCTTCAACCTGAAAGGGCATCTATGAGAAACCCACAGTTAACATCACACTTAATATGAAGTACTGAAAGCTTTCCCCCTAAGACTGGGAACAAGGCAAAGATGGCCACTCTCATCGAATTTCTATGCAGTATTGTACTGAAGTTCTAGCCAGGGCAGCTAGGAAAGGATATGGAATAAAAGGCTCCTGGATTGGAGAGGAAGAAGTGAAACTAACTCTCTTTGCAATGACATGATCATGGATATGGAAACAGCTAAGTGATGCACTACAGTATCAGAACTAATAAACAAGTTCAAAAAATATTTCCTCCTCTAATAGTATGAAAAAAAGTAAAATACTTAGGAATAAATGTAAACAGAAGTATAAAACTTACTCTTAAAACTACAAAACATTATTGAGAAAAATTAAAGAAAATTTAAACAAATGATAAAACATCTCGTGTCTATGGATTGGAAGATTTACTATTGTTAAAATAGCAGTACTCCCTAAATTGGTCTATAGATTCAATGCAATCCCTATTAAAATCTCAGATGGATTCTCTGCAGAAATTGACAGACAGGCCCTAAAATTCACATAGGCATTTAAGGGATCTGGAATAGCCAAAATATCTTAGAAGAATTGGAATTCTTCTAAGAAGAATTGGAATTCCTGATTTCAAAACTTAACGTAAAGCCACAATAATCAGGCCAGTGTGGAACTGGCATAAGGATGGACATACAGATTTTTGTAATAGAATTTATAGATCAGAAATAAACCCATACATTTATGGTAACTGATATTTGACAGTTGTGCCAAGACAATTCTTTGGGAAATATTCTCTTCGACAAATGGTCTGGGACACTGGATATCAACATGAAAAGGAATAAAGTTGGATCACTACCTCACACAGTATACAAAAATTAATTCAAAGTGGATCAATGGCCTTAATGTAAGACCTAAAACTATAACACTCTTAGAAGACAACATGGGTATTAATCTTCATGACCTTGTTTTAGGCAATTTTTTTTTTTTTTTAAGATACAACACCAAAAGCACAAGTGAAAAATAGATAACTTGGACATCAACAAAATTAATCAAAAGATGCTATTAAGACAATGAAAAGACAACTCACAGAATGGGAAGAAGTGTTTGCAGATCATATCATGTGATATGGGACTTATATGTCGCATATATAAAGAACTCTTTCACCTCAGTAATAAAAAGATAACCAAATTAAAAAATAGGCACAGATCTGAGTAGACATTTCTCCAAAGAAGATAGGCAAATGGCTAGTAAGCACATGAGAAGATCCTCAATATCACTAGCCATTGGTGAAATGCAATCAAAACCATAATGTGACATTACTTCATGGCCACTATGAAAGACAGTAACGAGTGTTGGTAAAGATGTGGAGAAATTGGAAGTCTCCTACACTCTTGGTGATAATGCAAAATCTTTCCAAAGCAGCTGCTTTGGAAAACAGTCTGGCAATTCTTCGTCCAGTTAAACAGAGTTGCCTTATGATCCTGCATATATTTTTAAGGTAAATGAAAACATATGTCTAGATAAAAACACAAATATTCATGGCGGTATCATTCATAATTGCTGAAGAATGGACAAAACCCAATGTCTGTCACCTGACAGATAAAATATTGTATATCCATGTGATAAGATGTTATTCAACTGTAAAAGATTATGAAGTGGATGGATGAATCTTGAAAATACGCTCAGTCGAAAAAGCCAGACACAAAGACCATAATGCATAATTCCACTTATATGAAAGTTCTAGAAAGTTCTAGAGAGACAGAAAGATTAATAGTTGCCCAGCACTGGAGTATCTAGGGGAAAATTGAAAATGACTACTAATGGAAACATGGTTTCTTTTTGGGGTGATGAAAATACCTAAAATTGCTTTGATAGTGGTCGTACAGGTCTATAATATTCTAAAACCATTA
Organism: Neogale vison; assembly: GCF_020171115.1. Lineage (NCBI taxonomy): Eukaryota > Metazoa > Chordata > Mammalia > Carnivora > Mustelidae > Neogale > Neogale vison. Next base: position 118,825,927 of record NC_058102.1, on the reverse strand, counting down.
ACTGATATACTTTAAATGGGTGGATTGTATGGTACATGAATGATATATCAATAAAGCTGTTGTATATATAAAAAGGGATAGTTTAGAGGTGTAACCATCTGCACTTGGTGGTAGCTGAGATAGAGAGTGAGGCCAAGGGAGGAATTAAGAATGATTCCCAGAATTTGGCCCTGGCAACGTCTGAAGGGAGTAAAAACTGGGGAGGAGGTTTTGTTTTGTTTTGTTCGAATGGGAAGGGCCAGCTTTGAGAGTCAAGAGTTCTGTTATAGATGTACTAAGTTTGAGGTACTTGGTAAATATCCTGGTAGAGATCTTAGGTAGATAATTGAACTTGAGTCTGGAACTCCGAGGAGCAATCCTGAATGTAGGTAGCATTTAGATGATAGGTACATCTGTAAGAAAGGATGAAAACTCTGTGTGCGCGCGTGCCTTTGTGTGTGTGTGTGTGTGTGTATGCACAAATGAGGCCCAGAATGAGATGGAAGATAGCCAAAAAGAAACCCGAGAAGGGGTCAGCAGGGAGGAAGGAAAGTGGAGGGGTAGAAGGTCATGAAGCTCAGGTGAATGTAAGGAGGGTGGTGTACACAGAGCTGGTGCTGCTGGATAATCAGGGAGAGGAGGACGGAGGTGTCGATTGGAATTGCCAAGATGGATGCTGTCGATGACCTTGGCAAGAGTAGCTCAGTAGGGGTGATTCCAGAAAGTGGGTTGAAGAGGGAATGTGAAATGCTAGAGTTAAGAGAGGTGGGGCAACTGTTCTTAGAAGCTTGGCTGGAACTGCACTCTGGCTAAAATTGCTCTGGGATCCTTTCCTGCTCCACTGAATCGCCGGAGTGCTGGTAGGGTTTGAAGGCCATCTCTTCCCTTGGAGCCAGTAACTTCAGGTGTAAATTCTGCATCCAGGAAGCGGCCAGCGTGTAGGTTGGGGTGGGGCAGGAGAGTAGAGCAAGGCTGGGGTCCAGGGAAGAGTGTCATTCTTTGCTTTGTTCTCTGATGGTTTTGATTTTCTTTTATTTCCATTGGGAGAAATCTGAGAGGAGAATTTTACTAATATTGGGCTTTTTTGAAGTTTGGAGTGAATCATTTAAAAATCATCATTTGACGTCAGAATAGAGAGAAAAGGCAGTCCATGGTTTTAGATGCAGCGAAGGTTCGGGCTCTCTATACATTGCTGCTTTGTGTGTCTTCAGACATGGGGGAATTCAGTGCTGGTACCTCTGAGACTATGCGAGGTGGGAAGAAACATGGGAACTTTCTCAAAAGGTCCCCATACCAGTGCCTGAGGAAGTTGTGCTTTGTAAACCTCAAAAGTGCATTGACTTGGGCGCCTGGGTGCTCAGTGGGTTGGGCCGCTGCCTTCGGCTCAGGTCGTGATCTCAGGGTCCTGGGATCGAGTCCCGCATCGGGCTCTCTGCTCAGCGGGGAGCCTGCTTCCTCCTCTCTCTCCCTCTGCCTGCCTCTCTGCCTACTTGTGATCTCTCTCTGTCAAATAAATAAATAAAATCTTTAAAAAAAAAAATGCATTGACTTTAGCGTGTTCTTCCTCCATGCCTCCATGCCTAGTCAAGATTGTGGAAAAGCACTTTTGAAAGATACATGTTCTATAACATGTTACAGAGCAACAACTCAGTCTTCACCTTCTCTTGAGAAAACCAGCTGCTATTAGGCAATAAAGCCCATTTAATGTTTTGAGCAAACACATGTTTTAAGCACATGACTTTTTTTTTTTTAAGATTTTATTTATTTATTTGACAGACAGAGATCACAAGTAGGCAGAGAGGCAGGCAGAGAGAGAAAGGGGGAAGCAGGCTCCCCGCTGAGCAGAGAGCCTGATGTGGGGCTCGATCCCAGGATCCTAAGATCATGACCTGAGCCGAAGGCAGAGGCTTAAACCACTGAACCACCCAGGTGCATTTTGGTTGAGGCCAAATGGTGCTGTTTGTTTTTCTTTCACAAGATGTGCGTGTGTGTGTGTCTGTGTGCGCGCGCGCTCATGCGTACCTGTGGAATGCGTGTGCAAGTGTTCTTAGTTCACTTTCTGTCTTTTCTTATGTGGAATATAAATGACCTAACAGAAAACTATGTATTTGAAATCCAGTGTGTTCTAACTGGCTTGGCATGAAATTAGAAAACATTAGGAATTAGAAAACTTTTCAGGGCACCTGGGTGGTTCAGTCGTTAAGCATCTACCTTCCGCTCAGGTCACGATCCCAGGGTCCTGGAATCAAGGCCCACGTGGGCCTCCATGCTCAGTGGGGAGCCCGCTTCTCCCTCTCTCACTCCCCCTGCTTACGTTCCCCCTCTCGCTCTTTCTCTCTCTCTCTCTCTCTATCAAACAAACAAGAAAACTTTTCAAGCCCTGATTGAAAGCTCCCTCCAAGGATTACTTTTGTATGTGGTTATTTATTTATTTACTTATATTCTAAAAATATTTTATTTCTTTGAGAGAGTGAGCATGAGGGAGAGGGACAGGGAGAGAAACCCAAGCAGACCCCGCACTCAGCAGGAAGCCTGTTGCGGGGTTTGATCTGATAACCCTGAGATCCTGACCCAAAGGAAACCAAGAGTTGGTCACTCAACTGACTGAGCCCTGTGTGTGTGTATGTGTGTGTGTGTGTGTGTGTGTGTGTGTGTGAGTTTTAAAGAAACTTTAATATGGTCCTTCTTGTTTGGTTGTGTTTCATTCTGTATGTAGGGGACAGGCTCTGGGAGATTTTGAAGGCAGAACATTTCAGTATTACTTTTATTCAAACATTCTTGTTCTGAAAGAAACATCTTTTTTTTTTTTTTTTCCCCCAAGATTTTATTTATTTGACAGAGACACAGCAAGAAAGGGAACACAAGCTGGGGGAGTGAGAGAGGGAGAAGCAGGCTTCCTGCTGAGCAGGGAGCCCGATGCGGGACGATTCTACCAGGACCCTGGGATCATGACAGGAGGAAGGCAGACGCTTACAACTGAGCCACCCAGGTGCCCCGGAAAGAAACATCTTAATTTATTCCGGAGCACAGGGTTTTTCAATCAAGATTACAAGAAAACAACATAGTGGTGTGGGTCCTACTTGGTTAGAAGTGGATTTTCCTCCATGAGGAAATCAGCTGCTTCAGAGAAACCCTGACTTGACAAGCCTGTCTTTTCAGCGGCTCCCCATCCAGGTGTAGAGATTTTACTGACTTACGGCAATTTCCAATCACCGGGAGAATTAGAGTGCTGATCTGAGAGGAATCATTTGAACTTCAACCTATACTTTTGCCTGCAGGGCCATGCTAACAGAAGCTTTTTTTTTTTTTTCCTTTGAGATGTATTTATTCATTTTAGAGAGGGAGAGAATGCGCGGGTGCTCCGCAGGGAGGTGCAGAAGGAGAGGGAGGGAGAGTATTACACGCAGACTCCGTGCTCAGCACAGAGCCCGATTTAGGGCTTAGTCCCGTGACCCGGAGATCAGGACCTGGGCTGAAACCAAGAGTTGGATGCTTAACTGACTGCGTCACCCAGGTGTCCCTACCAGGCACTTTGATAATCTTGATTTTAAAAAGAGCAGGAGAGAGTGACTGCAAAGAGAAGGTTTGGTCTCCTCTCCTCCCGACTGCTTTTTTTTTTTTTTTTTAAAGATTTTATTTATTTATTTGACAGACAGAGATCACAAGTAGGCAGAGAGGCAGGCAGAGAGAGAGAGGAGGAAGCAGGCTTCTGCTGAGCAGAGAGCCTGATGGCAGGACTCGATCCCAGGACCCTGAGATCATGACCTGAGCCGAAGGCAGTGGCTTAACCCACTGAGCCACCCAGGCGCCCATCCTGACTGCTTCTTGAGAGAAGTTGGCCTTGGGTGATCACCATGACTCGGGGCAGACAAGGTCAGTTGACTGTGTTTTTAATGGTTTTTGGAGAATTGGACTGTATTAAGCAGGTGCTGCTGACCACGTTTCAGATCATTTTACGGAGGGGGACTGATTCCGTTTCTTCCTGCTCGGGGTGGATCTGTGCACATTACTTTGTTTCTCAAAAACGTCTTGTTTGTCTTGGGAGGCGGCCAGGCCTCTAATGTGGGTGGTGTGGGCTGTGTCACCAACCTCAGGCCCCAAAGCCTGAATTTGGCTTTGTCAGATCAGACGAGTGTATGAAGCAGATGACTAGCCTTTGGGAGACGCAGGGAGGCAAACATAAAAGTGATGTTTGTGATCCGGTGTAGACAGAGACTTGGGCAGTTTTCTTTGAGATGTGGGAATGGAGGTGACAGGAAGAGAGAAGAACAGAAGAAGACAGGTAAGGGACTTCTGGATTTTCCGAAATAACCTTATATGGCTGCATTCAGAAACATAGTTAGCATTTCATGGGCTGGGGAGGGCCTTATGCTCTCTTTTGGGGCATGCTGGGGAGCAATGATTTTTGAATGTTGATAATATACTTAGCTTAGAGTATTAACAGTGATGAATGCCACCGGTTTGACTTTTTTTTTTTTAAGGATTATTTATTTGACAGATCACAAGTAGGCAGAGAGGCAGGGAGAGGGGGGAAGCAGGCTCCCTGCTGAGCAGAGAGGCCAATGTGGGGCTCCATCCTAGGACCATGACCTGAGCCGAAGGCTTTAACCCACTGAGCCACCCAGGGACCCCCCCCCACCGGTTTGACGTTTTAAGTAAAAATATGTAAGTTCTTAAACTGTTGTCCGACTACCCAAAACTAGGAGGTATGCAGCTCTCCAAATAGGAAAAACAAACAAGCACATAAAAATCCTAAAGGAATCTTTTTTGTGATCTTTTCTTAAACCCAGTGTAAGTAAGATGTAGGCCTTATTAAAAATAAAATTTGCCATAAAATAGGAAACAGAAACGGGGGGAATGTAAATACACCTTTGGTCTTCTGTTTCTTACTCACAGACACATGCACACCTATATTTGCATGAGAAATATAGCAAACGTCTTGAAGGACAAACAGAAGGTATGATAGGATTAAGTAAGAGGTTGAATGTAAATTGGAAAGAGTCCTAACTTTTTATTTCACTTTCATTTAGATCCTTTTACTAATTCTCTTGGCTGGGTTTAGGCTTTTCAAACATTCTTTGGCCCTGGGAGGGAGTTGTATAACCATAAAACTTGAGAATCCTGGCCCTAGAAGAAATGTTCCTTTAAAACCCCAAGGACAGAAAATTGAACACAGCTGTGCAAAAGAAAAAAAGCAAGAACTCCAGTGATGGTTCAGGCCTGCGGGCACGCTGACCAGCTTCCCCAGTGCCCTGGGGCTGTAGTTTCTTGATGGAGACCTTCCTTGCTCTTTTTTTTTTGCAAGTTTCAGGAAACGGCCAAGACCTTCCTTCAAAACTGTAGTTTCTTCTGTTGTCGTCAGAAGAGTGTTCTGTGAGGCGTTGTGACTTGTCGCCCTGCTTGTCCTAAGTGCATCCTGTTGCTATCCGCTGGGGACGATGGGGGTTTCGGATAACTTTTGAGATGCTGTGATTCTGCAGGCCTTTCGGTTCCTACCTAGAAGGAAACCCCAGAGCTTGAAGTTTACACCAGAGTCAGAAGACAGAATACACAAGGATTTGGGGTCCCAGAGTCCCTCTCCTCTGCCTTTTGAGAATAAAAAGCTTTGAAGTGTGGTCCTGGGAACCTAGCTCTGTCGTTCCTTGCTTTTCCGCCTTTGGGATGAAAACTGCCATGTTGCCTGTCTGATGTGGGCCTGGTGGGTCCCGCTGTTTGGATTCTAGCCCCCCCAAGGAGTCGTGGCCTTGGCCCCTAACCTCTCTGGTCCAGCCTGGGGTTGATCATTTTGCTTTTTGTCAGACCGTGTAATGATGATTCATACTTCTTCCTCTACAAGATTAGATTACCGTAATTTTCATATCCTGGACTGTTCACTAGGGATTTGAATTAATCCTTGTTGGTACAGAAAGCAGTATCGTGTTTCTGGGGAGAAAGGACTGAGCTTGCCTACTTGGCCACCATCAGAAAACATTCAGGGAGGGCCTGTTGTGAGTCTCACTCTGGAAGGTAATCCCAGCTTCAGGACTCATTACCTTATCAATTAGTTCACCGTAAAGGCCTGCAAGTGGGGCATTGGCGTGCCCTTGGCCCAGGTGCAGTGGATTTGCATGCATGACGCCATGCCTCAAGGATCAGAATGCACGGAGAGCTTTGCAAGGAATCCTCTACAGATCCCAGGCACTGCTTCATGAGGCAAAATCTTGCCCAGAGAAACGTTTGGGAAGGAGGTAGACTCATTCAGATTTGTGGAATAGTCTACCCAAAGCCAGCAGGGATCACAATCACGGACTGCAGAGGGTAGAGGGGGTGGCGGTGGGAGCAATGAGGGTAAACTAACCTTTGGGAATAACTCTGTTTTGGCGGTCTCCCTGTCACATACGTGTGATTCTGTCCTTTCAAATATTTATTGAGCACTTACTGTATATTAGGCACAACCATGGGCACCCAGGGTCAATAGTAGTCTACAAAACAGACAAAGTCTCGGACTTGGTAGAGGTCACGTTCTCAAGGCCATGACCCTGGGGTGGGGGGGGGCGGGTAGGAATGTGAGCGGAAGAATGCTGTAGCCAGGCCTTAGGAGCTCCTGGTACAACTAAACAAGCAAGGTCATTTGGAGATGTGTTTGCATGTATATGCTCTCTTCTCTTCCCTCTATGGACATTGTGCCTTCTGTCCCACTAATAAGGCTGCACCATCTTTAGCGGAGTCCCTGATGGGACTTCATGCATGCTAACACGCGGTCTGCTCTGGTATAATGAGGCCAGCCCATGACCGGCTGGGGAACGTCTGCTGCAGACCGAGCTTCTGCTGGAGGGGAGCTGCCTTGTGATCAAATACCTTTTTTTTTCTAAAGATTTTATTTATTTTATTTGACAGATAGAGATCACAAGTAGGCAGAGAGGCAGGCAGAGAGAGAGGGAGGAGGAAGCAGGCTCCCTGCTAAGCAGAGAGCCCGATGTAGGGCTCGATCCCAGGACCCTGGAATCATGACCTGAACCGAAGGCAGAGGCTTTAACCCACTGAGCCACCCAGGCGCCCCTCAAATATCTTTGTTTCTAAGTCCTACTATGGAGTGACCTTGACTTCAGAATGCCTTGTGTTGACATGTGTTCTCTCTCCCTGGATCTCCTTCCTTTGGTCCCTCTTTTCTCTCTTAATCCTCTCCATTCTTCTTTGGCAACTCTGAGATGGCGCTTTGCCTCAGAATTATAGAATCTGTTTTTCTGGAACTGGACGGGACCCTGGGCGTCTTTGTCTAAACTAGCAATTTTTGGTCCCCGGCCTAAAAACAAGTTCACCCGATGCAGTGACATGAGAAATCTAAGAAAATGAAGTAAATGTTTCATGAAGCTAAGCTTCAGTGTTCGATTCCTGTATCTTTCCATCACATTCCCTCGGACTTTTTGGTTTTTAGTATTTTCCACTTATCCTGAAAATTATCCATCATCCTGAACTCTGCCCCTGTCCATCCGTTGACTCCTACTCCCTACCCTCTTCATTCACACTCTGGTTTTCAGCTGGTGTCCCCTTCGATTTTGTAGCTCCTGACCCTAAAATCAGAGTCCGTGCCTAAACCTTAGGGTAGGAAGTCACCATTTGGATTGTCAGGGAGCTGGGTTTTAGGATCCCCCATTGGAGACACGGATACATTTTAAGCTACAACACGCAGTGGTTCAGTTTTATGGGATTATTGGTACTGTGGTTCTACTTTATTACCGGTTTATCAGACGTGTTTGGGTTGGCCAAGGGTGCAGCCATCCCTTATAACCGTTTCTGGAGGAACATGAGAACGTACTTCTACAATATGAAGCTTACTGAGCTGGAGATGCAGACACACTTGCGCTTCCAATCAGGGGGTGTGGAGTCTCATGGTTTGTGGAGGCTGGAGGTCATCATGGGTGCAGAGAAAGGGGACCAAGTACTCCCCATCCCCAGGGCGTCTCTGGCACCTGGGTGTTCTCCTTTGTAACATGGTATGGATGTTTGAATTTTCACAATGCACCTTAGGGAGAAACGTGAGTTCTTTGTGTTTGTCATTCAAGAGGAACAACTGTCCATTCTCTTTTGGTGTTTGGCATCAGCAGCCACAGGAACACGAAAAGGAACAAGCCCCCAGGGTCTTCTCTGGCTCTGGTATAGGAGGTCCTTACTGTGTCAGCTGTACAACTCTGGGCTCATGTTTCCACTTGAGAAGTGACTTCTGGGGTTCTGCCATGAATACATGGACCAAGATCCCATAGTTTTAGATAGATGTTGGCCAGAAGGAGTCTGTCCTAGTTTGTAGATCTCTGAATGCCCTCAGGAGTCAAGCCTGGTGTCCAGGAATGTGGTGTTGGTCCCGCCAGCCACGTGAGAGGCTGTGTCCCTGGAGCCAAAATTCAGAAGACCCGGTCCAGGTTTCCCCCCAACCCCCAACCCCAGGCAAACTCACATTTCATTTTGACCAGGAGGCCAGCAGCTCTGTGCACGCTGAGCATTACTCCACGCCCTTTGCTCTTGAAGCAGCAGCCTGGGAGAGAAGAGTTGGCTCGCTCATCTGTTGTTCAAGCCAGTGACCTACACTCGACCTTGGAGCTTGAAAGGCTGTCAGCCAAAGCTGGCAAAGTCTCCATAAGCTTTGAGGGAGTGAGACAGAGAGACAGATATTCAGTTATTGATTGATTTAGGTCATCTGGGAGAGGGAGATAGGGTGGTTGAAAGACAAATGTTACCCCAAAATAATTTCCCCCTTTTAAAAAATCTACACCAAAACAAAATTGTCCATGTTACAGAAGGCCACAATCTGAGACTCCTAGCAGTGTGTCAGTGGAGATGTTAGGAAACTAAGGCACCGCCCTGTCTTCGCTCATTGTTGTCAAAATTCTAAGCTTACTGCAAAAATGGGCAAAAAAAAAAAGAAATAGTTCCATATCTGGTCCTATTAGAGCGGAAATTAGGACAGAATCTGAATCTGGTTGCCTTCTATTCATGCCCTGGAAATGAGCAGCTTGAAAAAGTACTTCTCCTGATCCTTCAAGTTCATTGCCATTTAGAAAGCAGACCCTTCCAGAAGGCAGACATTGTTAGATGGAGAGCTCTGTTAACCTTGCTCTCCGCACACATACAGTTTTGCTAACGAGCTGATATCATCCTTCCTTCAGAAATGGGTGCTTCGTGGAAGGGAGAGTGGCCAGCAAGGTGCTGTGCTGGCTTGCTATTTTATTTGCTGCCTACAAACTGAGGAGCCAGTGTGTTCCTTTTGTCATTCTCTGGCTTCGGAGGGACATTAGGCATTAACTAGTCAATCCTGAATAAAGGAGGAGAATGTTGTCCCTGCATTGAAGTGAGAGAAAAAAAAAATATCTTAAGACATTTTGATTGTGGTTTTCAGTCTTCATATCACAAACATTTATTCCATTTATAGAGTTCTAGCAATACAGAGAGAGACAGAGTTCCTGCCTTCTAGACCATGTCAGGAAGGGGTTCACAGGAGAAATGAAGTCAACGGAGTCTTGAAGGATGCTGAGGGGTCTTCTAAATCAGAAGGAAGGAAAAGCATTCTGAGCACAGGAAACAGCCTTGACAGAGCAACGATGGTCAGTGTGGTTTCTCATGGTTACCTACTCGGCGGTAAGGTGGTGGTACTTATGGCTCATGAGGTAGGGAAGGGGCAGGTCGCAGAAGCTGGGGACTTGGGAATTTATCCACCAGGCCAGCCAGTCTTGACCTTCCGTGTTCCTCTAGCACATGTATGCTGGAATATATCCACCTGGGTCACCTCCTGGGTGTGTCCAGATAGGATGTTTGTAATGAAGCAAGACATTAACGTCCCCTGTAATCACCAGGCGACTGTGAGCCGTATATTCCTTAAAGCGCATCCCGCAGATCTTGGTCTCTATGAGATCCTCTTAGGGTTAAATGTGGTTTCCAAAGTATTTATGTATGCCTTGATTCCTTTTTCCTCCTACTGATGAATCCCTAAATGCAGGAGGGTGAAAGTGATGCTTGGGCAAGGGCAGTTTTATATGTATTCCTCGAGAACATTTCATTGAACAAGTTGTTGCACGAGGTCCCATCAATGAGTGGTCACTGGCTGCCCAGGAGAAGGGCTGCCGAAGCCAGTGCGGAGGTGATGGCTGGCGAGAATGGCCTGTAAGCAGGGGAGAGGTTGGGTTTGGGGAGGGGTCGGTGGGGGAGGGAAGAAGACTTTGGAGGCGCTTGCAGCGGCAGTCCTGCCAAGAGGCAGTGAGAGCACCTACAAGGGAAGTGGCTGCAGAGAGGGAGGCTGAGGGGCTGAGGAGGAGCTGGTGTGAGCCTGTCCAGCGGGGAACCCCAGGAGCAGATGTCGTGATGGTAGAGGACGAGGGCTTCTTGTTCCTGTGAGCTAGCCTGGTATTCTGGTCTCAGGGACACCCTCCCCCCCGCCCCCGACCGTGTCCTGAATTCTGCTGCAGGTACAGTGGGAGCAGGGAGGCACAAGACTCCTGGGTCAGCCCCGGGGCCACACGCAGATGGTTGTGGGGCAGGAAGGAAGAGGGGCAGTGAAGGGACAGAAGAGCGTCATTGTCAAGGCATGGAAAGGACCAGACCATGATGTCAAAGACATTCCTAAGAAAAGGATGCTCTGTGGAGGTGGAAGTGGGCAGAAAGTGACAACAGAGAGGCCAAGTCCAGATGGGGCACTGGGAGGGTCCTGTGGGGGAGGGGGGAAGCCATTCCTGGAGTGTGGAAGGAGCTAGAACCCAGCTGCACAACGATGGGGGAGCCATGTGGGAGAGGGAAACTTGGTTGTGGAGGGAGAAGAGGAAACAGATGGGCAAGGGAACTCTGCGGGTAGGAGACCGAAGCCACAGCAGGCTCACGGACTAGCAACACACTCCTTCCATGAACTGAGAAGAAATTCCACCTCTTGTCATCTGTGCATTACATGGCCTGCCTCAAGCTAACCTTTCCTGGAATCAAAGTCCGGTGGAATGTAGTTTGGCCCTCGGGAGGAACTGTTTCCGATGTTTGTGTCTAGGTGTGATGTCACCGAGTCTGAGAGGATGAGGGACACGGTGCATTCTCCATCTGCGCACCCTGTCACTTGTGTCTTGCCTTTTTATTTTCAAGAATGAAACTTCAAGACTGTAGAACCCTGGAGTCTGAAAACTTGTTTCCTATGATAGTTATAGTTGCATTAGATTTTTTTTTTAAAGATTTTATTTATTTATTTGACACACACACACAGAGATTACAAGTAGGCAGAGAGGCAGGAAGAGGGGGTGGGGGAAGCAAGCTCCCTGCTGAGCAGAGAACCTGATGCGGGCTTGATCCCAGGACCCTGAGATCATGACCTGGGCCGAAGGCAGAGGCTTAACCCACTGAGCCACCCAGGTGCCCCAGTAGCATTAGATTTTGAGAGGACGCCGTCTCCTCCTCTTCTAAAGCGTTTTCTTGCTATTTCTCCAGTATATACAGGTTTCAGAAAGAAAGAAATCATCTTGGGCAGTGGCTTGAAATTCTGAAAATTATTTGGTGGTATCCTGTTTTTTTATTGGGGAGCCTCCTAGGTATTAGAGATTGTCTTGAATGAAGTATTCATACAACCTGCCAAAGATGCATATTTAGTTGAAAAGTAGTGCTTTCCTTTACTTCTGTATCCAATATTTTACTTTGGATCAATGACTTCCATTCTTGTAGGGAAAAAGAAACTTTTCCAATTCAAATTTCTTCTGTCTCTCTCTCTCTCTCTTAAAAGATTTATTTATTTATTTATTTATTTTAGAGAGAGAGAGAGAGAAAAGGCCCACGGGGGGCGGGGGGGAGAAAGAATCCTCAAGTGGATTCCCCACTGAGCATGGACCACCCCCTTCCCAACATACGGCTCAATCCCAGGACCCTGAGATCATGAGCTGAGCTGAAAACAAGAGTTGGAGGCTCAAACAACAGAGTGACCCCCGTGCCCCACCAATTTGAATTTCTTAAGATGGCACTGATGACTGGCAAATCTGTGTAGATTTATGTAAATTACAATTCTAGTCAGTAGCTCACTTATATAAACAGCATGCATTTGGAAATTTTATTTGAAGTTTTTTTTTTTTAAATGTTAAAAAATATTTAATTCGACTTTTAATTTGGAGATAATTAGAGATTCGATTGCAGTTTTAAGAAATAATACAGAGGGGCACCTGAATGGCACAGTTATCTGACTCTTGGTTTCAACTCTGGTTATGATCTCAGGGTCATGGGAATAAGCCCTGGATCAGGCTCTGTGCTCAGTGTGGAGTCAGCTTGGGATTCTCCCTCCTTCTCCCCCTGTGCATGTTCTCTCTCTTTCTCTAAAATAAATAAATCTTAAAAAAAAAAAAAAAAAAAAAAGAGAAATGATACAGAGAGATCCTATCTACTTTTTAATGCAGTTTTCCCTAGTGGTTAACATCTTGTGAAACTATGAATACCACAACCAGGATGTTAGCACTGATAGAGTCCATAGAACAGTGGAAGGGTCCATAACAAGGATCCCTTTATAGCCACTCCCCCACCCCACTGCCCCATCCCTGATGTCTGATAACCACTAATCCGTTCTCCCTTTCTACAATGTTATCATTTGGGGAATTTATATAAATGGAATCCTATAGCTTGTAAGATTTTGGGATTAGTTTTCTTTTACTCAGCATAATTTCCTAGACATGCATCCAGGTTTTTGCATGTGTCAGTAGTTGGTTCCTGTGTTTTTATAGTTTTATATTTTACATTTAACTTTGTGATCCATTTTAGTTCATTTTTGTATGAGAATTTTTTTTCCCTTTCCTTCCCCTTGCATCCCCCCTCCCCTCCTCTCTATACTTTCTTTTTGCCAGTGGGTGTCCACTTGCTCCAACATGATTGTGGAAGAGGTAACTTTTGTCAAAAATCTGTTGGCTGTATTTGTGTGGGTCTGTTTCTGGGTTGTCTATTCTATTCCTGTAGTTATATAGTCAAACTTAATATGGGATATCTTGATTATTCTAACTTTATTCTTTTTGAAGATTGTTTAAATTCTTCTAAGCTCTATGTTTCCATATATAAATTTTAGAATAAGCTTGTCTGTATCAAAAATTCTTGCTGGATGCTGATAGGAATTGCATTAAATGTATACATCGTTTTAGGGAGAACTGACATTTACTGTGTTGACCCATGAATAGAGTATATGTATATTTATTTACATTGCTCTTTGGGTGTTTTTTTTTTTTAAATCAGCATTTTGTAATTTTTAGCATATAGCTCCTGTATTTGTTTAGTTAAGTTTATATCTAAATAGTTTATCTTCTTTGGAATGATGGTAAATGTTTTGGTGTTTCTCATTTCTGTTTCCACATGGTGATTGTTATAAAATAGGTGTTAGAGAGATAGAGTATCATCTTTCTTAGAAGTGGTATCATAAATAGATAGGGTTCCTGGATTAACACACAAAAGCCAGATAAAAATGCATAAGAAAGCCAGATTTAATGGACAATTTCTAGAAACAAGGGTAGACCTCCACATTGCTTATAATACTAGCATTAAATAGTAGCTGTATGAAATAGCTCATCTTGGAAATGTCTAGTATAAGTGTAGTTTCTCTTTTGGATCATAACGTGATTTTCCTTCTTCTCTATGGATAGATCATGAAATCTACTCTCACGCACATCAGATCTACTATTGTCACTTTTTGGAAAAAGGCGCATGTCACAGGGGTTTCCTGAGTTCAGATAGCAAAAATATTTAAGAACGTATTTAAACAGATTGCTCAGGTAGAATTAAGTGGGGTTTGAACAAAGACAAAAAGGGTGGCTAGAAGAGGGGGATGGGAGGAATTATTCGGTTAGATTCCATTGTATTCATCTAGGCGGGTTTGGTGGCTACAGGAAGCAGGGAGCCACGATTTAGGAAACATTCAAAAGTTAAATGTTTGTTTTGTGGGAGAGCATCTTTTTTAGGAGAAGGAAAAAACAAAACAAAACTGCATGATTGTGGTAACAGTGATTCATTGTCTCCTCCTATCCTTTCTTGAAAGACCCAGATAGTCGACTATTTTACGTAAGTTTTTATTTATTTTTACCCTGCTTTGCTCCAGGAGGAGTTTAAAGCAGCCTATGTGAAGATATAAAACAAGATGAAGTAAAATGTTAAGTGGAGGAAAAGCAGAACTGGTTAAAGGGAAAAATAAGATGAGGGCCGTGATCATGACTGGGATTTGGAAGCAGAAGTCAAGTGGTGAGGTTTTGTTTGTCATCTTGAAATGGGTAAACAATCTGGTTTGGACAGATTATTTTTAACCCTTGCTCACATAGTCCCGAAGCTGGTATTGAATTATTACTCTGTCCAGCCTTATCTGCCACCTTCTTGTGGGCCCCCCGGGGACTGTTCCGGGGGAGGCATTGCCCTGCAGGGTTAAGTAATAACAGGAATTCACATCCCACTCCGGAGGCCTCTGCTGTCTGTTGCAGCTGGTGGTCCAAGAGCCCACACCCCGAGAGGCTCACTGCCCAGGGCCTGGCAGTCGGCAGCCTTTGCTCCAGTCCTATTGCTGGTTTTCTGATTCATATGGAAGTTAGGATGAACAATTAAGACTTTGTTCTTTTGGGGAACAGCACGGACACCTACAATTGTAAGTATTTTTGTAAGCAGGGTGGTCATACTTATTTTAATATCTTTAAAATGTAAAAAGCCTTTTAAGAAGTAATTCTGTGTGGTAGTTTTTGTTTTGTTTTTTTTGTTTTTGTTTTTGTTTTTTCTAGAAGTTAGGGTTCCTCTGGTTTGCCAGATGAGTGACCTGTAGTCCCTTGGAAGGCAGATCTTGCTAGTTGGGAGCTCTGTCTTTGATTTTAAGACAAAAATCTTGGTGTGTTTTAGAGAAAGTATTTGCAGCACCATCCTTTCTTCCAATGGCTCCTTTTCTACAATTAGCGGACGTGGGAAGAAATCCACAGAGGTCCACACAAATTGTGAACCCGTAACTAGACCTGTGCCATTGTAATGTGCCATTTAACGTCTATAGGTGTGTCAGCCTGTCCCTTACTTTCTGGCGTTCGGTATCTGAGCTTTATCAGCGTTTGTGTGCCCTTTTGGAAGGCAAACACCAGAATCCAAGAAACGTTTGCCCATTCAATTCTCTATGGTTGCAGCCTGTTGAGTAGACCGCTGTTGCATTTTTAATTTCTGCATAAAACAAGCTGAGAGACAATGCGAAAGATCTAATTGCTTTTGAAGGAGCTGCTGGCCAGGCTTGTTGCAACAGCTGATGGGCTCCTCTGAGTTTCAAGAGCTATTTATGGTAGATTAGCTGGGATCAGGGCTCTCCAGTTCAGGCCATAAAAGGCCCGTCCCATGTGGAGTTGCCCCACTGCTCCCGACGACGCGCTCCGAGGCTGAAGCGTCCTCAGGTTTCACGTGGATTTACCCAGTAATGGATGGCCACACCAAGGGCAGATCGGGGAAGTTCAGCGTCAAGGACACCAGGGCACTGAAAACTTCGAGAAGAAGACTCTTTTTAATATTTTGGCGATCTTTTTTCCGAGAAACTTTTGGGATGTAGCCTTCACCTCTTTATTGCTTTTGCCATCCAAACGCCTTTTGGAAAGCCCCGTTCTAAATTTATCCTGTTCTGAATCATCACTCCTGATAGATGCCGTTGCCTGGTGTGCGCTGTGATACTTGATTTTGTACAGTGTTCCTTGGGCTAACTTTTGATATTTTGCTTTTTGTTTAGAATTTGAAAGTAGCGTTCATTGAAAGGAGACGCAGAGAAATTACGTGAGGACACCCAGAGCCGTGTTTTATTTTTTATTTAGAAAAATAAGGAATCACAGTGTGATTTTTGCCCCCCCCCTTAACTTAGAGGAACAACGATTAAACAGAAATTTGAAGTAAGTGAAAAATCTTCCTATAAATGTAAGTGTAGTTGTTTGTGAAGTGCCATCTGTCTGAGCATGCTTCCTGAGGTTTGCTGACTTCAAGCTCTGGAATGTTCCTGCCCCTATGTGTTAGTTACTACTGTTACTCCTCTGTGTATCCTTGGGCATGTTTTTTGGTTTGGGAATGATGGGATTTCTTTTCCTTAAAAACAAAAGAACTTTGTGGTACAGAGAAGCTTGTACTAACAATATTATTAAGCAAATACATTCGGTCTGAATGTGAGCTCTTGAAGCCTTGGAATTAAAAGCCTATCCACAAAACAGAGTACTTCCATACTGGTATCACAAGTCTGGGTTAGAATTCAGAAGGGCACGTTTTATTTCACTCTTGTTATGAATACATGCGGAAATGTAAACTGGCGGTGATCCTTTTGTATAATCTTTGTTTTGAAGGATCTTTATGTTGGTGCTCTGATTCTTCAACTCTGGTGTTGCAGAATTAAGAAAACAAAAACCTGCAAGCTTTAGTTCCTAGGATTTTGAACTGTATTTCATTTTTAAATCATCCAAGAAAAAAATGCTATATTAGTCTTTTTAAGTACTAGATTTGCTCCACTAAAAAGTAGCAAAGAACTAGAGAACACTGATGGTTTACTTGACATACTGGTCCTTTAAAAAAAAAAAAAAAAGACAGGACAGCTTTTTTTTTTTTTTTTAATACCGTATCAGATGGACCAGTAGGAGCAGTAATTATTTTTACCAGGTAGAAAAACAGAATATTTATAGAGATAAGTTTCATCGATGAATACTGCTGTGGTTTGCAAACCAGAGGTAGTACCACAGTTTTAGCGGGCATTTGGAAATGCTGGGGGGCATTTCTGGTTCTCCTGATAATTGTGGCTGGCGTTTGGGGCAATGTGGTTAAGAATTAGAAATGCCCTGTAATGTGGGACAGTCCCATCAGGTGAAGCATGGCTCTGGCCAAAATGTGGGTGGTATTCCCTGCTGAGAAAAGCTGCAAGGCATAAATGCTCTCCCTGTTCCAGAGAGGAGGGACAACGGGCTGTGCATACCGGCTGCCTCTTCTCCACAAACCAGGGGAACTTGTGAGGCACCAAGCAGCTGGGTGTCCTGCCAGGAGCGGCTCATCGGTGCTGCTGCTCCTGGGGGAGGGGGCGCAGGGAGGTGACCGTGTCTCCCGCTCACCAAGTCTCCTTCTGTTGAGAGTGGGGCGATGCTTGTTAGCCCTCAAGGAAGTGCTTTTTTGAAATCAACCAACTGTGGTGCCAGGAGCTTAACTTTCCAAGTGAAATTTGGTTCAAGCATCGCTTTCATTCAGCAGACCCAGCTATCTTTGTACTCTGGACACCTGCTTTTTCTAGGTAACCCCGCCTCTGGGAGATTGGGAATTTCAGTTTGGAATGAACCTCTTTGTTGACACCTGGGGTCATTTAAAATCATCCAGTTGAGGATTTGAATCCAAAGAAAAGGGCCACTGGCCTTCCCAGGGATGTCCCGAGAGCGGCTGTTCAAGGCGCACAGGCTGTGAGGAGAGCTGTTGGGGGGGCGGGGGGAACCTCCATAGGCTCGTTTTTATTTTTGGGCACAAAGGAAGCCCTCTCCTCACTGTAGGGCTTCCTGAGCGGTGCCCTGGGACACTCGTTACAGTGGCAGTCACCATGGCCTCCCTAGGACAAGGAGAATTCCCAGTCTAGAGCTTTCCTGTAGTTCTGGGTTTCATTAATTTGTAACTCTGAACCAGAAGCCATGTGGTCACCCTTGACTCCTCTCCCTAGACGTCACCAAGGCCCCTATGTCTGACTCTGAAATGATGTTTGTGCCCATTACTTCCTCCTAAGCCTCCTGGTCCCTTACCTGGATAAGTGCATTGCCCTTAACTTGTCCCTTTGCCCCCAAGTTCCTTGCTGCCCATTCCCTTCTCAGAATGACCCCCCCCCCCAACACACACAAGATGTGATCTTGTCACTCTTCAAAAGTCAAACTTTTCATGGTTTCTCACCGATTAAAGGTGAGAGCCTGACTTCGCTTCCCCTTCAGGGTCTTTCACTCTCTTGCTGGCTGGCACCCATCCCTGAAACGTTCTGCCTTCCTTTGCATGCCAGGGAAGTGGTATCAAATGAAATCTTTCCAGAAGCTTCCACTGATCTGCCTCTGGGCTCTAGGGCCTTGACTCCTGCCTGTAATGCGGGTTCCTGGCTCTATGTCCTTGTGCCCCCCTTCCTCTGTAGGGGGTTACCCAACAAGGCACCTGGGTCATAGCTCTCTTGCCCCCCAGGATGTAGCCCAGTGCCCATTGTATAGTGGGTGCGTTAACTGAACTAAATGCATTGGGGTGACTTGTGGATTCTTCATATCAAAATTTAACTGTTGATGAAATGCTTTTGCCATTGTTATTTAGTGTTATTCCCTACAGAAGTAGGTGTTCTGTGTAATAAGTTCTGGGTTTTTTTCTTCTACATCTAATAATGCAAGCAGATTTGTCTTACCGAGTCCAAGTGTGATGGGGCTTATGTACGTATGCTTTTGCCAACACAGGAAATTACGGTGCATTCGATGAAGTCAGCCACCTCATTTTTGGAGCCTTGCCTAAAATGAAGAAACTCCTCTAGGGGTGTGATTTGACTCATGTACTCTTCTTACATACATCAAACTTTATCCCTTAGATGCAGCATCTCGGGGTGGTTTGCCCTGCTGACCTTGGACCAGAATGTAGCACCCTAGTGCCTGGTTCAGAGACTCACTGTCTTGTATCCACCTCCTAGTTGCAGGAGGTTTTGAAAGAGGAATTTGCTTATTTTCTTCTGAAATTTGACCCTTTAATCCCAAACAAGTTCATAGCCCATTTCCAATTGGCTTTTGTATGAATACGGTCAAAGAAAGAGCTTTATTATTTGCCTTGGGACAGTTGGTTCGCCCATGCCACGGTGCTGGAATCATTTCTGCACAAATATACTGAACGTTTCACTTCAATATGACACGTCTGGGTACGGGTCTCAGGGTCGGATGCTGTGGATGAAGGTAATGAAGCTATTCCCTTCCTTAGTGAAGTCATTTCCTAGAGCGGTTCAGACAGGGGGTTTAACGAAGCTGTTACACAAGTAGGGCTGGAAGGGGGGGCACCTGGGGGGCTCAGTCCATTATGCATCTGCCTTCGTCTCAGGTCATGATCCCAAGGTCCTGGAATTGAGTCCTGCTTTGGGCTCTCTGCTCAGTGGGGAACCTGCTTCTCCCTCTGCCTGCTCTGCCTGCAGCGTTCCCTGCTTGTGCTCTCTCACTGTCTCTGACAAATAAAAATTAAAACCTCTTAAAAAAAAAAAAACAAATGGGCTGGGAGGGACGAACACTAATAACATGCCATCCATGCTCACTTAGCCTACATTATCTCATTTAATTTGTACAGTGGTCCCCAAGAAATATTACTTTCATTGTCCTTATTCTACATGGGAAAAAAAAAAATGAGGTTTCAAGAGGCTTGCCCGAGGGCACATACCACGGGGTCAAGGTAGAACTGGATTTGAACAGGTCTTTTTTGGATTTTGATGCCTGGCTCCATAACCCCTGCTTGAAACCAGTGCTTCTCAGCTGTAATAAGCATCCCGTGAGGTCTTGTTAATGTACCGATTCTGATTCTGTAGGTCTGGGGTAGGGCCACCAAGAAGATCCTGATGCCTCTGGCCAGCACTGATGTCGAGTAGCACTGTCTTAAAGTACCTTGCTTTCTTGGGAAACCAAAGAAGGAAGCAGTCAGGTTGGAGGGACATGCAGGGGCTTCCCGCAGGAGAAGTGGTCTTCCAGGTTAATCTGCTCCTGTGCGTTTTTCATGTCAGCCCTTCCCACTGTTTGCTCACCTGTTGTCTGTCCCCCACTTCTCTTCTGACGGCTGCCTTTCTCCTGGCTCCTCCTCCTCACGTTGCAAACATACTCAAGTTTCCTCCATCCTAAATAAAGCTCCCCTTGACCTCCGGCGATGGGCTGTTTCTTTCACCAGCGTTCACTTCTCAGCACCCAGGGCTCTGTGGAG
This sequence comes from Neogale vison, assembly GCF_020171115.1. Taxonomy (NCBI): domain Eukaryota; kingdom Metazoa; phylum Chordata; class Mammalia; order Carnivora; family Mustelidae; genus Neogale; species Neogale vison. The sequence continues at coordinate 118,806,070 of NC_058102.1, read as the reverse complement.
CTGTCGCTCTCCCAGGCCCACGTGATCTCCGGATTGCATTACCTCTGAGTACCTCTTAGGAGGATCCTGCCTCTGGTCTACACTGACGGCTGTATTCTTGAGTTCTCCTAACACCTGTATTTTCTAAATCCTGCTCCGTCTCCTCACTGCTCTGGCTTACCTTCTTAGGGTTAGGGTAAAAATTCTTGTGCTGCTCTCTCTATGGTGAATTACATGATCTGTCCATTCCAGGTGAAATATATTCATTTGGGTTTTATGGTCTGTTTTCTGTCTTTAATGAAGAGTTGTTCACTTCCAATCAGCAAGGTTACCATCTGTATCCTAAATAACCAGCATTGATAGAATTAATGCATTAAGAAAGAACAGTTCGTTTCTGAGTGAAGACTCAAAGGGCTTTCATACGTAATGCGCCTATAATTTGCAAACTATTTTCGTTAATCAAAGGCCTCATGTTTCTGGATTTTCAGTTATGTTCTGAGTACCGAAAGTTGCCAAATAACTTTGGACGTAGAGCTGTCATTGGACGGAAAAAATCCTATTGGTACTTTCAGATTTTTTGAGATATCGGATATTTTAAATATTTCAAGCCCTAGGCTTTTCATATGTTCTAAAAACACTACCTAATTATACCCCATTTAACCAAAATTTTTAAAAAATATACACATGCACTTGCACACATGTTACATGCTCAACAAAATAGGCACTCCAGCCAAAACAGGCATAGGAAAGCAGTAGCATTTCTCCTTAAAAGATGTTGAATTAAAAAGTAGGCAGTGGGGGCACCTGAGTGGCTCTGTTGTTAAGCATCTGCCCTCGGCTCAGGTCATTATCCCAGGATCCTGGAATCCAGCCCCTCAGCGGGAAGCCTGCTTCTCTCTCTCCCTCTGTCTGCCCTTGCTTGTGTTCTCTTTCTCACTGCGTCTCTCTGTCAAATAAATAAAATATTTTTTAAAAAGTAGGCAATTAGGGGGTGCCTAAGTGGCTGAGTGGGTTAAAGCCTCTGCCTTCGGCTCAGGTCATGATCCCAGGGTGCTGGGATCGAGCCTCGCATCCTGCTCTCTGCTCAGCAGGGAGCCTGCTTCCTCCTTTCTCTGCCTGACTCCCTGCCTACTTGGGATCTCTGTCAAATATATAAATAAAATCTTCTAAAAAAAAAAAGTAGGCAATTCAAGGTAAAATAGCCTTTGAAATTTTTAGTATTGTTTCATGTAGATTTTCTTAGAAAAGTATTTTTAATTTAAGCTGTGATTTCAGATTCCCATGGACAGGATGGTCACAAGATTAGTAATATTTGTTTATTTTACAATTACTTCATGCCTGTAACAGTTGCTGTTATGAAAGCCAAGAACAAATGACATTTTAATGTCTATGATTCGTTTGCAAGTCTCCCTTCTGGTACCTTACACAGCTAATGGCTCTATAGGTTTGAGCCAGGTTAGAAAAATAAACTCAGCCATGCTGTTCAGAGGTACATGGCTCTCCAAAATCATGCTCATGGTATTAATTTCCACCAGATGTTCATTTTAGCCAGATGCACATAATCATTTGGCTTTCTTATTTCATGCATTTTTGATTGAAAGTGTTGAATATTTTAAAATTCTGTGACTTGATAAATATTGTCGTGATGCGGTTGTAGGGAATGAGTAAGCTTCGTGTAATGTCTTCTGCCCCAACGTGGGATCCTCCCATTTAAGATGGAATTTATTTAGTTGGATTTGTATCAGTTCTTCTCTCTAGAGGCTTCAGAGAGCTTGCAGACATCTAACAGTCCTTAAATATTTCAAAAAAGAATTTCAGTAAGAAGGTGGAATGGGGAGCAATAGGGAGGAAAATAATGTGAAAGCTATGATAGTAAGTAAGTTTTGTGCCCCACCCGTCTTGGCCCCCCTCTCAAAGCTCCCCAAGAAAGAACGGTTTCCCTTGCTCTTGGGGGAGGAAGAAAATTTCATTTGGAAATTGAGGGTGTTTAATCCCGAGGAATACTTGGAGCAATGGCAGAGTAAGTGGGAGCAGCCCTGGTCTTAATAACCAGCTGTGTGACTTTGGGTGAATTCTTACCCTCTCTGAGCCTCATTCATTAAATTGAGCATTGGAATGGAGGATTTCTAAGGTCCCTTCTACCTATTAGGATTCAAAGACTTAAGAACTTGAAAAATATTCTTGCCTCTCCTGAAAAGGAGACCCTGCATCTAAAAGATGTGGTTCAAGACAGCAGAGCAGGACCAAGTTAGAAGTGTCTTAAGCAAGAATACATAAATATTTTAAAATGTTTTCTCATTGAACTGACATGCTTCTGTTGAAATGTGCAGCCTGTTCTTCCTTCTTGTTTAGCTTGGTCTTCGGAAAGACCAACTTTGTCTTCGGAAAGTTCTTTGTCTTTTGGAAGTTTCTGCCCTCTCTTCAGACGGAACTCCCATTGTTTCTTTTGTGTTCATTCAAATACTTAAATTTTCTTTCCTGTAGCCTAATTTATTCTTCTCCTGCACTTTGGCTTTTTCTCCTGATGTGAAACCCCAGGGTGGTCGCGGCAGACCCTAGGAGGGTCTGAGACAAAATTTTCCTGTTCAGAACTGGAGTGTGCTTGACTTTCTTTTTCTTTCTCTTCCCTTGTCCCTTCCCTTCCTTTCCCTCTCTCCTCCCTTCTTCCTTTCATCCCTTCCTGTTTACTGCCAGACAGTCATTCTTTATCAACAGTTATTTTCCGAGCACTGACTGTGTACCCAGGACCAGTATTGCTTCTGGGGAAAGAACAGTGATCAAATCCCTGCCCCCGGTGGTGTTTGATCTCTAATGCACTCAAGAATGATTCTTCTTTTTTAACCGTATGTCTCTAATGTGCTTAAATGACAGAATTTAAAATAGCTGTCATGATTCCTAACCCAAAGGAGGTGCTTGTCATGTTTACTGTCTATCAACAGTTGGCATTATTTTCTGAAACTCTCTCTTCCCCTATTATTAATACTGATGAAGATCATAAGGTTTTTTTGAAACAAAAAAAAATTCTCTTTGAGTTAGGCAAGTTGAGGTCAGATACCCATCTCCCTCAAATTTTTATTTTTTAAGATTTTATTTATTTATTTGACAAAGAGACAGATCACAAGTAGGCAGAGAGGCAGGCAGAGAGAGAGGGAGAGGCAGGTTCCCAACTGAGCAGAGAGCCTGATGCGGGGCTGGATCCCAGGACCCTGAGATCATGACCTGAGCCAAAGGCAGCAGCTTAACCCACTGAGCCTCCCAGGTGCCCTCCTCAAATTTTTTTTTTTTAAAGATTTTATTTTTAAGTATTCTCTACACACAACATGGGGCTCGAACCTGCAACCCTGAGATCAAAAGTGACTTGTGCCACTGACTGAGCCAGCCAGGTGCCTTTCCCTCAATTTTCTGATTCATGTTCTCTTAGCTCTCACAAAGTGCTATCTATAAAATATTGATTCATTGTCCAGGTGAAGGTTGACATTTATATCATTCAATCAAGATACTCTAGAAATAACTCATTGAATCAGCTTCTTTCTTACTTTCAGACTTTATCTGTTTTGAAACTATTTTTAAACTTAGCAAAAATTAAAAAATAAAGGCAGTTTTACCTGAAGACTTTGAAGTGAGTGAGAAGACCGGAGTCCCATCGGTTCAACTATTGCGTATCACTTGAAGTGCCAGAGAAGTGTCTTAGGACAGAAACTTTGGACTCCATAATCTGTCATTCTGTGTATTTTTTTCTTTTGAAGATTATTTGCCTGGTCACCTTTATTACCAGGGGAAGCTGTTTTTTTTTTTTTTTTTACGATTTTATTTATTCATTTGACAGAGATCACAAGTAGGCAGAGAGGCAGGCAGAAAGAGAGAGAGGAGGAAGCAGGCTCCCCATGGAGGAGAGAGCCTGATGTGGGGCTCGATCCCAGGACCCTGGGATTATGACCTGAGCTGAAGGCAAAGGCTTCAACCCACTTAGCCACCCAGGTGCCCTGGGAAGCTGGTTTTATACTAAGTAAAACATTAGCTGCTATCCTGCTTCTAGTGTATGTGAGTTTTTTATGTTTAATTTTGCACAAGTTGTAAAGGGCATTCTTGGTTCATGGGGCTGTAAACATTTCAACCTTTTTCCTTCACAAAGTAATTATTTCATTAAAAATAAATTACAGTGTTTTGAGTAGCTCCAGATAAAAATGCTCATCACCTGGTAAATGGATGCGCTAAGATTTAAGGAGAACAAATTACCTTGGTGTTTTAATAGAGTTTTCTGAGCTAATTTTTATTCATAGCATCTCTCTGGCTAATGCGAGGGCTGATGATGATCTCTGTAATTAATGAGCTCAAGTTTGGGGGAAAAAAAAGACTAACAGGAAGATAACTTCGGGCAGCATGAAGTCAGAACTGTTATTGCAGGGGAGTTGTGTTTAGGCAATCACTGTGAAAGGTGCCCTTGTTGAGTGAATTTTGTTGTTGTTATTGAAGATTTTGTTTATTTATTTGAGAGAGAGAGAAAAAAAAAAAGCAGGGGGACAAGCAGATTCCCGACTGAGCAAGGAGCCAGATGCGGGGCTCGATCCAGGGACCCTGAGTCATGACCAGAGCTGAGGAAGTGTCAAGGGAGCCACCCAAGTGCCCTGAGGGTTTGTTTTAAACAGGTCCATGAACAGTCTGTAGAAAGGCGACAATATCTCCCAAAAGCTGTATGAAAAAGGTGCCCTTTTTTGAAAGCTCATTTAACAGAAAAGAGCCATTGTTTTCCATTTTTTGCTAAAGGGGCTGTGGCTCCCATGAGAAGCTCAAGTTCTAATTATTTGTATAGAAGCCAGTGTCTAGGGAGTGCCTGGAGGTCTGGGTGACCTCAGCGGGGCACACAGCCCCGGACTGTGTTACGTTTCAGCATCCACCTGCTGAGACCGAGTCGGGGCAGCCAGCTGGTCGGGGTCATCGCTGCCCAGGAGGACCTCCTGCACTGGTGGACAAGCTCTCCGGTCGGTGCTGTGCTCTCAGGCGCCCACCAGCCGTGGCTGTTAGCACTTGAAAACATGGCAAGTGCAACCGAGGAACGGAACTTTTAAATTTCTTCTGCTTAGTCTAAACTGCATTAGCTTTCTGTTGTTGGAAGTTGCAGGTCCAGGGGAAATGGCTTTGTGCTTTCTGCATCTGCCGGTAGGAGCTGGGACCTGTTGCACAGTTACATCAGGGATGATGCTCGGATGACTGGGGGAGAGTAGCAACTACTGTGGTTTTCAAAAGAAGTTGAAAATGTACCGAATCTCAGCGAGTGGGATTCCCCCTTCCTCTCACTGGTCCACAGATATCCACAGTGCAAGCACACGCGTGTGTGCACAGGCACGCACACACACGTAGTATGCCATTCTGTAGATGCTCTGTGGTCCCGAACACAGTCTGTTCATTTCTGCATTTTGATTGCGTATCCGAAGATAGGGGCTTTCTAGTCTCACCACCGCTAGTCCCGTGAGCTGGAGCCTTCAGTCCGGCATCATGGCCAGCGCCTGCCTGATGGTCAGCAGGGAGGGAAGCAAAGTGGTCTGGGCCAGTGCGGGGCTGGGGTCCTAATCGGATAGGTTACCAGCTCGTCTGTTAACCACTTTATTTTTTTTTCCTAAATTTGTGTCTTGACGTCAAGCGATGCAATTCTGTGAGATATTAGTTTATGTGATTTCTCACTTATTTTTGTGCTTAGTTTTCTTACACTTAGGGCTACAAACTAAAGCTGTCCTTTGGGAACCTGGGCTGGAAATGAGGAGACTTTTCTGTGATGGGGCTCACGTGACGGGCTCTGGTTCACAAGCATACGGAACACCCATTCCTTCATCCTGGTTATTTTTGGGTACTTGCTGGGGTGACTAACGATCCTGCAGATTTCCCCCAAGTGTCCGTGGCTGGCGAACCTCGGAGAGTAGAGAAGGCAGTGTCAGGCAGCGTGCTGGGGGGCATAGGGAGAGCCCTGCCAACCTGCCCCAGTCCCTTTGCACATCGAAACGATGAGGTGTTGACCCACCCTGTCTCCGATGGCTTCTCTCAAGCCTCTGGGGCTTGTGTGTGTGTGTGTGTGTGTGTGTGTGCAGCTTTTCCTCAGAATCTTTACTATTAAAATGAGCCCATAAGCAGAGGAGAACAGGAAGTCGTGGGCACTGAAGGAAATGCAGGGTGATGGGATGTGTTAGGGTTGAGAAGGGGCCCGCTGACATCCAGGGTCGTGGCCCTCACCCCTGCCTGGGAGCCCACAGTCCAGGGGGTTGCTGGGGGGTGTCCTTTGGAGGCCCCGTGAATTGCTCCGGAGACCGTGACCCTTCCTTCTGCACCCCGGGCTCAGACTGCGGGGACATCCCCCCTGTTCTTACCTGTGCTTCTGCACGCCTCGCTCCCGGGGGGTGGAATGCTTCTCCTCGCCAGCCCTCCGAGCCTTCCAGCTCCCGGGAGCTTACTGCCTTCCCCCGGGAGACTCTCCTTGGGGCACCTTTCAGCTCCCCCCAGCCACTGGCTGGACTAGGTAAGCCCAGAGAAGGGCTTGGTGTCCTCACGCATAGAATGACACCAGCTGGTCTGATCATTGCGCGTGCTACTGCTCCCCGTCTATAGTCTAGACTAGAGAGATGCTTTCCTCGACCGGTGCAGCAGCTCACCGAAAACTTAACTTTCTGCCCAAAAAGAAGGCAGTGATCCTTTATTAAATACCCAGTATGCAGAGTCTGGGACAGTTCCGCACAGCCCCAGTAACCCTTGCCTCCAGTGTGCATGAATAAATGTGGCTAATTAGATTAGGTGACCATATAGCAAAAACAATGCAGCTCAGCTGTTGGGCTGAATAGATGTTTTTAAAATAACCAACAGAGTTGACGCTCCTCGTTACCAAACCTTTTTTGGTTTGTTAGAGGGGTGGGGGCGTATTTAGGGGTAATATAAGGCGAGTCAGCCTTCTCTGCTTCCTCCTCTGTCTTCCTTTTCTTCTCTTCTCCCCTTTCCTCTTCCTTCCTTTCCCTCCCCCTCCTCTTCTGTCTTTCTCTCCCTCTTCCCTTCCTTTCTTTTCCTCTTTCTGCTTCCTGTTTTTCTTCTGTTTTCTTTTCTCTTGCTGCTTCTCTTATTTTCAGCTAAGTCCAGACCTAAGCAACATGGCCATGGATATCTGTAAGTTTATATATAGGACATCTCTATAGAGACCTAAAATCTCCCTTTATACAGTTCTGATACCTTTTGTCATGCGAGTAATACTGTAAATGATCTTTTAAAATGATCTTTTAATTAAAAAATTTTAATTTTCTAAAAATTACTATATTCTGCCACATGGAATCTGATCTTTAGGCATTCTTCTCTTTTGTGGAAAGAGACTTGTTTCTTGCTAGAGCAAACTGGTTATCTCTCCTTCATGCTATCTTTGCTTGTGTGTATCTTATACGTCTACATGTGGATATGTGTGAATAACAACCAAAAAATATCTGCTTACATTTTTTTTTTCCTACTTACCTGTTTCAGTATGTAATATGCCGCTAGCAATAAGGAGAAAGTGAGTACTGGACATTGTAGTTTAATTTTAGTAGAGCAAAAGTGAAAAATCAGATCTCCATGTCTGCTTCTGTGTTCGTTAACTCAAATGTAAAATTAGAAATGTGGTCATTATTTGGCAGTTTTGACTTTCTAAGGGAAACCATATCATAGCGTATGTGTCAATGTGCTGGCCTTTAAAAATAGATCTCATCCCGCAAGGAGATGAGCCCACTTGGCTGCAGTCATGGTGAGGCCTGTGGATTAACCGGTGGGCTCTGTCAGCCGTTCACTGGGAGTTCTCAACTCTTCCCAGGAGCATTAAATCTCCCGGCTTCGGCTGCATTTGGTTCATCTTTGGTCAAAGCTCTGGTGTTTTAAAAGCTAACTGCTGACGAGTAAACACTCTTGACCCTGATTGTAAACATTTGTCATACGTCTGGTTAGTTTTCGTTTTCACTGACCAAAATCATTCTGGCAGCAGAGTCCTTAAGTCTGACAGCCTGACAAATTCTACAGAATCCCTTGTTTTTCTCACACAGGCTTTGACTGTGACTCACCGTCCCTTTGAAAACATTTCTTCTCTGGTATTGCAGATCTCCATAAATATACATCCTTGAGCAAATGAGGTGTAGGAAAGAACTTAAACATTGGGTGACTGGAAAAAAAAAAAAAAAGCATGATTTGCAGCTTCATGTCTTCTGTCTGTCCTCCTGAGGAGATCAAAGAGGATCATTCTTCGAGGTTCTGTTTAGATTCTGGAGGCCATGGCCATTGCTCCTCCTCTGTTTCTCTTTCCGCTGGGGGATTTGACTGTTGTCATTGTGGGCTACTCAGGTGACGGCAAGGATCTTGAGTGGCCGCCTTGGGCACAGGTCCACTGCCATGTGCTTCTGGAGTCTTCAGGAGCTCGAAAGCCACAGCAGAGCTCTGCACTTCAGTGTCTGCTGAAAGGCCACTCCTCTACCTGGGAAATGGGGGCAGTGGGGCTTTGAGGCAGAGACCTGTGGCCTCTGAAAGCAACTGGAGATTCTCATGGACAGTCACACATGAGTAAAATGAAGACATTTGGGTTTTGTCAGTGGTTGAGAAGCTCCAGACTGCACCAGGTATGGGGGTCTGTGTGAGAAGTGGAGCTGAGGAAGGCTTGGGTCTGACCGGGCTCTGACTTTGGCTTTGTGTGACCACTAATCCAGAAGCATTCCGCCTGAGGCCCCAGAGGCCAGGCCTCTCTCTACAGCAGGGTCTTGTTTTGTTAAGGAGTTGCAAGCAGACTGTTGTAGTAAGAAAGAAACAGCATTTTCTTTTCCACAGCAGTATGGACATGAAGGAAAACTTGAAGTCGACAAACTCTACTGCAAATCTTCCCCTCCCTAAGAGTCCTGTGTTGAGGTCTTGATTCTTAAAATGAACTGTGTGCAGCTGTTGGGCTTTTGGCTGATTGTAGAGCTTTGTGTAAAATCAAATTTATTTAGCATCCTCCCACCCCGAAGAGGACTGGATTCACCAGCCTCTCGTAAGAACACGCCTCTCCCTTCTGCTCACGCGAGATGCTTGGAAGTGGTCTTACTCCACAGTTACTGGGTCATGCGATGAGCTGTTCCTAGGGCAGTTCCTTAGGGCCCATGACATTGGCTGTGTTTTAGGACTTGAAAACCTCAACATAGCCCCACTGTGGAATATTCAAGCAGGCATCTGTCTTCTAAATCTTCCCTCCTTGTCCAAGAAGGGCCGCACAGAAATGAACTCGAGAAAGTCTAATCCTTCTTTGAAGTATAAAACCACCAGCAATAAGTAGACTGTATACCTCGGAGGGTACACAGAAGCCTGTCATGGTCACCTGGAGGATCCTTCCAAGGACCTTCTCCAGACGTGGTTTCCTTTCATATACTTTATGGAGTTTTTTAATTAAGTGGACAGAATTTCTTAATGTGATTTGATGGTTTTCTAGTTGACTTAGATTTAAATAACCAGGTCATAGCATGAAGAACACACCCCCCCCACACACACCCGGCCCTTCCTGTAGTTAACTTGGGCACTCAACAGAATATTCTAGAACCACCCAGCACTGGCCTCTGTGTGGACCTGGGCCTGGGCAGAACAGCTTTGCTGGAGTGGACTCTGGCTACAGTCTCTATTCTGTCCCCTTAGGATTGGGCAAAAGAATTCATATATTTTTGAAATTGAAACCTGTTGTTGTTAAGATAATGACCAGCCATATACTTTACCTAGAATATATGGATGCAGTATAGTAAATCCTAATGTCAAATTAACAAGTTTTCTGTGTGAGGTATTATTTATCTGGGTTCTGTCCTCCATGTCATTTTATTGTCGATTTTATTTGATTTTGGAACAACTTGCATGTCTGTATCCTAATTGCCCGAGTGTCAGAGTTACAGAACAGGTTTACAGGTTTTAATCCCAAAGCTAGAAATGGAATTTCCTCCAGGAGCAATGATTTCGTAAGCCACTCAGTTATATGTTGAAAGAAACTTGAGTTGATAAGTATTTAAAAACTAAACTTGGTCTTCTTCACATGTATGTTATTTAGGTGGGGTATTATGTGAGTTCTTGCAATTGTGCAGGAAAAGCATCAACTTCAGTTCAGAGTTGTAGAAATGAAGGTGAGGAAGTCAGGACGAAGTTTGAAGCATGGTGAACTCTTAATATTCTGAAAACTGGGTATTTCAAGGTGGTAGATATTTTTAAGTGTCTCTAAACAGGATTTTTTTCAAATACTATTTTTATGCATTTTTTTCTTACCTCCCTTACTCATTTCTTCTTCTTTTTTAAAAAGATTTTGTTTATTTATTTGTCAGAGAGAGAGAGAGCACAAGCAGGGGGAACGGCAGACAGAGGAAGAGGCAGGCTCCCCACTGAGCAAGGACCCTGATGTGGGACTGGATCCCAGGACTCCTCATGACCTGGGGCGAAGGCAGACGCTTAGCTGACTGAGCCACCCACATGCCCCTAAACAGGATTTAGGAAGTATTTTTGTACTGATACTTATATTGGTATGTGTGATATTTAGGACTTGTAACCATCACTGCTCCGGTAATTGGTACATAACCAGTGTTCAGTAAATAGTTGTGCAATGAAGAAATTGACAAATTGAAGGAACATACATGTGCACACACACCCAGACACACAGAGACATACCCACAGACACACCCAAACACAGGAAGTAGCCAAAAGCAGTAGGAGCTGAAAGCCTGTTTGATGTTCTCATCTGCCAAGCTCCTTGGTGAAAATGTGCTTTGTAACACTTCTGATTCATTCAAGCCTTCTCCCGAAGGAAAGTAATTAAATGTTTTGTTTTAAGCAGTTCCATTTTTGTACTGCAGGTGACAAGTGAGGGGCAACTAGTTTTTAGCTTTTAACGAAATGAGTAATTAAACACAGAAGGGACTGCCAATAAAATTGAAGTAAAATCCGTCATGAATCCAGTTCTGTGTTGAATTTGCTTTGTGTATTGATGGGAAACAATGTTAAAAACCGGCGAGGTTTGGGGTTTTTGTTTTTGTTTTTGTTTTTTTAAATAACTGAGAGAATTAGGATGTTTCTAAAAGGTTTAAAAACAAGGTAGCAAATGTCTAGAAAACTGTTTAATTAAATTTAAAGCAAATGAGGAAAGATCATTGGGATATCATTTTCATAGTAGCAATTGAAAATTACTGTGTTTCTTACAGAGACATTGTCTTTTTGCCTTAAAGGATTTGCTACTGTGATTCACTTATTTAAGTTCAAACTTGGTGTGTGACTTCAGGCTTTCCCTGGGGACCCTAGAGCTGGACTCAATGGGTTCAAATTCCAACACTGTCCGTTATTACTTGTGTTAGCACAGGCAGGAAACTCAACTTCTGTCTCCATTTCCTTATCTGTAAAATGGGCACGATAATAGTACATAGAATTGTTCTGAGGACTAAATGGGCTGATACATGTAAACCATCAAACCTCTTAAAGCAACATTTGCTGGGGCCAGTCTTGTTTCAGAGATTATTATTATTAACCCTCACTGGGGCTTTGTGGACATTGTTCTAATGAGCTCTACAGTCAGGACATATGTGACCAGGAAAAGAATACTTGGGAGGATCTAAGGATATTTTGAAAATCGAATTTACATTTGCTAGTTTCTATGCTTTTTAAGCAATGTAACATTTCTTAGAAAAATCACATTTAAGATCAAGAGAACTCATGATATCCTCTTATTTTACCAGATCCAAAGCTCCAGAGCTGTTTCATTTTGTTTTGTTTTCTTTTCTTTCTTTATATTTTATTTATGTGAGAGAGAGAGCCAGAGAGAGAGCATGAGCGGGTGGGAACAGCAGAGGGAGAGGGGGAAGCAGGTTCCCCACCGAGCAGGGAGCCTGATGCAGGCCTCAATCCCAGGACCCTAAGATCATGACCTAAGGTGAAGGCAGATGCCTAACCGATTGATCCCTCCAGGTGCCTCCAGAGCTATTTCTTTGAAGTATAAATCATTTGTTAATATTTATAATAATAATAGTAATAATATAATTTGTTAATGTTAACTGCAGTGTACATGGGCAGAACACTTAGGGGAAGACGGCACTACTCTGAAACCCTGAGTTCTCACAGTAAGGAGATCAAGTATCAGTTTGTAAATGATTCAACTATAATTCTGCCCAGCCCAGAGTAGAGATCAGTTCCAATCCCATCACTGCCATCATGCATGGATGTAAAGAATGCTTAGTCATTCTGTCACTTGATGTCATTTGCAACATCTGAGAAGCTAGAAGAGGGGTAAAAGGACAGCAGAACACTCTAAAAAGTTTTCCCTGAGAGTAACTAGAATGAGGGGATTAAATTTCCATTGGCCATTAAGAACCTGTGGCCAGTTGTAACTGCCCGGGTTTCTCCGGATTCCCAGGACCTTTGCTCGGATGACCTCAGCGCCCTGCTGGCACACACATGCCTCCCAAGTCCAGACACATTCTCTTCTTACTTGTAATGGGAATAGGGCTGAGAATTGATATTTCCTGAGATAGCTGGGGAGGTGAGTCCCACCAACATCTGGGCCGTCCCCTCGGGCAGATAGAGTATTTCTATGAAAAACGAGGCAACATTTTGCTAACGGGTTTGACACCATTCCACAGCTCAGCCCTCCCACTCTGGCATTTTGTATCTCCTGTAGCTTCATGTCTGGAATGATAGATTCTCTCTCTTGTTGCTGGCATGGCTCCTTTTTCCATAATCTTGAACACCAAGGCTACTCCGGTGTTGGGGTCCCAGGGAACCAGCTGGCTCTAGTCACCTTGAAGAATCCACTGAGCTCTGGGTGATTGAGACTAGGTGTTCTCCAGGTCGTTGCTGTCCTTCGAGATCCTTCTCTCCCACAGCTGTGGGATACTGCAGAGCTGAGGACCTGTCCGCTTTGTAGCCACATCTAACAGTAGTCAGCCCCACCTCCTGGGTGCCTCTTAAATTCAAGAACCTCTCTACCTCTGGCATTGGTCTGTTCCCCATTCCCCTCCAGAATATCCCAGGATGTTGTAAAATGTCAAGTAATTTTTATCTTAAACAAGGGGTGGCATTTGAGCCCCATCATATGTCATTGGGACACGCCTGCCAGAGCTAAAAAGAGGCACTTATCACATCCTGTCCTGGCTCGGGAGGAGCTGGGGATGAGTAAACCACTTGTCACTTTACGGGTGGTTCTCCCGGCTGTCGTTCCTATCTGAGATGAACCAGGGCCATGCCTGTACCACGGTCGGCCCTGTGCATCTGAAACGGTGAAGGCTTTTAAAAAGAGGGGCTTCTGAGCGCTTTGGGACAATAAAAATTTGAAGGCACAATGTGCTCAAGACTGCGAGCCAGGTCTTCCCATCAAACAAAAGTAAACCAAGAATTACATTAAGAGGGACTTAGGTGAGGCATTGGTGGGGTCCTTTGAATGGTAAAGATTGTAATCAGCGCAGACGCTGACCTGAGGAAGGAAAAGGCAGCACTCCTCTCCGGCATGTTGTGGGTGTTGTAGAAGCATTGCTATTATCCATGAAGGCAAAAAGAAAGCCAAGATGTTACCTGTTGAAAGGGCAGAGTAGAGTAGATCGATGCGCATAGCAAATCTAAAATAGTGTATCGCTCTGGTCATGGATGCAACTAGGAAATGGGTAAAAGCAAGCAGTGCTTTGGGTGCTGGAGAGCCCAGGCAGCCCAGAAGCTCGGAGGTGAGTACACACACAGACGTTCACAGTTTGGTGGAGCGCGTCATCAGATATCAGAGTTGAGGAGCAAGAAGGAGTCTGGGAGACTTGACAGGAGTAAAAGATGGTTGGGATATTGATAAGTGGAAGGACGGAGGTGGGTGGGCAGGAGGGGAGGGCAGACAAAGGTGGAATGAATGGATGTCTTTCAGGCAAGGAGAGCCTTGAAGGACAGCTGGATGGTGTGAGTTTCTTGGCCACAGGAAACTTGAGGGTGTTCGGGATGGAGCAGGAGGCACGAGGTAGTTAAGAAGCTGGGATTATACAAGTCTTGAAGCCCACTGACTGCTGTAGGAAGAGAAGGAAAGGGGCCAGAGTGGTGTGGGCAGAATCACCGGAGGGGTGGATTGGACGTAGGCATGTGTCAGAGTGGAGGAGACACGGTGGGAGCACTCGGGCCGCAGGGAGGAAGTGAGAGCGGGGGAGGCTTGCCACCACTTGTAGCGCTGAGCTTGCTTTGTCCTCACTGGTTCATCATGCTGAAGGTCAGGAGGGTCAGCAGGAACGTGGGCATAGCACGGTGTCCCCAGTGAGAGAGGGATTTGCGGCAGAGGTGATGGCCGTCCTCCCCTTGGCGATCTCCAGCTCTCTCTCCCAGTAGAGAGCCAGTCCTGCTGGGCTGCAAGGCATGATCACCGAGGGCCTTTTTATGATCTTCCTTAGAAATCCAAACCTCTCTTGCAGTACAGTCACAAATTATTTGTTCTATAAAAGCTTGACAAAAGGCCAGGAGTCCCACAGCTCCCAAAGTGTGCTTTGTTACATCTTCTTGCTGTTCCAAATCTCCAGCTCCTTGAGCCTAATGCATGAATGGGGTGGGAAGGCTCCCAGCTCTGCTTCGGGGATGCGGCCTGGAGCACGCACAGGTGAACGTGGGCCACCGCGCATCTTTTGAGGTGGGGGGGGGGCGGAAAGTTGACCGTGTTAAAAGCTGAACCTTCAAACAGCCTACTCAAAGACTTAGGGAAAGAGAAGACCACGTTTACTAAAGTAATAAAATGGATAACGTAGCAAGAAATAATTTTTTTAAAAAGATTTTATTTATCTATTAGACAGGGAAAGATCACAAGTAGGCAGAGAGGCAGGCAGAGAGAGAGAGAGAGGAGGAGGAAGCAGGCTCCCCGCTGAGCAGAGAGCCTGATGCGGGACTCGATCCCAGGACCCTGAGATCATGACCCGAGCCGAAGGCAGCGGCTCAACCCACTGAGCCACCCAGGCGCCCAGTAGCAAGAAATAATTTAACATGAAATATGTGAAATCTATGTGTAGAAACCTGTTAAACGTCCCTAAAGAATTTGAAAAAAAAAAAAAAAGAAAAGAATACCTCATGTTCTAGAATGGAAAAATTTAAGATCATGAATATATCAATTCTTCCTCAGTTTAACATTACCAATAAAATACCCACTGATAATATTTTATAAAAAGTAGATAAGTGGATTCTAAATTTCATGTGGATAAATAAATAAGATCTAGCACTTCGTACATTGTAAAGCCTTAAGCAAGGTGGTCTTTAGCTTCCAGGTGTTTGAGTTCCTTCGGAACTTTTCCTTGTGATTGAGCTCCAGTTTCAAAGCATTGTGATCTGAGAATATGCAGGGAATAATCTCAGTCTTTTGGTATCGGCTGAGTCCTGATTTGTGACCCAGTATGTGGTCTATTCTGGAGAAGGTTCCGTGTGCACTTGAGAAGAATGAGTATTCTGCTGTTTTAGGGTGGAATGTTCTGTATATATCTATGAGGTCCATCTGGTCCAATGTGTCGTTCAATGCTCTTGTTTCTTTATTGATTTTCTGCTTCGATGATCTGTCTAATTCTGAAACAGGCGTGTTAAGATCACCTACGATTAGTGTATTCATATCAATATGACTCTTTATCTTGATTAACAGTTTTCTTAAGTAATTGGCTGCTCCCATATTGGGAGCATAGCCTTAGTAATGAAAATGTTGTCCTAAAGAATGAATAAACAGAACAGTGGAAAAGATTAGAAGTCTAGAAACAGTCCAAAATATATATGGAAATAAGTGGGGAGAAGTGTGATTTAAAATTAATGGGGGAAAATTAGACCACTAAATGTTCAGGCAACTGCATAACCAAGTAGAAAAATAAGTAAGTTGTATCATATACCAGGATAAATTTTTAATAGATCACATAGTTAAATAGTTACATATTTAAAGAAAAACTAAACCACAAATACATTCTGATTCTAACAAACCAACTCTATAGAGACATCATTGAGGCAATTGGAGAAAATTAAATGTCGACCAAGTATTAGATGATATCAAATAGCTTGTTAATTTTGTTACATATGACAGTAGCATGGTAGCTATGAAAAAAAAGATCTATGCTGTTTTTCTAAATTTTTTAATTTTTAAAAATATTTTCTTTATTTATTTGACAGAAGGAGACAGTGAGAGAGGTAACAAGCAGGGGGAAGTGGGGAAGGGAGAAGCAGGCTCCCCACTGAGCAGGAAGCCGGACATAGGGCTCAATCCCAGGACCCTGGGATCATGACCTGAGCCAAAGGCAGACAGACGCTGAACAACTGAGCCACCAGGCACTCCTCTGTGCTATTTTAAAATACATATTGAAGTATACAGAGGTAAAATGATTTGAGATCTTGGGTTTGCTTTAAAGTAATGTTGTAAGAGAGAGAAGGACTAGAAGCAGCAAGTATGGCAAAAACTTGATAATTGAATCTAGTGATGGGCATGGGGGAGTTCCTTGTAGCATTGTCTCTACTTTCTATAGGTGTACATTAAAAAAAAATTAAGTACCAGAATGAAACAGGAAAAATTTCTTCAGAGCTCTGTGTTTGGCAGACATTTCCTGCTGATTGACCGTGCAGAACCCATGAAATAAAAGATTGATAAAAATTAACTGTATTTACAGAACACTATCACTTTCCCACTGGGGGAGGAAAAAAAAAATGCCATGAAAGAGAAAGGAAAAACTAGAAAACTACCTGTGACTCATATCACAGGATACATGGTTAATATATTAATATGTAAACTTCTAGAAATTCTAAGAAAACAAAACACAAAACAAAAATCACTGTAGGAAAATTGGCAAACTATCTAAATGGATTGCACACCCAAAAGAGAAAGGACTTTTACATAGATCTTACACATGTGAAAAAATGCTCCAGTGCATTCAGAGTAAGGGAAATCAAAATGTGCTGTGAGCAGGAGGAGGCCTCAGAAGAGGGAGAATCCAGAAGTCCATTGTGAGCTGGGAGCCGAGAACCATTGCTGGAGGGAATGACAATGGCAGCATAACTGAGAGGAGCAATGTGGACCTAGCACCCCCATTGCAGGCTGTACACTGTAGCTTGGTGTCACATAGCAGACTAGAAACTTTGATTTCCCATCACCAGGGGGCTGGGGGATAAATTAAGGAATACTGTGCACCTGTGACAGATGAGGGCCATGGGGGAAGGTGCTGTCTGTGTCCCCGTAGGGACCGATGTCCAGGGAACAGTGCTCAAGGTACTCCGCATTGGGCTATAAAAGGGAAGAGAGGCATTCATTGAGGTTTTCTTGCATAAAGAGACTCTGTAAGGACAGACAAAACGTTAATCGCTGGCCACTAGGAAACAAGGGAGAGGGCTGGAATGGTTCCCTGCGGACCTTCTCCTACTTTGGAGGATTCACATGAATCAAGAAATCACACAAGTAAGCTGGGTCTTAAAAGAATGTATTGTGGGCTCAGTACTTAAGTCACCTTCGCAGATCAAGTTCTGGCTTTATGTATTATGTCTATTAGCAGTATAATTTTTATATGCATTGAGTAAAAATCCAAAAATAACAGTTAGGTCATTTGAAAACATATGCCCCAGGTGCCCATTAAATGTGCCTTTCAATATACGTTTTGTTCAAAATGTGGCCTGACCAGCCCTAGGTGGGCAGTTGGATTAAGTAAGGTCTTTCGAGTATGGTGAGGAGGAAGGCTCCCTTCGGCCATCCTCTGTCATTCCACCGCCTTCCTCCTGCTCCAGCCAGCTGCACTATTAAATGTGAATATGTGGTATGTTTCAAACCTACAGGTGAAGAAATTACATGAACTGTCTAGCCATAAATTATGTTTTTAGTCTGGAGCCAGAGCTGCTTTACTTGTGTTTGGGATTTCAGGCATTTGCTTGCTGCATGATTTTTCTTTTCTTTTTTGTCAATTTTTACTTTATTATTATTTTTTAGAGCATGCAAGTGGTGGGGGGGTTGGTGTGCATGTGAGGAAGAGAGAGAATCTTAAGCAAGCTCCACGCTCAGCTCAGAGCCTGGTGGGGTTCATCCCGTGACCCTGAGATCATGACCTGAGCCAAAATCAAGAGTTGGGCGCCCAACCGACTGAGCCATCCTGGTGTCCCTCATGTTTTGGTTTTTTTTTTTAAGATTTCACTTATTTGACAGAGAGATCACAAGTAGGCAGAGAGGCAGGCAGAGAGAGAGGAAGGTAAGCAGGCTCCCCGCTGAGCAGAGAGCCCGATGTGGGTCTCGATCCCGGGACCTGAGATCATGACCTGAGCTGAAGACAGAGGCTTACTTAACCCCCTGAGCAACCCAGGTGCCCCTCATTTTTTTTTGTTCTAAAAGCTGCATGTTTGCTTCACACCATGTACCACAGAACTCTTTCTGCGAAGGATAAATTGCTACGTTTCAAACATCTTTCAGGAAGCAGAAGTGCTCACTTGTCTCCTCCACTCTTAGGTTCTTTAAAGGAAGAAAGAAGGATTCTTTGCATTTCCACTGTGTGTATTGGGTAAGAGGATGAGTTTGTGGGGCTCCCAGCATTACACCCTCACCTGGGACCAAGTGCTCTTCACGGCATCAGCTGTGTCCTGTTCCACACTTGCTTTCATTTAACTCCAAAAACAGGGGAAGAAGGAGCTCTGAGCCTCCAGGGCTTCAGAAGTCCTTCCTCATCATCTTAGTGGGGATGGAATGATTTTAAAGAGGTCTTTCTTTTTTAACATTAGATTTAGTCGTCTTTTGAACTTGACAGTTTTCAACTTTAAACATGACATTGCAAAACCATGAAAAGCACAGTTCACAAGTTCACACAGTGTACAGGTATTTGCTCAGGAGGTAGGAGCCAACACACATTTATGTTGTATTCTGAGTGGGGACGTTTGTGAGTTCTTTCTTCCAGAAATCTTTCTGCTGGGGAGCACTTACCCTGCACCAGCCTCTTGGCAGGAGAGTATAGTCTTTCTGGCTTGTGGAGCCCAGAATGTGCCTGCCCCGGGGCAGCGAGCGGAGGGTGTGGGGGGACAGGCAGGCCAGTGACTGAAAGATGGACCACAGCAGGGGGCACTTCATGAAACATCCCAACACATTCTTCTTGCCTGTGAATTACTGCAAAATAGTCAAACCGCATTGGCATGGATACTGTTTTAGGTTGGCTAATAGCAAAAAGATCAAAATATAACCTAATCACCCAGGGCGTGGTGTTTTGAAAGAACGCTACCCAATCGCCCACAAAGATAGTGAACATGCAGTGATTTGATCGAAGGGGAATTTACAGGGATCCTAGCAGGCAGCAGACTGGTCAAAAGAGAAACAATCAGGAGAGCAAAACTGGAGAATGATCCAAGAGCGCAGAACAGTCAGGTGATGAGTTGGGAAGGGATCTGTGTGTATGTGTGCTGGGAAGGGGTGCCAGGCAGACGAACAGACGGAGAGAAAAGCAAGAGGGGAGTGGGTGTGGTGGGGAACCACAGGTGATGGGCCAATGAATGGAACTATAGAAGCCTGCTTGAGGGGCGCCTGGGGGGCTCTGTCGGTTAAGGGTCTGTCTTTGGCTCAGGTCACGATCTCGGGGTTCGGGTCCTGGGATTGAGCTCTGTGTCAATTTCCCTGCTCAGTGCGGAGCCTGCTTCTCCCTCTCCCTCTGCTGCTCCCCCTGCTTGTGCTTTCTCACTCCCTCTCTTTCAAATAAAGGAATAAAATCTTAAAACAAATAAACAAACAAAAACCTGCTGGAGCAGAGAGCTTTATTATAGATGGGAGTGTCCTCGGCCTTAGAATGATCTTCTAACCTCCATTTTGTTTTTGGCTGACTATTTTATTTTATTATTATTTTAAAAATTTTATTAAGTGGGGCATAATTGGCCTCAGAGCCACAGAGCTAAAAAAAAACCCAGTGCTGGGGTTTGAACTCCTGTCTCTCTGAAGAGCCCCCACCACTGACCTCTGGGCAGCTGTTTGTGTTAAGTATAGTCTAGGGCCGGTCATTAGTTGTCTGCGAGGGTATCAGAGCTGAAAGCCACAGTTCGATCCTGAAATGAGCCTCAGGTAAGACCTGCATGATTTAGCTGTAGCTGGTACCTTCACCCCTCCCGAACCTGGGGCCCGATGTTGCGGGGCGCTGGGCTGAAGGGGGCATAGCTCACCCGCCTGAACACATTTCCTCTTTCAGAGAACTACATTAGAACGAAGTGCTCCCGGGTACCGATTAGGAAGCTTTCTCACAAGTGAAAGAGGACGTTTCTATCTTCATCACCCTTTTCAGCTCTAACTCTGGGGCTTCAGTGAATTTGATGAGCGCGTGGGTTTTTAGATTAAAACATGGCGTGTGGTATTTTGGAAAACAAAGTGAACAATTAAAACTCTGGGTTTGTGTTTTTTTTTTTTAACTGTCTTTTCTCTGGAAACTTGTTTACGCTGGTAATTGTGAGCTGTTTTCCTTGGATGACAAACTTGTATAATTGTAGTAACATGTTTCAGAGATACAGAGGATGAGAAGCACAACAGAATATAAAACTTTCAAGTTAGCACATGAATAATGGAGATGAATGACCAAGAGCTTTGGAAGCCAGGAAAGAGGGTTTTGAAGAAAGAACGCTGAAGGGTGTATGGGGGGAGTGCCCGAGTCCCTCAGTTGTATCTGATTTCTAGACGTGTGCTGCTCGCCCTGCGAATGGTGGAAGCGAACTGTCACTTAATCACAGTATCTACCAATATAGCTTGGGTCCGGCCATCCTTCTAACTACCATCTCCTACAAAAGGGATCCCCTAGCATGGGGCCTTGGGCAGGCTCTCTAGTGCAACAGAGGGACTTCAGTGACAGTGACCTTTCGTTGCCTCCTTTCCTCCTTTCCCTGGTTCACTGAGAACTTTCTTGGCTGGCTTTTTATCCCGATTCTATTCCGTGAGTTTGAGTGGAATCCTTTCTGCCCCAAGGTCAGGGACTGGTAACATTTGAGTTACATGTTCTCTAGTAATGGTTATTTAAATACGCCACTTTGCCGCGTGTTTAGGAAAGAAACAGTTGAGTTCTCACAGTCTTGCCTTTCTGCTGCTGCCCCACCTTGGCCCACCTGCGTGTTCCTTCTTCAGGTGGGAAGGAGCAGGGAGCTGTGGTTCTCGCCTCGGACGGCCCCCTGAATCCTCACTCTGGGGAAGCTCTTGCAAGATCCCCTAGGATGGGAGTTGGATCTTGGTGCCCATGGTCTGGGGTATGGCCGGGGAACAGAGAGGGTTTCAGGCTCCTTGAGAGAGGCTGACACTTGACTACAATGGAAAACTGCTAAACCAGAGGATTTCCAAAGCCCTTTCCAACCCTAAAGATGACTAATTCTACCACAAGGTCCCCAATGAACTTGGCTTCCAAATTCCCAGTCTGTGTCATATATAACTAATGATGAGAATCCCATTAGATTTTTGTAATAATCTCATCTCGCCCAAAGTGCTAAATACTAGGGCATCTTTTTCTTTCCTACTTGTAGCGTATTTTCTCCATTCATTAGTGGGCTACGTGGACATGATACTTTCTCTCTATGTGCATGTTGTCCGTTAGGAAGGACTGGCATTCGGAATAGCGAACCACGCAGACTAGGGCAAAACTCTAGTTAATATACATAGCCTCACGGGCATCGTTCATGTTTTCTGTAAATTGCATTTGCCCCATCGGCTTTGGTTCTCGCAGCTCATGAGGAGCCCAGATCTGGTTTATGGGACCATCTAGGAATTGATTCTGGTTTTTGTGCTTCCCACTGGAAGACTACAAAAAAACTTTAAAACATATAAGAGCGGACAAAAACTGGAGAAAGAAATTAAAGAAAAAGTGTCTCGTGACTTAGAACTGTGCTAAATTTTCCAGGCCACAGGAAGCTGCAGCTGTTAGCCTGTGAGTTTGCCTGAAGGCCAAAGTCCAGCTCAGGAGTCCAGTATTAAGCCCCAGGGTCAGGATCAACCCCTCATTCCCCCTGAGACTCGCCTTCTGTCCCTGTCTCAAACTAGTTACTGACTTGCTCAAACTAGTTACTACAGAAATGAACTGTTATGCTAGAGAGCGCTTTTTTTTTCTTTGCCAAATCAGCATGATCAAATATTTCTAAAGCTAAACCAAATGATATATTGGCTTACAAAGATTATCCACACCCTTGCATCAGTTAAAAAAAAACTGAAGCTGCCCTGGGAGGGAGTGGGGAGAGGCTCTTTGGTGCTCAGAAAGATGCCCCAGGGCAGCTGTAGATAGCATTGTTTTTGTTCCGCTTTGGCTGGGCTGGTGTATGCATTAGCTCATGTTCCAAATCTGTCACTCGAAGAATGTAGCGAGAATCTTGTTTGAATCTTTTCTTCCTCACTCTTCACGCTTAGGCAGAGTCCAGAATAGCCAGGATCGCCAAGACTTAAGAACAGCAGTTTTGAATAAAACCTAACAGGCTTTTTACACGATTCGTAAGAAGAAATGGAGGCACTTCTCCCAGTAGCCCCAGACACACATCTCCTTTCCCAGCTCACCCGAGAGGTAGGTGCTGCTGAGTTTTACAACATGGGGATAATCCTTTTCATAATATCTTCAAGTCTCCACTGAAATTAGAGAGCAGAGAAGGAAGGAGGGAAAGGGAACCAGAACTGGGATCAGCCGGGACTGTGCACTTGAATTTGTGATTTAGGATGATCACATTCGCTTTAAAGCCTCTAGCAGGAATCCAGGGCTTTGTGTAGCTTTCTGATGGAGAGCCCTTCCTAGGTCTCACACCCTTGCAAGGGACCCACAGGTTAACTGTGTGCTTTCCCCACCTCTCCCTAACTCTGCTTTAGCCCCGTTGGAGGTCAGTTTCCTCATCTGTGAGATGGGGACTGGGATTCTCTCCTGCATGCCAGCAGGATCCCGTGATGCCACGTTGCCTAAATTGCTGTATAGGTTATAAAACACTTCTACAATGTCTGTGTTTGTGAAGTAAAGATTAAATGAGATACTGAAAGCATGTTGTATGCCATTAAGGACTGTAGATCTGGAAAGACTTAGTGTTGATTCATGTTTGCTTTGGAAAACTTCTGCCTATACTTGGCACTGGGCCAGAACTTGGTCGGCACAGTAAGAGGGCAGGAAAGGGGAGGGTGCAACAGAGGGTAGGCTGACCCCTCTGGCTGGATGCCTCACTAATTATGGGCATGATTTCTCAAACCTGGCTCTGCCTGGCGCAGCCGAGCTCTCACTGGATGGGGAGGTCCCCCAAGGGGAAGAGGCATGGGGCACAGTGTTCTCAGATGTGAGAACCAGGGCAGGCACCGCTTCAGGAAAGAGATTCTGGAATAGTCTCAGAGCCCGGCCTGGGGAGTGAGGAGCCCAGAGGCTAGAAGGACAGCAGCTCTTCCCCCAGAGGCCACAAACCCCAGTGGGGTGAGGACAGCTTCCTGAATGGGTCGCTTCCTCTATGCGCCATGACTGATGGCCTGGTCCCCCTGGGTGTGTGGCGAGGGCCACAGAAAATGAAGCATGATCACGGGCAAGGAGGCATTTGAAGAAGGTGTGTGACAGTAGGTGTGGAGCCAGCCTGTGGGGTAGAAACAGGTAGAAATCAAGAACAAGGATGAGCTGTAGACTTCTTCCCTATAATATATATTTATGTCTTGCAAACTGAGTTTAAAAGATTTGCCTGTCCAAAGGGTGTTTTGTTCTGTGTTTATCTTATTAGTTCTTTCCCCGTCAAGAAACTAATTAGCAGGATGAATGAAATGACTTTTCTTAGTTACTCAACCAAATAGCTGACCCAATGTAAAAAGTGTGGTTGCTGTCAGGCCACTTGGCCCCCAGTGTGCACAGGGCTGGAATCCAGGTGCGCTGTCCACGCTGTGTCCCGTGGGGCCCTGCACCTGGGCTTTGGCAGGCTTGCTGGGAACACAGCTTTCCAGGTGAACCTCCTTTTGCTGCTCCCCGAGGTGGCTGTGCACACCTGTGCCATCCTGGAAACACAGAGGTGGCCACTTCCAGGGCCCCATCTGCAAGAACCCCGAATTCCATGAAGGAGGCCAGTCTAGCTTGGACTTTTGCTTCCCCGCTTAACAGATATCAGGTAGCAAAGGCAGACCTAAGGATATGTCCTCCACCCTCTAAGGAGTCCTCCACCCCCCGGACCAGCTCTTCCTCCTCTCTTTTCTTAGCATTCTTAACCTTCTGGAAGCTTCTGGGCATCTTGTCAAGGTCTTGGGAATCAGACAATCAAACTCTTTAGAACTGGGTGAATAGAATAAAAGGGCTTATTGAATCTCCAAGAATAGGAGTTGGAGTCTGTACATTTAACAACATACTGTCTTGGGGTGCCTGTGGGGCTCTGCCTTCAGCTCAGCTCATGATCTCAGGGTCCTGGGATCGAGTGAGCCCCACACTGGGCTCCCAGCTTAGTGGGGAATTTGCTTGTCCCTCTACCCCCAACTTGTGTTCTCTCTTGCACTCTCTCTCAAATGAAAACCAAAATCTTGAAAAAACAAAGCTGTTTTTTTAAAAAAATTGAGATTTGTGTATTGACTATAGCTTAATATGTATATAGTGTTAAATTTTCTTAATAAAATCTGACACATTCAAAATATCCTATATTATGTATATTTATAATTATAGAAATTCTGTTTTTGTAATTATAAAATATATTGCTAATTTGGGGACTTCTATAATAATATCATTCTTTTCCTTAGAGGGTGTGGGCTAGAGGTAAACTGCCCAAGCACCGTGAATTCCTGTGTGCGATAAAGGAGGAGCAGGCAAGTCAGGAGTAGCAGGTATTTTGACATTTTTGGATTTTGATAACCAACCTGATCAGAGTTTAGTGAAAACAACCTGGTTTCTGAGGACCCGAGTCTGATGGAAAGCTAACCAGGTCCCTTGGCTTAGAATCTTCCTGGACAACAGATGGAGAATGAGAATTGGCCCCTTCTATTTCCCAGCTGCAGTATTCTGGGAACTTCAGGGACACTGGCTTATATCCTTACGAGAATATTCTTCTATCCTTCATGTGAAGGTTTTAGGGCAAGCTTCAGGCACTCACCCACTTACTTCCAAAGGTCTGCTCCTGTCGGAGTCTGCAAAGGACTCTGGGACAATTTGTGTCTTGTTTGCACTGTGAAAGTAGTGTGAAATTTGTATAAAACATTGTATGAATTTTAAGAAAACATGACTTTACAGTTTGGGTGTAAAATTGTAGACCCCCTCTTCTTTTCACAGGTGCCCTCTAACTCTCCAAATATTAACAAGACTGCTGTCAAAAGTTTTAAGAGTAAGCCAGAGATTAGGGCCATGACCTCTGAGGTGTGTTCAGCCTGGGGCACCATTGTTGGTGACTTTTGAAATTAAACATCATCGCCACCGCCCTTTCTCTGGCCCTAAAAAATGAGGTGGAACAGGAGTGGATAGAAACATGTGGGGGAAATTATTTGAATTTTCTTTATACTTACCAGCGACCAGTCCCACTGATTCTGCTTAAAAATCAGTGAGGCTTTCTTTTCCAATTTAACCTTTCCCCTCACAAAGCTCATTTCGCATATTTTAACAGAAGTTGTGTGTGTTGTGTGTTTGGATCACACAGTACGCATTGTAATGTGCTGCCTCCCCTTTCCTCCATAATTAACGGACACCTGTGGCTGCGGTCATTTAAATCTCCCTCATGGAGCGCTCACCTTGGAGTGGAAAAATCTCAGCAGCAAGAGACTGAACAGCACCTGGGCAGGCGAGGTGCCGTTTTAACTGCATGTGTTCAGTTTTTGTGTTTGTGCTCCTGAAATGTTCTCCCGAGAGGCGCTCTTGTCCTTTGTCTTGTGAACGATCCCAGCCGCTGTCCTTCCTTGGTCTGAGCCCAGAGCAGACAGCAACCACCCAGGGCACTTGGGCTTCCCCAAGAGGGGTGGGTCAGAGCCCCGCTGGGCACGGAGCATCCCGCAGCTGAGGCTGGTGCTCCGAGCTGGTGTCACGGGGCCGTGTGCTGCCTGGTGCTTCTAGCACCTGACGTCCCGTAAGGACTCACACAGGAATGATCCCGGTTGCACCACTGCCAGCCTTGAAAGCAGATGGGGAACGGGAGTGTAAGACAATAGCGTTCTATGGCTATGGAATTTATGATGGCGTCGTCAGATGTGAGCTTCTGAATAAAACGTTCACAGCACTGTAATGTTTATACACGAAAGAATATAGTATCGTGGTGTGTTCTTGCATCAGTGTATATGGCTAAAGAGAGACCTGTTCCTTTTTTATGAGACTGCCCGACTTTGATAACTCTTGGTATTTTAGTTCAGAATACGGAGGGTTGAAAACCACCAAAGCCCTTTTATGTAGCTCATACTAAAAATCTCATTAGTTTGGATTTCGTGGGTCACTTTATTTAGCAGATTGCTTGCTGGGGGCACTGGCAGCCAGCTCCGGGGTCTGCCCAGAGGAAGGGAAAGGGGAAAGGGAGGGGACAGTGACAGATAAGGTGTTGAGGAGCGAGACCAGCAATACAAAATCACTCCTGCTTCCAGAGTATCTATACTTAACCCCTGTGACATACCTTAAAAGGCCACTGGGCATGTGGGACATTACATTATACTTGATCGTTGATTACCGGAATGGAATTTTCTCTTACACCTTTACTGATTCTGTTTCCCAAGTCCCAGGACAGGGACATGTAGTGCATATTTGTGGAGTAAACGAATGAAGTCATTTGCTAACATTTCAGCTCCCCTATATATCTCAGAGATACTAAAGCTCTCCGCCTAAGCACAAAGGTCCTGACTTCAGGCTTTCCCTTTAAGACGGTGTTCCTAAAATCGACTTTGGAAGATGCATCAACTCCTTTCTGCCACTAGGGGACGACATAGTGCAGTTTAGGATTGGCGTTTTTAATTCTTTTTGAAAGAAAGGTGGGTTCTTGAGCTAATACCCTTTAGACGTGGAGAGCTGGAACTAAGTCAAATCAGTGTTACAGGAGGCAGTTTCAAGCTGTATCAGCATATTTTAAGCTTAACACAGGGTAAGCATGTGTCCGGGTTAAAAATATATCCATAAAATTAGCCTGACAACATGCTTAAAAACAAAGGATTCTATAAATAGGTAGCAAATGAAGATTTAGTCCTTAATAACATTAAAGTCACTTTCTGCCACCCAGTCCAATAGCTTCTAGGGCCAAATAGCCAAAAAAGGTAGAATGTACATATTAAAGAGAACACTCCTCTTTGGAACAGGCAAAGATCTGATAAAACCCACTGTTCCCGTGCAGATGGCAGAGTTCTGATTTCAGGGGGACAGTGGAGTGGGTCTAGCTCTGCTGACTGGATGTTGATGACATGCATATACCTTCAGACTGATGGGCAGCTGCTGGTTTGCTATGATCAGGTCCATGAATACATCTCTTGTCCTGGAAACCTGTTGGACAACCTTGCTTAAGATGGAAATGCCAGTAGGAGGGTGAACACAGCCCCATCTTTATTGTTAAGGAGAGAGTCACAGGGACTGAAAGAGAGAACATTTTTTTTTTAAAACAATATTTAATTAGAATAAGTTTAATATTAGCTCAGTAGTCACTGCCGATTATTGGAGAAATGAACTTATTCTTCTTTTTCCTGTCTTCAGTCTCTAGAATCCTGAGATTTGGCCACATTGGAATTCCAAGGTAGATCCAGGTCACCATGTGATGCCAGGCCTTTCCTTCCCTTTGGCAGCTGCTGCCTCCTCCTCCTCCTGCTCAGGCGATCCTGGTTGCTCTGCTGCCTGGGGTTGGTAGCCAGGAGCTCTGGGTCTCCTGTCCTTTTCCTGGCCTAGGCTCCCTGGCCCTGCTAATTAGGAATCAAACAGCCACCTGGAGCTGGCTGGCCGTTGGAGAAAGGGGAATAATAATGCTTCAGTGCTCTCTAACTTGGCCTTGAACAATGGGAAATTAGCTGTTTGGGAGTAAAATAAATACAGAAGCCAGCCAGGCTGGTGGGTGCCTGCCAGGGAGGGCCTGGGAACTCTCCCTGCCTGCTGAGGGGCCACAGGGACCCAGAGCAGCTCCACACTTCTCCCCACCGCCCTCTGGGACTCTGCCCACCCCCACCCCCACCCCCCCACCGCACCCACCCCCCACCCCCCACCCCTGTGGTTCCTCTTCTGCTTTGCCTAATTTAGAGGCCATAAAGGAGAGTGCAAGCCCATTCCTGTAGGGTTGAAGCTGTGAGGGCAAAGCCCTGTTAGGACAATATGGGGGTTGGTGTTTGTTTTTTAAACTCAGTTTTCCAAGGCAGCTTTCCACGAAGCTAAAGGACAAGCTTTTGGTTTGAGGGTCCCACATCCCTTGTTTTCTCTGTTATGAATATCTAGACTGGAATTTCTGAATGCCTCTTGGGAGATTCCCCTAGGGACTGAATAGGTAAACTCTGGATTCCCCAACCTATCAGCAAAGCGTAGGCATCTGTTTTTCCTGACAGTGGTTTCAGATCCTCTGAACTCCTTTCCTCTGAGAAGAAAGGAAGGCTGCTTCATGGTAGCTGTTAGGGCTCTGAGAGATTCTGAAGGAAGCCTGTGTTTACAAAAAAAGTTAGCACTGGGTGCTAGCACAGGGGGAAGGGTAGACGGACGGACGGGGCCTCCAGATTGGTTTCCATTGGCCATAAGTACAGATTTGGGCTGTGTACTGGACTTCACAGGCACACTGACACTTTTGCTGAATGCCTTCCTCAGGGTTGGCCCTCTCGTGCTCCCTGACCCTTCCTGGCCTTGCTCCAGGCCAGCCTCTCGCCAACAGCTCGGCCGCTGAGTGCTCTGAGTTCTGCTGGGAGGTACCCAGTTTGGTGGACCGGGGGCCGGATGGCTTCTGAAGGACACCGAGACTGATGGCAAAGAGCTGAAGGAAATTTGTGCCGTGATGAACGGGCCGCAGTTCATTACGGGTGTATCCTTGCCCTTATATGTAGCGGAGAAGTCTCGGGAGCCGGGGGTGGGAAGAGTCTGAGCCCAGACCTTAACAGCAGGAAAAATAATGGGTGTTTGTGTTCAGGCACGGTCTGGCCCACAGCACAGCCTCCTTATTTGAAACGATAGAAGTTTGGTTTTTGCCGGCGCATATTTTGTGGAATGCTAAGGATCCTTCCCGCACTTGACCCGGTGACTCCCTTTTAAGTACCCAGGACATGCCATCTATTTGGAGACCGTTGGTGGCTATTTTTGAAGGTGGGCGCCTCAAGGAGTCAGGATGCACGCTGAATAAGTTGTTCCAAAGACTGAGTGTGAGTTCTCTGAGGGATGTGGGAAGGGGGATTGGGGGAGGCCAAGGCAGGGAAGTTTCCCCTGAAGCCTAACTAACTACTCCAGCCTGCTGGTGGTAAGGTCCTAGAACTCAGCAGCCACCCTGGGTTTTAGAGTCCCGGTTTGCTGACCAGTATGTATTATTATGTAAATGGCCCAACAGTGCTGCCTTTTAAGAGGTTTTGGCAAAGGGTAACCCTTTGTCTGCCAAAAGGTAGGCGCTCCTTTTGCTTGTGAGCCCAGAGTTTGCACAGTAAACAGTGCGTGACCTACAAGCCAGCCAGTCAACTTGCATGTTGCCTTATTAGGTAGGCTGGCGGGCCAAGAGGGCTGGCGTCTGGCGACAGGCTGGCAGAGCTGGGGGCAGCGGGCTGGTGTTCTGCAAGGAGCCAGAGAGCCCAGACCCTGGAGACATGGCCTAGTACTGCTCAATTAATTCTAGTCCACTGTGATGACAGGAATATACACTGTCCTTGGCAGACATACTTTATGCTATGGGTGGAAAACAGGAGGTGGCTTCCCAAAGGACAAAGTGGTCGGATCTCCTTTTGCTAGGGTTTTACTCACTGTGTAGCTTGTACTGTGTTAGGACTTACTCTGTGGAGTGTGGACTCAATCAGGAAATGTTGGTTTCCTGTTAACCCAAGCTATTTTGGAGACTCTTGGTATCTTCATTGGGTTTTCTAGTAGAGTGTTGCTGGTGGTGAGGTCCTGTGTGTGGTAGGGAGGAGATGTCACCAGGTGGCAAGGTGGGACAGTGGAGAGAACAGAGTCCAGGAGCCAGGAGACCCGGGCTCGAAGGCTGTCATGGATGGGCTAAGTGACCTTGGTCAAGTCACTTCCATTGTTTTCTCTAAAATGTAGGGTAAAATGACCTCTCCATTTTAAACTTTTCTTCTTCTTTTTTTTTTTTTTTTTGAAGATTTATTTATTTACTTGACAGACAGAGATCACAAGTAGGCAGAGAGGCAGGCAGAGAGAGGAGGAAGCAGGCTCCCTGCTGAGCAGAGAGCCCGATGCGGGACTCGATCCCAGGACCCTGAGATCATAACCTGAGCCGAAGGCAGAGGCTTAACCCACTGGGCCACTCAGGCGCCCCTAAACTTCTCTTCTGAAATTACATTCATTACATTATGGCATCTGCTTTATTGTTCTCTTCAGCAATAAGGTCTCCTCGGTGTTGGTGGTTAATAGCCAAAAACCCTGCATCTGAGGGAAATATCTTAGCGAATAAGCCTTTAAGGCAGAATTCCTCTTTTCTTGTCTGTTTTTTCAAAATTGATGCAGTGGCTGGAAACTAGGGAGGATGGCACTTCTCTGGACCAAAATTTTTGTTTGGACTTCTCAAATTCTTGCAATGATCAGTTATGGCTCATGAGCCAAAGCCGCACGTGAGACACAGAGTACACGGAGAAGGAGCCTAAGTTAATTCCATGGCACGGAGACACTTCAAGTTCATGTCACTTCTCTAAGTGATTCCCTCCTCCCTCCCTCCCTTCCAAAATTTATTTATCTATTAGTGTGCAGGGGCAGAGGGAGAGAGAATTTCAGACTTCTGCCGACCATGGAGGCTGGCACAGGGCTCGATCCTAGGACCCTGGGACCTGACCTGAGTTGAAATCAAGAGCTGGCTGTCCGATTGACTAAGCTACCCTGGCACCCCCTTGTCTAAGTGATTTCTTCTTCATTTCTGTACCGGGTGCAGGCTCTGGACAGCCTACTGAGATCGAAAGAGCAAGTGGCAGCTCCTTCCAAGTGCCAGGTCACCGTGAGGCTCTCCTCTTACCCCAGAAATCTCCTAGCAGCAAAGCTATCCAACTCTTTTTGCCACCAGACAGCCCCCCCCATCCCCAGGGTTAGGGTGGACCTAGGGGAGTGGACAGGTGCCCTCCTGCTGGGCCCTGTTTTTTTTTGTTTTTTGTTTTTATTTATTTGTCATAGAGAAGTGAGAGCAAGCACAGGCAGACAGAGTGACAGGCAGAGGCAGAGGAAGAAGCAGGCTCCCTGCCAAGCAAGGAGCCCGATGCGGGACTCGATCCCAGGACAAGGACGTCGGGATCATGACCCGAGCCCAAGGCAGCCGCTCAACCAACTGAGCCACCCAGGCGTCCCTGGGCCCTGTTTTCACCTCATTGTCTTCCTTTGATTGACTCCTGTCGGCTGCTTATCATTCAGGGAAAGGGTGGGTCTTACCCCTCCTTTTAAAGAAATCCTTTTTTTGTTCGTTTGTTTTAAATATCTGTTTCCATCTTCGTTGACCAGCTTGCCTAATGGCACCCCATGGCATGGGCTGTAACTTGGGGTTACTGGTTCTTAACACATGTACCTTTGACCTGTACAAAAAGGAATTTGTTAGCTCGGTGCTGAGCTCCCCTAGGACTTTAGAAAACTCCTGAAACTCTGTGCAAAGTATGTTGGCTGGAGGGAACATTGCTGCATGTCGAATTATAAAGAGAAAAATATTGTGTGCAGGACAGGAAAGAGCAGAGAACTCTCTGGAGGCGGGGTACATTTTCTTTATGCATCACAAAGACGTCAGGGGATGGAAGAGGCTTCTTGTTAGAATAAACTTGGAGTCCCCGAATGAGAAGACGCAAAGTCTACTGCATTGTAAATTCCAAAACTATTGCTTGAATTTTTTACTTCGAGGTGTCTGGAATGAGGAAGTTAGGATTCTAGTAGGTGGGTACTGAGTTTTCCAGTTTGGTTTTTAAATATATATATATATATATATATATATATAAAACTTTACTAATAAGCAATGATTTGGTTTAAAGGTATAGTCCCTGTTCCTGGGAAGTTAAAAGAACTGCCTTTTTAAGGGGAAGGGTCACGGACTCCCATGAATTACATGGTTTTCATCAGTTGTTTTGATGATTCCATAATTACTTCAATGAGTGATTAGCTACAATGGAGCAATGATGACTGCTTGACTGCAGATCAGTATGAGTGTAAAACATCACATGATTTACAAAACTAGGACTCCACAGTTTACATACTTAACTTCCACATTGTCACGGTTAAAATGCCTCCGCTGCTATCGCTGGGTGTTTTGAAGGTCCGAATGCGAAGGAAGCACGGCGTGTTCTCTGTTCTGGGAAGTGGGGACTTGCGGTTGTCCCGCCCGTTTGCCCCACGCTGTTGGCCCCTTGGTCGTTCTGGGGCTGGAGGGCACAGTCTCTCATGATCCCCGGGAAGAACCGATTGTGTATGGGGAAGACAAACAGGTGCACTTGACAGGAATAACGGAAGAGGTAGGGAAACTTCAAAAGGGTCAGGGAGAACAAGGTGGAAGAGGACCGAATGGGTCAAAACCAGTTCTGGGGCACCTGGGTGGCTCAGTGGGTTAAGCCGCTGCCTTCGGCACAGGTCATGATCTCAGGGTCCTAGGATCGAGTCCCGCATCGGGCTTTCTGCTCAGCAGGGAGCCTGCTTCCTCCTCTCTCTCTGCCTGCCTCTCTGTCTACTTGTGATCTCTATCTGTCAAATGAACAAATAAAATCTTTAAAAAAAAAACCAGTTCTGCATCCTTTAGTGGATCTCTTCATCTAGACTGTGAACTCCTTGGGGGTGGTCGGTCCTTTCAGCGTTCCAGCCCCCCTGGTTCCTGACCTCTGGTAGTTGCTCGGGGAATCCTGTTGGGTAGGAAGGAACAGCTTCTGCTAGCAGAGGTCTGGGGCAAGGAGCGAGGAGGGAGGGGCAAAATCTTTGACGTTTATCTTTTGCTTATTGGGTTCAGGTCCGTGGCTGAGCATCTAACTGGAAATTCCAGGCAGATAACGAGAAATAATCAGCTTTCAAATGACATCTTACTCTTAACACTGAACTGCCCTGTAACTTACATCCCGGGCAGTCAGTCTGTCTCACTGGCTTCGGGTGTCTGATGTGCTGGTCAGCCAGTCGTGTCTGGTGACAGAGACCAAAGCCCAGCAGCAATGTGGCCAGCCGTGGCTGGGGCTGTGACCTGTGGAGGGATCACAGTAATGAGTTTATCAAAGAGGCTGCCCTTTTTTTTTTTTTTTAAGATTTTATTTATTTATTTGACAGAGAGAGATCACAAGTAGGCAGAGAGGCAGGCAGAGAGAGAGGAAGGGAAGCGGGCTCCCTGCTGAGCAGAGAGCCCGATGCGGGACTCGATCCCAGGACCCTGGAACCATGACCTGAGCCGAAGGCAGTGGCTTAACCCACTGAGCCACCCAGGCGCCCTGAGGCTGCCCTTTTAAAGCTTTTTTATTTTGCTGTCTGCCAACCTGTTTAAGGGTAAGAGGCATGCAAGCCATAGAGAGAAAGCGACTGGGCTAGTACATCTGTGCTCCTGAAAACTTTTCTCGCCGCCTAAAAACCATACAGTACACTGTTTGAGTGTGATGTTAAGGCATGAGAGAATCTGAAATTCCTTCTTCTGTTTGGACTTAAGTACTGGGTTTCATTTTCTTCATAGCAGGTGAATCTCCGTGTTCTGGTAGATACCTGCCTTCCCACTTTTGCATGGCCTGGCCTCTACCATTTCACCTGAATGTGGACTCCCGTTCCAGCTCACACCTCCTTTAGTAAAGCATTGCTCTCCTCCATCTGTCACACTCACATGACCCTTTCTTCCTACCCATCCTTTCCTCCATTCCCAACTAGGCTCACCATCACCTCCTCCAGGAAGCGTTCCTTCATCAAACTCATCCATTTGGTTTGATTTTCCTGCTTCTTCCCAGACATCATCTTAAATGGCTTATACTCATGATTTCTTACTTTTGGGAGCATATCCTTATTTGGGGTAGGGGGACCTTCATTTTTAACAAGCACCCCACGTGACTCTGAGGGGTACCAAACTTTGCTATCATTTGCCTTTTTATCAGATGTTAAAATGACTCATAAGTGTGTGTTTATCTTTTTGTCATTTCAGGTAGAGTAGAATATATCTTCAGCTTCCATGTCATAACCTTCCTGTGCTATTCGGTCTTTGAGTACAGACTGCTTTCCTGGAGATCCCTGCACATGGAGAAAGCTCTTGAGAACATGTCTAATCTTAGCAACATCCACCCCCAACCCCTCATCAGTCAGCAAATGCACTGGGGACCAGCTCTGAGACTCTAGTGAAGGTCCTGGGTACCAGCTAACCTACATCTCTCACAAACAGTAGAGATGCTGGGGAGGCAGGTTGCTGGATTTTTCTTAAGTTTCCGTACAAATTAGTTTTGTGAGGTGGTGGTGGTTGTTTTTATGAAGATGCTTTTCTGAGGACAAGGAAGGCCAGAAATTATTTTATTCAAAGCCTTTTCCAATCGTTCAAGCATAGCTGTGGAAAGGCTATAATCTATGAGGTATCAACAGTAATATTATACATTTACTGGTCTACCATCTGGATTTTTAGACTCATAAAACATTCTCATAT
This sequence comes from Neogale vison, assembly GCF_020171115.1. Taxonomy (NCBI): domain Eukaryota; kingdom Metazoa; phylum Chordata; class Mammalia; order Carnivora; family Mustelidae; genus Neogale; species Neogale vison. Next base: position 118,771,513 of record NC_058102.1, on the reverse strand, counting down.
CTGATGATTCAGTATTTCCTTGCTTTCTTTTCATGTTAAAACCATCAAATAGTGAGTATTGAATGACTGGAGTTGGCAGAAGCCTTGTGCACGCTCCCTGGACAAGTGGAATTCTGCTAGCCCCCTTCTCCTCAGCTGGGGTTCCGCCCTCTGTGAGCGAGCCCAGTGGGGCTTGGCCCCCTGCAGCTCTCAAGAACAGTGTTCTGCACCCCATGCCCTTTCAGATTTTACACACTAAATACCTAAGTATATTACTTATTTGTCAGATCATTCTTGAAGGACCACCCTTAGTGTATTGGTCTTCAAATAGGTCAGAAATGTTCTTGGTGCCTCCTTGACCTGGAAGGGAGTAGTGGGTGTGTGCAAGCCAGCATCCGCCTTTGGTCCAGCGCCTGTCAGGAGATCTGTGCCCGGATTCCCAGCACATGCCTGTAACTTGTGTCACTTTGTGCTTTACCTTTAGTGTACTTTATTTAAAAAAAAAATGTGCTAAAATATAATACCATTGTAACCATTTTTAAAGATTTTATTTATTTATTTGTCAGAGACAGAGGGAGAGAGAGCGAGCACAGGCAGACAGAGAGGCAGGCAGAGGCAGAGGGAGAAGCAGGCTCCCTGCCGAGCAAGGAGCCCGATGCGGGACTCGATCCCAGGACGCCGGGACCATGACCTGAGCCGAAAATGCATTAAGTACATTTACATTATTTTGCAACCGACCTCAACATCCATCTCCAGAACTTTCTCATGTCCTCCAACTAAAACTGTTCCCATTCCGCAGTAGCTCCCCATTCCCCCTGCTCCCCAGCTCCTGGTAACGACTGTTCTGTTTTCTGTCGCTGTGAATTTCACTCCTCAACATACCTCCTATATGTGAAATCACGCAATATTTGTCCTTTGTGTCTGGCTTAGTCATTGAACATAAGGTCTTCAGGGTTCATCCATATTGTTGTAAGTGTCAGAATGCCAATCCTTAAGGCTGAATAGTAGTCCATTGTAGGTATATTGCAGTGTATATTTTAAACGTGAAAGTGACCTTTGTTTTGTTTTTTTCTTGCTCTGAGAAATGGTTGACTGTCCTTTCCTCCTGCAAGCTACCTGGGTTATTTTCCCCAAGAACCATTAGCTACAGATTCAGAACTGGACAGAAGCTAAAATGATTAGAGATAATTTTCACTTCATATGTTAACATTCTTCTTTTGGACATTTAAAGACATGAATAAGTCCTTAAGGATTTGCTGTAAGCCTTTTTTTTTTTTTTTTTAAAGATCTTTTCTATGGCAAGATGGGCATGGTTCTTTCAACACATCTGATACAGAAATGTCTGAGTTACAATATTTCTTATCATTGAAAGTACTTACATCTTTTCATGGCTACATACTTGGCCTGTTTAAAATTACCATAACAAATCCTGTAACACAAAATTTTATTTGAGACTTCTAATTATTACCACAAACCCAAATTCACAAAACATTTACAACGCACACGGGAGGAGAATTACTCTAAATAAGGAATCTGGAATATCTGAATAAACCAGTTTGTGATAAAAGGGAAGCAAAAAGGACTCACCAGGCTTCCTACTGGTGGGACTCCCTCCCGTCAGGCAGTTCTGCCCACATTCAGAGTCTGCACACAGAAATAAAATCCACCCCAGAAAATGTGAATACCATTTCCAGCTGCTTCTAGCATACAAAATACCCCTACTTTACTAGGCTATAAAAACACAGCCCTCGCTTTGGAATTTTCAGTCGTGGCCTGTAGTAGCTTATAGTAGATTTCATTACAATGGTTCTGCGGCACTTGTTAAAATCATTGAAATGTATAAGTAACTCACAACAGGATGTAGTCAGGTGTTGCACGTGTCAATGTCCTCTCTCTTTCCTATGGACTGGGAGGCTTCAGGCACTATCCAGGGAGCCCAGTGAGGAGGCGGCAGGCCTGGGAGGAGTGTCACACACACCCGCATCTCTTTCCCATATGAAGATCCACGCAGGGATTGGAGGATGCCCTCCAGTTCCTGGAGCTCTTCCCCACGCAGTTGGCCCTCGAACAACACGGGTTTCAACAAGAGCGGGTTGATGTCTCTGTGGATTTTTTTTTCCTAATAAATACAGGACGGTACATGTAAATGTGTTTTGTATTTTCCTTAAGATTTTAAGAACATTGTCTTTACTTAGTTGATTATAAGAATACAGGTTATAGTACACATACCAAATATCGTTAATCGACCGTATGTTCTTGGTAAGGCTTTCGATCAATGGGCTATTTTCAGTTCAGCTTTGGGAGAGTCAAAATTCTACTCCGATTTTCAATGGTGCAGGGGGTCGGTGCCCCAGCCCCTTCGTGGTTCAACGTTCAGCTGTATATTCCTGATTTAATCATGGCCTCACCTTCATATTTACCTCTTTGATTTCATTATAATTGACCAGGAAGTGGTCTTTCTGCCTTTAGAGCTACATTTTAAGCAGCCTGTCCAGGCCCAAGGGTTTATCCTAGAACACCCAGTATCTCTGTTTTCCCTTCTGCCAATGGGGATAGTAGCAGCATCTCTCTGAAGATGCTGGAGAGAACTGAATGAATTTAATGCTCCAGAGCACTTAGCATTGTGTCCCCCCTCTTGGTGAAAGGTCAGTAAGGGACCCAGTTCTATGCTATTCTTTAAATCATCACAGTAGATGTGGTAGAAAATGTGCAGGTATTGGGCTGTTTTCCTTTTCATTTGGCTTTGTTCCCATTTTCTCCTCTATGATGATGACTCCCAGAGGACAGCGTCCTCTCACATTGCATGGGTACATAAATGTCAGCCAGACAGCAGACAGGAGTTGGGTCATAGACAGTGGCCCCTCCATAAAGCCTCAGTGTAATCCTGTGAACAGCTATGAACCACAGTCCCTGAGGAGTTAATACCTTGACCCTTTGTCATCTGATGCCTTACCTGTTGACCTTGCCCCTTTAGGAGGTGACCCTTCTTACCTGGACTCACACTGACACTGTCCACAGCTGGACTGCAGAAATCCACTCCCATTTTCCCCATTAATTCATACCCCTGGCACATCTTTAGCATTTCTTCCTGTTTCTCCCTCTACACAAATACTTAGGTGCCATATCCTTGCTTCACCTTGTAGGAAAGACAAGAAAACATTCCTAGGATCCTGTGTCAAGTTCAGGAAGGAGTAGTAGTACTTCTGCTTTATGCCTCCTAGAAAAGAAATAGAGTTGGCTGAGAATGAGCCAGAATCTAGGAATGAGGAAGAGCGGAAGTGAGCCCGCTGCTGGTCGGCTTGCTTGCTTCATTCACTCATTCCTCCAGTATTTAATAGTTCATTGTTCTGAGCCAGGCACTGTGCTAGGAATGTGTCTCAGGTGTTGCCCCACAAGCTTGGTAGTCCCAAAAGAATGGCTTTTGAGCAGGAAAAGTGTACTTGGTAATAGAGAGATGCTGAGAGAGAAGAAAATCTATGGAAGGGACTTAACAGGTGAGTTCACTCTTGGTTGGCAGGGGAAGTTAGCCCAGAACTTCCCCATAAGATTGTGGCCCATGCGGGGTGGAGTTTGAGAAACACTGGGTTGCACGTTATCAAGAGCTTTGGTGATTTTCTGGGCCAATGCCCCTATAGCCAAGAAATGCGTACGTTCAGGGGAGAAAGGCTGGTTGATGTTGTGCATAGGCCCACAGACACAATTCCATTCATGGTTTTCTCCTGGATGTTTAGGCCAAATCTAAACCTTGGGATTTTAAAAGAATCGATTACCTTTGTCTTTATTTGTAGTTAACTGTTTTGGTAACCATAGAAGTAATTCATGCTTATTGTTGGAACTTTGAATAAAGGAGGAAAAACAGGAACAGAGTTATGTCTGGGTGGTGACATAATAATGTTTGGTCTGTTTACTGTCTTTCTGATAAGGTGGGTGTCTATCTCTAATACATGATGAAAATTTTTTCAAATCATCAAGTAAGTTTCCAACCTGGTTTTCATGTATAACTTTCCATTCTTCTGTGTGTTTCTTTATGTAGACTCTTTCCATTTTTATACATTTTTAAACAAAACTGTGGTAAACATCCTTGTACTTATTCAAAGTAATTTCCTTAGTACCTTTCTAGAAGTGGAATTACTGAGTCATTGCTTTATACATTCTTAAAAGTTGATAGTAACATCCTTATCTTGTCTATCTCCGATAAGGTGGAGACCTTGGAAAGGGAAGGAAGAATTGTAAGTTGCTTTCTTTTTTGCATAATCCCCCCTCCCAAAGGCCCCGATTTCTGTCTTTGCCTGAGGACCTTAGATATGTCCTATTCACTTCTGTCTGGAGTCACTGAGGGTTTGAGGACCATGTGGAACCATCTTTGGTTTGAGGAGCATCTCGGGAACAAAAACCAGACCAAGGAGTCCTATGAGATTTGTAAGAAGTTGACTTGACTCCTCCCAGGGCCAGATTGTCCCCTTTACCGATGAAACCAACACAGGCCAGAGGGCTGGGGACCCTATGACAACAAGCCAGGACACATATACAGCTATGGCCCCTGTTAGTTTGTGTCCAGACTGATCAGGAATGTGGGAGTTGTCCTGGGGAGAGCGAGAGAATGTGAGTTTATTTCTAGCCTGGCACTGCCACGCCATATGCTCTGTGACCTTGTTGGGGGAGGTTGTCCAACTCTTAGTAAAATGAAGACCAGGTGATCAGAAAGGCCCCTTCCTCTAGTTTTCCCAAAGTCCATGGCTTTGGATTTACCAAGACCTGATGCAGTTGTCCGAGTGATTTCACTTTGGGATGTCAGCATCTCCGTGGTCCATTCATAGATCCTTCTTGGTCATCCACCACCCACAGATCATGACATTGACATGCCCATGACAGTGACCTTCCTCTTACCCTTCCATTCACACATTTATGTTCCTTCTACTGAAGCATTTTTTTTGTGTGCCCATCTAGAGGAAATGTAAACATTTGCTTTCTTTTTTTTTTTTTTAAAGATTTTATTTATTTATTTGACAGAGAGAGATCAAAAGTAGGCAGAGAGGCAGGCAGAGAAGAGAGGAGGAAGCAGGCTCCCTGCCGAGCAGAGAGCTCGATGCGGGACTGAATCCCAGGACCCTGAGATCATGACCCGAGTCGAAGGCAGCGGCTTAACCCACTGAGCCACACAGGCGCCCCCTTTGCTTTCTTTTTAATTTCAAGAACAAAAGTTCAAAAACATTCCATAAAATACTTCCATAAAACATTAATTCTGAGCATTGAGAAGGCTATGGTGCTTTGAAAATGGAAAAGATCTGTGTTTCTAACTGGACACAGTGGCAGAGAATTTTGTGTCTCTAGTGTATCTCCTTTCTTTGCACTGAGCTGGCGGTTAAGTGATGTTGGACAGCGAGTACGACAGTATCTCTGCTTTAAATTGAGCTATCTTCTCCCTGAAATTTAAGAACATCACAACCACAACTTAGAATTTTCTCTGCAGAGAAATAAAACATGCTAACCCACAGAACGATGTGAGGAAATGTCTGTCTGTTTTGGTCACTCTTCAGTGTGAATGAGCCACCTTAAAATAAGAAAATTATTTATTGTTATTATTTCTAATTATTGGAGAGTAGACTTAAAAGCCTCATACTTTCTACTGATAAAATACAGATTTCTTTCATCTTTACGATCTCATGGGGATGGGATAATTAAATAGGAAATTAACTTATATATCCGTAATTTAATAAAGAACGCTGTGCTTTTTCTTTTCAACAGTGAAGCCATATTTAAATCTGTTTGCTTTTTTCCATAATGGGTGAGCAAGGCAAATAGTTCTGGTTAGATTCCATTACCAACTTATAGAGAATATCCAAATTCTTTTTAGTTGCTATCAGAATTTCATTTTAAAAACTCAAACTAGAGATGTTTCTCAGTAACAATTAAAAATAAACATTTAGATATACTTGGGATAATTCTATTGAACTATTCTCCAAGAAGAGTAGTTTTCAGGAATATAAATGGTTATGAGCAGGTGACACTGTGGTTTTTTTTTTTTTAAAGATTTTATTTATTTATCAGAGAGAAAGAGGGGGAGAGAGTGAGCACAGGCAGACAGAATGGCAGGCAGAGGCAGAGGGAGAAGCAGGCTCCCTGCCGAGCAAGGAGCCCGATGTGGGACTCGATCCCAGGACGCTGGGATCATGACCTGAGCCGAAGGCAGCTGCTTAACCAACTGAGCCACCCAGGCGTCCCGACACTGTGTTTTATAAACTAAATTCTTTATAAAGATTATTTGTAAATATAAATATTATTTCATCTCCTGTTATTATTCATTTCCAGAATCAGTTGCTTGTGCAATTTCCTCCCTTTCTCTTCACCTTCTGACACTTCCTTCTTTCTTCCCAGTTAGTCTGGACCTTACAATAAAATGTCCACTACAGTTGCCAACAGCTTTGCATGTTGTTCCTTGCTGAGTTTTTTTAAACTGCCCCATTTGCCCTATTTCTCCCCAGCTTCATCAGAGTTGCAGTGACCAGCTGTATAGAGAGAACGTCCGATGCCATCGCGGACCCACGCAGTAACCAGTGCTGGGGTACCTTCTGTGGGCGCACTTTGATTAATTTCTTCCTTTTCAAGTTCTGTTTGTAGTTTGGAGATCAGTTTAAGTCCTTCTGGTTTGAAATCAGGATGTAAAGTCAATGAAAGTCATTTCAGAGTGCGACCTCGAGCCTTCAGGAAAGATTATTGCATGATTTCATATGGTCACTCAGCACACATTCTCTGGGAGCCTGCTGTGCCCCAGCTCAAAGACGGACATACTCACACTCCCTGCCTCCCTGTGGGTGAATGGGGCGAATCATGGTCTGGAGCCCACCACCTTCGCCAGATCCTATGGCTCCATCACGAACCGAGTGTTTACACATGAGCGAGTTACTCCTCTAGCCCTGTTTCCTCATCTTGTAAATGAGACCATTTTCTTAGGTTCCCTTTAATGCTCCTTTTAGCTGTAAAATTACCGACCTCCAATCATTGCATATTTTTCTTGGAATTGCATTGTTACTGCTTGGTCTCACTGCCTTCATGTTGTAGTTAAACATAAACGGGGGGACTCCAGGGTTTCCAGTCTTGCATGTAAAAAGCTTGGGAAGTCCCCACTTTATCCCAACAACAAGAAAGAAGCCGCAAGGACCGAGATCAACAACTCTTCTTGGATCCTTAGGCTGTCCCAGGGCAAACCACCACTCCTGAGATGAGAGACTCAAACAGGCCAGTACAGGGAGTCGGGCTCTCTATAGGGAGTAGAGACCCTCAGGCAATGCAAGGGAGCAAAGATAGTCTCTTCCACAAACGCTGCCGGAACGACTGGATGGCTACATGAAAGAAAAAATGAATCTAGACACAGACCTTATACCCTTCACAAAACTTAGTTCCAAATGGATCCTAAACCTGAATGTAAAACACAAAACTGTACAACACCTAGGTGAGGACATAGGAGAAAGGCCAGATGACCTTGGGAATGGCAATGCCTCTTTTTTTTAATTTATTTACTTTTTAGAGAGAAAGAGCAGGAGCAGGGAGAGGGGGTGAAGTGGCGGAGGGAGAGGGAGAGAGAATTTCAAGCAGGCTCTACACTCAGCATGGAGCTCAACGTGGTGCTTGATTTCACAGCCCTGAGATCATGACCTGAGCGGAAATCGAGAGTCAGACTCTTAACAGACCGAGCCACCCAAGCGCCCCCGGTGATGCCTTTTTAGGTAAGACACCAAAGGCACAATCTGTGGAAGAAAGAAATGACAAGTTGGTTCCTTCTTAAAATTATAAAACTCCTGCAAAAGACGATTTCAAGAGAATTAGAAAACCCACAGGCTGGGCAAAAATATTTGCAAAAGACACATCTGATGAAGGACTATTATCCAAAATATACATAGAATTCTTAAAACTCAACAATGGAAACAATGGAGTGAAAAAATGGGCCAAAGCTCTTAGCAGACACCTCACCAAAGAAGATACACAGATGGCAAATAAGCATAAGACAAGATGTTCCATGTCATAAGTCATCAGGGAAACTCAGAACCGTAAAGTACCACTGTGCATCTATCAGAATGACAAAAGTCCCCAACATGGACGTCACCAAATGCTGGCAAAGATGTGGAACAGCATGAACTTTCATACATTGCTGGTGAGAATGCAAAATGATACAGCCACTTTCCAAGACCGTTTGGCCCTTCCTTGCATAACTAAACTTATTTGCCATATGATGCGGCTGTCACGCATCCTGACTTGACCCAAAGGAGCTGGTCTTTACCCAGAGGAGTTGAAGACTTCTGTCCCTGCAGAAACCTGCACGTGGATGTTTATGACGGCTTCCTTCATAGTTGCCCAAACAAGGAAGCAAGCATTTGGCAGTGAATGGGTAAACAGAGTATGGTCCGCGCAGACAGTGGAATATTATTCACCACTGACAAAGGCATGAGCCGTCAAGCCAGGAAAAGACATGGAGGACCCTTTGGTGCATATTACCAGTGAAAGAAGCCCATCGGAAAAGGCCACATGCTATGTGACTCCAGCTATGTGACATTCTAGGAAAGGCGCAACAAGGGAGATGGAAGGAGAGCAGTAGTTGTTGGGGGAGGACTTGGTGGGGCGAGTAGGCAGAGCACAGAGGATTTTTAGGGAGCCTTCCCCTCCATCTTGTAGTAAACCCGGACCTGCTTTATAAAAATGAAGTCCCTCTAAGAAATAACGGAATAAAAAGGGGGCAACCCAAGAGGTAAGGCCTAACCGGAAAGCCTCTGTCTCAAATTAAAATTTTTGAGCCTCCAGTAATATCTGCCTTTTCTTTTCCCACAATTTCGCTCATATGTTGTTCATAAATCTTAACTCTTAACGATGGGGTTTTGGCTCCCCGTTAGGTGAAATATTTCATTTAACTTCGCCAAAGCCAGACCCGGAGCAGCCTGGGAATCGTTAGGCGGCTTCCCCGCTTCCCAGTCCATCAGGAGTCTGTGTATGGCTCCTTTTTGTTTATTTTTAGGGCGAGGAGGAGTTGTTTTGGACTCCCCCATGGTGGGGGTTAGGCTGCAGTATCGTGTGTGTGGCGGGATCATAAGCTGGGCTTCGGCCCCTGCTTTGAAGTGGCAACATCAGGAATGGTCCATCGGTGGAGAGCAGCCTGGTTCGGCAGCCACAGGCCTGATTTCTGCCTGTAATCTGATTACGGGGTCTGAGCTGTTCCAGCCTGCAGTCTCCTGCTCTGCGTTTACTATACTTTCAAGGACACGAGGGCCCGATTGCTCCAGCCCTGTGCTGTGAAAAATCTCAACCCAGTTTTGCTTAGACGGGCGGCAGGCCGCGGCCGGTTGCACTGGGCTCTGGGCCGCACTGTGTGACTGAACGTTCTGTGTGCAACATGTTCAGAAACCCAGAGCTTGCCGGCTGCCTGGGAGCTCTCAGGTTCCCTGAGAAACAAGGTAAGGCAGGAAAAATAGGAATTGCACTTGTGGGTTTATTTTGTAACAGGATGAATGCCTCGTATCCTCCATTTCTTTCCTTGTATTCTCCTGTGTCCCGTTATCGTTTCCTCAAAGGACACTTGAAAGATCTAATTGCATTTATAAATTAGCTTATTTTGTGGCTGAAATATGTGAGGTGGTTTTTGTTTGGTTGTTGTTGTTGCCTTTTGTTTTTTCTTTCTTTCCTTTTTTTTTTCCTATTGTAAGTTAGAGATACTGCTGAACCACAAAAGCCTTTATGCAGGAAAAATTGCAGATTCAGTTCCAATGCCCAAACTTTAAATCCTGTTCTGGATGTGCTGTGCATTAGCTAAAATAGTTTTCTAAAGCGAGGGCTATATATACTAAATTATTTCCAGTAGACAGGGGTGTTTGTCTTTTTTATGAAATCTTCATGTGATACTGTTTGGAACAAAATGTTGTTTTTGTAGTGGCTTCCTTTGAGTGCAGAGGAAAATGCATGCTTTCCATGGAACCCCTGGAGTGGCCCCGCGGATTCCGATCACTGATTGAACAGGGCTGAAATGCTGAAGTTATTTTGACTGTCCCATGTGAAATTCTGGCACTCTGTGTCAAAGTCTTTTTCAGCACAGATGCACTCTTAGGAGGTGATTCGAACAGGCCTCAGCTTCGGGAATTTCCTTCTACAACATTTGCTAGCTTTTTGAACTGAGTTCTCTCTCTCTCTCTCTCTCTCTTTTTAAATATATAGCACGATATTTGTATAATTAGGAAAAAAGCTCAGGTCTTGAATTGGACTTACACCTTTCATTTTACTGTATTTCTCTAGTTGGTCAGAATTTCAAAATGCCAGGAGGCTCCTGGATGTGTTTTACTGGCTAATGACATGTCAGCATCTGGTGCATTTTGTACCTCCTTTTCCTCAGGCTTCTGCCCCCAAATATTAAACAGTAAAAGGCACTTGCTTAGAAGTCTGTATAAGTGGTCTGCTTGTGGTTTTCTTGGTGGACAAACGATTACTGTGCCAAAAGTTGTAAAACCTTACTTGCCATCAGACTGGTATAAATTTGTCTCTGCCTGGTTTTGATTAACTGGTCCAGCCGGATGTGTATTTTTGCTGCGTGGGATTGTTACCACCTGTCTTTACATAATACATATCTCGTCTTCAAAAATAAAGAAATAGTTAATTTGATGATTTGTTATTACTTAGATTTTAAGGAAGGCAATAAAAACAATGGACCTGTTCCCTGGCTCTTCACCAACCCTTCCATGCACACATTCTTTTAAAAGCATCTTGAATATATCAGGCAGTGATGAGTTTCATTGTTTCTGTTTATCAGGACTGGAATTGTTTAATTTTTTTTTTGTCTTCTTTTCCCCTGAGTACATAACTGTGCTAGTCAGTATTTAATTGCTTTGAGTATTCTTATAGCTATAACAAACTTCAATGATAGCATTGAACTATGTCCGATTCCCCCCATCCCCACCTGCAGAGCTATGTTGGCTAAATTTCAGGAGAGGAGGAAACTTTGCCTGTGTAAAATGCATGTTGTGGAATTTGATTCCTAAAAGGTGTCATTTTTGTATTCTTATGTCTTGTCTGGTTAATGGTTTCCTTTTCCTTAAGTGATATGTTTAAAGGGGCTTTGGAGAATTTTGTTTTCCATTGGAGGTTTTTTTTTTTTAACTTACTGTATAGCTATTTCAATGTTACATCATTTCTTTCTCCTTAGATTTCAACCAGAAAAACTTAAGCTTCATTGGATTACCAAGTCAAAGAAGAGTTTCAAGGTAAAGTGATCTTCGCTCAAGGAATCTTAAATTTTGAAGATCTGTGGTAGCTTTTAGAATTATTCTCCTAAATTCCTAATTCATGAGTTTGAATGTTTGGCGGTATGTTTTCTCCCCAGAGTTTGATTTATTAAAATGTCTGAAGCAAACTGACCTAATAGTACGTTCAGCCAAAAAAGATTCTTTTTGTATTCATTAATGCTGTTTATGGGAACATGATCTATTTGCAGATCAGATAAAATTTTGAACCTGTGAAGGGCTATTATCTTTTCTTTCTTGTACCTGACTCTAAGTGTGGGATATTCTTTTGCAGTCTGCCCATTGGGTAAGAAAGCTTTTGATTTTTTAAGAGAAACTTTAGCCTTGTTCTTTCTTTCCATCCTCCCTTCTTCCCTCCTTCTCTCCCCACCCCCAACCAATCCATCTGTCCAGTGAGGTCTTTTCTTTTTTTTTTCCTTAAGATTTAAAAAAAGTTTTTTAATTGGACAGAGCCAGTGAGCATAAGAGGCAGAGAGAGAGAGGGGGAGGGAGAGTAGGTTTTCCACAGAGCAGGGGGACCCCCAATGCAGGACTCGATCCCAGGACCCTGAGATCATGACCCAAGTCAAAGGTAGACGCTTAACCGACTGAGCCACCCAGGTGTCCCCCAGTGAGGTCTTTTAATCATTCTGCATTTCATTTCCCTTGACTGTAAGGTGTTATGGGCACTGATTCAATATACCTAACATGCTGAGACGCTGTGGTACATAATCATTCATTTAAGCTCTCGTAAAAATTAAAGTTTGTGCCAAACTGGGATACAGATAGCTGTATCCCAGATGTTTCTTAGTAGATCACTGTCCCTGATAGAATTTGAGATTTTCAAATGGAGACACAAAGTTATTATCCCTAAGACATGTAGGCATCAATCCCAGTCTACACTTGGTGATGGTAGAAGGACCCAACCCTGATTTACCCCGCATTCCACTCAGACGCTTTCGTTCCTAATGTATCATGTATGACATTGTTTCTTTGCTATAAAGGGTTTGCATTTCAATGGCATTGAATAAACAGCTGTTCTCATCAGGCTGAGCCTGGTCCTGCCCTGCCCTGAAAATGGCAAAATCGATCTTGTGAGCACATTAGATGAGATAAAGCCTTGGTGGATTTGATCCATGTCTTAGTATCGGGCCAACTAGAGCAGTAATGAGCCAGGGTCATCGGTAAGGTTGTCTGTCTTATTGAACTCAGGAAATCTTATATTTCTGGGGCTTCACACAGCTTCCCGTATTTCTCATCTTTGCCATGTTTTTGATAGAATCTAAGGCTTACACTTTTGTGAGTTCCAGCTACTATAGCAAAATACTCGAGACTGGATGGCTTATAAACAGCACAAATTTCTTTCTCACAATTCTGGAGACTGGAAGTCTGAGATCAGAGGGCCAGCATAATGGGATGAGGGCCCTCTTTAAGGTTGGAGACGGCCAACTTCTTGTGTCCTCATTTGGTGGAATGGGCTAGAGAGATCGCTGGGTCTCTCAGAGGAGTTTTTTATTTTAATTGAAGTACAGTTGATCTCTGAGTCTCTTTTTATAAGATAAAGACACCGTTCTCATTCATGAAGTCTTTACCTCATGATCTTCCGCTTTCCAAAGTTCCCACCTCCTCATCGAATCACATTTGGGGGTTAGGATATCAACATCTGAATTTGGGGGAATACAGATGTTCAGACCAGAGTAGCTTAGTTCCCAGTATGTTCCTGGCAGGTTGGTAGAGCTGTGGTAGAGCTAGTAAGTGACTGTGCAAGAGGAAGAAGAGGAAAGCGTTGCTTATTTAAGAACAGCAGCAGCATGAACTAGGAGGTCAGACGTTTCAGCGAGAGCAGATTCAGAGGGACACAGCCGCTCTAAACTGGTGGGCGGTAGGTCCTCTGGATCCATGCAAATGACGACCTCCTGCCCATGGAACTAGAGTAAAACTGGCTGGAGATGGAGGCACTTGCCTCCTTCAGAGCATTCAGATCAACTAGACGCCAAAGTACAAAGAGGAGGTAGTAGACTTTGATCTCTTGTGTATTGTAATGTGAACAACAGTAGAATAGTGAACAGATCGGAGGGAGCCTTTCCCAGCGTGGGTGCTGACTGATCAGTCATGGTGCAGCCCCATTTTGTCAAAGACAGACGCTAGTAACCACAGAAAATCCTGTCCTCACTCTCCTGAAGTTTCCCCTTGTTTCTACTGTTGGCATTTAAGTAGGTTAATGGGACACATTAAAAAAAAATGTGGAGGCAGAGAGCAATGTCTTCTTAGATTATTGAAGCAGAGGGAAGGAGTCTCTCCTGAGAGAGCACTATTTCAGAGGAGATGAAGATATATAAAAAATACAAAAGGTGCAGCTTAATGGCAAAAGTCAAAAGTCAAGACCGTAGCATTTATGTTAGCTATATATGGAGGGTTATATGTTTTATTCTGAAATACAGACTTGTCCTTTTGGTTGAGCTGTGGCAACCCACCCGTGCCTACAGAGCTTGTCAGGCAGAGAGCCCGTGTCCCAGGGGTGATGGTCCACGAAGAGAGCGCCACGGAGCGCGCGGAGCTCAGTGCTTTGGAGGCCCCCATTGTGTGAGGTAGGATTGGGCTCCACCAGTCACCCTGCTTGGTGCCTCTGACTCAAAAAAATTAAAGGAGGGTGATGTTTGGGCTTTTTGGTGTATTTGTGGGTTTTGGGTTTTTTTTTAAGATTTTATTTATTTATTTGACAGAGAGCAGGAACATAAGCAGGGTGAGTGAGAGAGGGAAAGCAGGCTTCCTGCTGAGCAGGGAGCCCATGTGGGGCTTGATTCCAGAACCCTGGGATCATGACCTGAGCTGAAGGCAGGATGCTTAAGGACTGAGCTACCCAGGTGCCCCAGGGTATTTGTGTTTTATTAGCCATTAGAAGATGATGGGAAGGGATTACTCATTCACAAATGTTCCAGAATCTTTTTTTTTTTGAGAGGGAGAGTATGGGCTCTCCTGTGGTAGACCCTGAGATCATGATCTGAGCTGAAACCAAGAGTCAGAGGCTTAACTGACTGAGCTGCCCAGGCACCCCTATAAATCAATAATTTGAAATAAGATGCTTGCCACATGTTCTACAAGTAAGAAACCAGGATACCATGAGAGAAAACAACAGAGGTGCATAATATAGATTTGGTGTGCGGTGGGACAGGCATGGGGTCAAGGACTTTCTTCCTTGAGGAACTGACCTTGAACAGAGCAGGACTCAGGCAGGCTGGAGAGGAGGGAACCTGGGTAGAGTAAATCGCATTTACAGTAAGCCGTGTTAGGAGCCACGAGAGCTTTTCCTGACAGTGCTTGGGTTTCCCACTGGTTTCTGAGCAACTGGGAAAAGGCTGCCCTTCTTATGGGTACTGACACTCTCAAAGCTTGTTTGAAGAAGGTAAGTGCAGGAGCTGTCAGGGGCTGACTTGGAAACCCCACTGTAGAAGTTCAGAAAAACGTTTAACTGGGGAGGAGTTTCTCAGTCTTCATTAGCGGCTTTTTGATAAGCACACAAAAAAAGGGGTAAATAGAAGCATGCAGATATTTATGTTTGAAAAAACGAGATAGTCTTTTTCCCCTAAGATCAGTGGCCTGAGAAACTGAATATTTCCAGGATTGGACCATTTTTGTTTTTGTAGAGAATTCTTTTCCTGAGATTTTAGTTTCCCGTAGAAAGTACAGCACTTGATCCAGATGTTTACACAAGTAGCTGAATAACCAGTGACAATAGCATGCCATTCTTTCCGTGGGCTGTACTTCTCTTCTACAGTTACGTGATTCTGTTGGTTTATACTAAGTCGTAAATCTGAGTAAAACACTGAAAAAAAAAATTACCACTGCATCATGATCGCTGTTTAGAAGTCAGCGCCAAGTCCACATTTCTGACCTAAGCAGGTGTCCTAGAGTCTTTAAACCATTTGGAGTGTGGTTTATAATGACTACTTATTCTCAAGACTTTTTATGAAATAATATGAATATATGGCAGTCATATTTATGAATATAAGCCCTACCACATTTATCAGCAAAAAGAAAGATTTCAGATGAACTTGGTTCTAGAAGATAGATCTGTCCCCTATCTTGGATCTTGCGCCAGCTCCTTGACATTGAATTGATGGGTGGGGTGTAGATGATTTGTGTGTCCCACGTACCTGGTATGCACAGAACTTTCCTCAGTCCAGTCCCCCTGGGATCCCTATGGGCAGGCACCCCTGCAGAGCGGAAATGCAAATGGAGGACAAGCCCTTCGGGAGGTTCACCTTTGCACTGATGTTCAGCCTTGGCAAGGCTGTCAGTCACCTTTCTGGAGGTGATCCTATCACTGAAGAATATTAGTTCTCCTGTTTTCATGCTAAGTTTTCTTCCTGTTGCGTGGCGGCTCTGTGGTCTTGCACCACCCCAGACATGCTCCCACGGAGGCCCGTGGTGTTGGTGCGTGCCGCCTAGGCCCCCTAGATTGGTGTGTCGTCTTTGGGCAAACCATGTAACAGCTTCCTAATCTGCAAACCAGGGATGATGATAGTGCCAGTGTGCCGGAGCTGGCTTGCACTGCCTCGTGAGAGCGAGTGCATGTGTCTCTTTCCAGAAAGTCTTATGCGAAGCTTGCAGATCGGCCATAGTGGGAGTATTGACATCGTCAGCAAAGACTGCAAAGCACATGCTCAGGGGAAGCAGGTGGGAGAGCAAGAGGAAAGAGCCCACTGTTAAACCTTTCCCAGCACAGCCCTGAGCAGCTCAGGCCTCACCGAGTCTTTTGAAGATAATTAAGATTATACCCACAATATGCCTCATTAGAGAAGAAAAGTACATAGTGCTTAATTCCGTATTCTTTCCCCCTTCATTTCCTCCTGTATCCCAAGACAGGTCTTCATGAGCCTTTCAGACCTACTCACCATGCTTTGATTTCTTAGTTGTTTGAAGGCATTTGTTACTTTACCGTAATTTCAGCCCTGGAGGAAAGCATGTACATATCCTAGACAAGTTGCTGATTTTCTGAGGAAGAGATGAACACAGAAAGGTTGAGCAATTAATCCAAGCTTCCCCAGCTCTTGGTGGATGGCTGTAGAAGAGAGTGGCTGTCCCAACCCAGGCGTCCGACTTGCGGCTCGGCCATGTTGTTACCCCTGACGCCATGCCACCTGCCTGTGCTGACGTAATTCTTCCGTTACACAAAAAAGTTTTAGTGACATGACTATAAATAAATGAAAAAAGCTAGCATTTAACTCCCAGAAATAAAACTCTTTACTTGTAATCCATATACATGTATTTCACTATGTATAACAGTCACGTAACTCTTGTTTTGCTTTTTTTTTCACTTAACATCATATATCTTGATTCACATTGAATTTAAACATTATTAATGGCATAATTTAATTTTTAGCTTTCAGAAAGAGTTCTGGCTTGAAGAGAAAGAACAGCTTGCTAACCACAGAAGAAGAATCGATGCTAAGATTTTAACTGCACTTCCGAAAGGTGAGACTTTCTCTAAATGGTTGACCAGTGTCCCGGGCACATAAGTATTGTGTCACCTGATTTTCTCTGAGGGGAATTCATTCCAAAGCTCCAGTGTATACCCTCCTTTGTGTTCCTTTCTGCCTGTTGCAAGAATTAACCTTAATGAAGCTACCTCTCTTCTTGCGCGTTTCATCTGCACCTTTCTCTGTGTCCTTTCTTGTCATTTTAGCCGTCTTCAGGAATTCCCTGCAGGCGGGGTGGGGAAGGTGACAGAAAGAGCCAGTATAGAATCCACCCACATCATCACTCCTACCTCTCACCTTCTCCAGGGGCAGTGAGTGTTGTTCATAAGCCCTTATCTACTCCGTCCACTCTGTCCACTCCCTCTGCCTCTTGGTGCTTTGCTGGTGCCTTTGCACTGAGTATCTTAGAGCTCCCTGCCAGGCAGCACACTGGGTTTCCAGGACACCCCATAGCTCCTGCATCTCTTTCCCCAGGTAGGCACTCACGTGTTCTGTGAATTCGTTTTTTCATTGGTAAAGATACAAGCTCAGTAAAACATTCGCAGCTGCCATGAGCCCACTACTTCCTGTGTTTTGCCTGAGAAATGATGTAAATGTTAACCAGATCTTTGTGTCCCCCAACTCTAATACTGGGAGAGGGGCATACCAGCTCTCAAACTGCTTTCATGCTAAATCCACTGTGTAACCATTACTTCAGAAGAAACAGGTTTTGGTGGAAGGTCAGATTTTTTTTTTTTTTCCTATTTTGTCCTCTGAAAGAAAAAAACAAACAAACAAACATGAGATCAAACCCAAAAGAGATAAGACCAGGAAAAATATTCTTTTTTTTTTTTTTCCCCAATTTATTTATTTTCAGAAAAACAGTATTCATTATTTTTTCACCACACCCAGTGCTCCATGCAAGCTGTGCCCTCTATAATACCCACCACCTGGTACCCCAACCTCCTACCCCCCCGCCACTTCAAACCCCTCAGACTGTTTTTCAGAGTCCATAGTCTCTCATGGTTCACCTCCCCTTCCAATTTACCCAAATTCCCTACTCCTCTCTAACGCCCCTTGTCCTCCATGCTATTGGTTATGCTCCACAAATGAGTGAAACCATATGATAATTGGCTCTCTCTGCTTGACTGATTTCACTCAGCATAATCTCTTCCAGTCCCGTCCATGTTGCTACAAAAGTTGGATATTCGTCCTTTCTGATGGAGGCATAATACTCCATAGTGTATATGGACCACATCTTCCTTATCCATTCATCCGTTGAAGGGCATCTTGGTTCTTTCCATAGTTTGGCGACTGTGGCCATTGCTGCTATAAACATTGGGGTACAGATGGCCCTTCTTTTCACGACATCTGTATCTTTGGGGTAAATACCCAGGAGTGCAATTGCAGGGTTGTAGGGAAGCTCTATTTTTAATTTCTTGAGGAATCTCCACACTGTTCTACAAAGAGGCTGCACCAACTTGCATTCCCACCAACAGTGGAAGAGGGTTCCCCTTTCTCCACATCCTCTCCAACACATGTTGTTTCCTGTTTTGTTAATTTTGGCCATTCTAACTGGTGTAAGGTGATATCTCAATGTGGTTTTAATTTGAATCTCCCTGAGGGCTAATGATGATGAGCATTTTTTCATGTGCCTGATAGCCATTTGTATTTCTTGATTGGAGAAGTGTCTGTTCATATCTTCTGCCCATTTTTTGATGTGTTTGTCTGTTTCGTGTGGGTTGAGTTTGAAAAATATTCTTTTAATAGAAACTAAATCTAGTTTAAAAGGCCCACTGATACATGGGTGTACAGCCTGAGGAATTGAATAGGTGATGTGCTTAGACATAGTCTGATGAGGATGGGTATTTGAAGCACCCCAGAGATTCGGCCTTGTGGAGACAATTTAAACAGAGACATTTTGCAATTTTCAAGCACTTAGAAAACTGTCAACTGAAATATAGACTTACTCCATGTTGTCCCGGAGGCCCCGGGTGAGAATACTGTGTTGAATTACACAGAAGTAGATGAGATGTCATAGGAGAGAGACCGTTCTGATAGTTCATGGGACCTGTTGGGCTGCATTGCCATCTCATTCACTCCCATTGGCTGTCCAAGGAAGGTCATGGGCTTCCATGGGAAGGAGACATGCTGCGGGTTCCCACCTGGATGGCATGACATGGAAAGGGCCTTCCGATTTTTTAGACTCTTTGTGAAAGACAAAGCAGCTCTGGTGAATCTGAGCCAAGCTTACAATCTGGGAAGATGGTCCAAGCAAAGTTCAAGGGTGAACAGATTGATCTGAGCAGGAACTAGAAGATTGGACTGATTGGGCAAAGTTCTGTAGCAAAAGCTGTTTCACTCATCCTCTTTGTCTGCCGTGGTCCTTTCCTTGATGAGCAACAGCACATGAAATATTAGGGTCAGAAAAATTAGAAACGGTATATGAGATGCAAGGTTCCTTTCAGGTTCAACAGCTTGTAACTCCATATGTGCCAAAATTTAAGAACAACTTAAGTTGATTTACCAGTTTCATTAGAAAATGTATCATAGGGGCACCTGGGTGGCTCAGCCAATTAAGCGTGCCTTTGGCTCAGGTCATGATCCTGGGGTCCTGGGATCAAGACCCATCTTGGGCTCCCCGCTCAGCAGGGAGCCGGCTTCTCCTTCTCCCTCTGCTTCTTCCCCTGCTTGTCCCTCTCTCTCTCTCAAATAAATAAATAAAATCGTAAAAAAAAAAAAAAAAGAAAAGAAAAAATGTATCATAGTTGGTGATGAAAATGTACTTTTTCACAAATCAGAGATAATACCATGTATTAATGAGATTTTTGTTTCTAAATTCACAAGATCTTTAAAACGTGCTTAAAAAGTATCCGAACCCCTCCCCTCCTGAATTTCATGTAAATTCTGCAGAGTCTTATTTTACATTCTGTACTTTATGAATTCGGGAAAGACCCGAATTTGAAAAGACCCACGTATGACCTCTAATCTCACTTCTCCATCTTAAATATTTTAATGATTCTGTCAGCTCTTGGCGATATAATGGTGAAAGTCGGAGTTGATTACAACCATTTTCATGGCATAGTGTTTTATGTCTGTTTATACATTTATAGAAGTTTCTGGTCATTTAGTGAGGAATTCTTGCTTTTGTTAAATTGAGCATTAAAATGATCATTGACTTTTTCTCTAAGAGGGCTTCCTTTAACTGTGTATCACAAGCAAGTTATCCAAGGGTTAAAAATCTTTACCTCTGTGAAGATGATGATATTAAAATAGTTTTCCACTTATGCATTATGAAATGGACCAAATATATTAATCTACTTTCTTAATAGCTTTCTTGAAATATAATTCAAGCAATCTATAATCCATCCATCCAAAGTATACAGGTCAGTGGCTTTTAGCATATCCATAGAGCTGTGCACCCATCACCATAGTCCGCTTTGGAACACTGTCCTTATCCCCAAAAAGAAATCCCACACTTCTCAGCCCTCACCGCCCCCCCTTAGTCCTCTAGTTTTGTAATCTCTGATTTTATAAGCTGCTTGTCTTTGTATTAGTGGCTGCCATCCAAGTGTGAAAATTAAAGTGCAGGAAGTCCGATCCCTTTTCAGGACTTTCTGGGTCTGGGCTGTGCTCTTAGCTTGTCAAGTGCAGGGTGGGAGGGAGGTGTTCTTGGCAGTCCTCTGCCACTTATATTTCTTTGGAAGATTCTACTGTACTTGGGTTTGGATGCCTGAATTCAACAATAATTTTACCAGAAAGCCTGTTTCTCAGGGCTAATTAAAGAAACAGTGTTGCCCAAGAAAACTACCCAGTTGACCACATTATGCTGGGTATTGGCATTATATATTATGATAAAGCATGTTAGGCAAGTTAAAGAACTTTGAAATCTTTTTTTTTTTTTTTAAAGATTTTATTTATTTATTTGACAGAGAGAGAGAGATTACAAGCAGGCGGAGAGTCAGGCAGAGAGAGAGAGAGAGAGAAGCAGGCTCCTGCCAAGCAAAGAGCCCGATGCAGGGCTCGATCCCAGGACACTGAGATCATGACCTGAGCCGAAGGCAGCGGCTTAATCCACTGAGCCACCCAGGCGCCCCGTTAAAGAACTTTGTAAAGTATGATAGCCCTGATGTCAATTGCCTTTCAGTTACCTGACTCAGAAAATGACTGTCTAAAGAAATAGATTAATAGAATCTTTGTTGGCACAGAAGCACTGTTTGGAATTACTCAGAGGAGGGCAGCAGGCTAAGATAGCAGGTGCAATGAGGAATAATTTAGTATATGTCACAGTTTTAATGTACTTGAAGGCGAAGTAAAAAATTCATTACAATGGAAGTTAGATCAATAGCACCTATTTCGATCTGTATTATACAATGATTGCTATTACTGTTACCTGAACCATTTATGAGTGGTATGCATTATACCACAGTATACAATCAGCTGAATTATAGCTGCTTAATCCAATTTTGTTTTATTTTTTTAAAATGTTTTATTTATTTATTTGACAGCACGAGCAGGGGGAGTGGCAGAAGGAGAGGGAGAAGCAGGCTCCCCACTGAGCAAGGAGCCCCATGCAGAGCTCGATCCCAGCACCCCGGAATCACGACCCGAGCTGAAGACAGCTGCTTTTAACGGAGCCACCCAGGCGTCTCAGCTTTATCCAATTAAAAAAACATTCTTATTTCCTGTTTTTAGGAAATATACACTGATAAATTTAGAGATAAAGGGATATCGTGCTGCCACTTACTCTTGAATAGTTCAGAAAAATTAATATGTAGGTGGGCCTGGGTAGCTCAGTCGGTTGAGCATCTGACGCTTGGATTTGGCTCGGGTCATGATCTCAGAGTCATGGGATGGAGCCCCATGGCCAGCTCTGCACAGGGTGTGGAGCCTGATTGGGATTCTCTCTCTCTATCTCCCTCCAGCCCCGCCCCCACACTCGTACCCTCATACTTTCTCTAAAATAAATAAGTCTTTAAAAAATTGTATGCACATATGTGTACATTCATGCATGTGTATACACACATAACACATGTAAATATGCCTATGGAAAAGGATAAAAATAAATGTAGTAAACTGTAAACACATTATGAAGCATGTGTCGATTTTTCTGTAAGTCTGAAATTACATAATCATAGTAAGACAAGACCGCTTTTGGTAGATCATGAACAGTAACCAATTAATTGTATTCAGCACTATCTTCCAGACCATAACTGTGGTAGTGCTTTATGACTGAAAGAATGGAGGGCAACATAGATTTCCACAGCTGGGATGACTTCTGTGATTTCTTAGTATCAGCCCCTTTTATGCTTTATGATAAACCTGACCAAAACTTCCAACCAAAGGGCCGAAGGAGGACTGCAAGAGCCCAGAAGAGGTTGTTGGTTTTGTTTTTTTTCCTGGAAAGGTCCAAAAAAATATGCACACATCAGCAATTCAAATAAAACTATTCTCTTTTATACAACGGAAGTGTTTTCCCATGGACTAGAGATACTAAAGTAATTATATTGCATGTTTGTTTTCCTAATTTTACTTTTAAATTATAGACTTGGGAAAGGAAGCTTCTCTGTGACTTCTTTTGTCTTCCACATCATTTTTTTTCCCCTGTAATCTCATGTCTATAGGAATGAAGCAAATCTTGGTAACTGAAAAATAGATTAGTTACAAAGAATTGACTGAGAGGTAATTTGTTTGTTTAAGGGATTTTTTTTCCCCCCTGAAAGATTCATTGTGGGTCTCCACTAAGAATGAATAAACTTGCTGGTACATTTATTTATTTAATTTTAAAGTAATCTCTACACCCAGCGTGGGGCCGGAACTCCCCATCCCAAGCACCCTACCTTTCAGAGCACTTGGAATTTGGTTCCAGTAGCTTCTGGCACACTCTTAGGGAAAAATATGGCCCCTTGCTCTTCTTGGGGTTTAAATAGTTAATTGATACACTTTGGTTTATCTCATTCTTGGAAATATTTTCAAAATATGCACTACCAGTCATTAAAGTTTTATCGCCATACTCTTGCTGGAGCTAATTTGATTAACTGGGAAGCTAGTATTAGTCAAGCTTCCTCGAAAGGTAACATGGCAGATGCACCATTACCATTACACCCTTGTCTTCCAAGCAGAGCTGTAATTGACAGTACAGAGCAAGTATACCTCTGCCTCCAGCTACTCTGGTTCCTGGGAAAGCCACCTGAGGGAGAGACTTTTTTAAAGCCAACTATCTTTTTTTTTTTTAATTCGATTCGGTGTAGTGTTCAGTGATTCATTAGTTGTGTGTAACTATCTCAACAGAAGTCAAACTAAAATTGTAGGGCAGCTATCATTTAAAAATAAATAAAAACAAGGTTTGTGTCTCCAAAGATGGTCAAAGGGCAATATAAAAGGGGAGTGTGTGTGTATGTATTTATGTGTGTGTGGTTCTGATTCATTACTAAATATGACAGCTTTAAAAAAATAAAATAAGGGCGCCTGGGTGGCTCAGTGGGTTAAGCCGCTGCCTTCGGCTCAGGTCATGATCTCAGGGTCCTGGGATCGAGGCCCACATCGGGCTCTCTGCTCAGCAGGGAGCCTGCTTCCTCCTCTCTCTCTGCCTGCCTCTCTACCTGCTTGTGATCTCGCTCTGTCAAATAAATAAATAAAATCTTTAGAAAAAAAAATAATAAAAAAAAAAATAGAAATGAAAGCAGTTGGAAGTTGAATTCCAGAATTGAGGGGCACCTGGCTGGCTTAGTCAGAAGAGCATGTGACCCTCGATCTCAAGGCCACGAGTTTGAGCCCCACGTTGGACACAGAGTTCACTTTATTTTATTGTTATTATTTTAGAGAGTTGGGGAGAGGAAGGGCAGAGAGAGAGGGAGAATCTTAAGCAGGTTCTCTGTCTAGTGTGGAGCTTGACCTAGGGCCGGATCTTACAACCCTGAGATCATGACCTAAGCCATAGTCAAGAGTGGGACTCTTAGCTAACTGAGTCACCCAGGTGGCCCAAGATGTAGAATTTACTTTAAAATAAAAAAGAAAATTGAAAAAGGGACACCTGGGTGGCTCAGTTAAGCATCAGCCTTCAGCGTAGGTCATGATCCCAGGGTCCTGGGATCAAGTCCCTCATCAGGCTCCCTGCTGGGTGGGGAGCCTGCTTCTTTGCCTCTGCCTACTGCTCCCCCTGCTTGTGTTCTCTCTCTTTCTCTCTCAAATAAACAAATAAATCTTAAAAAAAAAAATTAAAAATATTCCAGCATTCTTGTATGCCTCCATTGAGTTTCTTCTTTGACTCAACCTTTCAAAGTTCCTTGGACCCCCAGGGCTGTTAGTGACAATTCTGCCTGGTATTCCCGGGTCCCCAACAGGAGCCACTCAGATGAGCCTTTGTGAAATCACGTGGTTGAGGAGGTGGGTGAGAAGAGAGACCTTTATTCTCCACCAAATTGGGCCATTTCTCCAAAGAAACAGTTATTTGGCATCAGTATCACATGAGACCCTCCCAGTGTCAGCCAGACATTTGTCCATCCATCCGGTGTTACCAGGAGAATTAGGGTTGTTAGTTTATCTATCCACCCAAATTAGAGCAGGGAAACAAATGTTAACATTTCCCGGCAGCGAAAGCCGGTAAGGGGATGCTTAGAACTGTGTTAACCTAAACCGCGGTAAATGTCCATAAAGCTCCATTAGGGATGGCTGGAAACACGATCAGCTAGTCACAGATTTTTACAGGTTCAATGATAGGGTGAAATAGGAGTGTGGGGAAACATGGGGGTTGTGGCTTGTTGATGGGCATGTGGGGGCTCTAGTACTGGTCTCTGCTTCTGCCAACATTAGAAGTTTGCCATAGTGGAAAAACTCGGAATACTTTGTTGAACGTAGTAAGAATCAAAGACAGATAGTGAGATATCTGCTTGCTGGAGAGATCTTGATGTTCAGGCCTTCTCTGACTCCCCTAGATGAAACCGAACTCATGGTATTACTTCTTAGCTCAGCCTGTGATATGTGTGTGTGTGTGTGTGTGTGTGTCATCCCTTGTGGCATCTGCCCTTTCACACTAGAAGACAGTCTCCAGGAAAACACTGCACGGGATCTAAGAACAGAAACATAAGTTCAAGAATATATGTAATTGAACGTTCTATAACATAAGTTATATACATATGTTCAATAATATGTAATATGTAAGTTCAATATTAACATATAAGTTCGATAATATAGAAGTTCAATAGATACATGTCTCATGAATGAATGCATGATACTGAACACTGAAGTATCTTTTTATTCTTCTGTTTTATTTTAGTTGCAGAATTAAGAAAAATCTTTGAACCAAAGAGGAAAGAATTTTTAGAAATGAAAAGGTAAGAAATTGAATGCACCTCGTTACAAAGTAGAAGAACTTGGTGAAGCAGTATTCACTTTCCCTGAGAACCGCTTTCCATGGCTCACGAGGCCTGTCTTTGGTGCCCTGCACAGAAAAGAAAGAATTGCCCGGCGCCTCGAAGGAATCGAAACGGACACTCAGCCCATCCTGCTGCAGAGCTGCACGGGCTTAGTGACTCATCGCCTGCTGGAGGAAGACACGCCCAGATACATGCGCGCCACAGACCCGGCCAGCGCCCACACCGGTGAGCGTGCTTGTCTGGTGGCCTGCCATCATGCAGACTGCCGGAGATGGTTCATGCTGCCTTCTGTACCCAGTGGCATTGGAAGGAAAATGAGATAGTCCACAAAAGTGAATTGTGGAGGTGTACTTACTTATTAAATACACGTTATTTGTGAAACACTGCAATGACATGTATGTCAACTCTGCCCCATCTCACAGGTGTGGTTCTCTGGGATCATAGCAGGAAGAAATGGTTCCTCTTGGCACACTGTTGGGAAATTGATGACATCATTTCACTCCTCCTCCCCGCCTGGGACCCCTAGAGGGCAGGAACAATATCTCCCTCCTGGCCCTCTCAGGGTGCTGGCACAGGACCTGCTGTCCTCTTTTCAGTAAGAGTTCTTAGAGGACTGAATGCGACTCCTTTAAATAGAATACCCAGGTGCCCAGCACAGAGCCTGGTCGCTCGCAGCAGGGAGCAATTTAAAATGAACCTGGACCTTTGAGTGGTTAGGGTTCTTAGTCTATGTGTTAATGCAACAAACATTCTACTTAAATTATTTTAATGTAAATAATTTACATGTCATTTTAAATGTATTGCATGTGTATTTCATATTAAACCATATTTCAAATGTGACTTAACTTTTTTTGGTAACTGTCAACGTTAGGAATATGAAATATTCAACTTGGGCTTGGAAGTGGATGACCCATACAGGGCTGTTCTTCTCAAACCGTCCCTGGCTCTGCAGCTCCCTGCTGCTGCTTTTTATGGCCAGTGTTTTCTGGTTTCTTCCTTAGGGCTGTTGATCTCACTTTGTGATGTGATCATGTCACTTACCTAGAGTTCCTGATCTTCTATGGCCAGAAAGCTAGAGAAGTAAGATTTTTAAAAATTACTTGAGAATCAAGAATAGAGTATCAAAATTTGTAGCCAGAAATAAACCCTCATGTATGTAAAATGTGAATCTATGTATTATAATTTAAGCATCACATATTCATGAAAAGGGAAGACTGTTTAATAAAATAGTACTGGGAAAATAGGTTATTGTGCAGTAGGGAAGGGGTCATAGACCTCTTCTCACTTACACGAAACACAAAAATAAGTCCCAATTAATCACATGATTAACTTTAAGAAAATAATTAAAAACATGAAAACAGGTGAATATTTCATGCACATTGAATGGGAAAGGACACAGAAACAGCTTGAGAAATCACAAATGACCAGGTCAATTGACACCAAAGAAAATCTTCCATGTGGATGTCACAGAATATTAAACAAGTTTGAAGTATTCATGAATGAGATTAAGGTTCACGGTCTCAGAAAAAAAAAATGCATGCAAACCAATAAAAGTGACACTATGAACTAATAGTATATAGAGCTTAAATAAGCTTCATCAGATATTCCAGAAAAGAAAAAAGTAATACAAATGCTAATAATTGAAAAATGCAGAAATTCTCTCTTTCTAGTAATCAAAGGAAATTTTTTAAATGAACATTTAATGTTTGCAAGCAAACATATCTTGCAGGTTCAAGTATAAATTGACGCAAACTTTATAGAAATCAACTTGACAGTCTAGCAAGTCTCTTAAAATGATACACTTTTTGATAAAGCAATTAACCATTATCTGTTGTGATAGTAGTCAATCAGACTGATTAAAAGTTAGAAACAATGAAAAAAATATTGGCAACAATGCAAATGCCCAGGAATATAAGAAGGGTTAAATTAGCTATGGAATGCCTGTTGAATAGAATATTACAAAGCTTTAAAGAATGTCTTCAAAAAAAGACTTCCAAATATAAGAAAATGTTTTATACAGTACATCAGTGGTATATAAAACATAAATTTTTTTTAAAGATTTTATTTATTTATTTGACAGAGAGAGATCACAAGTAGGCAGAGAGGCAGGCAGAGAGAGAGAGGAGGAAGCAGGCTCCCCGCTGAGCAGAGAGCCCGATGCGGGACTCGATCCCAGGACCCTGAGATCATGACCTGAGCCGAAGGCAGCGGCTTAACCCACTGAGCCACCCAGGTGCCCCAAAACATAAATTATTTTATATGGGAGAAAAGAAATCAATTTTATAAAAGACTAGAAGGAATATATAGAAATGTTTGGCAAATCATCAACTTATTATTCATTATTATGTATTAATGATTATTGGTGATTCGGAGTTTTACCTTCCTATCTTTTCAATGTTAGACATTTTCTGTACCAAGCATGTGGCTGCAGTTGGAAAAATTCACTTCTGTGCACAGAAAAGAGTGCAGTCAGTGCGCCTCTGTTCTTGAACTCTGTTCGTGTCCCCCGTGTGGTCCCTTGCAGGCCGGTCCAATGAAGAGGAGGATACTTCGGATTCCTCGGTGGAGAAACAGACCCGTTCCAAACTTTGCACCGAAACCTCGGGCATCCATGCTGACCCCTCCTGTGGTTCAGGTCTCATGGACACCCAGGCTCTGGAGTCCAAAGCGGAGAGAATCGCACGGTACAAAGCGGAAAGGAGACGGCAGCTGGCCGAGAAATACGGGATAGCGCTGGATTCCGAAGCGGACTCGGAATCGCCGTCCCGATACACCAAGTCCAGGAAGGACGCCGATGCTGCTGACAAGAGGGGAGGGAAAGGTGACAGACAGGCCGAGCCAGGCAAAGATTCATGCTCTCTGTACTCCAAGGACTATGCTCTCTCCGGGGGCGATGGGCTTTCGGACACCGAGGTGCTGCTCAACGTGGAAAACCAAAGACGGGGTCAGGAGCCTAGCACCACCGGGCAGGCCCGTGACCTGGCCCCCACGGTTGAGAGTTCCTCATCCTTCCCGTTCCCTGGGCGAGACTGTGCCTTCAGTGAAGTGCCAAGGTCCCCAAAGCAAATGCACAGCGTGTCCCTCTCCTCGCCTCGGCCACCGGCCTCCCCGAGCCACTCTGCTGGTGACCCGCCACTCCCTCCTGAGGCCCGAGCCAGGTAAGCATTGAGCCCGCTCTGGGCTGTATTACCATCTTTGCTTTGCCTCCTCTGCGTCAGGGTCTGGGTGTCCTTGGTCTTCTATTGAGGGTTCCGCTGATGGCAGAAATAGGTAAGATAGGGTTTTCTAAATTTCTGCAGTATCAAAACAGGTTCTGCCCAAGCAAGAAGCTTCAGTTCTTTTTTACAAAAATGATCAACTGAACAGGTGTCATGGGGACACTTTCATGGGAGTCTCACTTACGGATCCTTCTTTTTATGGGTTTCTTACATGCTTTTAATAATTGTCTTTTCCTTTATGTGTTTCTCTAGAATTATATCCAAAACCTTTTTTTTTTTCAAGGTTTTATTTGACAGAGAGAGACACAATGAGGGAACACAAGCAGGGGGAGTGGGAGAGGAAGAAGCAGGCTTCCTACCAAGGGGGGTGCCCGATGCCAGGCTCGATCCCAGGACCCTGGGATCATGACCTGAGCCAAAGGCAGACATTTAACGACTGAGCCACCCAGGTGACCCATTATACCCCACACTTCTTAGTGATTGTTTTTGTTGCTATCATGTAAAATCACAAAGCAGAAGGACCACCACTAACACAGTGGAAGGGTCTCAGTTTAGGGTATGATGAATGACTGCAGTATAGCTTGAATATAATCGTCTCCTATAGCTATGCAAGTATATCAACATGCTGAGAAACAGCTGTGTAGAAGAGCACCTCATTAAAAAGGTCAGTCATTAAGAGTAATTGTCATACACAGAGACAACAGCGCCCATTTGGGAAAATCAGAAAAAGGGTAAAATCAGAAACTCAAATGCCAGAAGAGAATATTTGTTCCTAAACTTAAATTTCCAAATTTAAATTAAATTTGATTTAAGTTTCCAAATTTAAATCAAATTGAAATTTCTAAATTTGAGTAAGATTTAAATATTTAAATTGAATTAAAATTCAAATATTTAAATCTAAGTAAAATTTAAATATTCAAATTTAAGCAAAATTTAAATATTTAAATTCAGTAAGTGTGATGACCATATTCAAAAGGCACTTTACTTAAACATCCTAGTTTAAAGTTTGGGACAATTGTCTAGGTAGACTTTTATGTGTGTTTTTCGGTCCAAATAGGCATTAGCTTCCCAGGTAAATTGAGGAGAAGTGAGGATCAATAAATTTATTTTGAGGGGAAAAAAAAAGGTGTGGGGGAGGAAGAAGTATTGGGAAATACTCCTATATATTTCACACTGGGACAGAGCAGTAAATGTGGTCCTCTCTAAGTGGCAATAATACAGCTAAAACAGATCATTTTACTTATTGTTTATGGAGTCAAAGAACTTCCCCTACGTAGTTGATCATTCACACTAAAATATTTAGAGAAGTTAACTTCTTAGAGAAGTCAGTACTGTAAAAACTGATATGGGGTTTTGGCCTTTGGGCTTATTTATTTATTTATTTATTTGACAGAGAGAGAGAGAGAGAGAGAGAGAGATCGATCACAAGTAGGCAGAGAGGCAGGCAGAGAGAGGAAGGGAAACAGGCTCCCTGCTAAGCAGAGAGCCCGATGTAGGGCTCCATCCCAGGACCCTGAGATCATGACCTGGGCTGAAGGCAGAGGCTTAATCCACTGAGCCACCCAGACACCCCAAAGCCTTTGGGCTTTTTGAAATTTTGGGACTGTGACCTGTTTTCTCTTATTTTGAAATGAAAGTCTGTTGTTTGAGAAACCTTCATTTCGTAGCAGAAAATGTGTTCTTGCCTTAGTGTCTATCAAAGTGAACTCTTCACGTGCTTTGTAAACAGGTCAAAGCAATTTAACGCGGTGTCTAATTTAGAAAGGAAATTCGAGATTTACGCTTACATGGGTTTGGAGAAAATTCAGAGCCAAATTTCTGATTGCTATATTATGAAAACTTGGGTTGTTAACATGGCATCTGGGTTAGTCGTCTAGATCTCATATGATAGATCCTCAGTGAGATCCTGAATCAGTTGTAATAATAACTAAACCTTGGTTGTGTGCTCCAGGTCAAAAGCTAGGATATTTAATTGTTTTGTGTTAAAATCTTAGTATTAAAAAAGTCTATAATGTAAAATCTTAAGAGGTATTTCTTTCTCAATTATTTGAAGAGGCATATTACTTGGAAGTTTCCATAAGCCTAATCCCAGCCTCTTAGCACTTACTTGACTTTCACAAAGAGAGGATTAAAAAGATTAAGAAATTATAAATTCTTGAGGCACATGCTTTGTTTATGTATTTTTCAATTTTAAAAAAAGCACATGCTTTATATATTTTTTTAATTTAAAAAAGGCATATTCTTTTTTAAAAGCCATTCAAGACCTACAATTCTGTGATTTAGAGGCAGAGAAGCACAAATCATTTCATATATATATATATATATATATTAGGAAAATACTGAGATATATTTACATTAAAAGGGATGGAACATAATGTATGACAAGTATGACAGTAAAAGATAAACAAAGATACAAGAAACAGCATGGAGGTTCTTCAGAAAGTTACAAATACTCTATAGTCCAGTAATTGCACTACTGGATATTTACCCCCCAAAATACAAAAACACTAACTCAGAGGAATGTGTATATCCCTACATTTATAGCAGCATTATTTATAATAGCCAGATTATGGAAGCAGCCCAAGTGTCTGTTGATAAAGAAAATGTGATCGATCAATCAATCTGTCTATCTATCTATCTATCGATGCTATTCAGCCATGAAAAAGGAATGAAATCTTACCATTTGCAACAACATGGATGGAGCTAGGGAGTATAACGCTAAGTGAAATAAGTCAGAGAAAGGCAAGTATCTTATGATTTCAAAAGAGCAAAGGAAAAGAGAGGGGATGGGCAAACCAAGAAACAGACTCTTTAACTATAGAAATGATAAGAGAATAAACTGATGTTTACCAGAGGGGAGGGCGTGGGGGGATGGGTGAAACAGGTGAAGGAGATTAAGAGTACACTTACCATGATGAGCACTGAGTCATGTATGGAACCGTTGAATCATGGTGTTGTATAGCCGAAACTAACACAGCACTGTATGTTTTTTTAAAAAGGATTTATTTCATAATGACTACAGCAATTCATCTTGCAAAGATGGATTTAAATGAATTAATATTCTTCTTAGATATCCTTTCTCTAGAGCCCGGATATTTGGGTGTCTGAAAACCATTGTTGTCTGATTTCCATTTGGGGGGAAGAAAGACAAAAAATACTTTGTGAATTATAACAATAACCAAGGAAATCTCAGTGTCTTAATAACCATAAATGAAAATGCTTGTCATCCAGTATGGAAATAAGAAACAGAAATGTTGAGGGAGATGAAGGAGGAGCTAAGAAAACCATCTACAGATAATGAAATTATTTTATTCCGCATGTTTTTGTGGATATATCCCAGCATTGAGATGGACTGTTTTTCTCCTGCTGTACTATACTCTCTCATCACCTAGCTCTGCCAAGTATTGGGGCTATTAATGTCTGAATTAACTCATTCCCATGTCATCATTTTATTTTGTGCTCACTAGCTAGAGGCTGTTTTTTTATCATTAATTAAATACGAATGTCACTCATGAATATACCATCAAAGACTTCCTATGGTATCCACCTTGAGCCAGACTTCAAATGCACAGTTTTTGTGTGTGTTCTTATACACGAACACATGTACAGATGGAACCATTAAGAGCATTCTAAGCTCCTAACAGTCTTGAGGGCTGAACAGTACATTTAAATTTATTAGAATTTGTTAATGTTTATTTGAACATTTGTATGATTAAGAAAATACATATGTCACAGGGTCTTTAGCTCAAGAAATCCTGTAGCTGCTTGGAAGTTCAGGAGAACACGTCCTTCTGAAAGAAATGGAGAATATATATATTCACAGAAGAGAGCCTAAGATACCTCTTAACCCCAACCCCCGATTTCTGCCAAGCCCCTTCAATTTAGAATTTCAGAATTGTGTTTTCTAGAGAGGGAGTTTTGCTGATAGGAACCATTCTTTGTTAATTAAGCCATTGTGAATTTTAGGATAAAATTTAAAGAGATCTGGGGCCTGTGGGTTATTCAGATTTTTAAAAATCTGAGCTGTTACTAATGGAAATCCGGAATGCAGAATTTGTATTTCTTAGTTAATTAAAAAAAAAAAAAGAAAGAAAGAAAGAAGAGAAAATGCACCATATTTGTTACTTCTGTGAGTGGAGAATCTCAGGACCTGAGTTCCACACCTGCTGTTTTCCTGAGCGTCCACTGTGACTCCCTGTTCTCAGTGACCTGTGTATTGGGCAGAGGAAAATTTCCCAGTGGTGATCCACTCTAGAAAACGCCCTCTGTGTTTCATCTCTCCACTTCTGTCCCCGCCCCTCCAACTCCCACTTAGCAAATTGTATCATTAGAAAATGATTATGGTATATAGAGCCCTCCCTGAAATTTGAGCTAGGGAGAGCTACCATTGGTCAGTCAAGCTTCGGACAGGGCTCTGGTGACATCAGACCTGTGGACTGGATCTTCCTGGGGCACCCTCCACAGTGAGCCTTTTCGGAGACATGGTGACAAGCAGACTCAGCCAACTGAGAAGGAAGGGAGCTTAGACTATGTTCTTGTAGTTTGTCTCTGATGATACTTACTCAGCTCCTAGGGAGAGGTTAAGTCTAAAAACTGTCTTCAGAGCCTCAGGCTCATTGTTTTTCTTGTTAAAGGTCTGTTAACCTGCCTGAAAGAAATGTCCACAGGGGAGTGATAAAGAGAGAGAAAGCTGCCTCTGGTCGTAGGCATTCCTGTCTCAGTGCCTGTTCCCCCAGGGCAGGAGTGTCCTAACACAGGCTCGGCTCAGGGCAGGTGTCCTGGAAAACCTAGGTCTCTAAAGAAGAGACTTCCCTGTACACTCACAGATCTTTTAATGGGATGGAACTCTTTTCACCTTTTAGCCCCTGTACCCCCAAATATCTTTTTACCCTCTCTACTAGCTTTTGCCTGTTAAAATATGGTTAGTTCATTCCCATGTTTTCTTTTTTTTTCCTTTTTCTTCTGTTCTCACTGGCAAGTTATCAATTTCTGCTCACTGAACTAAATATGAATAGATCACCAAGAGCCCTAGCTAGCATGTCCAAAAATTTAGACACCTGCCAGATTGTAAGGAACTGAGCGGTGTGTGCGTGCCCTCGCATGTTCGCACGCCTGCACGGACCCACAAGGCAATCCTTAGCACGTTTTCCAAACAAGCAACTTGAAGCATATAAACTGTTGGTTTTAATAGGATGCCTAGTTAATAAGCATTCTTCTTCAGCTGAATACTGTTTTATAATTAGAAGCTGTTATATAATTAGAGCTGGGCACCCACAGGGTGAAACTGATTCTCCTGGGCTGGATTTGACTTCACTGTGACAGCGGGAAGCACTTTTAAGTCTGTTGACTCTTAGGAGTTACAGGGAGTTAAAGCCCATCATTACAGACTTAGGGATAGAGACCAAGAGCAGCTTCCGACCTCTGTGATGACTTAGGGTTGAGTTCTTATTTCCTGGTAACATAATTCTCTGCTAGCCAATTGCCACATCGTTAGAAAGTTCTATTATACCCAAGGGTCAGCCTCTCACTGTTCTCTTGTCCCCAGTAACCCTGTGGTCCTCTCCCAGAGGAGTGACCTCTGCCTTATGGGGAGCTGGCTCTCCCCAAGCCCTCACAAGAACAGATCTCAATGTTAAAAAATGTTAAATTCTTAGAAACAAAAATAATCCTGGAGATTATTTAAAAATGGATTTTATATGTGCCAAAACTAAAGATTAAAGAATTGATTTAAAACCATAAGGCTGCTTTGACAACATTGAGGCCATCATCCATCACCCATTCATTCATTCAGTCAAGTTCCCTTGCATCTGCCCGTTCTTCCCATTGTGCTCTGCTCCTCTTACATACGTCAGTTCTATTATCCAACACACTGAAAAAGGGAGTTGGCTGGTTTTGCCCTTTGAAGATTAGAGATCTTTAGGAAAGAAGACTAGAAGTATTCGAGAAACAGCATATGTGGATTTACATAAGGTCCTTAACAACTTGGCCCTTATAAGCAAAATGAAAACTTGTAATTTAAGAGAGTTCGAATACAGTAGGCATCCATATATCTATGCATACCTCATAGGTATTGATTTATGGATTAGTTTCAGCTCTGAGATAGTTTAGCTAATCACTGAAGAAGATTATATTGGGTCTCTGGTCTGCGAGGCACTGTGCTTTTAGCTGGGTATAAAAAAAAAGTGTAGGAAATAACTATAACATGATAGGGTAAATAAGTTTCTAGAGATCAAGGTTGGGTGCCAGGGGAGTACCAAGATGGAGTATTAACTTTTCCTCCATGGAGAAATGGTCACAGTGGAACCAAGTCCTTAAGGATGTGGTGGTGAGTTTGCTAGCTGTGGAAGGGAGGCTCCTCCCAGCACGAAGGCACCAATGCCCAGTGAAGACTGAGGAGGAGGTGGGATGAGGCTGAGTGCCGGGGGGAGTTGTAGAGCCGAGCTGTCGTAGAGTGCCGAGCAGTCGTAGAGCGCCTCAGATGACATATCAAGGCATTTAGCCTTTGTCTTGTGGATAACGGGAAGTTTCTGAATTTTATTTATTTATTTTTTAAAGTTTTTATTTATTTATTTGAGAGAGAGTGAGAGAGAGCATGAGAGGCGAGAAGGTCAGAGGGAGACAGAGATCACTAGCAGGCAGAGAGAGAGGAGGAAGCAGGCTCCCTGCTGAGCAGAGACCAGGACCAGGACCCTGGGATCATGACCTGAGCCGAAGGCAGAGGCTTTAACTCACTGAGCCACCCAGGCACCCCGAGAAGGTCAGAGGGGGAGTAGCAGACTCCCCATGGAGCTGGGAGCCCGGTGTGGGACTCGATCCTGGAACTCTGGGATCATGACCTGAGCTGAAGGCAGTTGCTTAACCAACTGAGCCACCCAGGTGCCCTCTGAAGCATTTTAAAGCAAGGATGATTGATTCTGTGTTTTAGAAAGATTGCTCTGGAGGAGTATGGAAGGTTGATCTGAAGGTGAGTTGATTCCAATCAGGAAGACCATGGACATGTTGGCTGCAGTTACCCAGCCTGAGATAGTGAAGTCTGTGCTTCTAAGTTGGCCTTCATCATTAACTTGGTCCTGTTTGGCATTTCATTAGAGAGGATATTAGTGATAGGTTGATCAGTTTGGTGATGGTGAGGTAGAGAGTGGGAGGAGGGATGGAGCAGGAAGGGAGATGAGAGAGAAGAGAGCACATGTATGTGCACTAGGGTTAGAAACTAACAAGGTGAAATTTAATAACGTCTTCTACCTAGATGGGGGAGAAAATCTGTGTACAAGTTCAGGATTGGGGAAACCTGATTTAACAGCAGTTCATGGGAAACAGACCTAGCAGTTTTAGTTGATAGCAAATTCTTTATGTGACTGCCAAAATGACTGGTCCAATCTTGGGGTACAGGACTGAAAGTGAACTGTTAATAGCCAAATAGTACTGGTCTAGCCCTGTTCTGCGATGCTCAGATAACATCTGGGTATTTCCTTGTAACTGAGCTGTTGACCAAGGAGAACCTATCCAGAGGGTCTACTTTCCTGTGTGCCCTGCTTTCTTGACCTTTCCAAGTTTTTATAACCAACCCCCCCCATCTTAAGAGAAACTAGAATCATTTTTGGTCTCTTGCATGTTCTCTGGTGCTTAGTCTGTCACACTAATCCGTTCTTCTCATTATCAGATGGTTGTTTCCCCTGCGCAGTTATAAGGCTAAAGTTTGGCTTGGGATATGGAGCCCTAAGGTTACCAACCTGGCCTCTCATTGATGAGGATTCTGCTCGAAGGGGAGGGGGGAAAGAGATCATGAGTTCATGAGGTGTGTCACACATGCCATTTCACCTGTACCTCCTGTCTTGGGAAGAGAGACATTCAAATGCCTTCCTACCTGCACATGGGGCTGACTTCCCCAGATGGAGGGATGCTGGTCAAGGTGGCTGAACATGGCAACGTGGATTTGGTGTTATGCCAACGTGTGAGACTGGGAAGGACGATCCCAATGATAGCATTTCTTCAGTACAGGCCTTCTGCAGAGGGTACTTGCCCTGGGTCATTTTCTGTTTCCTTCCCCACTCCTACCAGTATCTAGTGCATACCGAGTAGCTCAGTCAGTCATTCTGGGGTGAACGTTCGGTTGTTTTCTGGATTTTCTTGGAAGTGTTACCAAACTGTAACAGTGCTACTTGAAAGAGCCGGTCTGCAAACAGTTTATCAGCCCATTGCCCGTGAGGGTTGCAGCTGAATGTGAATCATGGGTCCTTTCCTTCATCAAGAATATCTTGCTATGAGCAAAATGTCAGCTGAACTCAACAGTGGGCTTAGGGACATTGTTCATCTCCACTCCGGTGTGGGTCTTTGATCTCATCATGGGCCAGGGACCCCGGTCAGCAGAACACACTCCGATTGGCACGTACGTGTGGCGAGTCTCTTTCCACTCTGTCTGAAGTTAGAGTGCTTGGATGTGAGCCTGAGTCCCATGTGCTCATAAATATTATGAAACTATGAATGAGCATCCTGGTTGAGGGGAGGCTGCTTTTGGGATCTTGTGAACTTGGTCTCCAGTCCTGAATGGCTGAGTCTAGGTTAGTCTCACGACTAACGCAGCCAAGTTCCCGGATCACTTTGTTCTAGTGGGGCTGGTTAACATCCAAGCCGGAGATGTGGCGATCCAAATCCAGCTGGGAGCTAGAAACTGGAGCCACTTTGGGAGGGCCCCTATGGCACCTTCCTGAGACTCCAGTACTTTTCTAGACAGTTCATCTGTATACACACACTTTCTGTCTTTGTGCTTTCTCATCTGAGGCTTAGCATTTAGCCATTCAGTACTGAGATTAGTTCAGAGGGAACCTGGAAGAAATTGGTTATTTCACATGTTTATCCTGCTTCCGCTCCAAGAAGACTGTATTTGTAGACTTTCGTTACTCAAGAAGTCCTCATTATTTGTTTCCCTCTCTCCCTTTTTTTTTTCTTTCTTTCCTTCCTTCCACTCTTTCTCTCTCTCTCTCTCTCTCTCTCTCTTCCTGTCTGCCTGCCTGCTTCCCTTGGGTGGGGAGAGGGAGAAGGAGAGAGAATCCCAAGCACCTCCATACCCAGAGTGTGAGCCCAACACGGGGCTGGATTTCCCGACGCTGAGATCGTGAGTTGAGCTGAAATCAAAAGTCAGACACTTAACTGACTGAGCTACACAGGCGCCCCAAGAAATCCTCACTTTAATCCAGCAGTGGTGTATTTGTTAATTGAGGCATAATTCACATCAAAATGCACGTATTTTAAGAATGCAGGTTAGGGAGTTTTGTGAAACATGTAACCATTGCTCTCAACTTGTTCTGTCGTACCAAACCAACCCTTCCCACTTGGTTCTTTTTTTTTCTTTTTTTAAGATTTTATTTATTTATTTGACAGAGATCACAAGTAGGCAGAGAGAGGAAGGAAAGCAGGCTCCCTGCTGAGCAGAGAGCCCGATGTGGGGCTCGATCCCAGGACCGTGGGATCATGACCTGAGCTGAAGGCAGAGGCTTAACTCACTGAGCCACCCAGGTGCCCCTGGTTCTTTTTTTTTAAACTAAGTTTTAATTATTAAAAATAGTTATGCATAACAGTAAGGCACGCTGCAATAAATAGCAGCATCAATTTAATATTTAAAGAAAGAAAACAAATCCAAGGCATTATTTGCCATTATTCAGATGTGATCTCTTTTTTAAGAGCTCTGTTTTTAAAAGCTTACCTGCTATTATACTGTTTCTCCAAAAAACTATGGCTCCTAGGCCCCAGATATAAATTTTGTACTCTTACAAAATGATAGATGTTTTAATCGGAGTTTGGACATCCCTTAGCCACCTATCAGTCTCAGAGTCAGAGTGTATGGAGAACTTGGTCCACAAAGTTCCATTATATCCCATTGTTTTGGAATGCCTGTGAATTGGCGAGATCATTTTTAGACCTTGACCCACCATTTGGGGACCCACGCATTTAATGCAAAAGGTAGAATTTGGTTTCTCACCAATGTCAACACTTAAGAGCGACCTCTCTGGGTTGTTTTCTGCTCTCTCCTTGGGTTTTTCAGTGTCTTTGGGCTTTGGGGGGAGAATTTGAAGGAGAGAAAGAAAAATATTCAAATGGATTTTATGGCATTGACTGTGTTTGACCCACATTTTCGTTTGTTATTTATGTATTTTTACGAGTTTTTGCTTTTAAAGAGTGAAAAGAGATACTTGAATTTAAAAATTCCATTAACTGCACTAAACATCTATGTCCAAGTAAATCCCTTAGTGTGACTGTTGTCTAGATCAGTTATGAAGGTACACTGAATTACAATTTTTAAAAAAGATTTTCTTTTTTTATTTAACAGAGAGAGAGAGATCACAAGTAGGCAGAGAGGCAGGCAGAGAGAGAAGGGGAAGCAGGCTTCCCGCTGAGCAGAGAGCCCAATGTGGGGCTCGATCCCAGGAACCTGAGATCATGACCTGAGCCAAAGGCAGAGGCTTAACCCACTGAGCCACCCATGTGCCCCCAGAATTACAATTTTTAGAAGTCTTAAGTTTTTAAGATATTTATATTGAAGTATAACTTACGCACAGTACAATGCACTCGTGCTAGTGAAATTCTGTGAATTCTGTCAAATACACAAGTCATGTAGCTATCACTACAGTCAGGATAGACACCTGTTCCATCAGCCCAAAGATTCCTTTGTGTGCCTTTGCGGTCAACCCTGGCTTCCGCCACCAGGTCCCACCAACCAATCATCTATCTTCTGCACTACAGTTTTAGATTTTTGAATATATAAAAATCAGATTCCTTGAGTATTTTGTTCTTGTTGATTTCAAACAAGTCCTGTAAGAATTGGATGAAGTTATTTTTTTTAAATCATAGGAGAAATGTTCATAATGTCGACCATTTATAATACCATCTTAGAAAACAAATCCCTCTTACTTGGTTGAGATTTAAACGTATAAGATAATTCATACAGAGCTGATTTTATTTTAAATATTTATTTATTTATTTATTTGACAGAGAGAGAGATCACAAGTAGGCAGAGGCAGGCAGAGAGAGAGGGGGAAGCAGGCTCCCTGCTGAACAGAGAGCC
Organism: Neogale vison; assembly: GCF_020171115.1. Taxonomy (NCBI): domain Eukaryota; kingdom Metazoa; phylum Chordata; class Mammalia; order Carnivora; family Mustelidae; genus Neogale; species Neogale vison. Next base: position 118,732,171 of record NC_058102.1, on the reverse strand, counting down.
CAATGTGGGGCTCGATCCCAGAACCCTGAGATCATGACCTGAGCTGAAGGCAGAGGCTTTAACCCACTGAGCCACCCAGGTGCCCCCGCATTTGAGTCTTAAAATAATTTTGTGAGGTGGGCATATTCGTTATATGAACTGGGTGGTTTTCAGTAGCAAGTACCAGCTGCTCCCTCTCCTTCCACTGTATCCCGTGCTAGAGGAATCCCCTTCTTTCTTAGCTGCTGATGGTAGGCTAACTAGTCCTAGGCTGAAATGGGTGTTGAGAAATTAGACCTTTTATGGTTGGAAATAAAACGGCTTTCCGTACATCTGAATTTTTTGTTCACCAGACTGAATTGCTGTGATGCTGGGGTACGGCGGGGGGTGGACAGGTTCCCGTGTAGAAAGGCGGGTGGATAACCAAGGCTAGAATGTGACAGATTTCGGTGGTCACAGCAAAAGGTAGGGCATTGGTTACAGACTGGCTCTTACCTATCAGCTTCAGCTAAAACTTGAACTAAAATGATTTTTAGAAAATTCAGATTATTTTATTGCAGTTATCGTTCTATTTTTTTTGGATACTGCTTTGAGCTAAAATGTGTTTCTAGCCTTATATTGAAAAACTCTTACAAATAAGGTGGTATGGTTCTGAGCTGGTAAACATTCTCTTTCTGCATTGTAAAATGATACACATTAGTGGTTTGTTTCTCCTGTGTCCTGCTTTACATGGTTGCCACAGGCTTTTTCTGGCCCGTTCTAAAATATCTTCAGCCTAGCATAATTGCTTCCTCACATCCAACTTTGCGTAATATCCGATCGTGTGTGGAGGGATGAATGTATAAATCCTATGTTATCTGGCCTGCCACAGTATAAGTTTTTTAATGGCTGGGGTGATGCCCGAGTCCCCTTTGTTACTTCTCCAAGTCTAGTTCAGGGTTTCATACAGTAGGAACTCAACATTTATCGAATTGCCCTGAATTGGTATTGGTTATGACATTGTTAGGTTGGTTGCGTTATTCAGTGACAAATGGAAAAGGAAAATGTATAAGAGCAATTAAAGATATGATCTCATTGAATTTCTTTTTATTGATTTCCTTTATTTGGTATGTGTTGTTTTGCACGGACGCTATCTTTGTATTTGGTTATTTACCAATGTCCCTTGGCAAAACTTAATAGAGGATGAGTTGACATTTAATCCAACTTCTTACAAGAAAATTGTCTGGTATTTGTGGGGAGAGTGGGACTATAACAGACTCCTAATACGTTCAGGTTACTTGGAAAACACTTTATGTGGTGGCTTTGAATAGATTTATTTCTATCTCTTAAGTTTAGTAACGGGCCACATGTCCTTGTGAATTTCATGACATGAATGTAAGCCCTGTGACAAAACACGCTTATACATTTTCCAAAAGCCAGGATTAGTCTTGACTTAACAGAAATCAGCCTTCGGGTTTCAGATTATAATTGTCTATACCTGTGTTGATGTTCAAGTAGAAATTATCTGAAGTTTTGTCTTTTGTACACAATAGTACCGGGAAACCCAAACATGAGTGGTTTCTCCAGAAAGATTCCGAAGGGGACACACCTTCTCTTATCAACTGGCCTTCCAGGTATATGCCGAGCTGAACCTCTTGGCTTCCTTGTAGTGAGTGCTGCTTCCCTGCTGACTTGCCTTGCTGTTCCACACATTACCCAACGCTAACTCTCTTCTTGCCCTCTGTTCATGGCAGTGCGTTTGACAATGATGTGTTCACAGGGGCTGCTGGAAGTTTCTTTCTGAACGTTTGCTTTTCTCCTCCCATTGCCCTAATCCCTGCTCATCGTATTTCCCCCTCCTCGTTTTTTCCTCTTTTTGAAAAGCTTCTTGATGACACTTCTTGCTTTTCTCCTTTCTCACCAACCTGCATACCGCCAAGTGGGGGCAGTAGTGAGGCTCCTCCTGGTTTCTCTCCTCTTGATTCTCACTAACTAACCAGGGAGTGTCCCATCTGAGCAAGTGCTTCCAGCCTTCTCCTTTTCACGTCTCCTGGCCTCTAAACCAATAGTTAATTTTTATCAGCTTCCCTTAGGGCATGTGCTTTTAAAGGCAGACAAAAACCCCCCTATCATTTCATTTTTAAGGTTGGGGGCAGGGAGAGGCGGAAGGAGGGAGAATGAATAAGTCTCTGGCAGGACAAAGCACCCATATACTGAGTTTCTAACAGTCACTTTGTTCTCAGCTGAGGACAACATTCAGATTGTCTCTGATTAGAAGGACACATTCCACAGGAGAACTTGAACCACATTTCAGTCTTCTTTTGATTAACAAAGCTTATAAATATGAAAACCTCCAACACTGGCTAGTCTCTGGGGAAAAAAAAAATTACTTAGAATGCTTTTTTTTTCCCTTCCTGGATTGTTCATGGTAACTGCCTTTTGTGTGTGTTTAATTTTTTGTTAACGAAATATATGTAGATATCCTGCATCTCTTGTTGAAATACACGTAGGAGTTGATATCAAATTTAGCAGGGTATGTTTGTCATTTAAGGAAATATTCTCTTCCAAAAGTATAAATAAGTATTTTTGCTGACTGATCTTCAGTACATGAGTGTTTATAGTCCCCCAAGAAATCACTTTTCCCGCTCCAAAAATGTGTTTTACTTTCTAAGGATTATTGCCAATTAATAATCCATTCTTGAACAGCTTCCGTGGTTTCTCCTCTCTCACTATGTGGCATTTCAGAAAGCAGAGAGAAGTACTAGCTAACACTATTAAATGGTTACTCTTCGCTAAGAGTACTTAGTACTAAGCTCTCCAAGTGCTTTGCCAACATCACATTACATTTTGTCACTAGGATTTCCATTTAAAAGCAAAGAACTGAGCCAGGTAAGTTGCCTCAGACCACACAGCTAGAACTGGCTAAGCCAGTTTTGAACCGAGGTCTCCTAGGTGCCCCAGCCAGAGTTCTTGGCTACTTTGCTTCTGCAGCAATAGAATAAGATTTTGTAGCTTTTCAACTGGATTTCACTTTAGCTCTCAGATATTTAAATTGCTCCAGAAAGGAAAACGATCTCTTTTCACTTTAGTTTTTAGCTAAGGGCTACTAGCAATTCCGAAGGGGAGAAAACGTTCAGTCTATACTCTCAACAAATATCTTTTCTCTAACAGTCTTCTTGGTGCTACAATGCTTAGTGGTAATGATGTCCAAACTGGTCACATGTCTTAGGAATGAATGAATACAGTCTGCATTGCATGAAAACGCTTGGGAATGTTTAGCTGAGTGCTTGAAAGGGGTGATTGTGTGTTGTGTCTTGAGCTCCATTTAAAAATTTTTTAAAAATCACAAATGTTCTTACATTTCCAGGAGACAGTGAAATTATTACATTTGGTCCATAGGTGTGTGCATACTTGGAAACGTCCCCCACCCCGAGTCCACACACCAGGCCTATATGTGTAGTGTTCACAGAGTCCCACCAACAGCCTCGATGTGCCCTCATGCATACTGCTGATGTATATTAATGGATTTTTCTCTGGCTTCTGGTCATTTGTTTAGTCCGAAGGCAGCCATTCTCCCCCAGGACGGCATCTGAGCCGTCTCAGCTTTATGGAGGGCAGAGTGAGTTTGGTGCCACACTGGCCTACTCACATCTGGAAACTCGAAATCCTTCACCGGGCCGCCAGTGAGTTTCTGACGTGAACCACCAGAAGTGCCTTGTCACCGGGGGTTCTGCCTTTGGGTGGATTTCCACCCACGGGCAGTCTGGGATCCACGCATGCTTTCTCCCCATGAAGCGGTTACTGCACTTTGCAAACTTAAATCCTTTTTCTTTCTTAAAGAGTTAAGGTTAGAGAAAAAATGGTGAAAGAGGAGAGTGCTCGCAGCAGCCCTGAGGTGGCCTCCGAGCCCTTCACTCAGAGGAGACATCAGCCAGTGCCCATCCATTGCTCGTCCTTTCAGTCAGAAAATTCGGCCTTTGATAGGGTCTTGAGCAAGGCAGCCAGCTCCGCGGGACAGCCGATCCGAGGCTACGTCCAGCCGGCGGACCCCATTCACACGGCCACGCTGGTGACCTCAGAGATCCCAGAAAACGTGTCTGAATGCAGCTGGGGGGGGTCCGCCACCCAGAATGTCAGAAAGCCTCCCACCTCGAAGGTTCTAGAAAGCGAGAGAAGGGATACCCCCGTGCTCCATATTTGTGAATCAAAAGCCGAGGAAGATATGCTCTTCACCGAAGCTCTCGAGAAAAGCAGGAAATCACTTTTGGCGTTGGAGGACCACGGGCTTACGCGAAGCCACGAAGACCCCTCTGGAAACGATGACGTCAGCAAGCCTGCTGGGAGCCCAGTGCCCTCAGAACATCAGAAGGAACCAGAGAGCCTGTCACACCCGCCTCCCTCTCAGCAACCGCCCGCTGAGAGGATAAGCAGACGGGAGATGGTCTTGTACGTTCAGAGCCAGCCCGTGTCACAAGATGCCAGGGCGACAGGCCACAGACAGGAAGCCTTGGTGAAGAAACGCAAGGTCCTCACCCGCTCCCTGTCTGACTACACGGGCCCCCCTCAGCTGCAGGCCCTGAAGGGTAAGGACCCCGCGTCCAGGCAAGAGCCGGAGCCACAGAGTTCCAAAGCTGAAGGGCCCCCCCCAGAAGTCGGCGTGCTGGACACGAAGGTCTCTGTCGCCCAGCTCCGAAATGCGTTTCTGGAGTCTGTCCATGCCAGCAAGAAACCTGAACTGTAGGTGACGTTTCACGCACCCTCCCGATGTGTCACTTGCACGCCCTTGGCAGAATTATTCACTTTGCCACTTGCGGTGTGTCCCGCATTGGGTCCTATTAGCTTCCTCACCAGGGTGCAGGGCAGACCGTACAGGAAATGGCTTGAAAACTACCATTCTGCTTCTGGCTACTAATAGGGAGCTACAGTACTGGGTCGCTGCACTGCTCCCCCTCCTTCAAGTGCATGGTTGGGGCATGCGGCGGGATTTGGCGGTGTCTGGGCCTTGCCTCACTGAGATGCATAAACCTTTGCTTTATTCTCTCTCTCTGTCTCTCGTTTCCCTTCTGTGCACTCCCTCCCAATGATTCTAAAAGCCAACCCCGGGTGGAGAGGTCAACCGAAGGCGTTGGCTTGCCTACCGGTGTGGAACGGGAAAGAGGGTCCCGGAAACCAAGACGCTATTTTTCTCCTGGTGAAAGTAGAAAAACTTCCGAGAGATTTAGAACTCAACCTATAACCTCAGCCGAACGAAAGGAATCGGATAGGTAGGCACGCGGGATGTGTAGTTCTGTAGTCCAGGAGTGTAAAAGCCATCGTATGGGATCTGCCCGCAGGGACGGTCCTGGAGATGTTTAAATGGGTTGTGGTGATTCCATCGTTCCTCCATCTAATCTATAAGGAATATTTATGTGGCTTGTATACATGTATTTTTAAAGAATGCTGCCTGTGGCAACAGTATCGCAGTACAGTTTTACGTTGCGTTCGGTTGGTAAGAAGTGAGACATGTTATTTTTCTTCGTTTACTGTTTTTCATTTCTTATGCCCTCGTTAAATTAGAAACCACAGTGAGTATTCCCCAGATTTTCCCATGCAAAGAACTAGGGATTTTACACTCACTTTCTAAATGTCTGTCTGCTTGTCGTATCTGAGTTTTACACGGTCCTATGCTTCTACGTAGAGACAATGAGGTTTGTGTACAAACTGACCAGTTGTGTTTAATGAGTCACACTCGGTTCTCATTTGTCTCCACGAGGTGTGCACCAGGCTGGGTTGTGTGCACACACACTGCACTGTGTCCGTTAACACCTGTATCTGTGTATTCACAATGAAGATTGCTAGCAGGATGATATTCTTTAAGAGAGTTCGATTGAATTTTTACTTTTGCTTTAACTTTTCATCTGATGTTTTATTTGGATCTTCTATTCCCACCAGCTAATTTTTTGTTATTATTATTTGCCTAATGTCTTTCCTAGGTCTGCTTCGCATTCAGAAATGCCGGCCACGGAAGGCAAGTATCTGTTTTCCTTTTGTCACTTCTCTGTCATCTCACCCAGATTAGGTTTCTGTAAGATTCTGCTTTTTTTGAGAGGATGGGGTTTTGGAGTCTACTGATTTCTTCGCTGCAGGTTTTCTTTCTGTGACTCTAAAAACCTAGTTAAGATTCTGGGGTGAGCTTTTCCTTCCTTTTAAGAGCGTTAGAACTGTGGAATGAATAATACCAAAATAACTGATTTACTAAAGCAGCAGCTTTTTGTTGTTAATTACTTGTTACTGTGTAACAATAAAGAATTCCTTTCATAAAATCTATTCTTAAACCTCAATTTTTCAAATATTGTCATAGAGAATTCCTGTCCAGACCGAGTTTTGTCTGGTTAATTGCAAAGGAAATTAGCACCTTTTTACTGAGCAGAAGAATGGGATCCCTCCAGGGGGAAAATATTGCCAATTATAATCTTTGGTACATCCATTCTTACATTCAAAGGATTTCCAGGGTCAGGCTTGGGAAACTTTTCAGAGACTTCACCTACATATTTCTAAAAATGTTCAGTTTTTATTTTGTGGCCTCTTACAGATGAAGAGAAGGTAGACGAACGAGCCAAGCTGAGTGTCGCTGCCAAGAGGCTGCTTTTCAGGGTAAGGTGTACTGAGGTGCCTGAAGTGAAACCGTCCCCTGCTCCCTGCATGGGGCCCTCTGGCCCACCTGGCCTGGCCCACATGCCTCTCAGCGCCTGGCTGGTGAGACCTCCCTACCCCCGCCCCCCACCCCACACTGCATAGGTGCACTCTCCTGAGAATGACACCTGCCTCACAGAGGGTCCCTCCCGGGGTGCCCTGTCAGGGAACAGAGCAGAGACCCTGCAGCCCCAGTGCCCTTTCCACAAACATTTAAGGATTCCGCATCGTTTCTGATCTCAGGAAATGGAAAAATCATTTGATGAGAAAAACGTTCCTAAGCGACGCTCCAGAAACGCGGCGGTGGAGCAAAGGCTGCGGCGGCTCCAGGACCGATCCCACACCCAGCCCGTTACCACCGAGGAGGTGGCCATTGCAGCCACGTAAGTACCCCCTCCTGACCTCTGGGCCTTGGCTGAAAAGTTTTCTTGGAAAAAAAAAAAAAGAGAGAGAGAGAGAGAGAGAAAGAAAAAGATTTAAAGACTTAAGTAAAAATGAAGCGATCAGGAGATGGTTTGGTTAGACTCCACAAGAGATGTTCACACTCCGGGATTTTCCTTCCTGTGGTGTCTCTGAGCTTTGTAACAGGGTGTGTTGCCTGTTGTATCTCCTAGAAAAACCTCAAGACAAATTTTAATTTTTTTGGTCTGTGCCTTTCTCTTAATCTTTTTCACAGTGGAAGACTTAAACCATGAGATTAACATAATGAACCCGAGTGTACTGACCACCGAGTTTCAACAGTTAGCAGCCCGGCCAGTCTTGGCTCTCCCAAAACTCCATCCACTTCACCTGTCCTCCTGCCTCATTTTCAGGCAAACCCCAGATATCATTTCAGCAGCTGCCTCAAAAAGATAAGGGGTTGGAGGGTTTTTTGTTTTGTTTTTTAAATGTGTTTTTAAATAGTCACCAAAAAACCGTAAACAATTCCTTGGAGGTTTGAGGACTTTCCAGTACTTGAGCAGTCCACTCCAATATGTTCAGAATGAATTTCCCAAACTAATTCATTCAGAGATAATTGCTTCAATCAAGCGAAAACTTTTATTGGGTTTTTAGAAATGGTTTTCATGCTTCTGCCCCGGACCCACACGCAGCCTTCCTGAAGAAAGTATGTTCATCTCATTCAGGGCATGGGCACCCCAAGAGGCATCTGTGTTGCAGCCCACAGCTGTGGGCCTGCTGTTATAGCAGCTGCTCACGTCCTTCCCCAGCTGTTCCCCAGCTTCCTGGTGTGTCTGTGGAGGAGCACTTCTTGTGTTCATTAGGAACTCTGAGCAGATCAGCTCTTTTGGTTTTCTATTTTTTCTTATCTTTTTAAATTTTAAAATTTAAAAAATTTTTTAAAAAAGATTTATTTATTTGACAGAGAAAGACACAGCGAGAGGGGGAACACAAGCATGGGGAGTGGGAGAGGGAGAAGCAGGCTTCCCACCGAACCCCCCATGTGGGGCTCGATGCGGGGCTTGATCCCAGGACTCTGGGATCATGACCTGAGCCAAAGGCAGATACTTAGTGACTGAGCCACTCAGGTGCCCTAGCTCTTTTGTTTTTTAATGTTACTCTGAAGTCAGGGTAAATCCTTTCCAAGCTTTAAAAACCTAATCTTATTCCATTTACTTTGCATCATCTCTGTCTCTTAGTTCCTCAGTTTGTAATTGCTTTTCAAGTTCTTTGGTAATTTCCCCCAGAGGACTTATAAATAAATAATTTTGTTAAAATATTTATATACGGTTTCTGAAATTTAAAACTATGTTTTCCTTTAACGCTTCTTTTCTTCTCTCTCCTCATGAATGTTCCTTCTTTGGCAATTGCCTTTAAAGTGAACCTATCCCTGCTTCGTGCTCTGGGGCCACCCAGCCTGTAATGGCGAGACTTCCTAGTCCCAGTGTAGCTAAGAGCACTGTGCAGCCTGCCAGGTACTGGACAGAAGTAGCTGCATGCGGCCCTCAGGCCAAAGGTCCTAGACAGCAGATGCATCTCATTATCCTGAATGTCTTTCATGTGTTTGAGAAACAAGTCAATGCAAGGAGTTGCCTTTGGGGATGGGTGCCATTTTGTTTTGTCGTAGTGCGAGACGCTGCTAACTTCCTGTAGGCCTGCATGAGGAAACCTTTCATCTCCCTGCTTACATCATGTATTGGAACTAGGATCACACTAACTCACTCATCCATTTGTTTTGTTTCTGTTTTTCATAATCACGGTCTTCTCTAAGAAATTTCATCCTCCATCTAAATTACTAGCACTTAATAAAGGTTAATACGAAAATGAGGACTCGACATGAATGTTGAAATTCTAGTAATACCCTGGTTTTTGTAAACACTTGTAGTCATGAATACTACTAAGTTTTGAATTATGTTTTGAAAGTATGTCCTTATGGCACATAGGTGTCCCCTGTTTTGAGGGACCAAAACACAAGGGCCAAAAATAAGTTTAAAGGAAGTCAGATGACAGTGCAGAAATAGTTCTGGCCCCACCCAGAGGCAGGGGTCTACTGCTCTTTAGTCTGGGGCAACTTATGAACTGGTGATTCACTGGTGTTCAGAGAGAATATGCTGTCCACTGGGTTTGAGAACTGGATTTGCCAGTGGCCTCAACCTATATTGTCATCAACATTCCAAGATTCACCATGACCAGGTAATAGGAGCCTTCTCCCCCACCCAGAAGCTGGAGGGATTTTGCAGCACCTGAAATGTCCTTTTTCAAGTTGCTGGGAGTTACAGATCTCTATACCTTTCAGAAAACCGGTAGGAAGCTATGAGAGAAAATGAGGCACTGAAGGAGAGAAGGAATCTTTAAAATGGATCTATTTGTGTTTAGCAAGTGAAAATCGAAACTCCTTGTTCCAGATATATTATTGACAGAATGACTGGATTATTTCCTACTCCTATAAAAAGAAAAGAATACCTCTGAACTACATGTTTATTTTTAAAAAAGATTAATTGAGAGGAAGAGAGAGAGAACAGGGGTAGAGGGGAAAAGGCAGAGGGAGACGGAGAAAGAGAGTCTCAGGCAGACTCTGGGCTGAGTGCGGATCCCGACTCGGGGTTCGATCTCACCATCCTGAGGTCGTGACCTGAGCTGAAACCAAGAGTCGGATGCTCAACTGACTAAGCCACTGAGTCACCCCCGAACCACATATTTAGATAGTGTCTAGGCATGCCATAGATAATGCCTTGGGATTCTCTTTTAGCCTTATTTGTTGTTGATACCACTGATACATCGTCTCTCTACGATAAGGTATATCCAAGCTGACTTCAGTCTCTTAAAGAGGAAATTCGCTTTTTAGAAATAATTTTAGAGATAAAGTTCTGCCTTCATGACATTGGTAATAGCCTCTGCTATTCGCGGGCTTGTTAATAGCTAAACAGTGCCTACACCTGACTTCAACAGGGAGAAATCAGTCCTTTTCAAAATTAAGTGACACTTGGAAGAGAGTTAATATTCAAAATTTAGGGCCTTTTGTCTGTGTTGATCTCTGTCACTGATTTTTTTTTTTTTTAATGTTTATCCCTTTCAGATTACAGGCATCTGCTCACCACAAAGCTTTAGCCAGAGACCAGGCAAATGAGGGCAAAGATTCTGCTGAACAAGGTGAACCTGACTCCTCCACTCTAAGCTTAGCAGAGAAGTTGGCCTTGTTTAACAAATTGTCTCAGCCAGTCTCAAAAGCTATTTCTACCCGAAACAGAATAGACATGAGACAGAGGAGAATGAACGCTCGCTATCAGACTCAGCCGGTCACGCTCGGGGAGGTGGAACAGGTGGGTGCACTGTAAATCTAATCCAGTGTGCGGGTATGTTCTTAAAATACAGGATCGTGATGTTGGCTCCTAGATGGAATTAAGTTGATAAACTATTACCTGTCGGGAGTCTGGTAATAATTTCTTTCCTCAGAAGGATAGCCATGCCGAGTACCTTTTTCATGATTTGCTTGCCGAAATCATCTGGAATGAATCCATTATGGAGAAAAGAATAGGATGAGAAATCTGCTTTTCACCCAGATGATTTTGATTAATGATTAATTTTGATTAAGAAAATACATCTTCCTGGGGCGCCTGGGTGGCTCAGTGGGTTAAAGCCTCTGCCTTCTGCTCAAGTCATGATCTCAGGGTCCTGGGATTGAGCCCCACGTCGGGCTCTCTACTTAGCAGGGAGCCTGCTTCCTTCCTCTCTCTCTCTGCCTGCCTCTCTGCCTGCTTGTGGTCTCTCTCTGTCAAATAAATAAATAAAATATTAAAAAAAAAAAAAAAAAGGAAAATACATCTTCCTGCTAAGACAAGCCGTGAAACTGCCCCCAATGTAGTCATTCATTCTATGTCAATCCCTACTGAGGTTCATATAGATAGTATTTTTGAATCTGCTTTTTTGCACTTTATGTCCTTCCAGGTGCAAAGTGGAAAGCTCATTCCTTTCTCACCGACTGTTAACACCTCTGTGTCCACTGTGGCATCTCTGGTCACGCCGATGTACGCGGGGGATCTTCGGACAAAGCTGTCTGTGGATGACAACACGAGTGCCACTGACTATAAGTTTCCTTCTTCGATAGAAAATTCAGATTCTCCGGTTAGAAGCATCCTGAAGTCCCAAGCCTGGCAGCCTTCAGCAGAGAGTAGTGGGAGCAGAGGAATGTTGAGAGAGTTTGGAGAGGCCGAAAGCAAGAGAGTTTTTACAGGTGGAGATGGTGGTAAAAAGTACGGGTCCTTCGAGGAAGCAGAGCCGCCCTGCTCTACCTTTAACAGAGTCCGGGAAGGAGACAGCCATAAGGAACCCAAATATGCCGTTCCGAGAAAGGGCAGCCTGGAGCTAGGCCATCCTCCCGTTGCCCACCTTGGTGACGAGCTGAAGGAATTCTCCATGGGTAAAAGCCTCGCACAGGGGAGCCCAGACTTGAAGGACAGGCAGCACTTTGAAGAGAAGGTCGACATGGAGAACGTTCCAAGAAGGAAGTTTTCACTAAGAGGTAGGTTACTGCTCCGGAAGTTTTAGAAACCACCTGGGTTTTTGGTATTGGCTTGATTGGTTGTGTGTGTCCGTGATTATTTTTATTTAAAGTAGGAGGACAGTTTATAACTCGTATCGATGACAAATCACAAGTGAATCCCACTCTTCTCCAGACCTCTCTTCCCCTTGAATATGACCTGTTCAGTGGATGGATCAGTTTCCAACAATAGGAGTGCAGGAGCTCTCACGCATGAGGATTCACTCACATAAGTCTTGTGAAATGCTAGCCCTGTGGGCCCCTTTTGTGACTTGGTGACCCCAAAGGGCTGCGCTAAGCACAGGGAATGAGGACTTGAACCCAGGACCGTGGATTTCCAGACTCCTTCCACGGTCCTGGTACGCAGACTGGTAAGCTCCGCTACTTGGGGCTTTCATTTTCCTTCTGCATTTATAGAAAATGATGGCGTGTACGTTACGTTGGTGGTTTTAGCATGTGATTCTGGCCACTGGCAATGTGAAAAGGATTGTTTTGGAGGAGGAGAAGCATTCCATAGTGTGTAGTGAAAGCTCTCTTCCTGTGTCCTGCACACAGGAAAAGACCAGTTGTCACAAAACCTGCTGCGTGCAGTAACCTCCCGGGCAGACTGGTTTCCTCGCAGAGGATGGCGTGCTACAGATTGGTGTGAATCCATGCGGATTGAGTGACACCCCCCACGCCCCCAGATCTTACTCCGTGTGTGGGGCCGCTCGGGGTAGATAGCTGGAGGAATGTCTGCCTGGAGAAGGGAATGCTGACGTGGCTCCTCTCTTCCCAGCAGCGGAGATCGGGGAGCCCCCTTCTGAGCAGACGGGTCTGGCTGCCGGGAAGCCTGTGGCCCCCACTGCAGCCCCCGTGTCCTGGAGGCAGCAAGATCCTGCAGAACCAGGGCAGGAGAAATACTCCAGGAGCCCGTGTGCGATGTTCGCTGCCGGAGAGATCAAAGTGCCTGCGGTGGAGGGCATCCTCGATTCAGCCGGCAAAACCATGTCCATTAAAGAGAGGTAACGTGATTGAATGATGGCAGAGTAATTCTCCTGGGGGTGGAGCTTACATGTTGCTGGTAGGAAAAGCTCCGAGTGATGGGCAGAGATGACGTCATGACCACACGGGGGGCGGTGACGCTGGAGCAGTGCCAGTTTTGGACTCAGGGACGGGCGCGAGCGGATGCTGACTTGTGCTTACTTACTTGTTTGGGGTTCTGTTTTCTCTCTTTCCTATGGAATTCTTGCACTGTCCCGTGATGGAAGCAATGATCTTGGCTCTTTCCCCATCAGACATGTGGCTTCAAATTGAATGCACTTAAGCCTTCATGACTGTCTATGTAACGTGTATGCAGATGGAATGAGGATAAATCCATATTTGGGACAGACGTCTTTGGGATTAGAACCTAAGTTTTATTTGTCCTACAGAAAGGGAAATGGAGGACTCTTGTGAACTGGGTTTAGAATTTTTTTTTTAATATTTTATTTATTTGACAGACAGAGATCACAAGTAGGCAGAGAGGCAGACAGAGAGAGAGGGAAGCAGGCTCCCCACTGAGCAGAGAGCCCGACGCGGGGCTCGATCCCAGGACCCTGGGATCATGACCTGGGCCGAAGGCAGTGGCTTAACCCACTGAGCCACCCAGGCGCCCCAGAAGTTTTATGTCAGGTAATAGCTGTGAAAGATGACATTGGAATATCCAGTAACACTGTAACCTCGTTTCCAAAAATCGAGTGGAGAATTGAGAAGGGTATATTTAAATGGGACAGGGACAAGGAACCAGGGCTAAATATTTCAGGCTGTGTTTTCCTTGTTAGCCTTTAGCCACTGTGGAATTACACAGCAAAAAATGTCATAGCGATAAAAAGACTAGATGCAGAAAGATCTCTATCCTTCTAGGGTGCCCAGCACAGCTGTGTCTGCCATCCGCTCTGCCGGCACCCTTCCTTCGCACGTCCCGCCATTCGGAAGCTTTCTTCCTTTGCCAGACAGTGGCCACTCTGATGTTTCTGGATACATTTTGCACTGCCTAAGACTATACATCAAACCACGATGAAAATTCCTCATTCTGCTTTCCAAGTCCAAGTTTTTTGAGCCCCATGCTTAAAAAGGTTAGATAGATGGGGACTTTCTCAACCGACAAATTAGTAAGGTTATTCAATCTTAACGTACTTTTGCCTTCACTTGTTTTCAAATTCACAGTAGATGAGACTGCCGGACTGGGGCTTAGATGAAGGGGAAGATAATACCCCATCAGCTAAATGGGAGTGAGGTCTTGAGTCAGAGACACTGGCCTGTGCTGGTGTGAATTCCTCCTCCACCAAAACCTGGCCCAGGGAGAGTTTGATCCCAGAGATCCTACTCCTCATCATCGGTTGGGTGAGAAGGAAGAGACATCATTTAAGGGAATTAATGACTAATAACCACTTACACACAAGTTCAGGTGTTTCATTGGTAAAATATTTCACTGGGGTAAAAAAAAAAAGTATGCCCCCTTCTTTCACAGGCTCTTAAAGGAGAATCCTCATCTTTGGGTATAATCTGTCTGTTAGGATTTTGGACCTTCGAGGAAGAAGTTTTATGTCTCTCCACTGTGCAGTAATTCTTGGTTTACCTGCCTGTTTATGGTAAATTTGGTATATTTTCTATTAGCATAATTTATTGACAAGCTTAGCTGCTAATAAAGGATGAGAGACACTTCTCTTAGAAAATATATCGCCAGCGATCTCCCCCCCTTATGTTGATAGTATTTTTATTTGTACTTTGCTGAAAACACAAACGGTGTTATCTTTACAGTCCATCTGTGGTAGTTTTTCCTGAAGCAGGGCTCTGACCCCTCCCTTCTGTTCAGAAAGAAAGAATGAAGCTTGACCTATTTAAAATAAGAATGCTCTTTGTATATTATTTGGCCTTTTTTTTCCTTTTGTGATGTAACATATCACGTGGAACTTTCAAACTTTATCTTAACTTCTGACTGCCCTGTCTCACCAAAGAAGGAGTTCGGTTCCAAGGGCCACTAAGGCCCAACGGGGGCGAAGGGACCGACCCCAGGGGCTGGCCTCCGACCTCCCCTGGGTAGCTGGGGTGAGACTGTCATATGCTCACGCTGCTGGGTTAGCCGCTCACCTGTGTTCCAACTAGGAAACTGAACGGAGGACTGAAATGTCAGCGAGACAGGGGTGGGAAAAAGATTTCGCCCTCCTCCTGAACGGATTTTCTCAATTCATGTGTTCTTTGCATGGCTTATTTCCAATTCCTCCTTCACATCTGACTCTTAGTAAGAGGTGGAGACTGGACTTCGCAGATGTCCTTCATTGTTTTTAGAAAGCTGCAGCTTTCACTTCCTTAGCCTTGTGCATCCATCTCTTTCCTGCCTGGGAGGTGGGCCTGTTGAGTCCTGAGGGACACCAGGGGTCATCCACCCTCCCCCCGCTTGGAATTTCTTATGGACCACCTCACTTAGTACTGAAGGCAGCCCTTGCAGGGAGGCAATGCTGTCCCCATTTTATACTCTGATAACTCGGACTTGGAAGAGTGTCAGAGTGTAACTCAGAGTGTAACTAAGAAATCACAGGAAAGCTTCAGTATGCTCCTCTTTGGGGGGAAGCTGGTCGTTCAAGGAGATGTCCCTAAAGGCTCCTTTTCTTTCTTCCTCTTTTCTAATGTCCGCAATGTCAAGTTTGAACCATAACTAGCACCACTCAGGCTACCCATTGGCATTTTGCACTGGATTAGTAAAATCAGCTGTTTCATAACTGCCTAAATGATTTGGGTTTAAATTGACCCTGTTCGGGTACTTCATTTTATTTATTTATTTATTTATTTATATTTGACAGACAGAGATTACAAGCAGGCAGAGAGGCAGGCAGAGAGAGAGGGAGAAGCAGGCTCCCCGCTGAGCAGAGAGCCTGATGCAGGGCTTGATCCCAGGACCCTGGGATCATGACCTGAGCCAAAGGCAGAGGCTTAAACCCACTGAGTCACCCAGGCACCCCTGTTTGGGTACTTCTTATTCTAAGTCAAATAAATTGTGTGTTCTTTAGGGGTAAGACCCTTGAGACCTCTTTAGAAGTATACTAGGCTATTAGGAACCTTATCCACAGTTACCAAAGCAACTGTAGCTGTGCTTTGGGATTCAGGAAAAGATTCCTAAACAAGGCAACAAAGAAAGCCATCCTCTCACTGGCAACTGGTGGAGTGTGAGGGCTTAGGTGAACTCCCAGAATGGCAAAGAATGTGATCCTTGGCCCTCACCAGCCTAGCAGTCCGCCCTGCAGAGGCCCGCTCTGGCCCCTGCATTCCCCCCCATTCCCCTGCTTCCGACCCCACCAGACTGCATCCATGCTCCCCCAACAGGGACTGGAGGCTCTTGCTCAAGATTTCAAGATTTCAGCCACCGGAGGGCCCCCAGATTTACGTAAGAATTCGGGCCCCAGGAGTCTTCTCTGATCTTTGATGTGTCCTCATTTAAAAGACACAAGAGCTTACTCCAGCAGCCTGCAAACCAGCCAAGACCAAGATCTGATAGGAGTACTGATCTGTGCTGCTCTGTCCTATCTGAAATCTGTGGGGTGCCAGTGATTCAAAGGGGGAAGAAAAAAAAAACATACTTAAGATTAGGGGCACATGGTTTGCCTGTCCCACATTTGACCCAGCCCCATCGACAGGGAGCCTGCAAAACCCGTTCTAATCAGGCTGGCCTCTTAGACGGGGCTGAACACAGGCCTGTCAGGCCAGCATTCCCTGCTGAGAAAGTGTGGGCCTTGGCGAGAGAGGCAGACATTTCCCTGGGCGGCCTTGGAAGCACACAGCACGCTATGGCCCCCAGCCAGGCCTTGGGGTTAATAGGCTAACCCAGTGCCACTCACAGGGCTCCCCGCCTCAGACCAAGCAGATGCCCAGGCTGTCAGCATCACAGCCCTGTAAATAGCGCTCGGACTTGGCGGATGTGAAAAGCGCTGACAGTTGTTTGAATTGCATAGGCAGTAATTTATGTCGTGTGTGGGAGCAGACCTTTCGCTCCTTGGCCCCCACCAGTGGGTCATGGAATCACAGGAGGAGGGTTTGGAAAGGTCTCCTGCCCTTCCCGGCCTGCGGATCACCAAGTAGGAAAACCATAATGCATGTAAGTTTCAGCGCGTGTTATTCGTTAAGTTTGCCGTCATTGGCACTCAGTAAGCCAGGGCAGGGTCCCAGTCCTGTGTGGCCTAAGTTAAAATACCAGTTGCTCCACGTGATTCTGCTGACCCTGTAGTCCTTGGAAGTGCCTGATGAGACCCTGCCAGCACATCCAGAAGCAAGATTTCAGGTTTGGGGCCTGAAATGAAGGCCATTACAGGGGAGAAAAAAGCCAACATTATAAGAAACCCAGAATACTATGCAGTCTCTAAAACATTCGGACACAAATGGGTCTGGTCAGCTAACACACTAATGGAGACAGACAAGCCATGCTCTGGGAGGCAGGGCACCCCTCCCTGGGCACGGCATCTCCCTGCCCCTCCCCTCTAACTGCAAACCGCCCCCCCCCCACCGCCACCACTACCTGACATGCAGTGTGACCTCAGTCAGTGAAATCCTTCGTCTGTGTGTGCACTCATGCCTCATCTGTCTCCTCAGAATAATCTTCAGTTTCTTTGGAACCAGTAGAGCATGAGGTGGGCCATAAAGTGATTGTAGAGTCCACAGTTTGTTTTTTCTACGTCCGGTTTACGTGCACTCAGGGCAGCCATCAAGGAAACCGTATGGTTATTTGGGTTATGTTTTCATTGCTCCAGACACCCAGGAGCTTTGTTTCAAGAATGTCCTCAAAGACTGTAGCACAGGATTTCCCATAAGCTCAGCTCACGGGGATGAACTTCGACTTTTTAGATTCTCTCAGCTCACTTGGGATCAAATCCGATTAAAAAGGTAGACAAAAAGAGATGGTCAAGATGAAGAACTACCGTCTGTGTCAAAGGGGAAGTAAGAGACAGAAGCCGGCCCCGAGACCAGTTTGCAAGGAGAATATCGGGGAGATGAATGTCTCTCATGAGATGGCACGTTGGAAGTACTTCTTCATTTGGGTGTAAAAATACCGGCATGCTCACTTTCTTAAAATCTCACTTGTAGATGCTTGGAAATACTCTGTGAAAGTACATAGATACTTTGAAAGCTCTATGCAAATACTAGTTGTTTTTTAATGATCTGATTTTATTTGGTTATTTTTCCTTATTAGCATAAAACTGATTCATTCAAAATAATTAGAGAAAAGCGAAATCATTGTGTAGTCTGATGAAAACACCTGAAGGCACTGAGCATTTATTTTCAAGTACATGAACTGGCCCTGGTAGCATGCAGAGTACTGTCAAACATCACAGACTATAGAATGCAGGGCTAAATGGCACCTTCAGCCAAATGGGGTCTGTCTTAGGATTTTGACTCTAATTGCCAAAGTGGGTTATTTTCCTCTACCACCAAGCATGTCTCTGACTCCAGCTGGGAGTCCTGCAATTCAGCAAATTCTGACACTGTCTACTTGGAGATGGCTTCAGATGCCACAGGTTAAGCGCTCTGTTGCATAAGGATGCCCCCTTAACACACACTGTCATATCAGATGCTAGAGGAAGGTTCAGGTTGTCTCCTGGACTTTTGACCCTATAGGCTACAGATTAGAGATTCCGGTGACCCCCTCCTTGGGTTTGATTTACTAGAGCCTCCTTACTAGATCTCAACCTTCTTATAGAAGGTTATAACACAGGAATAGCTGGATGGAAGAGATGCATAGGGTAAGGTATAAAGAAAGCGCGTTGAGCTTCCAATCCTCTCTGAGCCCCATCCTTTTGGGTATTTATGGAGACCTCATTCCATAGGCATGGTTGATTGGATCATTGGCCATTGGTGACTGATTCAGCCACCAGCCACTCTGCAGAAGTCAGGGAATAGGACTGTAAATCCCACTCCTCTAATCACAAACCACATGATTGGTTCTCCTGGCAACCAGTCCCCATCCTTAAGGGCTTTCCTAAGGTCACCTGATTAATATAAAGACACCTCTGTCATTCTCATCATTTAGGAAATTTCAAGGGGTTTAGCAGCTCTAGACCCGGAAGGGTGATGAAATCCAAGAACAAATTTCTTATTATAAATCACAATATCACAATAAGGTGGCATTGTATCCGTTTTATAGAATGGTCATGTGAGGTCTTATGTGCTCTAACATAGTGGAAAGGAAAGAAAGGAAAAGGAAGAGAAGGGAATAGGTCCTGAGCTTGAAGCTCCTTCCCTTTTAGGGGACTCCTTTTCTTCGTGCTTACTTTCCATTCCTTGAATGAATAGACAAGGTATGATTATGCACAAATTTTTAGATGGAAGTAGATTCTTATTTAAGTACTGCATAGGAAAACTTTTATTAGTGGAGTCAGGAAGTGGAGTAGAAGGGACCTAAGAGACCTTTGAGTCCAGTTCCCAGAATTACCAACAAGGAAAGGATGCCAGGCTACTGGGCCAGAGTTCACGGCCAGGCTAGAGCTGATGTGCTTTCAAGTATGCCATTTATGGACATGCACTAGGATGTTCAAAAGAACTCCACCCAGCAGGCTCGGCAGAGAAGAACGGCAGGGGCCGTCTAATGCCTTTTCCCCCCCATCTTTACATTGTTTGAACAGCAGCTGAAATGAGTTTAGTAATCAGTTTTTTTCCTTTCATCTTTCCTATGTCTGGCCAACTTCAGTGCCTGAGACAGCTTCATTCATCATAGGAGAGCAAGCTGGAGAAACCTTACGCACATGGAAACAGCCTTTTCCCAGGCTGTAGCATCCAGGCAGCTTGGTACCAGGTCACATCAGATTGAGCTAAAGTAGGTTAGGTAAAAAAACCCCAATTAATTAGATTCTTTTTTTGTATGTGGCATTCCCCAGGAGGAAAGTTGGAGTCATTTTAAAAC
Source organism: Neogale vison (assembly GCF_020171115.1). Lineage (NCBI taxonomy): Eukaryota > Metazoa > Chordata > Mammalia > Carnivora > Mustelidae > Neogale > Neogale vison. Next base: position 118,712,660 of record NC_058102.1, on the reverse strand, counting down.
ATTTAAAACAGGTTTGTAGAGAATAGTTTCCATATTAAGATAGATTGGAGAGACCACATACCTTTGGAGGAAAAGAACAGGGCTTAGAGTACAGAGAGATGAAAATCTTAAACATCTTCTTTTGCCTCTTCTTGAAAGATATGAAGTGATTGTCAGTTCATTATAACTTTGAGTTTTTAAAGCCATTTCTGCTAAATTTTCTGCAAAGGAGTACTGTCCATCCAGCTATAGCTGTTAAATGTTATTCCACAAAGTGACCAGAAGGGGTCACTAGAAAACATTTTTCTCTGGGGATGGTTTACCTTCATCTCCTTGTTCTCAGCGGAAGGGCAAGGAAAAAAACACAAAGGTAATTCCTCTGGTGGAATGTTGATGCTAAGATTTGGGGGAAAGGACATCTTAGAAAAGGGGATGCTTGTATTAATTTTCCAGACAGGACTTTTTTCAGAATAAATGAAACTCAAAAAGATTGAAAGTAGGTAGCTGTGGTCATGTTTTGGCCAAAGACTAACTTACCCAAACTATGCTTCTGTTACAAGGTAGAGTTTGGTGCTGAACCCCTTTTGGTTGGCTTATTTTCCCCCCAGGTTAGCACTGTTGAAGAAGAGTGGGGAAGAAGATTGGAAAAACAGACTCATCAGAAAGCAGGAGTATGGCAAGGCGTCTGTCACCAGCAGCCTGCACATACAAGAAACGGAACAGTCCCTCAAGAAGAAGGTAACGTTCTCTATGTTCAGAAAAAGCATTCAACTAACATCACACTTGGAAGTGTATCAGCTAGGCAAGCATGCCCTAACTAATGCCCACTCTGGGAGGCGCTGTCTTGCCTCGGGTACACACTGCACATCTGCCTCGCAGCAGCCGAAACTGATCAAAAGGTCAAGCCTTGAGATGCTATCAAAGTGTGAACAGCGCTGTGTACATAGTGCGTGAAGCAAGCAAGTTCCTGTATTTTGAAGTGTGTACTTTCACTTCGGTTTAAAACCTTCCAAAGCGAAGTCATTTTGGCATTACGGTGTTATTAAAATCTTTAGAGTAACAATCTTTAGTTGACCACAAGCCATTTACAAGATGCATTTACAATGCGGTCTTGAATGTCCTGTGCTAAGATTTAAAAACTGAAACATAGAAAACAAGGACATATGTGTGGTCAGTGAGTACTTATTTTCTTATTACTTATTATTGTGAGCGTGTTTTACAAGGAGCCAGGTATGCCTCATGTTGAGAATGTATAGCAAAATTCGTTACAAATTAAAATCAGGTAATAAAAAAAAGAACCAAAACCAAAAAACCAAGTAATGCTCTGTGATCGATACTGGCAAGTGTTTCGATACTGACAAGTTATTAAATTACTAATGTGATGATGACCAGCTTTGGACCAGTCAGTGCGCACTCTCAGAGCTGATGGTGAGTTTCCTGTCGCTTGGCCCTACGCTTGCAAATGCATGTCCTGGCTGGGGACAAGGCAGCCACCTGTCACATGTCCACTGGCCAACTTCTAGGATCAAAAGTCTTCAAACAGAAACAAACAAACAAAAAACCCCAAAAAACCAACAGTTCCACCAGGATGATCCCCTGTACCTCTTTTAGTTCTAAAACAACTTAACATCTATGGAAGAGAGGAACTGTGAATGTGGCCGGTAGCCATTCAGAAACTTCCAGGGAAGGGAGGTGCCCGTGTAGGATGCTAAGGTGGGAATTCTGGTGCTATTTGATATGGTCCTTGTGAGTCCTCTTAGGTTGAATTGAAACAACAATTTGGATTTTCTTGTTTGAGACATATAAGATATTAAAGATAGTGACTGAAAACATCATTTCAGCCGCGAGAATTCTGGTGCTATTTGATATGGTCCTTGTGTGTTCTCTTAGGTTGAATTGAATAACAACAATTTGAATTTCCTTGTTTGAGACATATAAGATATTAAAGATAATGACTGAAAACATCATTTCAGCTATTTGTAAAGTTCTCTAATACAGCTGACTTAAAAGCATGTGGGCGAAATCTGGATTTCAAGAATGCGATCTTGAAGTGGAGAAAAAACAAAAACAAAAACCGGGCTCCCTTGATGTATCTCTGTTGCCCACACACTTTATTTAAAAGGGTCTTGAAATCATCGATTCAGCAATAACTTTAACACTCCCTTCTTGTTGGTCATTTTGGAAGATGCAGAGAAGCCATAGGAGCTGACAGGCCCATATGGGGTTGGCAAAAATTCAGATACAGCTCTCATGCAGAAAGGTAGCTGGGCTTCTCGGGAACAGTGAATGGGATAGGCGCCCGACCCCTTAAAAGGTGAGGGGGGATCATTTGAGCTGTGAGTAGAGGATGAGATCTGAACTTCGCCCCACTTAGGTTTTCAGATCTGAACGACGCCCCACTGTCGTTGCCCGTGGGGGAGAGCGTAGCCCATAGGAGCGCGGGGGCTCTAAGCATGCCTGGGACCCAAGTGTGCAGACATGTCTCTGTGCTCCGGGACATTGCAGATGCCGCAGCCATCGTGAATGCACTCTTCCTCCTCCTCCTCCTCAGTGACCTAGTTCGCCAGGGCCTGAGACAGTAAGCTCTTTGAAGTTAAAATAAGCCGATCTATTTTGGGCTTTTGTAACAGACATTGGGAAATCTCAGGTTCTGTTGAGGTCAAGTGGTTTTCACATGGCTCCTGATAAGCCCTCGGCTTTTTTTCATCCCTAAGGGCTGGCAATATATTTCAATCACACCTTCACTGGGCTCAGATGTGAGGTGCCTTAAACCTAATCTGTCTTCATACGGTCCCCCAACAGCTGAGCGGTGCTCAAGAGACGCCTCTGCTCCTGGGTGTCTGAATGCTGCCCGGAGAAAGAAAGATATTCATGCCATGTGGTGCATGCAGATGGGATCTGGCTGCCTGGGTTGGATCTAGACTTGCTGATGGAGAGCTCTGCTAAGGGGAGCAAGTTCTAGAATCTTCCCTTTTTTCCACCCAGAGAAGAAGAGAGCTGGTTATACAGTCAGGGCTTCACTTCCAGCATAGTTTGTGAATTCATCAAAGGCACAGAACTGTGGTGCCCGTCCGCCCTCCTCCTGCTTTTTGTATGTTGTAAGCACAACCCAGTGAGCTGCAGCCTGGGGAAATGCAGAGGAGGCAGGAAATAGAGACAGGACTCCCTATAAATCATGCCTGTGGCCCCTATGAAAATCCTCGCCGTCCAGTAAAAATAAAATGTGAGCAGCATAAGTAATTTTAGATTGTCTAGTGGCCGCATTAGAAACCAATGAACGATGCCTTGAAAAATCTATAAGGGTCTTATTTCTGTCAGAGAGTTTGTCCCCAGAAAAAACAAATTCCTGATGCTCTAACTGGCATCCCGTTCTGGATCCTTCCTGGGAAGAAAATCTCTCTTGGCCCATGAATAGATTTGGGGAACGAAGAGCTTCCCATTCCCTACAAAAAGACTAGTTGTGTTTCAGAGAACACCTCACTTAACAGCAGTTCCCTGCTTTCCAGATTTATTCTGCGCGCCCCCCTCCCCCGCATTGGGATGGATGATTTGGAGCTTCAGAGCACAAATCATTTGTTTACTGGACTCCCTCCTTTTCTGTAATAACCATTCTGGGTTCTTCCTCTCTCTTCTCTCTCTTTTCCTTTCTCTCCCCTTGCTGCTCTTCTTTTCTTCTCTCTTCTTTCTCCTGTTCTTGGCTTAATCCAGGGCAGGGCTAACCTGATTTAAGCATGTCTGCTTTTATAACAAGTATAATTAGTTCTGAAGATGGGAAAGCCATGTGGTTTGTGGATTTGGCCAGGTCCACACTGTCCGGAATGCATGCACTTGAGTGTTATCCATAGACCGGTCCCTCCAGGCTAACTTGTTCCATCCAAACAGCAAGAAAAATGAAACAAAGTTTTCAAAGCGGGAGTCTCTCCGTTACCACTCAATTGCATTTATTTATTTATTTATTTATTTTGTTAACCAAGTGATTATTTTTAATTTCCACCTCATTTTGGCATGTTTGACATCAAGGTATGTCATGACTCCCCTACAGTTTAAGATAATCATCCAATATATCAGACTTTTTTCCAGGAAATAAAATCCCTTTATAGAACGTGCCATTACAAGTTCTGTGTCTGAGTCACAGATGTGGAGTTAATATCCAGCTGTGCTCAGTAGTATCAGGTCAGCGAATCAAGCTAAGATCTGTGATGTCCCGAAGCATGTTCTTGAAAATTCAACAAAGGTAAATCTGCCACATTCACGTTCTAATTGTCTGCTGACATTGAAATTCCAAATCACAGTTCAGGAGAAAGAAGTCGCCTCAAAGAGCTAAGGGAGGAGGGAGAAAAAGGCGGAGGGTATGATCTGCAAATGAAAGATTATCATCTCACTGATGGGATAGGAGTTTCCCTGGTGTTTGTGTCACTGACTGTGTGAGCATGTTTGTGCATGCGTCCAAGTGAGCCCAGGCACCAAATTCTTGAGAATGCTTGTGACACCCTAACCCTACCCTACTCTTCCAGCACCCTGCAATGTTTCCTGTTTGTTTTAACCTGTAGGAAGAAGGACGATTTGCAGATGATAGTGCCATTTCTAATCTGCTTTGGGTAAGCCTGACTTTAACGTAGGTGTCCTCTAGATTCTAGCCACAGTTCGACCTTGCCATGTATAATTTTCATCACTGGTGTTTCCCTTTGAAGCTCTCGCTGTTTGGTTTCTTGCTCCCAGGGAAGATGCCACCTCTATCCAGAGAAGACAGCTATCCTATTTCTTTAATTTTTATTTTAATCGTATAATGACAAACCTTAAAGACTTTAAGTAAGAGATTTTATGGTAAATGCTGAACCTGTCGATGAACTTTGGGGTTCCCCTCTCTGTAACTGAATATCGTAGAGACTGCAGTAATCTTGTCGTTAACTCACATAATTACTGCACAGAACTGACTCGATTATATTTTCTGTGCTGGTGTGGGTTTCTGTTAGCCCTCTAAGAAAACAAACAAATAGAAGGGACTGTCTTGAAAAGAGAACTGAAATTGCAATGAGTAAATGAACATCCTGGTCGAGATACTTCGTTTTTGTCTCTACTCCTCCCCTCCCAGCTCTGATAAACCTTCTCTTTTCACCTCTAATCCTCTTGCTTTGCTCTATAGGAACCTGTATATGCTTCTACTTATTCTCCTACTATACCTGCTGCCCATAAACACCTGTCTTTTGTATCTGTTAATCAGGTGAGGAAAAGCCTATGCATTTTAAGCCTCATTGCAATTTCTGAGCAGTAGGGAAGAACCTGTTTCATTTGGGGACGTAACTCCTTCGCTGCATTTCAGTGTGTGTGTGTGTGTGTGAGAGAGAGAGAGAGAGAGAGAGGGAGAGAGCAGTTCTTGTATAATTAGAGTTAGTCACACACATCACATCCATGGGTCAGACTTTCAGGTAGACTTGATGGCATTCTTTGACCTTATAATTGTGAAACCAGTTTAAGAGAAGAATTTCCCCTTTTAATGTCCAAGGTAAGTCAGAAGCCCAAGGACTATGCCGAAGTTTTCTGCTCCCAGTTGGGAACAGTGCTATCTTGCTAGGCTTGATAAAGGAAGACAGTGGAGTTGCGGTGGAGGTAGGTGGGTGCGGACGGGCCAGAGGGGAAGGTAGAGCAGGGAAGAGGCTGGGCTGACAGGACCTCCTCGCAGCGATTTACTGAGATGAGAGCCCACAGCCCTCTTGGCCCTTCCACTCCATCTCCCCTGTACCTCCTCTGAACCCCACCCCAGAAAGGAGATCTGGCTTGGGTGGAATCTTTCTGTTCGTGCAAAACACACGATCACTGTTAAAGTCCAGAGTACCAGAGATTGTTTTTTATTCCCTTTGGAATGTCCCTGGAGTCAAAGTGTCTGGGAGAAGTGCCTGTATCCACACTGTCATGAATCCCAGAATCTATCCTCCCTCCGTCTTAAGGACCTCAACCTAGTCATTTCCCTTGGAGGGCCTTTGTCTTCTCATCAGAACTGGGATTTTTTTTCTTTCTTTTTTTTTTCTTCTTCTTCTTCTTCTTTTTTTTTTTAAAGATTTTATTTATTTATGAGAGAAAGATCACAAGTAGGCAGAGAGGGAGGCAGAGGGAGAAGCAGAATTCCCACTGAGCAGAGAGCCTGATGCGGGGCTCGATCCCAGGATCATGACCCAAGCCGAAGGCAGAGGCTTAGCTGACTGAGCCACCCAGGCGCCCCAGAACTGGGGCTTTCTTACCTCTAAGGTGTGTTCTAACTAAAAATTTCATGATTATAGTGTTCCGTTAGGACAAGTGGTGACAAAATAGGTCTTTGACAAAGAGGCAGTGAGACCTTATATCAGATATGAAATTGACAGAATGCTGTCCGAGCGAGGTATCTGCTGGGCCCTCCTGCTTCATCTTTTATCTTCGTAGTGGAAATCCCCCTAAAGCAGCCTCTTCCTCTCTCCTGGGTTCCTCTGAAGTTAAGAATGCTGGTCTGTGAGATCCCAGCCCCACACAGACAGCAGTGTCCACCCCCAAAAAACAGGATGAAATCTGGGGCAAACCTGCTGTTCTATGATTGGGGCAAGGAGGGGGGTTGTTTCTTTTAAATAAGTCATATTAAGCTTGAAAAGAAAAGATACATTATTGAACTCTTTAAATACAAATTATACTTATTATATATAGACACACATATATATATACTTTTTAAAATCAACTTTATTTTTTAAAACATTTTTATTTATTTATTTGACAGAGAGAGATCACGAGTAGGCAGAGAGACAGGCAGAGAGAGAGGGGAAGCAGGCTCCCCGCTGAGTAGAGAGCCTGATGTGGGACTTGATCCAGGACCCTGAGAGATCATGACCTGAACTGAAGGCAGAGGCTTTAACCCACTGAGCCACCCTGGCGCCCCTAAATCAACTTTATTTTTTAAAGGAGTTTTAGGTTCACAGCAAACATGAGCCAAAAGTATAGAGATTTCCCATATACCTTCTGTGCCCCCCTCAGCGCGCGCACACACACACACACACACACACACAGCTTTCCCCACCATCAGCTTCCCACACCAGAGTGGTGCATTTATTAAATATGTTGAACCTGCACTAACACATCATTAGAGCCCAATGTCCATAGTTTACACTTGGGTTCCCTCCCGGTGCATGTTCTCTGGATTTTGACAAACATATGTTGACACGTATTCATCATTATAGTATCATATAGACTAGTTTCACTGTCCTAAAAACCCCCTGCCCTCCATCTATTTATACCTCCCTCCCTCGAATCCTTGGCAATCTTTTTTTCTTAATTTAATTTAATTTTTTCAGTGTTCCAAGATTCATTGTTTATGCACCACGCCCAGTGCTCCATGCAATACGTGTCCTCCTTAATACCCACCACCAGGCTCACCCAACCCCCCACCACCTCCCCTCCAAAACCCTCAGTTTGTTCCTCAGAGTCCACAGTCTCTCATGGTTCATCTCCCCCTCTGATTTCTCCCAAATCACTTCTCCTCTCCTTCTCCCAATGTCCTCTGTGTTATTCCTTATGCTCCACAAGTAAGTGAAACCCTGTGATAACTGACTGTCTCTGCTTGACTTATTTCACTCAGCATAATCTCTTCCAGTCCCATCCACGTTGATAAAAAAGTTGGGTATTCGGGAGGGGTAATTATGAGGGAGGCATAATTGTTTTTTCCAGAAAGTTGTAGAGTTGGGATCACGCAGCATGTAACCTTTTCAGATCGGCTTCTTTCACTGTGTCCTGTGCCTTTAAGGTTCCTCCATGCCTTTTCACGGCTTGATAGCGTCTTTCTTTTTAGTGCTGAATAATATTCTCTTTCTGGTTATATCAGTTTGTTTGTGTGTGTGCATTTGTTTTAAAAATATGGAACACTTGGAGCACCTGGGTGGCTCAGTGGGTTAAAGCCTCTGCCTTTGGCTCAGGTCATGATCCCAGGGTGCTGGGATCGAACCCGCATCGGGCTCTCTGCTCAGCAGGGAGCCTGCTTCCTCTTCTTTCTCTGCCTGCTTCTCTGCCTACTTGTAATCTCTGTCTGTCAAATAAATAAATTAGGATCTTTAAAAAAAAAATGGAACACTCCATGAATATGCATGTCATTCTCATGCAAGGGGCCATGCTGATCTTCTCCGTATCATTCCAATTAGTTGATTTATCCATTTGCTTACTGAAGGGCATCTCAATTGCTTCCAAGTTTTAGCAGTTATACATAAAGTTGCTATAATACCCACATGCAGGTTTTTGTGTAAACATTTTCAACTCATTTGGGGATCAAGCAGCACAGTTCTGGACCACAGGGTAAGGGTATAGTTTTGTAAGAAACTGCCAAACTGTCTTGCGAAGTGGCTGCACCAAAGTTTGTGTTCCCACCAGCAAAAAATAAGACTGCCTGTTGTTGAACAGCCTCACCAGCATTTGGTGTTGTCAGTGTTCTGGATTTTGGCTATTCTAATAGGTGTATAGTGATAATCTCATTGTTGTCAGGATTTGAAATTCTCTAATGACATACAATGTGGACCACCTGTTCATGTGGTTGTTATTAAATATAAATAAAATTATGTTATTAAATAAAAATCTTTGGTAAGGTGTCCATTCAGATCTTAGCCCATTTTTCAATTGGTTGTTTATTTCTTATTGTTGAGTTTTAAGAGTTCTTTATATATTTTGGATAACATTTCTCTCTCAGATGTGTCTTTGGCAAATATTTTCTCTCAGTCTGGGGCTTGTCTTCTCATTCTCTTGACAGTGCTTTCATAGAACAAAGGCTTTTTTAATTTCAATGAATTTCAGTTTATTGGTTCTTTCTCTCATTAGTGTTGTATCTAAAAAGTTATTGCATTCAAGGTAATCTAGATTTTTATGCCATGCTATCTTCTATAAATTTTAGTTTGGCATTTTACATTTAGACTTATGATCCATCTTGAGTTAATTTTTAGGGGAAGGTGTAAATTCTGTGTCTAGATTCTTCCCCCCGCCCTTGGCAAGTGGGTATCTAGTTGTTCCAGCACCATTTGTTGAAAAGACTTTCTGATGTTCACTGTATTGCCCTGGACCTTTCAAAGTTAGTTGAGTGTATTTGTATGAGTGTATTTCTGGGCTCTCTATTTTGTTCTATTGATCTATTAATCTGTTTGTTTTTTTTTCTCAGTAATACCACACTGTCTTGATTATTATAGCTTTGTAGTAAGTCTTAAAGTCGGGTAGTGCCAGTCCTCCAATTTCATTCTTCTCCTTCAATATTATATTGGCTATTCTGGGTCTTTCCCCCTCTCCATATAAACTTTAGAATTAGTTCATCAATATCTGCAAAGTAGCTTGCTGAGATTTTGGTTGAAATTGCATCAGATCTGTAGATAGAGTTGGAAAGAACTGGCGTCTTGACAATGTTATAGTTTCTAATCCATGAACATGGACTACCTCTCCATACATATTTAAGTTTAAAGAAAAATACCACTCACCAGAAGTAATTTATATTTAATTGCTTCAAAATTAAAATAGCCCTAAAATTCTGTATTTTTATATCGTGACAGCTTTCCTAGATAAGCATTTTATATACCAGCCTTTGTAGTTGGAGTTCATCAGTGTCTCAGAGACTCCTTACCTCCTGCGGTCCTGGTTGGTATCTGTGTTCACTTATGCAGAGGCTCAGAAAAGAAAACAGAGCATTACAACAGCACACACATTCTGTCTAAATGGACCATTTGTCTCTTTGTTGGGCTTTAACACACATTTCCTTCTTCCTCACATGCCTCACAACTGCACCAGAAGAATATTTCCCTGTATTCTCCTCCCTTTATCTTAGCTGCTGGTAGATGGTAGCAAGACCATGGTTAGTTTGAGGTTTAAGCCTAGTTGAGATCTTTCTCCATGTTTTGCTCAGGCCATCGAAGGCTGTGTGTACTGATGAGGGACTAAAATCACTGGCAGGGTTGGGGGGAGCTGGTGCAAAGCCATAATTCTTTAACAGTACATACAATTCTTACACACAAAAAAGCTAACAGTACTGATTTGTCACTTTATTTTTACTACTTGATCTGTGCTCTTATAATTTCTTTAGCCTAACTAGATGTGAATAAGATAAAAATTTAAAAGCCAGATCACAGTATTTTCTTTTTTTTTTTTTGATTACTATTTATTTATTTATTTTCAGAAAAACAGTATTCATTATTTTTTCACCACATCCAGTGCTCCATGCAAGCCGTGCCCTCTATAATACCCACCACCTGGTACCCCAACCTCCCACCCCCCGGCCACTTCAAACCCCTCAGATTGTTTTTCAGAGTCCATAGTCTCTCATGGTTCACCTCCCCTTCCAATTTACCCAAATTCCCTACTCCTCTCTAACACCCCTTGTCCTCCATGCTATTTGTTATGCTCCACAAATAAGTGAAACCATATGATAATTGACTCTCTCTGCTTGACTTATTTCACTCAGCATAATCTCTTCCAGTCCCGTCCATATTGCTACAAAAGTTGGGTATTCATCCTTTCTGATGGAGGCATAATACTCCATAGTGTATATAGACCACATCTTCCTTATCCATTCATCCGTTGAAGGGCATCTTGGTTCTTTCCATAGTTTGGCGACTGTGGCCATTGCTGCTATAAACATTGGGGTACAGATGGCCCTTCTTTTCACGACATCCAGATCACAGTATTTTCTATTCATGAAGCCCTCCAGTTTAAATTTGTACTAATCCTAGTAGAACATGTTAGATTTTCTCTCTCTTCTTGTATCACCTCTCTGTGTCAACAACATGTGGGAAGATTTACGTTGTGTATTCCCGGTAGGTGTACAGAGGCAAACGCATCCGTAACAATGCAGTAAGCTGAAAACATTCTTGCAGATTGACCCTTTGCCTAATTTCAAACTGTGTTCTATTAAGACTCTGTCTGTCCCTAAGACCTGCCTTCTTCCCCAGCTACTTTGTTTCACTGCCTTCTACACACACACACACACACACACACGTGCATGCACACACATATATGGTTATTCTCTCCCCTCGCTGTTTCCATCTCTCTGCCACATTCATGGGATCTGCATTTGAAAGAATGGAGGACAGATGGGGTAGGGCTTCCATTCATATTCTGCCCTAACTCTCTTACTATTCCAGTCAATCCTAAACCATCACCAGCTAAACCTAGACGAGCCTCAAAATGGCACAATACTTACTATAATGTAGACCCTGTCCTTCTGTAAACAAGGAAAGAACAACTTAGAAAGGAAAAACAAGACAATAATGAAATTTAAATATGTATCTTGTGAGAAATTGTATTAATCATCTCTGTGGATTGAAAGCTGTATATTTCTCACCCACATTATAGATCCATCTGAAGTCAGCAATTAAGGGCCCTAAGCCAACTTCACTAAGTAGCCATGTTAAGAAAGAGAGGCAAAAAGTTTTATGTTCAAGAGTACCATTGAGAGAGGAGTTTAAAAAAAAAACAAAAAACACTCCTTGACAAAGATCTGGCAAACTACTGGAAGCTTGAAAGCCTCTAACAGCTGTATCATTCCTGGGCTGGTAGCTTCCATGTTCTTGTAGGAGCTCCAGGGGCATCTGATTGCTTTGGGAAATGGAGTTGTGGACTCGGGGATGCCATTTTTTGAGTCATGAACCACACCCCACCGCCACACCCGGGACTTTGGAGACGTGTTCCCAAGTTCAGCAGAATGATGATGTCTGGCTCTTCGGAGGAGCAAACTTTCTTGGCACTTCATATGTTTTTTCAGAATATTGTAAGCCAAGTGCTACATTGATTTGATTAAAATTCCCTCCTGAAACTTCATTTTCAAAGAAAATGTATTATCCTTTTTGAATTTTGATGAGGTCTTACTGGCAAGTCAACCTCGGAGTTTATTTAATAAGGGTATTGGATTCGGAGAGTTACTTGGAATGAGGGTCATCTCACCAGCCATATGTGGAAAAGTGCAGGGAAAGGATTTTTAACCTTGGGATAATACTGTATTTTGATAAAATTTAAGACTTACAAAAAAGGCGCCGTGACAGGGCTCTCTCATATCGCCTTTACCAGAGCCACCAACTGTGGGCATTTGCTCGCCACCCCTGCCCTGTCTCATTTCTTCCCTCCACCCCGTCCCCTCCTGTCTCATGTACACATACATGATATACAAAATTGGGGCTCCCTAATAGAACGCTGTAGATTGAGTGGCTTATAAACCATAGAAATTGCTTTCTTACGGTTCTGGAGGCCGGAAATTCGAGATCAGGGTGCCAGTGTGTTCCATGTCTGCTGAGAGCCCACTTGCTGTTTGTAGAGGACCATCTCCTCGCTGCAGCCTCACATGGTGACCCTCCTCCCACGGTAGGACAGCCACAGGAGCTCTCTGAGGTGTCCTTTATAAGGGTGTCAGTCCTCTTCAGGAGGGTTCCACCTTCCTGACTGAAGGCCTCACCTCCTAAGACATCACCCTGGGGATGAAGTTTCAGCATAGGAAACTTTTGTGTGGGGCACACAAATGTTCGGTCTCATCACAATACAGTGATGGAGATGAGGAAATGTAACCTTGATGCAGTGTTCAATCCACAGCCCATTTCCAGCTGTGCCCGTTCCCCTTCAGCCATGCCCCTTCTAGCCCCCGCTCTCTCTTCAGGAAAAGGGTTTTTACTTAAATTAATTTAATCACCAAAGATCTCAAAGTCCATTCTGGCTGTGATTGCTCTGTAGAAAAATTCTGTAAAGGTTTCATGAACTAGATGAGGGAGAAGTCCTTGTTCATGGCCTAACCTGAACATGGCCGTTGCAGATACGGTTTTATGCACATCTCTCTTGGAAATGAGGGAAGGCCCCCTCTCCTGTATTACCCTCCATCGTGGATGAACCTTGCTGATCTCTGCTTTCTTGCTGAATGAATCTAGAAGTTGTTTGTTTTTGTTTGTTTGTTTGTTTGTTTTTCCTTTTGGTCAGTTAAGGGAAGTATCCTCAGGGCTCTCCTGGTTTTCTGACTTCAGTCCATGGAAGGTCTATGATCACCTTGACCTTGTTGCTTCTTATCCAAGGAAAAACTAACAAGAGAATAAGAGCTGGGGAACCTGCCAAAAGAGGTTAAGGCAAGGTCATCCATAGTTTGAAAGCAAAGCCCCAGCAGGAACAGTGCACCTCAGGTCTGAGAAGGGGCTGAGGTTCAAAGCACATAGCCAGGAGGCCACACCAGCGCTAGAGCCCCTGTCACAGGAGCAACCTAGACAGTGGACCACGGAGCGAGCGAGGGAAGCTCATGCTCTGGAGGGAGGCTTTTTCCTCTCTTCCTTTCCCCACGCTCGCTCCCACAGCTCCTGCCCCTGCATCTCTCCCTGTCCTGTGCTCCCTGCCACTTGGCAAATCTTAAATTTTACCAAAACAAAAAATGCCCCCCCCAATTAAAAAGCCCTTCTCTTTCATTTCCCCCTCATGATCTGTGCCTACTTTGACCCTAATTCCAAGTAACTCTGAGAGGGGTCGGTAGTGAGAGGAGAGACAGGGTGGAGGCCGAGGGAAGGCAAACTGTCCTACCAGCATCGAGGACCGCCCGCCCTGGTGTCGCCCACCGCCGTTATCCACACTCTGTCCCTGGCACGCTCCTTCCCCTCTGCCACCTCTTCTTCTTCGTCTTCGTCTTTTTTTTTTTTTTTTCCAGTTTTTTAATTTAACATATAATGTATTATTAACTCCAGGGGTATAGGTCTGTGAATCGCCAGGTTTACACACTTCACAGCACTCACCATAGCACATACCCTCCCCAGTGTCCATCCCCCAGCCACACTATCCCTCCCCCCAGCAACCCTCAGTTTGTTTTGTGAGATTGAGAGTCTCTTATGGTTTGTCTCCCTTCTGATCCCATCTTGTTTCATTTATTCTTTTCCTACCCTCCAACCCCCCCATGTTGCCTCTCAACTTCCTCATATCAGAGGGATCATGTGGTAATTGTCTTTCTCTGATCGACTTATTTTGCTAAGCATGATACGCTCTAGTTCCATCCACATCGTCGCAAATGGCAAGATTTCATTTCTTTTGATGGCTGCATAGTATTCCATTGTGTGTGTGTGTGTGTGTGTGTGTGTGTGTGTGTGTGTGTGTATGCCACATCTTTATCCATGCATCTGTTGATGGACATCTAGGTTCTTTCCATAGTTTTCTGCCACCCCTTCTTGTTCCTCCACCTCTCACCTCAGCCCAGTCCTGTCCTCTTTCCTCCCCTCTCCCGGCCTCCCTCAGTTCGCCTTTTTCTCTCAGGCCAAATGAGTTCACCAAGGCCTTAGAAACTAAAGAAGCAGGTATCTCCAGAACCCCAATTAGAAGCTTTTGAAAGTAGTTTTTAGGTGGAAATGTTGGTCTGAATGTAGGTTATGTCCCTAGCACCATTCATTCTTCGTGATCAGACATGTTGGGACCCAGAAGTCCCTTTCGGGGGCTGACCTGCTTCCCTGACTGCCCACCTACCAGAGTTGTCTAGGAAACATGCTGAGTTCCAGAAAACCTTCTTGTAGCACACCTGATTCCTGCTCAGCTTTCTCTCTTTTATACTTGACTGTGATCCTTGTGAACTGAAGTGGGTTAAGATTTTTCTGGATTGACCATGTCTTTTGTGAGAACAGATGGATGAAATTTCCTAATCAGTGGAGTTTAGCTAGCTCGGTACAGTTGAGCAACTTTTAAATTGATGGCCTGGAAGAGAGTCTCTATTTTTGTTTATTTTTACAAGGTGTCATTTTGGTGGTCCAGTAGTCCAAATGAATAAGTGGGAAAAAAAAAAATCAGTGTTTTAACCTAAAGTTTTGGTGTTGCTGGTGGTGATCTCTCACCCAAGCTGGGAGTAAGGTTGCCCCAACTACTTCCGCTAGAACAGTTACAGACATTTTTTGGGCAGTGTAGCCCTCCTGTTTGTTTGCCTGCTCTTCGGCTCACAATATGCTACATGCTGAAATTCACAGCTCTGTCATTTCCCTGTCCTCTTTTCTCCCTGGCATGCTTTGTAAACAGCGGGTCACAGAAAGTCGAGAGAGCCAGATGACTATCGAAGAGAGGAAGCATCTCATCTCTGTGAGAGAAGAAGCCTGGAAGACAAAAGGCAAAGGGGCGGCCAACGACTCCACACAGTTTACAGTGGCTGGCAGAATGGTGAAGAAAGGTCAGAGTCTGTGTGTGTCTGTGTGTGTGTGTGTATGTGCGCGCACACGCATGTGTGCATGCTGGGGGGTGGGGACACACACACACAAACTCAGTTGCCCACGGAAGGGAGAATGGCCTGTGATAGCCCAATTTAAAAAATCAAGCCATGGTCTTTTTTAGTTTTTACTCTTATTGAAGTTGTACAGATTTTGGGGGGTTAGATTGGGGAGCTCTTCCTACTGAAAACCCTTTCTTCCTAAATGGCATCATCTTCATGTAAGAAGTATAATTCAATTAGTTACATTTCAGAATTTAGCCAGTTGGCGCTTTTTTTTTTTTTAAGATTTTATTTATTTGAGAGAGAGAGAATGAGAGAGCACATGAGAAGGGGGGAGGTCAGAGGGAGAAGTAGGCTCCCCACTGAGCAGAGAGCCTGAGGAGGAACTTGATCCCAGGACTCCAGGATCACGACCTGAGCCAAAAGCAGTTGCTTAACCAACTGAGCCACCCGAATTTAGCCATTTGGAAGTTGAGCACAGGTTTCAAAAGCAATGGCAAATCTGGGTGCCTGGGTGGCTCAGTGGGTTAAGCCGCTGCCTTCGGCTCGGGTCATGATCTCGGGGTCCTGGGATCGAGTCCCGCATCGGGCTCCCTGCTCAGCAGGGAGCCTGCTTCCTCCTCTCTCTCTCTGCCTATTTGTGATCTCTGTCAAATAAATAAATAAAAAATATTTAAAAAAAAAAAAGCAATGGCAAATCTTCTAAAAAATCTTAGTCCTTTCCCATAATTGCTTTAAAATTATTTTCATTTTCTTGCCACCTGGCAATCAGTTAACCCAAATAAGCCTTTGTCAATGAAGAAGGAGTTTGCATCTTCTCTTAGAGGAATTCCTAGGTCCCTTTCCATCAAACTAGAGTCTGCTGACTTACAAAACCCTATTTCTGGAGAGGTTTTAGTAGATCTTTAAAAGACGTGTGCCATCCTGAGGAAGTAGGATTCCCTGCAGATGGTCACTTCTTTGCTGCTGAGCTCTTAAAACTGATTTGAAGTCGGTATGGAAAGATTTATGAAATTGACCAATGCCTCACACGGTCAGTGAAGTCACTTTTTGCCTCATGTGGTCAGTAAGGCTTTGAGCCTCCATATCCTGTGGGAAATGGTTAAAATCTGGGGTCCATTCATCACCTATATGCCTATACTTTCATTTCCTAAGGTATTGTTTGAAAACAAATTTCCTGACTTCGTGATATAAGTGCTCACACGCACTTAGAGGTAATGTATGTTGTCATCAGCTTTCTTAGTTCATGCTTCTCTTCCCTGGAAAACTTCCAGGATCCTCACTTATAAATAGTGCCTAACTCATTGTAGGCACATAATAAATATTTGCAGAAGGAAGGGCGGGGAAACCCTGAATTGTGATTAACTCAAATCTTGGTGTAGGAAAACAGAAGGTAATTTGCTCCCACTGAATGAGGTGGTAACTGCGTATTTTCTTCCTCAGATCAGAGACCTGTATACGCATGTTGAACAACTTTGGCCCGAGCCCTGTTCCTGTGTTAACAAAAGCAGACCCTGAGGCCCATGCTGGTTAAGAACTCAAGCTGGGAACTTGAACCAGAGTTCCCATCTTCCAACTTTTAGCCTGGACTTTTATCCCAATAACTTTGAACTTTGGTTTCTTTCTTCTTCCATCTTAAAAATTACCATTTATTTGTAACCAGGTCCTTATTACCAAATACACTGTCCTTGTCCACAGGGATGTCAGAGGAAGTGGATTTGGAGAACAAGGTCAGAGACGTTCGTATCCTTTAGTGCAGGAGTTTGCTTTCACATTTCTTGAACAAATCCAGGGTCTTTATTTAACAGGTGCTATATGGCTGGCTCAGGAAATAAATGTCTTGTACTTTTCATGTAAGGAAAAAAACTGTATCCTGTTTTTCTAATATTTTTACCATCTGCTGTTACATGTTTCACTGGAATCATCAGCTCTTTCTGATTTGCAGTAATATGCTCACTGCAGGATAACATAGTCCCTACGCCACAGCCACAGAGACTTCTCAGCTCAGAGTGTTGCTACATAGTAACCCTGATTTTCCTTCCCTTCTTTTACTTCATTAAGATGTTTTGATGTTCCTAGACTATACCTAAGGAGTAGTGCTCTAGTTCTTGCGGCATTTGACAATTCTCCTGAAAGTTCTCAAAATATGCCTTTGAATAAGAGAGCTGGGAAGATGTCTCTGAAGAGAGTAGGTGGCTGGTTATTGCAGGTAGAATTCACTGAGAAGGGCTGCGGGGAGTGCTTTGTTTAACAGTGTTGAGTTAGAGACCCTTGCCAGTAGTTGGGAAAGGGAACGTCCCACCTCTGGGAGTTCTTGTGCATGCTGCTGGCTGGATGGGCAACAGGGGGCGCCCCTACAGTCCGGCGGGCCAAGTTCTCTGCGCTTCAGAACTTGGGAACTCTTCTGTAGTCTCCCTTGCATCCTTTTAGTAGGTGATGGTTTACGGCACCTGTACAGGCTGTGTTACCAAATTTTACTTTATTATCTTTCTTTTTTTTTTTTCTTTTTTTTTCAAATTTATTTATTTTCAGAAAAACAGTATTCATTATTTTTTCACCACACCCAGTGCTCCATGCAAGCCGTGCCCTCTATAATGCCCACCACCTGGTACCCCAACCTCCCACCCCCCCGCCACTGCAAACCCCTCAGATTGTTTTTCAGAGTCCATAGTCTCTCAATTACTTTATTATCTTTCAAGAAAGTTTGCTTTCTCACATAAACCTTTTTCAGGCTTGGTCATTGAAACAAATGTTTGGATTTTTATGGACATCATCAAGCAAATGTATGTACCTATTAAGAAGTACTTCTAGAATATCACCTAAAACTGAAGTTTTAAGCCACATTTCTGTATTTTTTTCATTAAAAGTTTTATGTTATTATACATCCCTCTCCAGCGAACAGGAGGAGAGTAATTCATTCATCTATTTTTCCTAGTCAGCGATAGTGAGTTACATATTCCTCAAATG
This sequence comes from Neogale vison, assembly GCF_020171115.1. Taxonomy (NCBI): domain Eukaryota; kingdom Metazoa; phylum Chordata; class Mammalia; order Carnivora; family Mustelidae; genus Neogale; species Neogale vison. Next base: position 118,694,542 of record NC_058102.1, on the reverse strand, counting down.
CTATTCTTTGAGGGATGCTTAAAGGGACAGTGTCATCTAATGATTTCACATTTATTACAAATGAATACAAAGAACATTAACATCTCATTTTGTTCTTTGTAAATGCACTAATTACTTTCCTTTGCAATCTCTTTACTTAGGTGTGGAAAAAGGTACTCATCTTTGTCCTTATTAAGGTTTCTTATTCCAACCAGAAACCCTCTCTATGCTGAATGCCTTTCTTTCATATGTCCCTAACACTTACACTTAAAAAAAAAAAATTCCCCACTCTGCTTTTTTTTGTTTTTAAATATTTTATTTATTAGAGAGAGACAGGCAGAGAGAGTATGCAAGCAGGGGGAGCAGCAGGCAGAGGGAGAAGCAGGTTCCTTACTGAGCAAGGAGCCTGACTCGGGACTTGATCCCAATACCCTGGGATCATGACCTGAGCCGAAAGGCAGACTCTTAACCGAATGTACTGCCCAGGCATATTCCGCCCCCCTTCTGCTCCTTGATAAATGTATGTGAAAGCATTTAGCTAGTTCCCAGCCACACCTGAGATAGAAATGACCCTTCAGCTGTCATAAATCAATTTAAATGTATCCTCTTCTGTGTCTTTCTTCTAAAAGGTTTGTACTCCTTAGGTTATTGTTCAGTAAAATCACTCTCTGACTGATGCCCCCAAAGACCAAACTGCCCTACCTCGGGTCATCCTGCAGGAAGACCCCAGTGCCAGGGGCCGCTTGGCAGCTGGTATGACCCGGCCCATCCCCTCTGGGGGATGTGGTGCAAATATACTTTCTCTTGAACTACCTCCACCACCTAAAGGGCCTTCAGGACTCAAAACTCCATGTGTTTTAGTATATTCTGATGCTTTATGTACTCTTCTATTCCACTTACATGTTCCGGGCACGTTTTCTCACCTGCCTTCATTGTTCCTTTTGGAGTGGCAGCTTCTCAGCTACTGTAGGGCTTAGAAACGATAAATCTCTGTTCACATCTGCAGCTGTCCTATGTAGCAATGATACCTGCTGAATGTACGTACGTGTGCACATGTGTGCCTGTGTGTGAGGTCTGTAAGTTGTAAAGCCTACAATGCGACTATTGGAGATCCGGCAGGGTCCCTGGAATTTCCAGAAATGGTCCTGAGATACTAACTAGCTCCTTTGATGTTCTGCAGGTTTGGCATCACCCACAGCCATAACCCCAGTGGCGTCTCCCATCTGCAGTAAAACAAGGGGCACCACACCAGTTTCTAAGCCCTTGGAAGGTAAGTCACCGAGGCACCTGATATGCCCATGGGTCTAAGACCAGAAGAGTTCCCATGGCGCTGTCTCATGGATGGTTTCCGCCTACCTAGATATCGAAGCCAGACCAGACATGCAGTTGGAATCGGACCTGAAGCTTGACAGGCTGGAAACCTTTCTGAGGAGGCTGAATAACAAAGGTACATACCGGAAGCCAGAGCGAGGTTTTGGGTTTTGAGCTTGTAGCTCGGCTGTGATTCATAGTCCAATGAGTAGCTAAGGGAACCTAAAAAGAAAACCCCGCTTCTCTCTGAGTCTCTAAATCGTGATTCTGATTGCTTTTTCTCCTCAGCTAATTGTCTCCTTTCTGTTTGACTTCACTAAGTCATAGTGAAAGTATTATCTTCATTACCATTTGTTTGAAAAAGGAAGTCAGAAATGATTGGATTACCCGGGTCTGATTCACTTCTTACTGTACTAGTTCGGGGATCTCCAGTAAGATGGGTTCCTGAGTCCCACTCAGTCCTTGGGATGTCACCCCGTCAGGACTGGGAACATAGTAATTTTGCTTTTATGCTTGAAAGCAGATATTACACAAAATTGACATGATCGCACACTGGATGAAGTTTAAATTGTATATGTCAGGTGGTTTTTTTTTTTTTTTTTTGAGGATTTTATTTATTTATTTGAGATAGAGAGTAAGGAAGAGAGCGTGAGCCAGGGAAAAGATAGAGGGAGAAGCACGGAGCCCAATGCAGGGCTCTATCTCAAGACCCTGGGCTCATGACCTGAGCCACACAGGCACCCCTATCTGTCAGTTTCTAATAAGGTAGCAGATGACGTATTGCAAGTGATTTCTGAATACATGTTGAAATATACATGTCAGTATAAAAGTCCTTAAAGTATATGAAGTAAAGGAATAATATGCAGAACTAGCATCATCTCAATAAAAATGTCCAGTACTTGAAACCAATCACATACTAAGCACTGGGAGTCGCTACTGTTGACTGCGACCTCCTAACAGGTTGGGGATAATGTAGACAAATGCTTAATACCAGCAACATCAAAGTGTAAGGTCATAACGAAACTGGCAAGGCAAGGAGTTCAAACATCTTGAAGCCTGTTACATATGTATAACGGTGATCTAGCTCAGGGGGTCAGGAAACGAATCCAGCCCTCCACCTGTTTTTGTTAATGACGTTTGTTTGGAACGAAGTCATGCTCCCTTGTTAATGTATTGTGAAGAGTCCCTTTTGCCCAGTAGCAGAGGTGAGTGCTTGCCATACAGGCCCTATGACCTCCCACGCACAGCCTATGTTTGCCATGTGACCTTTTCCAGAAAAAGTTTTTACTGGTTTCTGATCTAGAATGAGGCCGAGGCCATTTCTGCCTCCAGTGGTTCAGAAATGCTCGGTGGGCCTTTATCGCCTCCTCTCCTAACACCTGCCGGGTGCAAGGTTTTTGCAATGGACAGTCCTTCCATGAGACGTCCGGAAGGCCCAGAAACTATCACGTTCTCTCTGCTCTTGGCATTCAGGGGGAAATATTTTGAAGACCTCGTGAAGCATAGTTGGGGTAGTGTTTTGACACAAATCCAAGGTCATGTATTCGCTTCTTCTGTCATAGTTGGCGGAGAGACCGTACTCACGGTCACTGGGAAATCTGTGAAGGAGGTCATGAAGCTGGACGATGACGAGACCTTTGCCAGATTTTACCGCAGCATGGATGACACCATCCCGCGAAGCCCTGTGGAGCTGGACGAGGATTTCGATGTCATTTTTGATCCTTATGCCCCTAAGTGAGTGATTTCTGTTTCTTTCACCCACGGAGAAGGGATGATTCTGTCGTCAGCCTTCGCACGACATGAGGATCTTCTCTCGCTGCCATCTCCTTCTGCCGCAGACCTTCCTCACAGACACAGGGTTATTCTCTAGAGCCAGACACTTAGAGTAGGTGACATGCGCGCTCCAGAATGGATATGCGCTTAGGCAGGGGGTCGGTGAAGACCGTGTGCGCCGCGGATGTTTGCCCCCGCCCATAAAAGTAAGGTCACTGCGTTTGACTGAATATTGTTTTGCAGATTTTTAGACAAACATAAATTTGGCCAGCAATCTCAATGCTGTCTTTCATTTGACATTGAACTCATACTCGTAACCTTGAAAAATATTTGGATCACACGGGCTCAGACTCACAGAATGGACTAGAAAATAAATAAAGCAGGCTACTTATCCTCCAATAATCTATGAAGTGAATAGATCTGAGAGTCTTCTCAGGGATGACCAAGGGTCGCTCTTCACGCAGGATCATGACTAAAGCACCTCAGGAAAGCCATTGTGGTTTTGGGATTCCTTTGGTTGCAGGTGCCAGAAGGAAATCCAAGTCAAATGGACTTTGACAAAAGAAAGGTGTGGAGGGATTTATAGGCCCACTCACTGGAAAGTGTGAGTGTGAATAAGGTTCCAGAGGCTCCTCAGAATGAGGTCTCTCTCTTACTGGTGTTTCTTGGGGCTGCTTTGCTGTTGCCAAGCTGTAACCACGTGGCAGACGATGGCCACCCCCTGGTATGGCTGTTTCCCCACTGGCTTTGCCGCTCCAGTACAGGCAGCTTCTCTCCTCAGCAGTTCCCTCCAGCCCAAGTTCCAGGCTGGATTTTCTAGGGTCCGAGCCCTGTTCTAAAGCAGTCATTGTAGCCAAGGGGATGGAAGGTGAGGATTGGCCAGAGCTGGTCTCTGGATGCCTGCCCCTCAGAGCCAGAGCCAGTGTCAAGGTTTTCTTACCAGAAGCCAGGGAGAATATATGCTGGCCAGGCTACGCCCACAGCCCCAGACCACATTTTTTTCCTCCCCACAAATTTATCTGAGTGACTCCCTCTTCCAGAAGACTGTGGGGTTATCATACATTTTCCTGTAAGCTGCTCCAAATACATTTTTTGCATATTTCGGAGGGGGGTTCAGTTTTCCTCAATTTTCTATCTTAAAAAAAATGAACAGTTTGCCATTTCCCAACTTTTTAAATGAAATGTTATGTATTTGCACATTTGTCCTCTTCTCCCAACCCAAATGTCATTGCTTAAATTGTTGTAGCTATCTCGGTATAGCTATAGCTATGTTTATACACACACTGTCACACAGAGGACAGAATTATGTATCAGAGCACAGAGGACGTGCGGTTGGAAACAGAGTAGGTAGGAGTGGAATCTGTCAGGAGACCATGTGACCGGATCGCCCCCCTTCCCCGTGTCTGGTCTGCCCCCAGAGAGTCGTGTGAGTACGTGGCCATTATTGCTGGCTTCTTGGGCCTGTCTTATTTCAATATATTCTTCAAAGAGTGGTTACTTTTCAGAAAGGTGCAAAGAGTTGAGAGGAGGCCGGTTGTGGGGGAGTTCCGAAGGCAGCTGAAAACCAGTTGTGTGAAAACAAAGTTTAGTCTGGAGGAAAGAGAAATCGAGAATCAGTGACGGGCTGTAAATTCCTGAAGGGCTCACCAGTGACAGGAGTAGACGTGCCTAATACTCCAGTCCATGGGTGTGATCAGGGTAGGAACGAACTTTCTACCCTTCAGAGCATTCTAGTAGTGGAATGAGCTGCCCCACAAAGCGTCAGATCCTCGGCCAGGCAGAGACCACAGGGTGTGCTGTGGTGTGTGGGGCCCGGAGCCTCCAGGATCTTGGACTAAATGGGCCTGAATCCCCCATCTCCAAGATTCTATGTGTACATGTCCGGGAGTGACGGACAGGAGGAGGACTTGTAAGACCATGAAATCAGAAAATAAAATGATAAGAGACTTATTTCACGTCAGAGAGCCCCAGATAACCCAGGCGTGGACAATAGGCAGACCAAGGCCACAACTCCACTTTGCTCCCCAGGTTGACCTCCTCTGTGGCCGAGCACAAGCGTGCAGTGAGGCCCAAGCGTCGGGTCCAGGCTTCCAAAAACCCCTTGAAAATGCTGGCAGCCAGAGAAGACCTCCTTCAGGAATACACGGAGCAGAGACTAAACGTTGCCTTCATGGAGTCGAAGCGCATGAAAGTAGAAAAGAGTGAGTATATGGAACCACTGCTTCACCTCTCTGTGGGCGTCTGGCGATTAGGTGATTTTAATCTTTTTCTGCCTTGCCGGGGTCAGTCATGTGCTCAAAAGACACTCATCAAATAAAAATGATTGCACACACGTACGTGCACACCTGCCTAGAAATGGAAAGGCTTTTTGCAGAACTTCTTAGAGCGTGAGTGTCTGTTCACTACATTAACTCATTTTCTTATTTTTTAAAAAAGATTTTATTTATTTATGGGACAGAGAGAGTACTCTGGCAGAGGGAGAGAGAAAAGCAGGCTCCCCCCTGAGCAGGGAGCTCGGTGTGGGGCTTGATCCCAGGACCCTGAGATCAAGACCTGAGCCAAAGGTGGATGCTTAATCCACTGAGCCCCCCAGGCGCCCCATATTTAAGTTACCCTGTTTTGCTGAGTTTTCTGTTCAAGAGATTGGAGGAGAAGGGTTTTGTAGTTCAACCCATTTTCAGCTCCGTAGAGCCCAAACACAGTAATTCCCCACTTAATCTTGTTTGAGAGCAAATCATTAGATCTCTCATGAGAAAATGAGAAAATTTCTCATGAGAAGATGTCCCAAATGGCTGCTTTTCCTAGTCCTAGATTTTCATATTACTAATTAATGCGTAAACCAATGCTTTCCAAATTGCGTTTAACAGGAGCCTTGGAAATTGGGGATGTGGATTGGGTACTGTTGGGGCTTTGGGGTAGAGGTGGTGAATATGAGTGAGGCAGTAGCTCTGTGCCCTGTGTCCCACTTCTGGCTCAGCTGCTCTGCTCTCCTCAGCCTGATGAGGTAGGGTCCCTTGTTCTGAAACAGTGGTTTTCTTAGTGGAGGTAATTTGGGTATACACCATTTGCAGATTGAATAGTCTGGCTATAATTTGTATTTTCTTTTAGCACTTGTAAACCTACTTCTGAAAGTTTTTCTTAGAAATACAGTATTTACATGAAGTATTTGGTCTTTTCATTATAACTGATTGACTAAGAAGATACTTCAAAACCTCTGTGCCATACGAATTGTCAAGTAGTATAAGACCTTAATCCCGGCAAAATAATTTTCTCGATTTCTTTCAGCCTAGACATTTTTAAAAAAACAATCAGTTGAAGAAATAAAGGCTTCTTGGCACAAATTTTAGGTATTTTTCCTCTATCTCCACTTCTGGGGGCTTGGAGATGGCTTTGTGATGACTGACACGTACACATTTGTTGGTGTACATGGAAAACCCAGCATCTTCTTATAATGGTCTTAATTCTGAGGGCAGAAGGCTTTGAGGGATTATCTAGTTGATTACTTTGCCTCCAGGAGAAAGATTAGGACTAACCCATCCCTGCAAGAGTGCCTGCTTTTCTACATATAAAGACTTTGTTGAAAGATACCTCATAGCCTTCCTTGTGAGTGTGTTGACATTTACATCCAAACATTGTTAGGGATTATATTCGCTTTCAGTGGAATTGGGACATGTGAGTCCAGCTCCTGATTTTGTAGCAAAAGAGCTGGTCCACACTGTCCCTTGATTCTTGTCCCCCTGCAAGGTGAGATGTGACGTGTGTCCGCAAGCAGCTGGTACTTTGAGGACAGAGTTAAATCCTGAGTACAGGAGTTCAGCCCTGTACCGCCTCGTCACCTAGACCTGAGGATGGTCTCCCCCTCAGGATTAATCTTCTGAGAAAAAGCTAGTTGATGATGAATCTCTGGTGGCAAATGTCATTTCACCAGCCCGTCTTGCTCTCCCTTCCCCACTGTTTCCTTATTCAACCCTCCCAGTGTCTGCCAACTCCAACTTCTCCGAAGTCACTCTGGCAGGTTTAGCCAGTAAAGAAAACTTCAGCAACATCAGCCTGCGGAGCGTCAATTTGACCGAACAGAATTCCAACAACAGCGCGGTGCCCTACAAGAAGCTGATGCTCCTACAGATTAAAGGTACTTAGGAGCTGTGAGGAGGAACCACGCATAGAGCAGGGGTTTGAGTCTGATAACACCGAAAGGCCTGACCCTCAGGGGGAGGGAGTGCATGCTCTTTGAGAACCTACTGTGGGCAGAGCGCTGTGCTACCTCCAGTCACCTAAGCTTCACAAAATCCCATGAGGTGGCAGATGTGATTCCCACTGAGGCTTGGTGTGGTTAGTGATGCACCTGAGGTCACAGTGGCTGTTTGAGTGGCAGAGGTGGATTTGCACCCAGGTCTCTCCCATTCCAGAAGCTCAGCTTCTGTGGCCACCTCCCCTTGCCCTCTGAGCCCCATCACCACGCTGTCCTGTAGTTCCAGCAGTCCCTGAAGTCTTCGTGGGGGCTGTCTCCACTCAATTCTCCTCGCTGAGGTGAGCAAGGTTAGTGTGGGCCAGAGGCAGAAAGGCAAGTTCTTGGAGAGGGAATCCAGGGAAAGCAGAGGCAACTGAAGCCGACCTAGATTTCCACTCCAGCACCCCCTTTGTCAAGAGCAAGGGAGATGACCAGAGAGACCGTGGGCTGTGAGGAGAGCCTTGGTGTCCTCCGAGTGGCAATCCTAGAATAATAATGAAGAGGAGGCTGGTGGAATATCCTTCACGGAGGGTGTCCCGTGTGTTTCTTCGTGACCACTGGCCTTTTTAGTGCATTCGGAGGACTAGTGATGAGCGCAAATAACCAATGTCTAGTCCCAAGTTCTGACCCAGAGACGACACTATCAGTGTGACCGTGGAAAGGCCTAAATCAACAGTCTTTTAGGAGAAGCTGTGGAAAGCAGCACAAAGCAGTTCTTCCCTCCAAGCTGATTGCCTCTAAGACTGTCCTGGGTTTAGCGTGCAAACCTCAAGAAGATGATGCTTGGGAAGGCAGGCCCTCGCCTGCAGTGTGGCTGGCAGGGGCTATGAAATGCAGGAGGTGGGCTGGGCACAGAGAAAAGGCTCCGGGGAGGAGTTGAACAGGAAAAAGGATTATGTTTACTAACTTTCCTGGAGGAAGGAACTTAATGAATCCACACACATGCTGTAAAAGGACCCCAGTGGCGGTCCTAAGACACATGATGACATGTAGGAAAGCACTAACATGGGAGAGTAATCTAGAAGGCCATCATTAGAAACCCCCTTCTACCACTGTTTGTCATGGAGCCCGTGTTGGTAGACGAGAATCTTTAGAGCTGTAAGAGTCTGTAGCAGGGGTGCTTCCTGGCCCTTCCTGTGGCTTGGAGAGTTCTCCTCTCTGGCAAGATGGCGACTCTTTGCCTCCTGCCTTACAGGAAGAAGACATGTGCAGACCAGACTGGTTGAACCTCGAGCTTCGTCCCTCAACAGTGGGGACTGCTTCCTCCTGCTCTCTCCCCATTACTGTTTTGTGTGGGTAGGAGAGTTTGCAAATGTCATAGAAAAGGCAAAGGTTGGTATCTGAAAAATAAGAAATGTTGAGTTAAACACCTCCTTTACGCACTGATAGAATGTTCTACCAGTTGCTAGGTCTTTACAAGGCTTCTCAAATGCCAAATGTTTCATGCAAGTGAGAAGGGAGAGAGGCAGTATTTCTTTTGCTGAATGCCTCTCAAACACGCATTCCTTAGGTGCTTGAGTGGGAAGTTTTAGAAGGATTATGACCTATCCCACCAGTATTTAACTCGTATCCCACTCCTGTGTGAAAAAGGAACGGCACATCCCTTCAAAGCTGTTTATCCCAGGTACCTATGAAATGCTGATACCGGCTTATTGAATTAAAAAACCTCATGGGCAAAAGCCCAGAGAATGGGTATTTTTCCAAAACTTCCCGAGTGACCTTTTGTATTTAAAAATAAAGAATGGTCGCTCTAGAGAGTTGTGCCCCCTGGTCCTTGAGTTCCATTCTCCTGACCTTGCTGAAAATACCCAAGACCCCATGCCTGCAGCCCCTGTGGTCACATGGTCTCCCCTGCAGACCTGCCGTCTTTGCCTCCAGCTTCAGTATGCACCACGCTGCCTCACCACAGGCTGGTCTCTCTAGGTAATTGTGCTCCTTCCTTTTTCCAGGCCTCAGAACTGGCAAGCTTAATTCAGACGAAGAGGGAACTTGGTTGTAGAGCTACTTACGTCCAGACTATTGAAGAAGGAATTAATACACACACTCATGCGGCCAAAGACTTCTGGAAGCTTCTGGGCGGCCAAACCAGTTACCAGTGTGAGAATTTACCGTATTTTCAGAGCCTCGTGAGGCTTTTCTAATCCCCTACTTCCTTCTTCTAAACCGGCCACTTTTCAGTGTAAAATGTCATCCTGTCTTCTTGTTCTCATCCCAAAGCTGCTGGAGACCCGAAAGAAGATGAACTTTATGAAACAGCCATAATTGAAACAAACTGCATTTACCGTCTGATGGACGACAAACTTGTCCCTGATGACGACTACTGGGGGAAGATTCCCAAGTGCTCCCTTCTGCAGTCAAAAGAGGTACAGGGCGTGGGCACCGTCCTCGCCAAGAGAGCGCTTGGCACGGGGTTGCCCAGTAACACCCACCCCACGTGCCAGAGAAACGCTGGCCGGCGTTCGTGCCTGGTGTGGAACAGTGACGTATTTTTACAGGATATTTACTTGTGAATGCAAACCATCACTCCATCTTAAATACGAGGATAGAATTCAAAAAATATTTTTTTTAAAGATTTTTTTTTAAGATTTTTTTTAAAGATTTTATTTATTTGACATAGAAAGACACAGTGAGAGAGGAACACAAGCAGGGGCAGAGGGAGAGGGAGAAACAGGCTTCCCGCCGAGCAGGGAGCCCGATGCGGGACTTGATCCCAGAATGCTGGGATCACGACCTGAGCTGACACTCAATGACTGAGCCACCCAGGCGCCCCCAGAATTCAGAACATTGTTCAGAGGAGTCATGGGTCATTGAAGGCCTTCTGTTTTAGGCAAAATGTAAATTTTTTTCTTTATTTTTTGGGAGGATTTTTATTGTATTTCTTTTTCTTATCTGTATGAGGTAGTGGATGTCAACTGAACTAAACTGTGGTAATCATTTCACAGTACATGTAAATCAAGTCATTGTGCCTTCTGTCTTACGCTTATATGGCACTGTGTGCAAGTATATATCAGTATAACCAGGGAATAAGATATAAATACTCCTTAGCCCTATCTCTTGATTTTCTATAAACAAAGTTTCAGGAATAATAGATGCATGTTTATATAATTTGGGTTTACCAAGTAATATACTAGCTTTTTCTCCTATATCAGTAATTATTTACTAATCACATACACCATCATTACCATCGTCTTGTGAAAAAAGTGGAAGACACGAAAGATCCTTAAATTTCATTGGGTAGAGGAGTATTAGAAAGAAAGTCTTCCAGAGCTAGGTGGATTGTATGACACCTGTGGGCATTTAAATGGAAAAGCAAAATCACAGAGAAGAAATAATCAGGAGTAATTTTAAAGGGAAGGTGCTGTTGAGCCTTGCTGGGAGCTGAGTAGGATTTGGATTGCCGGACAGGAAGGAAGAAATTATTCTAGGATGAAAGAGTCAGATAAACCAGAGGTACGGAAATAAGAAATGGCATTACATTCATGCATTCACTCAGCAAACACTTCCTAAGGTCCTGTAAATGTCAGTACGGTATGGTCTCTGCCCTGGAGGGTGCTGGAACTGTATAGAGGGGAGTCTGCCTCACTGGTCCTCAGGGCCTAGCATTTAAGAAGTGGCCACTGTATATGCTCAGTGAATGAAAGAGCAGGGGGACAGGGAAGAAAGAAGGGAAAGAAGGCAGGTAGGAAAATGCGGTTAAATAACTTGCCATGGAAGCTGGTGAGTTCAGAACAAGACGGAAATCAGAGCCACAGGCCAGGGGCCAGCGTGGCAGAGCAGTGCCAGCTGTCACCCCATCAGACTTGGTCAGTGCACACCTCATTCAACCGGAGCAGGGCTCTGAAGTTAACCTGTTGCTCTCTGCGGCCTTTCCAGGTACTGGTGTTTGACTTCGGTAGTGAAGTGTACGTGTGGCACGGAAAAGAAGTCACATTAGCACAACGGAAAATAGCTTTTCAGCTGGCAAAGCACTTATGGAACGGAACCTTTGACTATGAGAACTGTGACATCAACCCGTTGGATCCTGGAGAATGCAACCCACTTATTCCCAGGTATTTCCGTCAGCCGCCAGTGGTGTGGGAGATCAAGCAGGTTCCCTCAGCGGGCCTGAGTTCCCCCACGCTCACCTGCTGTCACTCTTCCTAGGGTTTCCTTTTCATCACTGACTGCAGGCAGTACCCTGAATACTCACAAAAAGAGTATTTCTTTAGCTTTTGCCTAACTGATGTGGAAATACGGATGCCGTCATCTTCCCAATGCTGTGTTCAGTCTCTCCTTTCTTGAGGTGAACAAATTGTTCCCACCTGCGGCCTCCCAGGGGCTGTCCTGGCAGATGAGTAGCAATTGTTGAAACAAATCACATGCGGATCTGAAAAGCTCCAGGACCTGGAATAACGCCATCGATCCGAAGGGGCAAAAGCGACATATTTTCCTCTCATTTCACGCCTCCTCAGCATAGCTCCCAAAGTCCAGCCAGGATTTACCATTTATTTGGCAGTAGATGACGTCTGTGCCTTTTGGGGGACAGGGAGTGTTAGGGAGGATACTGTATTGAAATCACTGTAACTTTAATATTTCCACTGGGAGTAGATGAGTGAGCATCTACCCCGGGGCTTCTCAGCACATCTCAGAGCAGAATCACCTGAGAAGCTTTCAAAACCATGCATGTGCCAGGCCCAGCCCCAGCGCCGGCCCCTGGGATGTATTCTCAGTTCGTGTGGGGTAGGGCTTTTGAGTCCGTGTGTCTTAAGAGCCTCCTCGGGCCTCCTCCTAAGGGGCAGCCAAGAGTGAGCCCTGAGCCACTCCTACCCGATGAGGGGCCTGAAGCACTGAGGTGTCCAGACTTAGCCCACTTCGAACATGGAAGTCAGCACGGAGGAAAGTGCTCGCGCGCTCCTGCCCCCCTGCCCCCCTGCCCCTGCCCCCCACTGCCTCTTGTGCTTGCTTGACTCCCAGCATAAAAAAATCATTGTCTAAAGCTGAAAGCAAGCACTCTGCCGATAGGCATCCTAGCGAACTCTGCAGAGTAAAATTTATATGAAGGATGATCATTCAGACATTTGCCGGGAAAGACCCCAGCCTCACAAGGGAGCCCTGCATTTTCCAGAGTTGCTGGTACCTGGTTCCCAGTCCTGCGAGAGTACGCGGCGGGAGCATGTGTGTACCGTGCTGTCCCCCAGCAGCCTCCCTAGGGGCCGGCAGCCTCCTTGATGGGCCCTAGCTGTGACGTCAGAAGCCGAGTCCTGACGAAACAGGAAGTGACGGAGCACGGGCCCCAGGGAGCGCTGCTCAGCAGTCTCGTAGGGTGTAGCGTCCCAGTCTCTGTTCACAACCAAAGACTGATGTGGAAGGATGAACAGTGCTCTCCTGAGCCCTCTTCAGCCACCATGTCCTTGACTTGGTTTCTGAGTTACCAGTGTTCAGAGCCGTTTCAAGCTCTGTGATCCTGAGGCAGAACCAGGCCTCCAGGTTGGGCTGTGCCACTTCCTTTTCTGTGCACTTATGCTCCCCCGGGGCCACTGTCTTGTCTGGTGGCTTAGAAATAAATATGCAGAAATTCTTTTAATGATCTATGAAAGTATGCTCCTTTTAGTAACGGGAGAATTTCATCTGTTCCTGGACGCCAGAGAGCTTCATCGTAATATGACTTAATAGAGAATTCAGGGCCTCCCTCCCATCTACCCATTAAAGTGACAGACACATGGTGAGCATCTGCCAGGGACTCTGGGGGCATGTGGCTCCTGCCTTCTCCTGGCTCCCAGACTAGTGCACCGCCCTCAGCGGGTCCCAGATAAAATTTGCTAGAAAAGTCCCCTCCTGACAGGGTTCACATCCCACTCAGGCACCTCAACTCCACGCACACAAAGTTTTGCCAGGCCTCAGGCTGAAATACTAAAATATCACTTACCTGACCACACAAACCACTCATTCTCCAAACCACTAATGTATTCTGAGTTATTTTCAGTAGCCACGTGTATCTGTTTTCGGTCCCTTTCCTTTGTTTACACGTGGCTTAATCTCTATTCTTTTCCTGTCTCCTCCCCCTCCCATCCACCCTTGCAGGAAAGGACAGGGGCGACCCGATTGGGCAATATTCGGGAGACTTACAGAACACAATGAGACAATTTTGTTCAAAGAGAAGTTCCTTGACTGGACTGAACTGAAGAGGCCTAATGAGAAGAGCGCCAGCGAACTTGCCCAGCCAAAGGTAGTTTTGGGAAGCAAGTCTCAAACCTCGGGCTTTGTTCGAGGTCCCAGCAGAAGAGGCCTGGATGCTAAAAGCCTTCCTACGGTTTCTGGGAGATCAGATAACAGGTTGCCCATTATAGTCCATCTCTCCGAGGCGGAGTAGGCCTGCCTGTGCCTCCGGGGTTTCCAGGCGACCCATTCAGTGTTGTGGGGGGCTATTTAGGAGTCCATAGCCCTACCCTAAAATGCAGTGAAATGCTGAGACAGAGCTGGAAAGCCTTTTCCGCTGTCCCACTAATAGGGGAACAGCAGTGAGTGTCACAAGAAGTGGCTTTAGAAACAGGCCACTGAACCAGCATCCTTCCGTTCCCTCGTAGGAAGATCCTAGGGCCGAAGCCAAGCCGTACGATGTGGCGCTGATGGTGCCGGTGCCCCAGGCGACAGCGGGCACAGTGCTGGACGGGGTGAACGTGGGTCGCGGCTATGGCCTGGTGGAAGGGGACGACAGGAGGCAGTTTGAGATCGCCAGCGTGTCTGTGGATGTCTGGCACATCCTGGAGTTCGACTACAGCAGGCTTCCCAAACAGAGCATCGGGCAGTTCCACGAGGGGGACGCCTATGTGGTCAAGTGGAAGTACATGGTGAGCACCGCAGGTTAGTGAGCACTTCCGTTTTCTCCGCGCCGACCTGGGGGGCTTGGGGGTGGCGGCGAGCCCGTCTTCGAGCCCCGTCCCCGTGCACGCTGCCTTTCCCTCAGCCGCGCGGACAGTGCGCCAGTCTGATGGTTTGCTCTGAGGACCATTTGGTCAACGTTGAAGGTGGGTCCCAATGAGCCAGTGTTGCTAGTGAATGTCATGGTTCCCTCGAGAAGTTAAACGTGCGCGTTAAGGTTTCTCTGCTCCCCTCACTCCCTCCCCAGCTCCGTCCCCAGATGTTCTCTAGGAAAGTGGTGATTTGCCTCCAAATGATACTTACCATGTGGCTGTCTGCTGCCTAAAGTCTTGTGAAGTGTATCCGGATGGCTTAGAACTGGAACCACATGGTGTGGTAACACACCAGAGATTGATGAGAACTAAAAGGAGCTATTTCCTCTGAGGCTGAGAGCACCAGCCTGCTCTGGGGATCTGGTAGAAGAAATACATAGTCCAGCTGCTCACGGTTCCTGTCAGTGAAACACTTGAGGAAAACACTCAGTTGTATGTTTCGCACAAGAGGCAGTAAGTGGGGAGAGCCAGTGGACTTTGGAGGGAGAATCCGTATTCCCTGCCAAGAAGTAGCCCGTTCTCAGCACCGTTTAGGAGTTTGTCACAGCCTTGTGGTCTCGAGATTCAGCTCTCGAGAGTTCACTCACCTCTCAGACAGCCTCTCTGCTGTCCAGATGTGGCTCCCCCAGGGCCCCAGGGGGGGTGGAGGCCGTGGTCTGCTGATCAGACCCCATAGACTCAAAACCCACGTATTTCTTTCCTAATTCAGTCTGTTAATCACTGATGGCATTTACTGAGCACCTAATTTCTCTTCTGGGTATAAGACATATATTTTAAGGGGAAGTAAAGACGTCAGGCCCTACCTTCTAAACGCATATGGCATAAATAACTAAGGCAAGTGTGGGGAGAATCAGCTGTGCCATGCCATGGGAGGGGAGCTGGGTTCCCCGAGGCTGGCTGTGTGGGAGGCCCATGGCTGGGCATCGCCTGGTGGAACAGGAGGCCGTGCCCAGAGCTGTCTGGGTATGCCCTGGTCCTGGAGGCCCACCCAGTTCACGAGGCACAGCACTGGCGGCTTTGCAGCGCACCCTGGCTGAGTGCCTCCCCAGGCTTCATGCGATATACCCTGTTGTTATGCCAATCGCTCAGTGAGAAAGAGGACACACGCTTAAGTCACCTGCCCAAAGTCACACAGCAAGTAGAGAGCAGGTTAGAACTCTAAGACTGCCTTTACCCATTTGTAAGGAGGCCCTGGGGCTTGGAAGAAAGGCCACAGGCCCAGGAGCCACACAGCCCAGCTCCGCATCTTCTCTCAGGCCCCACATACCAGCTCTGCAAGGTGGGTAAAGTGACTTAGCCTGTCCGAGCATCAATGTTCTCACCTAGAAAACAGAGGTGGTACCCAGCTCACAGATTATTATAATCTGGCACAGATGATGCTTAGCATGGGCCCGGCACAGGAATAATCATCACTGATGTCCTGAGCAACAAAAGCAAGATCATTGTGAATCAGGTGAATCTAAGAGTTAGGAGGCCTTTACAGCCTCTTCTCTTGGAGGCCCCTAAGAAATAATGACTTGGCGCAGTATTCCTCCCGGTACACTCCACGCACATTTCACAGCCAGCTCCGGCAGCATCTCCACAGCCACAACTCTGAACAAGTCCAGCTGCAGAGCATTAAGTCAGAGCAGGGAGCATTCAGATTTCCAGATGGTCCCTCTGGGAGCAGAGAAGCATAGCCCAGTGACATTAACAGTGGCCCCTGGGGGACTGCAGTCCAGCCCCTCATCACTCGTACCCCACAAGGGCCACACCTGCAAACAGGACTGAACTTGGAGCTTGGGAAGCTCTTCTGGGGCAGGGTCAGCAGAAGCCAGAGGCTGTAGAGGCAGGACAGCCGTCCTCCTTGCGGACGCCAGCCAGCCTGCACGAGCCCACAGAGAAGCTCCTTGCGGGGGTGAACTGTGTAATCCAGGGAAGGGAGACCGAAGGCTTTGGTGGGGTCGGTCCTAACCCGGAACCAGGTCAGGCAACTCGGGGGCGTGATACAGGCCGAGCTACTATAAGTAGGTGAGCAGTAAATAGGACTCTGCCTGAAGACCACCTGACCAGGAGAAGTCCTTGATGTTCTTTGTGTCTTCCGTTACTCCTAAATGAAACTCCTGGTCACAAATTGACTCTGGGAAGTATTTTGAGGCATGAGACAGTGAACACTCTAAATCAGCCCTCTGATCAAGGCTATAAAGGTTACAGTCCGTCATGTCTTACTGCTGAAAGCTGAGTCTCTACTTGGCTAAAATTAAAAATAAATGAACTAAAAATTAAGTTGTGTGTAGGATGAAATTTGGGTATTTTGACAAAAACTCCAAGGAAAAGTACTGAACACTATTATGAACTATTTTAAGAAAATACTTCTGTTTTAGGTGTGGATACTGAAGTCCATATTAAGATGGTAGGTGGTAAAACATTGATTCTTACTGAAACCTGAGTATATACTTAAACAATGTATTTAAGTGGTAACAAATTTCAAGATATGTCTCAACTTCTGTGACTTGTTTTAAGCATATCTTTCCCCAGCTGACAGGACTAATTTTCACTGCTTTGAAGGGTGAGATTGCTAATCAAAGGCAAAGTTTTGTTCCTATCTAAAGTAGCAGAAATTTCAAAGAAGTGCCTTGCAAACTAACTGTGAAAATGCCTGACCTGTTAATTGATATTTTCTCTTTTATTTTGTCCACTTAGAAATACATGGGCTTATCCATTCATCCGTTGAAGGGCATCTTGGTTCTATCCACAGTTTGGTGACCATGGCCATTGCTGCTATAAACATTGGGGTACAGATGACCCTTCTTTTCACTACATCTGTATCTTTGGGGTAAATGCCCAGTAGTGCAATTGCAGGGTCATGGGGAAGTTCTATTTTTAACTTCTTGAGGAATCTCCACACTGTTTTTCAAAGTGACTGCACCAACTTGCATTCCCACCAAAAGTGTAAGAGGGTTCCCCTTTCTCCACATCCTCTCCAACACACGTTGTTTCCTGTCTTGCTAATTTTGGCCATTCTAACTGGTGTAAGGTGGTATCTCAATGTGGTTTTAATTTAAATCTCCCTGAGGGCTAGTGATGATGAACATTTTTTCATGTGTCTGATAGCCATTTGTATGTCTTCATTGGAGAAGTATCTGTTCATATCTTCTGCCCATTTTTTTATATAATTTTCTGTTTTGTGTGTGTTGAGTTTCAGGAGTTCTTTATAGATCCTGGATATCAACCTTTTGTCTGTACTGTCATTTGCAAATATCTTCTCCCATTCCTTGGGTTGCCTCTTTGTTTTGTTGACTGTTTCCTTTGCTGTGCAGAAGCTTTTGATCTTGATGAAGTCCCAAAAGTTCATCTTCGCTTTTGTTTCCTTTGCCTTTGGAGGCATATTTTGATAGAAGTTGCTATGGCTGATATCGAAGAGGTTACTGCCTATGTTCTCCTCTAGGATTCTGATGGATTCCTGTCTCACGTTGAGGTCTTTTATCCATTCTGAGTTGATCTTTGTGAATGGTGTAAGAGAATGGTCGAGTTTTCATTCTTCTGCATATAGCTGTCCAGTTTTCCCAGCACCATTTATTGAAGAGACTTTTTTCCAATGTATATTTTTTCCTGTTTTGTCGAAGATTATTTGACCCATAGAGTTGAGGGTCCATATCTGGGCTCTCTACTCTGTTCCACTGGTCTATGTGTCTGTTTTTATGCCAGTACCATGCTGTCTTGGTGATCACAGCTTTGTAGTAAAGCTTGAAATCAGGTAGCGTGATGCTGCCAGTTTTATTTTTGTTTTTCAACATTTCCTTAGCAATGCAGGGTCTCTTCTGATTCCATACAAATGCTCTAGCTCTTTGAAAAATACTGGTAGAATTTTGATCGGAATGGCATTAAAAGTATAGATTGCTAAAGTATAGATTAAAAGTAT
Organism: Neogale vison; assembly: GCF_020171115.1. Lineage (NCBI taxonomy): Eukaryota > Metazoa > Chordata > Mammalia > Carnivora > Mustelidae > Neogale > Neogale vison. Next base: position 118,676,397 of record NC_058102.1, on the reverse strand, counting down.
AGATTGCAGTATAGATAAGGAAGATGTGATCCATATACACTATGGAGTATTATGCCTCCATCAGAAAGGATGAATACCCAACCTTTGTAGCAACATGGACGGGACTGGAAGAGATTATGCTGAGTGAAATAAGTCAAGCAGAGAGAGTCAATTATCATATGGTTTCACTTACTTGTGGAGCATAACAAATAGCATGGAGGACAAGGGGAGATGGAGAGGAGAAAGGAGTTGAGGAAAATTGGAAGGGGAGGTGAACCATGAGAGACTATGGACTCTGGAAAACAATCTGAAGGTTCTGAAGGGGCAGGGGGTGGGAGGTTGGGAGAACCAGGTGGTGAGTATTGGAGAGGGCACGAATTGTATGGAGCACTTGGTGTGGTGCAAAAACAATGAATACTGTTACGCTGAAAAAAAAAAAAAAAAAGAAAAAAGAATCATGAACAAATCAAATTTCAAAAAAAAAAGAAAAGAAAAGAAAGAAATACATGGGCTTGACCAGTTCAGGTCCACAAAAGATGGCACTAAAGGCCATGCTTAGGCAAAGTGCTATAAGGAATATTATAATCATTTATGAAAACAGTTTATAGAGTACTTTGCTCAAGGGCCAAAAAATCAAATAAATATGGCCCTGGTCTCTTAAGAACTTAAGATAAATGAGCTTTCTTCTTACCTTCAAACTCCAAGACGGCTGTGATGTTATAAATGGGTTCGGAGGTGAGAAAAATTGAGTTCATACAGAAACAGAGAATCCAGTTATCATCTTTAAATTTCAACAAGTGTGGGGGCTATAACTGTTTTCTCCCCCTGTGGACCACCACTATCTGGGACCACCCAGGCAGGCATTTTGAGGTAACAGCTTAGTCTCCTGACCTCATTCCAGAATGGTCTGCCTGCACGTCCTGTCATCTTGTCATCGGTTGCCTTCTCAGAGAGGCCTTCCCTCAATAGGGAATCCCATCGGTATTCACCCTGCCCTGGGTTACGTACCCTTGTCTGTCTTCCTCAGAGCACTTGGGACTCTCTGAAACTGTCTTGCTCATCTGTTGGTCAGCATGAAAGCAGGGGGTTGGTGTGTCTTGCTTATCCTGGTATTGTGAAGAGGCCCCGGCCCTCTGTAGGTGCTCAGTGACTATCTGCTGAATGAATGAATGAATGAATGAATGAGAGGAGTCTGGAGTGCAGTATAAACCTGAAAGTAGTGAGGCAAGGTCTGAAATGCGGCCATTTTAAAACAACTACTTGACCAGTGAACTTTCCTCCCCCGCTCTTTCATGAGATCTGTGTCCTGGGTGCTGGTAATGTTGACCAATGTGCCTGGGAGGTGTCGTACAGTAAGGACAGCAGGCACTCCATCCTGGCTGCCATCCTGGGGACAGATACAATTGAAATCCCAGATTCGTTTATGGAAGTGATATGTCAGCAATAGAGCTCTTCCATTTCTGACAGAACTTGGAAACTTCAGAGTTTTTTTTTTTTTTTTAACTTGAATCATTTTCACAGACTAAATTTTTCCCTTTGTGCTTAAAGCTGGCCCAGCTGTTGTTTTTAATATCTTTTCTCTACTGGCTAATCTTATGCCAAAAAAATGGCATGATATGGAAAACGCATTTGTGTCTTTGGGAGGCCTGCTCTGGCAGCCGCCATATTTTTCTGTCACACACTTGGAGTTATCTGCCTTCCTGTAGGATGACAGGTGTTTTTCTCAGGGTATCAAGAAGGCAAGATCATTTTTTTCTCCAGCTTGGAGGTTTGGGATCAGTTAACTAGAAGAAAGATGGTTTTTCTCCTCAGCCCCGTGGCCAAAAGCTATTTCTTCACAGTTTGTCCTCACGGAGCCTGGAGAAGAAAGCCATATATTTGCTCTTCTTTTGGCTTCTCAGCTGTTTACCTCACCCTCTTGGTTTCTGTATGTTTGCAGTGGGAAGTCGACAAAAGGGAGAGCACTCAGTGCGGGTGGCTGGCAAGGAGAAATGTGTCTACTTCTTCTGGCAAGGCCGGCAGTCGACCGTGAGTGAGAAGGGCACGTCGGCTCTGATGACCGTGGAGCTGGATGAGGAGAGGGGTGCCCAGGTAAGTTCTAGAAAGTGGCTGCCCCCATGGAGGAGAGTCTTAGCCTTCCTGAGGAGCTCCAGGGGGCGTGGTCTGGCCCCCTGAAGAGCCAGTCCAGTGAACAAAAACAGCATCACACAAGCGACGTTTAGTCCTGGCAGGCTCCCCTAGATTCCAGTGGGCTTCCGTAATCATGTCTCCACCGCCTGGCCATCAGTCATGTGCTCTTATATGAGATCTATCTGTAAACAGTAAATCCATAAATCAAGTACAGAGTGCCAGTGAGTGGTGGGTTTGTTTGTTTTTTTTTAAGTTTCAGCTTAACTAATACTCAAGGAATTGTAAACAGAACAAAGAGATACTATTTTCCACTGGTAGAGATTTTGTGAAGAATGGATCCAGGGCAGGTAAGGATTCAGCAGGACACTTCCATTGGGAAGGATAGCTTGAAACAGCCATCCTGAAAGCAAGTTGGCTCAGGGACCTTGAAATTCTCATAAACTTTGATCACTTTTTCTACTTACACAGATCTATCCTAAGGAAATATCAGAGATTAAAATGAAAATTAGTATTGCCATCATCTGCATTCCTCACAGCAGCCTGAGTGATGTTTTTGGATCACGTCAGATCATGTCATTCCCTTTTCCTCCATCACAAATGGACTGCAGTCAAAGCATTCTCCTGGTGGTTTGCTAGCACCTTCGTGTCTGGTCCTGCACACCTTCCCACATCACCTCTCACCCTCACCATGGACAGGGCTGCTTTAGCCTTTTTTTGCCATTCCCTACCCCAGGGCCTTTGCACAGTTTCCCCTTCCCACAATCTCCTCTGTATCCATAGTAACTTTCAACCTCAGAAGATTGAAATCTGTTCAAATGTCACCTATTTTATCCAAATCCCTTCCTATTCTCTGTCCTGTTACTATGTTTTATAGCACTTACATTATTACCACTACTTAAAACCACATAATCAATTTGTCATTTCATTTACATTTTGAACACACTGTGTTTACTTATTTATTATCTGCCTTTTCCTACAAGCATGGAAGAGACAGTGCCTGCTGTTCTTCCCCACCATTATAACCTCAGGGCCTGTGTAATAGCAGTGCCAAGACTTTGTGAACAGTTCTTTTTGATGTTCAGATTATCTTTGCATCAGGTCCCATCCTTTAGGAATTAAGAGTTGACTGTGGGGTCTTGAGAGAACATGATACCATGTACAAATATCTTCACGGTCTTAAATGAGTAGTTAATGATAGCACAAGGGAAGAGAAAGATGAAGTTTTATCAACTTGGATAGGACTGGAGAAGATTATGCTGAGTGAAATAAGTCAAGCACAGAAAGTCAATTATCATATGGTTTCACTTACTTGTGGAACATAAGGAATAACATGGAGGACATTAGGAGAAGGAAAGGAAAAGTGAATTGGGGGAATCGGCAGGCAGGGTTGGGGGGACGAATCACCAGAGTTTGTGGACTCTGGGAAATAAACTGAGGGTTTTGGAGGGGAGGAGTTGGGGGGTTGGGTGAGCCTGTGGTGGGTATTAAGGAGGGCACGTATTGCATGGAACACTGGGTGTGGTACATAAACAATGCATCTTGGAACACTAAACAAATAAAAATTCAAAAAAAAAAAATGGGAAGAGAACAGGAATTTTCTCCAAAATAGATTAACACTCACTTAGCTTTTCCTAAGAGTCGCTTCTCTTCCCTAAAAGATATACCTTTCCTCCTGTAGACCATATAATAATTGTAAATAATTGTTAGAGACCACTGTCTCTTAATTTATTAAGACCACTGTCTTTTAATTTATTCTTAATTATGGGTCATCTCAACTGCCTTTTTAATTTTCGTAAAGGCCAGGTTTTAATCATGCCTTTAAAATCCCCTTTAGAATTTTGAGCCTTAACCTCTCAAGTTTGAGCATCGCTTTTTTTTTTTTTTTTTTTTTTTTTTTTTGGGTCAAGCCAGTGGATATAAGAACATTTCGGACCTATGAAACACTGCTGCAAAATGGCACTTAATTACACAGAACAGGCCCTGAGATTTGCAGGTTAACAGTTGGTGGGGAAATTCTTCCTACCTTTCAGGGTGCCCCAACTGCCAGGCTCAGTCAGCAGTCTCCCATTAAAGGAAACTGTCTAGCAGAAGTGAGAGTGGGTGGAGTCAACCCACACGTTTACTAAGCAGCTACCACCTGCTGGAACATGGTGGTTCACAGGCGAGAGGCAGGCTGTGGTCTGGGGTCAGCAGGCACATGGCTCCGTGAGTGGACTCTGGGCACAGTGGCAAAAGAGACTGTTCTTTCCCCTCCGAATTACTAAGTGATCAGTCGTTTTCCTTACTGAGAAGCAGATTTTGTTTAAAATGTGTTTAAATCAGTCATGTTACATCTCCACCATGGAATACCATTAAAACGTCAAAACTCACGTTTCAAGAGCCTTTGGTGACCGAAAAACATCAAGTGAAGAAAATCAATATAAAGTGACATAAAACAATAGTCCTATTTTTGCTTGGGAAAAACATATACCTGAAAAATACTTGGAAAGGAAAGCTAGGCTCTAGAATTTTTATGGTGGTTATTTGGAGATAGATAATAGTATTATCGCTGGCTTTTGTTTGCACTTCTTGATATTTTCCAGATTTTCTACCATAGGCCTATATTATTTTTAAGACTCTGAAAACCCAGTACGTGTTACTTATTGGAGTATGTTTACCTTGAAGGTCCAGGTTCTGCAGGGAAAGGAGCCCCCCTGCTTTCTGCAGTGTTTCCAAGGGGGGATGGTCGTGCACTCCGGGAGACGGGAGGAGGAGGAAGAAAATGCACAAAGTAAGTCACTTTACTATTGGAATTAGTATTTTCTCCCTCCCCTGAAAGATATTTTTATATAAAAGTGGGGTCAAAGTTAATTTCCTTTTATATAGGTGTGTCTTTACTCCTGAAAGCTTCCTAACGTTGGCCTTGCAAATGAGCTGTATGGGGAGCTCATAGTGGAAACCCACCCCTCCCCCCCACCCCCCACCCCCAGTCCTGTGGAGTTTCATCAGGATACGGCTTTGCATGTAGGAGGCTGGAAGATGATTCCACCTTAAACTGAATTCTCACAATGACTCTGTCTCTTCTTGAGAAGAAAGTTAAGTGGGTTGTCCATTATAAGCTGAGATTTTTGTTAGCCAACATCCCTTCCCCTCCCACAAAGAAAGGGCTTAGTGTCGATGCCGGTTATAGGATTTACTTGGGTATTTACAAATTTTGTAAAAATAGTCTTTCTACATCATAAACCGCTTCTAACTCCCAAAAGTTGTATCTTCTGGGCTACCAGGAGGCTGGCTGCTGCTCCCCCCAGGCTGGGCCGGACTGGGGGGTTGTGTTGGCTGGTGACTGCGGAAGGAGGGCAGCTGTCCCGGCAGCACCCGGCCTAACTCCGTGCCGCTGGTGCCCCCTGCAGGCGAGTGGAGGCTGTACTGTGTGCGAGGAGAAGTGCCCATGGAAGGAAACTTGCTGGAAGTGGCCTGTCACTGTAGTAGCCTGAGGTCCAGGACTTCCATGGTTGTCCTCAACGTAAACAAAGCCCTCATTTACTTGTGGCACGGATGCAAAGCCCAAGCCCACACGAAGGAGGTTGGAAGGACTGCAGCAAATAAAATCAAAGAACAGTGAGTGTTGTGCATGAGGGCCTCTCCAGAATGGGCTTCCCTGTGGGACATGGGCTAAGGCCAGAGGGGAGACCCACCCAGTAGAAGCCCCTTGATGCCCCGGTATACTTAAAGAGACTTCAGCGGCGGTAGTTATGAACCTTGTCAGCTGTCTCTGACGTTCCAAACAGATGTGACACACGACTCCCGTGATACTGCCAACGTGAGGGCTTCCCCAGCGTTCTGAGGCTTCCCCTGCCTCCAGAAAAAGCAGAGGGAGGAGCGAGGGAAATGACCCCAATAAGGGCTTTAGTTTCTTTGTAGGTACAACTGAGCTTTTGAATGAAAAGCCTGGAATCCTTTGTCACTTAAAAATGAGAGCGAATTTCAAACACCTTTTAAGGGTTCAGAGTTTTAGTTCTGCCAGAGCCGTGGAAAGTTCGAAAGCATGGAGCTGAAAAAGAGTTTGGGAGACCACAACCATGCCCGACTCTCAAATGCCCCCCTTTGAGAGGACGACGGCATTTTTGCCTTCTGTAAGGCAGCCACCTGCCAGGGAGTGGTCGGCCCGCCTGGGCCAGTTGTGGAACACAGCACAGCAGGGTCTGGGTTTGGTTCCTGTCCCAGGCAGGCACCCACACTTGGGCAGCTGGCCGAGGAAGCACCCAGTGCAGGGCATTATGCGAGGGCCGCTGGGGAAGGGGGAAAACTGAAGCAGGAAGAGAAGGCCTGCAAGGGAGCGGGCCGTACTGTGCAGTCACCATCTAGAGGAGGTGCAGCCCGAGCTCGGTGGGCTCCACAGACAACCAGCGAGAGCCCAGCCTCGCCCCGGCATTCGGGGGTTGCCTAGTACTCCCTCAGGCTGAGCCTCGGGAGGACGGTGGTAACATATGAACGGTAAAAGTGAAAAGTTTCCAGGGCCGCAGTATGCCACCAAAGTGTCATCGGGTCCAGTCCGTGCTCTGGGCCCCAGGGCAGTATGGCAAGTGGGGTGGGGAGGGCAGGTTTCCCTTGGGACTGCTCACAAAGCCCGCACCCCGGGAGCAGGTGGAGAGGAGCACGCAGGCCAGTGCCCTTGGCAACGGGCAGCCTATTGGGAAACCACACATCTCTCCAGACCCCGTTGTGTGCACTGGGGAGAAGGGAGGGGCGATAACCAACCTTCAGTGAGGTAGTCAGAGTCCTCCCTGGTCCATCGGCTTTTCCCTCTCGGGCCCCTGAGAAAAAAACAAAACAATGAACTCCCTCACTCATTCACTCAGTAGGTGCCATTGAGAACGTACTTGGTGCCCAGCCCAGATTTAGGGACCAGGGACTTGGCTAGTGAACAAACCCAAGTCTCTGTCCCCATGAAGCTTATCATAAGCTAGCAGGAGAGGACAAGGAATAGTCAGTATGTATGTTGATACATCAAAATGTGTATCACTTTCATTACATCTTACGTGTAATCATACATTCTTCTCTGAGGGCCCAGCCAGTCCTCCTCATTGCTCCCCAAGCCCCCCTCCCCCACACTCAGAAACCACAAAGCCCGTTTTCATTCGTTAGGAAGAAATGTTTTAAGTTAGAAGAAGAGAGATGGTGAACTTGTCTGTAGATTTAGTCTTGAATAATTTTGCACTGCCAACACTTCAGGGCTTATTTAAACCAAAACAAAACAGGGGCGCCTGGGTGGCTCAGTGGGTTAAAGCCTCTGCCTTTGGCTCAGGTCATGATCCCAGGGTCCTGGGATCGAGCCCTGCATGGGGCACTCTGCTCAGCGGGGAACCTGCTTCCTCCTCTCTCTCTGCCTGCCTCTTTGCCTACCTGTGAGCTCTGTCTGTCAAATAAATAAATAAAATCTTTTAAAAAATAAATAAAAGAAAAATTTAAAAAAAAAAAAAACCTACTAGATTTTCTCCACGCAGATGTCCCCTGGAAGCAGGACTGCATAGTAGCAGCAAAGTGACAATACATGAGTGTGACGAGGGATCTGAGCCCCTGGGCTTCTGGGATGCTTTAGGAAGGAGAGATAGGAAAGCCTACGACTGTATGCTTCAAGGTAAGAGAATGTTCTGTTGCCTTCCGTCACTAATTTAGTCAATACATGTTTATTGAGCCTGTACTATGTACAACACCCAATGAATCAGACCTAGGCTAGGTCCTCACAGGCCTACAACAGTAAGGATGCTAAATAATATGCAAGACAGGTATAATGCCAAATAAAACTTTCTGTGGGTCCTAAAAGAGGTACAAATGAAGGAGGCTGAGAGTTGAAAAAAGAGGTTCCGCCCGGAAAATTATGCGTGGTCCCACAGAAAACGCGGCATTTAAACAGAGCCTTGAAGGTTAAGTATGACTTGAAGAGAGGGCAGAAGAAGATTCCAAGAAACCAGCTGAGCAATGACACACCATAACCCTGTGGAACCAGATGCTTTTGGTGTGGCCAACGTCCTTAGCACTGGGATGTAATGGAGTTCAGCAGAGAGAAGTTGAAAAAGAAACTCAGTCCCTTATAATCACCTCTCTCAAAGAGAACCAGAATTAACATTTCTCTGTGTGATCCATACATATCTGTATTGAAGAAAATTTTGGATAGCACTATATAGTTTTATACCCTGATTTTCCCCTTTATTATAAACAATTTCTCAAGGTGTTCATTAGACTTCTGTGGCCACAGGGTATTCCATGAAAATGGCATATTGCCATTTTCTACTTAACCTCTTTTAGTTTGATTTTAGATTAGAGAGCTGTTTCCAATTTTTCCTCATTATACAATAAATGTGAATAAGTTTAAAATAAATATCTGCATTTATTTCTAGTTAATTTCCTAGATACAGAATTGCTATGGTAAAGGTAGAAAAGATTTAGAGTACATATCAACAGGGTGCCCCAGGACATTGGCACCAAGTTCCCTTCACACCAGCAATATTATACATACAATATACATATACACGGACTGTGCATTTTCCAGTACAGAGACTCAGTAGGTCACCTTTTCCTCTTGGCCAAATTTAGTGGGGCAAACTGATACCTAAGCACTGTTTTAACTTAGTGTTTTAAGTTGGAAATACTGTGAAATACTTTAATTTTTTTTAGTCATTTGTATTTCTACTTTGGCAAATGTTTTAGTTTTGCCTTTTGCACAATTTATTAGGAAATTTATCTTTATTATATTCCTTTATATACTAAAGATAGTAGCAGGTTTCTGTATTTCTCATGTTGTCACCTGCCTTTTCATTTTGTTTGGGTTTTTTTTTTCTGGCAATGAAAATTTTCATTTTTGTACTGCCAACACATAACTCCTTTCTCCTTTCATTATTTCCTTTAGAATTATGATTAAAAAGGCCTTCCCACCTCCAAGTTCAGACAAATCTTACCATCCTCGCACTAATTTTTGGATTATTTTATGTTTTATGTTAATTCTCCAATCCATCTAGGATGTACTTCTGTGCATATTTTGTCTTCAGCTTTGTTCTCTTTTCTTTTCAAAGATCCTGGAAATTTTAACTTCACACCCCGCCTGTTCATCCTCAGCAGTTCCTCTGGTGATTTCGCAGCCACGGAATTCATGTACCCTGCCCGAGACCCCTCCGTGGTCAATTCGATGCCCTTCCTGCAGGAAGATCTTTATAGTGCCCCACAGCCAGGTATGGCCGTGGAAGGGGACATCGTGCCCTGAGCCGCAGAAGATGCACCTTCCAAAGGGCCTTTTTATTTGAAGCTCTTATTTAGTAAACAGTTTTTATTTGCCAAGTACACTGGCAAGAAACTTTATGTTACCTCATTTCATCCTCACACCTACCCTCAAAGGAAGGGCACATCAACCGTACATTACAGCCTAAGAAACTGAGACCCAGTTAACCGACCTATTTGGGTAGGTTAGGTAAGAATAAGCTGAGAGGTCGGGAATCCATGCTGTTCTTCCAGGCTCCCCTCAGTCTTGTTGCTTCATGGTCTGCAATTGGCTGTCAAGTTTTCGTTCAAGACAGGAAGAAGGCGTAGGGAAAAGGGCAGGGATGGCCATGTCTCTCCCTTTTATCAGATAAAGCAAAAGCTTTCCCAGAAGCCCCGGCTGTCTTCTGCTTACATCCCATTGGCCAGAGCTCTGTCACATGACCACCCTCTGCTGCAAGAGAGCCTGGGAAAGTGAGTGGTTGGGGAGCAAGGGAGTCAGAGCACCAGCTGAGTCAGCCAAAGAACCGTGCCTGCCAAGGCTGGAGGGTAGGGCTGAGGTTCCCGCCCGTGTCTTCTGATCCCGAGGTCAGGGCTGTTTCCACTTGACCTCAACCTCAAGACAGAACCTCTGTGCTCTTGTTCTGGTTGGGACAGTCACAGTCACCAGAGAGTGGGCTACATGCATGGACCCTCCAGCCCTCCTGCAGTCAACTCTTGGGGCTTTTCACATGCATCATGTGCACAGCATCCTGAAACGCACATTAGGGAGGGACTTAGGTCAGGCAGACCTGGCAAGTGCGAGAGCCCCTTGGCCATATGGAGTAAGAGCGTGACCACTGGATGAGAAGAAGCGAGGAGGAAGAGGCAGAGCACATCTACTTACAGCCCACTTTTCTCACAAAGAACCCTGAACTTGGTCGCTTACGATGCAGTCATGTGGGGCATGGACATCAGTGACCTACAGAGCAAGGGAGATGCACTCTCCAGTTTGTAAACTGCTCTCAGGAGATACACAGTGCTCACAGGCCCCCGAGTGGCATGTGCGCTGTTCCTCTGCTCAGCTCACTGCCAGTTCCAGAAGGGCCGCTGGCAGGCCAGCAGCCGAAGAGGGACAGGAGGAGAGAGGATGCAGGGAGAGGGAAGGGAAGAGGCCAGCGTCACAGATGCCACCTCTGTGCCCAGAGGCTTGTTCTGATCAAATGTTCAAAGGGCTGAGGCATCACAAACACCCTTTGGCCCGTGCCAAAGGTATTCTGCCCCCCTGACAAAAGCAGTAGGGAGGGAAGACCTCCATTGGGTTTGGGGAAGAGTGAACTGGAAGCATCCAAGGAGGCCCTGATTGTCTGCTCTGCCCTTGCCCTCACAGCTCTTTTCCTTGTTGACAATCACCATGAGGTGTACCTCTGGCAAGGCTGGTGGCCCATTGAGAACAAGATCACCGGTTCAGCCCGCATTCGCTGGGCCTCCGACCGGAAGAGCGCCATGGAGACAGTTCTCCGGTACTGCAAAGGTGAGGGTCACGGCACAAGCTTGAACCACCGCATGTGGGGATCTTGATATGGCTGGCAGACAGTGATGAAGCCAAGTAATTTTGTAAGGCTTCTTAATTTTGAGATTAGTGTGTTCTTGGCTATCAGCCTAAATGAGAATTCATTTTTCTCTTTTAGATAACTGGGCCATCTAAGTCGCTACCCTCAAGGTCAAAGACTACATTATAGAATACCCTGGACTGGTTAAAACCCTTTTGCCCTGGGAATGAACCATGCTGAGGACATGAGGGCCTCCTCCTATCCCTACCCCCCACACACCACGGAGCGTCACACTGTCTGAGAGTGGAAAGCTCCCCCACACAGGCTGGAGAGCCAATGGCAACCTTTTTATCATTCACTATTATTTTTAGTGTTATATCTTAAAAAAAGAAATCTGTAGTGAACTCATGGCTTTTAACTATACCATCCACCTAAAATTTATAGCATTTTTTATGAAGTGAAAAATGCCCTTAGTTTCTTATCTTAATTTTTCAGGTTTCATGGATTAGTTTCACTGAGTTTGTACAGCTGATTCTCTCTTGAAAAGCTTGTCGGTAATAAGTAACACATTTCCACCCAATGTTTAAGTTAGAGTGGCTTATAAAATGCTGTCATTAGCTGTTTAACTGTCATTGAACCTAAGGCTGCATCAGGAAGGCAGAGGCATTCTCTACAAGTGAGCACAAGAGAAAGAAAATGTCTTACCCAAAAGCCATGGAGAGAGGCTTTCTCCCATCCAGAGTTCTAGAAGCATTTTGTCAGACTCAGGTCAATTACCTGCAGTTTTATGCATCATTATATGCATGAAATTGACATTTTGTATAAACATCATCCATGTGTTATTATGAACTACTCATAACTTGCATTTTAACCATAAGGGAGCCAAACAAGAAAAGCTTTCAAAGAAAATCAAAGAAAGCCCATTTCTTCAGACCAAACCCTGGGTGTCCTGACCTTGCCTTCTGTGTACCTACAGGAAAAAACATCAAGAGGCCACCCCCCAAGTCTTACCTTATCCATGCTGGTCTGGAGCCCCTGACCTTCACCAACATGTTCCCCAGCTGGGAGCACAGAGAGGACATCGCCGAGATCACAGAACTGGTGAGCGCGCTTTCTCTCCCCGTGAAGGTAGCTCCCCGCTGTACAGGTTGTAGGTTGACTCTACTTTTGGGGAAAAGCATCAATTGCATTTTCGAAATGGGAAAACATTTTTTCTTTTACAACACATTAACGAGTCTACATAGAATTTGCTCAGGAATAGAAGAAATCATTTGAACTATTTTGCTTAATTTTCTATACTTGGTGCTCAAGTTAAAAGAACTTAAAAGCAAAGATGAGGGCGCCTGGGTGGCTCAGTGGGTTAAAGCCTTTGCCTTTGGTTCAGGTCATGGTCTCAGGGTCCTGAGAACGAGCCCCGCATTGGGCTCTGCTCAGCAGGGAGCCTGCTTCCTCCTCTCTCTCTGCCTGCCTCTCTGCCTGCTTGTGATCTCTGTCAAATAAATAAATAAAATCTTAAAGAAAAAAACAGCAAAGGTGAACTTAATTACTGTGCAGAATATACATAAGTAAAAGCTGCCATCTTTTCCTTCTATTAGCTAAAAATCTGTCGCTTTTCAAGGTCTGTATAAGGCACAACAAAATCCTCTTGTTTCAGACATTAACCTTGTGTTAGAGGAGACATGAAATAAACCCGTGATGGATTAACCTGCTCAAATAACAGAGTGAATGAATGTATCGCGAGTCATTCCTGATAAGCAGTGTTAATAGCCCATTAATAGTCTTTAATGACACCAGCTGGTGTTAGCACATGAAGCATTTATCATAACCCTTATTTGCTAAAACATACTATTAACTATAACGTCATAATTTCCAACCACATAGGGAAAAAAAAAAGCTTAGTACAGCTTTGTCGAAATTCTTAAGTTAGGAGTTTTTTACATTGCCAGCAGTAGGAATTCCAAGGGGTTTTTTTGTTGTTGTTGTTGTTTGTTTGTTTTGTTTTGCTTTGGTAAGGAAATCAGTTTGTTCCATTTCAGTTTTCTTACTGTGTAGGAAAGCTGCTGTTCCAGGGGAGAGGTCATGGCATTTTATGGGAGGTCTGAACAGGTTTAAAGAAAGAGAATTCACTGCTGTTTAACAATGGATATTTAGTGCAAGGGCATGTTTGTTCAAGCGGCCCTGCTGAGCCTCATCGCTCTCTAGAACCAAGTGGACTGGGTCCGCACGGGGAGGTGCCTGACAGTCCTGGCAGAGGCTGCATTCACCATAAACGTGCAGTCCACACGAGGGACGACGCATATGGTCATGGCCTCCCACAGTCTGCGTTGAAGGCAGTAATCCCCCTCTTGCCTGCATCTGCTGGAGGTCGTGGGCTTGGAGCAGTGTGCAGACACCAACCTGTAGTAATAACCCGACTGCCAGGTGCCTGCTGTGCGCCAGGCACGGCTCCAAGCTCTTGACGTGTATTTTCTCATTTATTTTCACAGTAGTCTATTAAGATGCATCTTCGTGTTATCCCTGTTTTTCCAGGGAAGGAGCGAGGCCCAGAAACCTGCCATAGCTTGTCCCTGGTCTCAGATGCAGGCTTGCTCCAAAACCCCCTCCGTGATCACTAGTCTGTGCCTTCATCAGTGAATCTGGCAGCGCCGTTAGTCATTCATTCCCGCCACTTAGAAGGAGGGCAGCCAATCTGGGATTCCAGGTTTAACACCAGAAGATCATTTACATGGAATAACCTGTTCAGATTATATGCACAGAGCGATTTTTGTTGTTGTTGTTTTTAATCTAGATTCAACAGCATATTCTAGATGCATTTGCTTATCTTTTTCTATTCCAGATTGAGAAATCGGGCTGATAGGAGAGGATATGATTCCTTTTAAGGTTATTTTTAAAAGACTTTTAAACAAATTCCATTATTTGAATGTTTCTAGTGTTCACAGAGTTCAAATTTAATAATCTTGTGCCATAATTCACTCATGTGATGGGTCCCTAAACGTTTTTCCGAGGCAGCCCCAAGGCAGGATTTATTTGGTAGGGGTGAAGAGACATCTAAAAGTCAGGAGGACTGTGAGGCTTTGGGCAAGTCCTTTCCATATCAGAGCCTGCTTCCGCCCCAGCGAGCCCCTGAGGCTGTGTGTGCCCAGGTGCGCGGGAACATTGTGCACGGGCAGGGCATGAAGATCTCTCTGCTCCCTCCTCCTCTTCTCTAGGATACAGAAGTTTCCAATCAAATCACCCTTGTGGAAGATGTGTTAGCCAAGCTCTGTAAAACCATTTACCCCCTGGCCGATCTGCTGGCCAGGCCACTGCCCGAGGGAGTTGATCCTCTGAAGCTTGAGATTTATCTCACGGATGAAGACTTCGAGGTAAGCTGGTCTTCCCGGGGGCTGGCATTTAAGCACTCCCAGGGGTTGGCTGGGAGTGCTCCTCCTCACCCACGGGGCGTTTCTCCCCCTTTTGCAGTTTGCACTAGACATGACGAGAGAGGAGTACAACACACTGCCTGCCTGGAAGCAGGTGAACCTGAAGAAAGCAAAGGGTCTGTTCTGAGCAGGAGAGATGCTGGAGGGACCTCTGTCGTCACTTTCAATACCGCTGGACCAGGGAAATGGGTATTTTTTTTTTCTTGGACTGGTATTTTTAAAAAAAAAAACAACAAAGATTTTTTAAATCAGAGTTTTCCAAAACCTGAAGTGATCAGCTCTACTGCTTGTCCCGGATTTGTGCATTTTGTAAATGTTTAAGCGAGCCCTTTGGAAACGTTCTTTCCATGATTCAGCAGGTGATGTTAATAAAGGCGTCCCCCATGTGCACATGCGCGGCGGTTCCCGCGCTGCCCGCCGCGTCCTGTGGGCTGCCTACCTTTTTTTGGAAGCAATTCTCTTTCTAAAGCGTTATTTTGATAGTTTGTGGGTTCTAAAATATATATATTTATATAAACACCATATAAATCAAATACATATTTAACAAAGCAGTATGTATTCATTCACTCTTAAGATATGTTTTTCTTTTGGTGTCAAAATAATTTTAAAAGGTAGATGGAGTCGCTTCTGTGGCATTAGCTCGGGCACCCCTCCGTATTTTCACACACGTTCAGAAACGTCTCCTTCAGCATTAGGTCTGACTTGTTCTGAGTGCTGCTTCTGGTGCTAAAATGAACAAATGAATTTGTACTTCCTGGCATGGGCTCTGAAGACTCTGTGCGAATCCACCTCTCTACCTTAATATCTCCCCAAAATGTATAGTGCCTTGTTTTTATGTACAGTTTATATACAGAAAAGTTTGCTCTGCATTTTTTGATGATGGTTTGGAACAATTATCTCCAATTTTACTCTCAAATAGTAGAAAGGAAAAAAAAAATCTCAAATTTCTAACACCTGTTGTAAACATGAAACATGTCATTTTGCGATACAGAACTCCAAAATAAAAGCTTCAAGAATAAACACAGTAATCGATTGATTCACATTGGATCCCAGGCATGGTCCTTTCTGAACAATGTGGGGTTTTCTTTGTAAATGTTAACCTAATATCAGTATTTTTCTATGAAATATTAACCACTATAACTTTTCATTTAGTTTAGGGCCAGATTTTTTTTTTTAATAGGGTCACATAACTGAATAGATTTTGGACCTGTAACATTCGTTCTGAGTAGTAGACTGAAGATAGGTTTTTGCAAATCATCCCTCAACTGAAGCTTTTTACCCTGAAACTGTTTTTGCATTTCTTACTTAGGATCTCAGTGTCTTTTTAAGAATGGGAAATCTAAAAATGAGAAAACTCCCCACAGGCTCCTGTATTCATAAAATCCCATAACTGTGGTTTTGAATGAATACCAGAAACCTGCTGTGAATTGTTGTCCTACCCACCCAGCCCTGTTTTGGTCTCAGTCTTAACACATCGCATAACAGCACATTGGCTTTACACATTGTCACTTAACGTTGCTTGTGTGTCCTAACCCTGGGACTCCAGGTCAGCAGCCTATCACCTGCTCCCCGGCCCACTGCTTGGAGACTGTGGGATGTTGGACAGTCACTGAACTTTCTCACCTTGATTGCCTCAGTTTGGGGGGGGGAAAAAAGAGTCATTACTAGCTATCCTGCCCACTTCTGAGGATTGGTTCTTGGGGAGGATCAAGCAGAAGCTCTTTGGATATTTCAAGTGCTGATGCCTGCCATCATCATTTTTCTTCTAGATGTTTCCATTACAGGAGCTGAAATAGGAAAGCTTCGGTGGTGAAGTAAAGTAGTGTAGTCACACACCGCGGAATTACAGATTAACCCAGAATGAGTAGAACCTTCCAAAGAAATCAAAGTAGAGGGGAAAGGAGATGGGGACATTCAGAATTAGTGTCCCGTAGGCAGAACGCAAAGAGGAACAGGGGCTCAGAGCAGGTAAGCCAACCGGGCGAGTTTCCAAAGGACAGAGGCAGGGCAACCGTTCAGAGTCACCCAGATCCCTGCGTACACAGATGCAGCTCAGGTTGCTGGGAGGGCTTCAGTGGACAGCCTGCTGAGGCAGCAGATAAGATCGGTGTCATCAGCGGTGTAGACAGGGTGCCGGCAATCGGCTTCCTGCCTCTTCTCTGTAACGGGGGTGCCCATCTCGTATACCTACTGACTTCCTGTTTGCCTCTCTTCATCTGAGTCATTTCCTGCATCTCTTTCCTGCTTACAGACCCGGATCCTCTCTTCCTTGGTTTTTCTATTGCTTTTCCCTTCACAGCGGCAACTTTGGAACTTTGCATACGGCGGGAAGGACCCAGCCTAAAAACTGGAATTGCTGAATCTGAGCAACTCAGCCGATGAGTTGCTCCAGCGTTCCAGGCCTTTCTCTATAGCCGCTCCAGAAGCAAACCACCCTGGGGTCCGTGTATTAAACACGGCAGAGTCGTGTAGCTGTCTTAATTTTTGACTTTTGAACCAAAGGACTTCAGAAGAGAGGAGTGCTTGTTTGGGTTGGGATTGCTGTCAGAGCTGCAGTGGGACTCAAGACTGCCACGTGTGTTCCGAGGCGATGGAGGAACTGCACGAATGCCATCAGTTTCCAGAGGACAGAGACCACTGTCCCTGTTCCTCTTAGGCCGTGCACAGGTCAGGGTCAGGGAAATCTGGCTCAAAGACCCACATCTTTCCCTCTTTATTTTAAAACTTTGGCCCCATGTCTAGAGCTCCCATTTTGCTAAAAGAAGATGCATTCCGAAACAGCTTGACAATCTATACCCATGTTGGTCTTTACTTTTGTCATTTTTTTTTCCTGATTATAAAAGTAACACTTCTGTCCATACAGAGACTTACACATGAACGTTCATAGCATTATTCATAATAGCACAAGCCCACAAACCCAGATGTCCACTGACTAGAAATGGATAAATATGGTGTGTCCGTGCAAAGGAATATTCTCTAACGACGTGGAGAGCGAACTGATACACACTTCCACATGGTAAACCTCAAAAACACCATCAAGCCAAAGAAACCGGTACGAAAGGCCACCTGTTACTTAATTCCACGTATATGAAATTTCAGAAAATCCATTCAGAGGCTGGGGAAGGAGATGGGAGGGAAGGTTGCCTGCAAAGGAGCACAGGGATCTTCTGGGGGAGCGTGATGGAAACGTCTCGAACTGGACTTTGGTGATGGTCCCACAACTCTATAAATGAAGTCCTAGGACTCTATTGTACACCTTACACAGGTGGGTTTTCTGCCATGCACAGGTCAAGGAGACTGTTTGATCAGTCTTGATCAATGTGAAAAATGCAAACATGAAAGTATGATGCAAATGACAGGATGCAAACCTAATATATAATTTAGGAATTGAGAGTCACAGGTGTGTCCCCATGGCTAAATAATCACTCATGCCGCTCGTGAAGGCAGTAAGGCAGACTAATTGGGACTATCACAATAGGTATAGGGATCCTGGCGATGAGGTGTAGGGGAGAGAGATTGGGCTCAACTCCAGATACAAGGAAGAGTGGGAATTTATAGCCAAAGTCAGTGGAGAGAAAATGACTAAGAGGAAACACGAGGGAAAGGGAAGATCTGGCTCCACTAAGCTCACCGGATTCTTGCTGAAGCTGGGCTGGGGTGACCAGACAGCACCGGGGGATGGTGGAGAATGACGAACCCCATCAGATCCCGAGGGCAATGGGATAATGAGGAGAGGGCAGGGGATCTGACTAAACCTATCTGACAGGATTTGTGCTAAAACTGTGCTCTTGGAGGACACGCCCAGGGACAGGACCTAGCTGGGCTCAGAGAAGGCTGACTAAAGTTTGGTCAAGGAGAGTATCTTCGTCCCCACTTCTCAAATCCAAGTACTTCAATAATTTGGCTTATGTTCTTCTAGATTTTTCTTTGCATCTATTAACAGAGATGTATGCTCTTTTTTTTTTTTTTTTTTTTTTTGTAGAAAAAAGTCACATTTGTTCTCTGCCATCGTATTATTCTGTTAACGATAGGGCTCCCACGCTGATTCTTCGATGTCTGTCTGAGCGTGTGTGAGGCTGAGGCCACCTGGGCCACACTGCAAAGGCCTAAGCCAGCAATCGCGGGGGCCCAGCTCCACCACCCCACAAGCATTCCCCAGTCCTCGCTGAGGATGGGCAGCATAAAGCTGGGGCCCAGAGAACCCATCTAGGGATTTGTTTTCACGGGCCTTCCTCAATCCCCAATCCAGGGTAAGAGCTAGAAGCTTCCAAATGGGCCTCTGTACAGAGCCTTGCTGAACAGCAATGACTAGAGTGACTAGGAAGTGTCAAGGGGACAATAGAAAATCACAGATCAAGGTAATGATTCAAATGCAAATGATGGGAAATCAAATATAGACAGTATGGCATTGGACCCAAAGAAAAATCCGTACCTTACTTCTAAAGAAGAAATGCGTTGCAAATACTTGCTCTTTCTGCACCAGAAAAGGAAGGCTGGGCTGCTCCAGATGATGCAATTAGAGGTAACCCAAGAGTTAGATCAGAAAGACACACTTGCAAGGGGAGAACATTAGAGGTTCTCAGTTCCTGTATGCACACCACGGATGTGTTTATGCACACCACGGATGTGCTGAAACACCACCCCCCCATGCTCACCGTTCGAATGCACACGGCATGACCTTGATCCTTATGGGTTGGGGGAAAGAAAGAGGAACAGATCAGCATCCCTTGTTTCTATCAACAAACTTGTCCCCTACTGAGCTTTTCCCTCATGCTGAGTTTGAGAAAAAGGCTACAGAAGTAGAAGCAAATGCAAGCTGAAGCACAGGCAGGCCCCAAAACACCTGCACAGCCTCGCCACGCCGGCGGGACATGTTTCTTTCGCTGAATGCCACAGAGCTCTGCAAGTCTCTTAAGGGATAGATTGGAACTGACTTTCAGTATCTGGAAATTGACATCAATTGCCTGTTATTAAATCTCACTGAATTGTTAAGCCCAACCTTGCCATCCGAACACCGTTTTAACATTCACTCTGAGATGGTTCTAACTGGCTGTGTTATCTCCATCCAGGTAAAGAAATATCAAACCGCCACTGAGCAAGGAGCCTTCTGCGTAAGTGGAAGCAAAGAAAAAGAAAAGGGGGCAGGTTGACAGACAAGCCTAAGCGGTCCTTTTTGGTTAGTGGTTTCTCCATATTAAAAACAAAACAAAAAAACCCAAGCAACTAAACAATGCATTTGAGGACTGTTGGACATGCTTAGTGCCCAAGCCCATCTGCGGAGAAGATTATAAAACAGGCACCCTGCCTCCCGTCCGGCTGGGAATAAGCAAGTTCCCTTCTGGACACTTGTGCATCCTGAAGGAGGTGGCCATTCTGGTTTTTGAATCAGGAATCACAAAGAGTGAGCATGGAGCCCACTTGCCAATGGTGACATCTTGGGACCCCAGGGGGGAAGCACTGTTTCTCCTTGTTGGCGGGGGTCTTCCCACAGGGCGGAGCTGACTGCAGGGGCAGCCACGTCATCTGCCGAGGTGCGTTTCTAGGCTCACATACTGGCTACTCCAGACCTGTCATCTTTGGCAGCGGTCCATATTCCCCCAGGAACACATGTGTTTACTGCTTGCTCACTCAAGTATTTATGGAGTGTGTGCATCATGAGAGGCTCAACAGAGAACATAAATATGAGCTACAGCAAGGCTTAGATCCCACAAGGGGCCTTCCAGAGGAGGGGAGAATGATGATAACTCACCCCAAATTATCAATAATGATGCAATGGGAGTCTGGCAGGGGTTGGACTGTGCGCCCTTTCCCCCCAAAAGAAAGCTACGCAGGATCCTAACTCCCAGGATCTCAGAATGTGACCTTCTTGGGAGAAAGTCTATAAGTAATCAAGTTAAATGAGATCATTAGGGTGGGCCCCACGCCAATGTGACTAGTGTCCTTATATGAAGAGGAAATTTGGATGGAGAGATAGAGGGAAGACAGCCGTCTGCAAGCCAAGGAGAACAGCCTCAGAAGAAACCAAGCCAAGGTGCTGACACCTTGACCTCAGACTCCTAGCTTCCCAAACTATGAGACATTAAGTTTCTGTTGTTTGAGCCACTCAGCCTGTGTCACAGCCGGCCTAGGAAATGGACACAGAGCGCACACTGGATCTTCCCGTTGGAGGGAAGTGGGAGGGGAGGAATCAGGGTAGCTTCATGGAGGAAGTCCCATGGGGTAGGACTGGAAGGGCGGGTAGGATTTCTCACAGCAGCTGGGCATGAACCCATCAGGCAGCAGCTCCAGAGGGGAAGATTCGGAAAGGGAGAGGTAGAGAGGGAGGGCCCACAAGTCTCCCTGCTACGGCACGGGCAGGCTGGGAGAATATCAGGGTCTCATGGATGCAGCGACAGGCGACGAAGGGAGATGGATGCTGGAAATGAACAAGCTGACTGACCCAGCAAAGGACACGTTCAGATGTGGGGAGGATCTGGTCACGCCACCTGGGACTGACTGCTCTGGTCTCTAGGAGGTGTTAGACCAAGCGGGCAGCGTCCCTTTCTCACAGTGACCTGGTGCACTTGTTTCCAGGGCTTGTTGGTCTCTCCTTACTGTCTTGTCTTACACCACGTGCTACCACTTCTATCTTGTACCTTTACATTCTCACAAAGGTGTTGACTCTGCTCAATCCCCTTCTAGTCTAATCTCATAAAGGTATTTCTGAAATCTCTGGCAGACAACACAGTATGTGGGAAATGCTGGCATAGGGTTTTTACACAATAGCGCGTCTTTTAGAGTTATCCTGCGACCATGAAGGAGCTCTGCCAACTGTTCCTTTAGTCTTAGAAGCTACTCAAGAAGACGAGACATGATCCTGTTGCACCAAAAATATTGAAGTTTCTGAATCTTGCACTTATATTGCTATTTTTTTTAAAGATTTTATTTATTTGACAGAGATCACAAGTAGGCAGGGAGACAGGCAATGAGAGAGGAGGAAGCAGGCTTTCCATGGAGCAGAGAGCCCGATGCAGAGCTAGATCCCAGAACCCTGGGATCATGACCAAGCTGAAGGCAGAGGCTTTAACCCACTGAGCCACCCAGGCGCCCCTTATATTGCTATTTTAAGTGTTAAATGTAAGCGCTGTTTAAATATTGGTCCTTTTTTTTTTTTTTTGCTTTAAGATCCATTAAATTTTATTCCATTAAAACAAACTCTTTATCAAAGTATGCATGACTTCTAGGCACCTTACAACAATCATAAAATTGCTACTAGAAAACCAACTATATAATTTTTATAGCAACATTACAATATAGCAACACTTCACTTGGTCCTTTAAAAAATAGACCTCCCGGGTGCCTGGGTGGCTCAGTGGGTTAAGCCGCTGCCTTTGGCCCAGGTCATGATCTCAGGGTCCTGGGATCGAGTCCCGCATCGGGCTCTCTGCTCGGCAGGGGGCCCGCTTACCCCCCCCCACCACCGCCTGCCTCTCCATCTACTTGTGATCTCTCTCTCTCTGTCAAATAAATAAATAAATCTTAAAAAAAAATAGACCTCCCTCTCTCTCTGTCTCTCATATATATGAGATACACACACACACACACACACACACACATATATATATATCAAGCCCTGGAAGATTGGGCATAATGTAGATAAAAGACTAAGGCATGGAAAACTTCAGGAGTCCAGCGAAGGAAGACCTGGCTACAGCAAAGGCAAAGCAAGACCAGACCTACATGAGGTTGTCTGCACTCCATCTCTGTCTGATTGTGTTGAATAATCAAGACCAATGAAAGTCCATTATCATCTCCATTAGGAGGCACTCGGAAGAGTAATCACATGCTCAGTCTTGTACCAGGTGATTTCATCCCATCCTGGGAAGCAGCCCCGTGAGGTGCTCATTATCCCTATGGTACAGATGAGTAGCTCAGAAGCCAAGTTCCTGCCTGTCTTCCCATTTGCCAGGAAATGGTAGAGGGTGAATTTGACTCTGCCTGATTCCACTGTACCCCCTGCCTCCACACGACCAGAAGAAAGCAGCTACCCGTTCTCACAATCTCTGACCCACCGTTTGACTCAAGTATTAGAAAGTGCCTCAGTTTGCCCACCTGCTCCCTCCTCCCCATTGCCACGGCCATTGGGAACGAAGATAACTGGAGGGGCTGCCGATGCCACAAACAACAACACAGGAGGGAGGACCAGTCACACAACGAGGAGCACAGGCTCCCAGACTTGCAACCCCAGCCCCACCCCTTCCAGCCCATGAGCCTGTACAAGTTCCTTAACCTCCCTGCACCTCAGGTTCATGGGCTTGATGAACCTGGCACCACCCTTCACAAGGCTGCCTGGAGTAACAATGTGTGCAAAGTGCCATCCGGCCACCAGACATGTCGATGACAGGAGAAAGTTGCCATGTTGTAAAGCCATCACCCATGCCAGCCAGAGCACCCAGTGGGAAAGGTTCATTAGAGAAGTAAGCCGGGGAACCACTGATACTTGCACGACCTCGACATTCAGGCTCCCCGGGGGCTTAGGCTGGGCCCAGGACTCCCCCAGGAGGATGGGGGACCATCACTGCATAGGAACTCCACCGGAGACACGGCATTACGCGGCTCAGCCCACATCCAACACTGCCCTTGCTTGAGGGATGGCAGACACATCTTGGAAATTGAAAGCTGCATCTCGAATAGTTTTAATGTCATCTTCAGTAGGACCCCAGCAAGGGTTGGGGGTGGGGAGAGAAACAGGCCATGCAGGTGGGCCCTTCCAGCCCAGGCAGGACTCTGTATGAAGGGCTCCCCTCTAAAAGCTGGGTGGGGCAAGGGAGGTTTCCTCGTCCCCATGTGCTGAACTCTGCCACTTCCCAAGTTGTGGGAGAAAGACTGGGGCCCTCTTGCCCTGATTCCAGCCACAGCAGGGTTTTGCCTCACTTCGCTCTGGGATTCTGATGGCCCTAGGTGCCTGTGGACAGGCTTCCTGAGCCTGATCCCACTGGGCGATTCTTGTTTGGGGTCTCCAGGGACGCAGCAGGTGGGAAAGGAGAAGCCGAATCACCCTGTATTCTAGGAGAAAGGATGGGTAGGCCTGGAAAGTAATTCAGAACTTGTTCCCATTATCCGGGAGAGCAGATGGAGATTTTTTTTTTTTCATCTCTGTTCTCTTGGAGAGAGTAAAATATTCAGATGGCACCCCCAGCACTGTTTTGGGGACCCGGGTAGGTGCCACAGCAGGTGACCAGATGCCTTACGTGGGGTCGTCATGAAGCCAGGCTTCGTGGCTGCACCAGACCCATCCCCCCCCCCGCCCCCACCACCCCCAAGCACGTGCACTGCCTCAGGGAGAACAGTGCTTACTACACAAACAACTTCTAGACAAGTGTCCCGAAACCCACCCCTGCTGGAGCGTTTCCCTTAGTCCCACCCACCCAGGCAGGAAATTTCTTCAATAACATGGATTTTCACCCCAGTGAGAGGTTTGCTGTTTATATACAAATGGTCCTTTGATTGATATTGATTCTGAAATTTATATAGATTTATATTGATTCCAAAATAACCTGTCAGCTGCATTCCTCCCGCTGAAGAAGCCAGGACTGGGAGCTGGGACTGGCCAGGGAAGGAAATGGGGAAATGACAGAGGCACAAAGCCGGGGACAGGCCCAGTCTGGGACGAGCTGTATCACCAGCAGGTGGCGCTGTTGCTCACCATCAGCCTCAGAGGAGCCCGGGGAGCGCCCCTGGCGCCCTTCCCCTGGCAGCTAGAGCCAGTCCTTACGCACTGGGGTGGGATAAGACCTTCCCAAGACCCTAGTGGACCCTGAGGAGCCCCCCCCCTTCCCTCACGGGCGTGTTTATACCCCAAAGAACTTGAGTCCGGTGACCTGGAGCGAGGAGTCCCTATCCTGTCTCTTTTCAACCTGTCTCCGACTGGGGCTCCAGGAACATTTCCAGAAGCAAATCCAGAGAGGCCATCATTGCAGGAATACAAGCAGTGAGCAGCGAAAAATCGCAAACACGAAACTTCCCAAAGACAGGGGCTTCTGGGGGCTGGGACAGCCTGGCTCTAAGGACCTCTCCCCCGTATACATATTTTTTTTTCATCTTTAAATGTCTTCCCTTCCCCGCTTCTGTCATCTGTAGGATGAAGGTGATACCTTTCTTAGACTCAATTAGTTAATGTCAGGAAAGCTCTCTGCTGATGAAAAGTGCTAAATTCTATTTATCAAATATTTAATTAGCCACCGTTGGGGGATGATCTGTAATCATCTATTCAATGTGCTGAATAACCAGAGAAAATGGCACGATCAGAAAAATGATTCTAAATACAGGTTTTCATAGATTCTGTGCCTGTCAGGACAAGGGGAGAGACTTTTCAAATTAGCTCTCCATTTCCGCCCTGGCTCTCAGGGTCCTGAGGAGACAGTCTCCCTTTCCATTCGGCCTGGTGCATATGACCGCCCCTCCACCTGCCACGCTTGGCCCTGGGCGTGTACTGGGCCCACCTCCCTTTCCAGCCCGGAGCTCCTCTCTG
This sequence comes from Neogale vison, assembly GCF_020171115.1. Classification (NCBI taxonomy): domain Eukaryota; kingdom Metazoa; phylum Chordata; class Mammalia; order Carnivora; family Mustelidae; genus Neogale; species Neogale vison. The sequence continues at coordinate 118,651,594 of NC_058102.1, read as the reverse complement.
TCCTGGCACGTCCCCTTCTCTGTCCTACTCAGGGTACTTCCCTCACGTCCTGTCTGTCACATGCCTTTCCCCTTGCTGCCCTGGCAGGGGCTCTGTGAGGAGGAATTAGGTCACGTAGGAGATGTGGGCAAGTTCAAAGGAAAGACACCAAACCGGCTGAGAGTGAAGGTGACTCAGAGGCATTTCCAACTGCTTTGCAGCAACATGGCCCAGTTACTTTCAGATCAGGGCTCCTGGGCCACCAAGACCATGCTGTTCTACTTGGGCACGCAAGCCTCTAAAAGCAAAACCCCCGCCCCCACCCACATTCATTCATCCTGCACATCCGGACTGAGCACCTGCTGCTAGAATAAAGGCTCTCCCAGACACACACTTGAAATGGTACCAGTAATGGCCTTGGACTTACTGCTAAAGCGAAATATTCAGAAAACTAAAAACAAAACCCTCAGCCAGATACATGGTGAACATGGGTGACATTTGGGGGCCTCCAGGAAGCAGTCACCAAGGCAGGGTGAGACATGCAAGACATTTACTGGGAGGAACATTTATTGGTGACATGCAAAGAGGGGGAGCAAGAGGAGGCAGAGGGAGCCTCCTGCTGGTGATGGAGGCTGGACAGCTGGGAAGTGGGGAGGGAGGGAGGATATGGGAGAGTCAGCTTCAGCCTGAAAGACAGTGCTGAGAGATTTTTGGCCAGCCCGTGGGCAGCCCTAGAACCAAGGCTGCTCTTTTGAGGACATCGGCAGAAAGGGCCAGGCCCTGAAACTACCTGAGCTGGGTCGCTGGCCAGACCTGATCATGGCCTGAAGGCAGAGAAGCCTGGAAGCTGAGCGAGAGGAAGGGGGGGGGCACTGAACCAAAGACTTAAGTACAATTATTATTAGATGGTTAATGATGGAACCACCAGACAAGACAGTAACGTCCGTTTGGGAAAAACTAGGAGAAAAAATAGAGAACAGCTACATATACTACATATACACAGACACGTGTCTGTTCCTGTCTATGCAGAGGGGGGAGACGGTGGGGAAAGGAGGGAGTGAATCAGACTTCAAACGGGCTACTGTCCCACCAGGAAGTAAAACTGTTACCACTGGCGATTCCTCTTTTGTTTCAGTCAGAAGTCATTGGCACCTCCAGTGGACAAAAATCATTCCAGCTTATCCATTTCCTACAGGCTAACATGTACCATTAGAGTCTGGGCCCTAATCAATAGGAAGCTGTGATCAGACAGGATGGCACTGCCTCAAGTGGCCCCATGGCTGGTGGCTTCACCGGGGGCCAGTCCGGCTGCCAGTAGCCAGGAAGTCATCTTTGCGCGTTACTTCCAAGTTTTGGCTAATCATTACTTCCTTGGGAAGCTTACATTGTAGTGGGACGAAGACATAAGGAAACATCATTACATGTAAAACATTCCATGACGAATGCCAGCCCCCAAGAGGGGTACTGGACTCAGCCTGGACTGTGGGGACACAGGGCTTCCCCAGGAAATGGTGCATGACGGGAGCCAGATGGCTGAAAGAGTTAACCGGGTGCCAGGGGCTGGGTGGGAAGGGAGAAGCAGGAGAAATCAGCACCAAGGCTCTGAGCGGGGGGTGCCTTGGAGAATTACAAATTGGTCATTGGGCTGAGGCTGACCAGGGGATGGTTCTGGGACTGGAACAAGCAGGAGAGCTAGCGGGGACACAGGTACAACGATGAACTGTCTTGTGTGCCAGGCTCAGGAGCTGGGGTTTTATCCTGAACGAGAAGAGGAGACACTGAAACATCTGAAGGGTCAAGGTTACTGATAAAGCCCACTCTGGCTGGAGTGTAGAAAGGGAGTTGGAGGGCACTGAAGCTTTAATAGCAGGTAGGACAGGGGCTGTCATGATCTAGGTAGGACGTGATGGTGATCCAAACTGCGGTGACCCTAGGGGTACCTACTGGATCCTGGGTCACACACCCAGGCTATGGGGACACTTGGTGAGCTGGGCTGACCTGGCCCTCCACCCATGCAGGTTACCATCGCTCTTCAGAAGGCCTCTTGGTCAGCTAAATGAAGGATGCCAGGGATAAGAAAGAGACACCTGGGCCTCAAAGTCCTGTGCAGCTATGGAAACTGTGCACGGGCACGCGATCAAAATTAGTCTGACCACCCTACCACCATTCAGTAAATATTTACTGCTCACCTACTGTGTGTCGGGCCCTGTCTGGGCTCTAGAGATACAAAGAAGAATAAGAACAGATGCTCTCAAGGAGCTTGCCCGCCAGTGGGGGGCACACGACAATCCATAAATGCAAAGTGACTTCGTGTAATTTCACGAGCTTTCTGCATCTGTGGTTTGCTGTGCCTCATTAATCTTGGGAAGGTTGTCTGCCATTATTACTTCAAATATTTGTTCTGCTCCCCGCTCTCCCTTTTCTCCTTCTGGTATTCTGATCATGCGTCTGTTACATCGTTTGTAATTGTCCCATGGTTTTTGGCTGTTCTGGATTTTTTTTTCCCCTTTTGGAGTTATATTGATAGATCTTCAACTCACTGATTCCGCACTCAGTTACGTTGAGTCTACTGATGAACTCATTAAGGGTGTTCTCCAATGTCCAGCCTTTCCTCTGAGGCTTTCTTATCTCTCTGCTTACATTCCCCAGCTGTTCCAGCATGTGGGTCAACTTTTTCCAGCAGAGCCCTTCACAAATTAATCATCGTTACTTTAAATTCCCACAGTGAGCATTCTTAACATCTGTGCTATATCTGAGTCCCGTTTTGATGCTTGCTTTGTCTCTGCAGACTGTGTGCTTTCTTGGGTTTTGGTGGGGCTGGTTATTCTTTGGTTGTTGAAGGCAGGAGATGCTATACTGGGTAGTGAGAACCAAGATCAATTGTCCTCTTACGAATTTCCAATAATTCTGCCTAGGAGACGGCCGATTTGGCTAATGTTTTCTATGTCTATAGGTGCTGGGGACTCTAGGGTTTTGTGTTTTTTTTTTTTTTTAGATTTTATTTACTTATTTATTTGACAGACAGAGATCATAAGTAGTCAGAGAGGCAGGCAGAGAGAGGAAGGGAAGCAGGCTCCCTGCTGAGCAGAGAGCCTGACGTGGGGCTCCAACGCAGGACCCTGAGATCATGACTGGAGCCGAAGGCAGAGGCTTAACCCACTGAGCCACCCAGGCGCCTGGACTCTTGGGTTCTTGTGTTTGTTTTTTGTCTTTTCTCTTGACTTTGGGCTTCCCTAAGTACTCCTCCTGAGAGGAGGAGGTTAAGATATGGTGGTTAAGATAAGGTTGTTATATTACCATTCCTGTAGGGAGCCTATTAGCTCTGTGGGTGTAGAGAAGGGGGAGGGAGCTCTAATCTTCCAACCAATCTGGGGCCTCCAGTGGGCCTGTGCTTCCAGTCAGCGGCTTGGCTTTCGGGAATGGTGAGGCAGGAAGGTAGAGCAGGTGGGGTGGGAGGACTGCTGTTCCCCTGGAGGCAGGCCTTTGTTATGGAGAATGCTCTGGTACATTCACCAGGATGGTTCTTCCTTGACCCAGCCAGAGCCAGGGACCTTCCCCAGGCCTTCCCAGGAGAACATGGTGAATTCCTACAGCTGGAGCCCAGAAAGCGTGGGGTCCCCCAAAGGGCTGGCATCCTCAGGAATGCGTTGCTCTCGCACTAGTCCACATGCTGCCTTCAGCAATTCTTCAAAATGTTTGTACCAGTTCATGGGGCTGCTCTTGGCTTTGACTCTGCAGATTCCAGGGCAGGGGCTGGCCCAGCAACCTCACTCGACTCTCTAATGAGTACAAAATAGTCATTAAGTTTCAGTGTGTCCAGCTTCTCTCATTGTCAGGATGGGAGTGACAACTTCCAAGCTCTTTACAAGTTGAAGCTAAGCCTGGAAATCCGTTAACAACTTACTTTCAGAGAGCGGTAAGTGTTAGAGGACGAGCTGGGGACGGAGAGGAGTTACGGCAAGGTCATGAGAAGGGGCCGGGAGGGCATGTGAAGAGGCACGAACGCAGGCGGGGCAGCCTCATGAAGATCTAGGGTGCTCAGGCACTAGGACTGGCAGGTGAAAGGTCTTGGTACTAAAAGAAGTTATGTGTGGCCAGAGCCCAGGCAGAGGGAGAGAAGAGGGTGAGATCGGGCCGATGGCAGGGGAGTGGCGGGAAAGACACGCAGGCTTCCTTCTCATTGCCGTGGAACGCCATTAAACAGGAGAGAGTTGCCGTGTAACTTACATTTGCTAATGATCTCTCTGGCTACGTTGGGGTTTGCCCAGAACATTCCCAGTTTATGCCTTTCGCATGGTGCAATTATTTATAGTGCCTCTTTTCACTTTCCAAAGCGTCCAGGTTCAGACCAGAAATCAGAAGTTTCCCCCAACTCCAGCCACAGGAAGGCAAAGGTGTAGGGACAGCCATTGTGGCAGCTGGGAAGTCGGTTGGGAGTGAGTGCAGTCAGGTGGACAAGCTGTGGTGGGGACCTGGACAGCTGGAGGGGACTGATGTCCCTGGGATGTTACAGAGATGGACCCAGTGGGACAGCTTCTAGACTGAGTGGGGAGGTAGACAGGGAAGGAGGTCAGGGATTCAGGCCATCATGAATGACTCTCTCAGCCCATCACTCAGTCTTGCAAACTGCATTATATAAACTCTCTCAAATCCGTCACTTGGCTTCCTTTCCCAGCTCCCCAGTTCAATGCTTTATTTCTCTCCTGAGTTCAGATCTCATCCTCCACGTCCGTGGCATTTGGCATCATCCCCCTGGCTGTGGACACAACTTGCGGTCCTACAGCCCACATCAGGTGCAGACGTCTGCCTTTGGCAACCATAACCCTTCAAATCCCCTTCCCTCATTTCCCACATGGAAGGCCCGCCACTCCAACACCCTTCTATCCTACAGGAGCCTCAGAGCTTCTGCTTGAGGTCCCCTCATGCCATCTCTGCCAAAGGAAATTCTCCTCCCCCAGTAGGGGCTTCCATGTTGCCAACCTTGTCCAATCATCACTCTCTTCTCTCAATGCCTAAGACCCCTACATTGTACTTCTTTTTAGGCCCTTACGTATTCTACCTTCTAGAACAGTCATCTGTGTATTTACCTTCACTCCTCAACCAGCTGTAAGCTTTTGAGGGAAAGACGATGTTTTGCTGATCTTAAATCCTGTAGGCACATCATGAAACTCAGCTCTTTGTGGGGTTGAATAGATGAGGCCCATTGGTTTGTCCCTGTCATGTTTACCCCTTGACTTCGCCATGATGCAACCAAGCAGGAAGTGGGTCACGGGTTCCTCACTCAGAATGTGGAATGGGATCTATGCAGGGCAGATAGCCCAGACTTGGCCCCAGGCTCGCCCTGGCACTTGGACCTGGTGGTGGGAGCCGGGTACAGAAGAGGATCTTACCACTCACTCACTGTGCACTTTGGACCACTCACTTAAGCTGTGTCTGAGTTTTCTTACCTTCAAAGCCAAGGTAATAACAATGCCTGACCAGGGAAGCTGGGATGACCACACAAGACAAAGCACATAGGGTGCTTACCACAGAGTCTGATTTATAGGACACTCCCCCAAATGTAGTCATTATCACTCAAGTGACTGAAGGAGGGGGAGCCATAGAGAAAATCGTGACTAAAGCTATTGATAGCCTAAATCATTTGATTATTTTCACATTTTTATTGATAACATTTAACCTGGAGAGGGAGGTGTGGAACAGGCAGAGCTGGTAGGTTTATAAAAGAACACAACTCGGGGCGCCTGGGTGGCTCAGTGGGTTGAGCCGCTGCCTTCGGCTCAGGTCATGATCTCAGGGTCCTGGGATCGAGTCCCACATCGGGCTCTCTGCTCAGTGGGGAGCCTGCTTCCCTCTCTCTCTGCCTGCCTCTCTGTCTACTTGTGATCTCTCTCTGTCAAATAAATAAATAAAATCTTTAAAAAAAAAAAAAAAGAACACAACTCCTCTGGAGAGCAATTACTGATCAGGAGTATCATGGAGGAGATTCTGGGTGATCTAGATCATAAAAACTCACAAAAATGCAGAAAAAGCTGATATCAAAAACATTAATCCCAGAATTGTTTGTAGCAGCCAAAAATTGGAATTGAGCAAATATTATACAAGGAAATATTTAAGAAAAGTTTCACATGATGTCAAAATGTATGTAGTTAGGAAAAGCACACCTACAAAGATTTTTTGATGACTTATTTATAATGTTTATATATTTGTTTATATTAATTAATATATAATTAATATAATAATTATATTATATTAATGTTTATAAAGTGAGGAAAGTAGACTACAAAAAATGTTATACATGAGCAGTGATGTAAAAAGTATGCACATAAAGAAGAGAATATAATATACGGAAGCGTGAGTATTGGGTTGCCTCCAAGTGAGACAATTATGGACAGTTTTGGTTTTCCTTTTTTGACAGTTTCTAAAATGAGAATGTACTATTTTTCTAGTCAGAAAGAAAAATCATTCTATTTTAAAAGATGCTTGAGAGGGACACCTGGGTGGCTCTGTTGGTGAAATGTCTGGTCACGATCTCAGGCTCCTGGGACAGAGCCCCATGTCAGGCTCCCCGCTCAGCGGGGGGTCTGCTTGTCTTTCTCCTTCTCCCCTCCCCCTACTTGTGCTCTCTCTTTCTCTCGCTCAAATGAATGAATAAAATATTTTTTTAAAAAAGATGTTTGATAATCAGTGGGTTTGATAATTGCGGATCAAGATATATCCAGTGTTATAGATCAGTGACACCCCAGCGGTAGCTTCTGAGATGTGAGACCTCAACCCCATTACTGAGCTCGTTGGTTCCCCTCTCTGGACCTTGGTGGTCTCACCCGTAGAACAGGGATAACTAATCTTCACCCACCTGGCAGGTGGCCAGACCCGGAGCTGCCGGAAAGGCTTGCCTTCTGGTCTCTGATGATCCTTCACGGGGCCACTTTTCTCAAAGTACAGACACACGTGACTAGGGCTGGCTGACTGGAGACACAAGCATGGCAGACACTGTGTGCTTCTCCACGTCGTGCTGAACAGGTGACAGTGGAGGGACACGTCAAGGGCAGCGGCTGCTCTGGGCTGACCACGCCTGCCAGAGCCACTCTGAGCAGGAGTTTCAGAAAAAAAAGGACCAGGCTCTGTCCTTTCCTCTCATGCTGTGGTCCCGCCAGGTCTCCTTCACCCCCAGACCACTGGGCACTGGGCCTTAGCTTCTCAGGCAGAGGGCACATCTGCAGTTCTCCTCTAAAATATTTGAGGAGCAAAGGACCCCACAAGCAGAACTCCAGCCCTTCTGGCCTTCCCTCTCCCCTTGCTCATAGGACTTGGAGGAAGAACTTCTGTGAACACAAGTCTGAGGACCCAGGAACTTGACAGTAGCAGCCATCCATTGTGGTCCTGGAGGACGAGGCAGGCTGTCCCAGGACACACCCTCACAGGGGGCCTTCTAGTGGAATGAGCAGGCCAGGCACCTGAGGAATTCTCAATCAGGTGCTCCTGTGTGGGCCTAACCTCAAGGAAGACTCTTCCCAAGCAGCCCGTCAGCCCAGGACGAGGCAGGTGTGCAGAGGAGTCTGTTTGCTTTGGCCAGACAAATGCAGGGAGATGGGCCAGACAGGGGCGTGTGGAGTCTGGTGGTCAAGGTCAGATCCATGCCCCATCTCTAACTGGCTACTGCGTGCTGGGGAAATGACCAGGTCACTTTAAGCATGGGTTTCCCATTCAGCAAATGAGGGGCACCCTGGCACCTATCACACAGGGTCACTGAGAAAATAAGCTCGTGCCCAGCAAGGGCATCCTCCGTTGTCTGGCAGGTGACAAGGGCGTGAGAAAGGGCTAGTTTGGTTATAAGGCTCCCACACAGGTCCAGCAGCCTCAGGGGCAGTGAGGGGGATACAAAAAGTAAAACCACATCCCCACCTCCGAAGAGGCAGGACCAACCCCAGGAAACAGTTAAACATCCAACCGACGGGTGATTAAATGCAAAAGTGACAGGGAGGCCACGATGCTATTTATACCAGCCGCAGGCTGGAGGCCGCCCAAATGCCCTGCAAGCCCATAATGACTAAGCAAACCCCCAGGCTCCACAACAGGACAGCCAGCCCTCTGCTGCACCCTTGGAAATGGCAGGCGTGCCGCCGATGTCCATACATGGACATGCACCTCCGAAATCAACATTTCCGGAAGGAAATCGTGAGATGGCATGTGCACACCAAAGGCCATGACAGATGAATATCTGGGAAACACCCCCCCCACCCCGCCCCAGAGGTCAAGGAGGAATCTGGAGGGAAGGAAGTACTTTAAAGTGGAATACGCAGTCCTTATCCCCTACACCCAAGTGCTTAAGGACCCGGGGTTTTTAAACAGTAATAATGGTGCAACCGGGCAGCCTTAGAAGGATTCAGAGCAGGGAAGGGGGTGTGCAGGGCAGAGGGATGAGGAAGGCTTCCAGAGAGGATGGGGTTTGAGCCAATGTGGAAGGCTCTATGGATCCAAATAAAGGAGCTGAGTGGTCCCAGGGGACCAGCTGGAACTCCCCTCCCCTGCCGGTCTCTCTGGCCCAAGAAAGTGAGTTAAATGCTCTTAACGGCAGTATGAGAAGTGGGTACAACAGCACTGGGTGGGCCCTTTCTCAGAAGGAAAGCTATTTTTGTATAGTAGGCAACAGGGCTTGTCTACACCCGCTGATGGACTTAACGCCAAGTTCTCGCCTGTGTGATGGGGCATCGGGGGCCTGGCGAGGGCCAGCATCCTGACTGGCTCTGTGTTGGGCTCTCTCTCAGTTGGAAAGTTTGCATTCATGAAGACACACAACAAGGCTCCAAATAGGATCACCAAGGCACCAGAGTGAGCGCTTGGAAAGAGTTGGGAAATCCACCTCCATCTTGCCAGAGGAGCCGCGGAGGGCAGCTCATGGCACTAACCCTGAATCCGATTTCTCAGACACTTGGGGGCTCTCATCTCCCTGACTGAGTTTGTGGGGTATGTGGTCAGCTGTTGTTTGGGCCTGACCAACCTCCAGGCACTGGCTCTTGGGTCTGACTTTCGTCCCCCTCACGTTTAACCTAGAGGCATCCTTGAATGTCACAGAACAGATAGTGGCACCGGAGAGATGCGGGTTCGAATCCAGACTCTGCCACTGAACTGTGATCATGGAGTTTTCCAACCTCTAAAAACCTCCAATTACTATGAATAAAATGAGGGATAGTGACATCTCCCTCCAGGATTCGAGAATTAGCAATAAGGTAAGTGTTCACACAGATCAGAAACTCCAGGAGTGGGGAGCATTACCTTATTTTTCTGGTTGACAGCACACCTGTGATGGAAGAGTGACCATTTCTGTGGGACCCCTGTACACCAGAGACACAAACCTGCAGCATGAACATGGCCTCCGCCCCAGCCCACACTTTCTCTCCCCTGCTCGCAAGTCCTCAACTGAATGGATTTGGGGTTTTCTGCTCCAGTCTGGGGAAGGTCAGTGGTGGTTCGTGCATCAGGGATGGGTTCCACCTGCCAGGCAGTAAGGATGGTGCTCAGGGCAGGGAATAGGGGACAGGAGGCCCTTGCTGCTGAGGCCTAGCCACAGGTGGCTTCTAGAAACCCCACAGGAGCAGCCCCACCCAAGGAGCACCTCCAGAGTGCACCAGCCATCTATAGTATAATAAGACACAGATACGGTTCCTGACACAGAGCCCCTCAAACCCTTGGAATTTCCTGAGTGATGGAGGTGATAGGATTGTCTTTTGTTCTACTCTTTGGTCTTTGTCCCTGGTTCCTGACAACAGAGCCCCTGTATCTCTTGGAATTTCCTGGTTGATTGGCGCATCTTTTGTTCTAAGGAGACAACTCTCCCTGTTGCCCTAGATAGCTTCAGGATGGGGCAGGTTGCCAGGTTAGACCTTGATTAGAAGCCTGGAACTTTTGGCCCTTCCCCGCCCATCCTTGGGGGGAAGGGGATAGGACTGGAGAATGAGGTAATAATCAATCATGTCTATGGGAGGAAGCTTCCATAAAATTCCCAGAAGCATGGAGTTTTGGGGAACTTCTAGTTTCGGGCATGCATCTGTGAGGCAGGAGGGGGGCGCACGCTAACCCCACAGGAATAGAGGCTGCCATGCTCAGGATCCTTCTGGACCTTGCCTTGTGTATTGATTCAGTGGATTATTCATTTGTATCCTTTATATTATCCTTTAACACAAAATGAAAAGTATATATAAAGCATGTTCCTGTGTTATGTGAGGTGTTTTAGCAAATTGTCACAGGAATGCTGGACTTACGGCTGGTTGGTCAGAAGCATGGCAAAGCCTAGGCCTTGTGGCTGGTATCTAAAGTGGGGGTGGTCTTGAGGAACTAAGCCCTTACGTGGTAGGATTTGCCCTCACTCTGGGTAGTTGGTGTCAGAATCGAACTGCACTGTTGAACACTCATTTGTGTCAGGAGAATCAGAAAACTGATTGTTGGCACTGGAAAATAAAAACACCATCATCTACACTTTCACAGTGACCAGGAGCCCTGAGAAGTAAGGGAGACATCCCTAAATGACACAGTGTCATTTAGGAAGGACCCCAGCAGGGGCCTCTGAGAACCTTCCTGAAGACACACATAGGCCTCCATGGATAAGAGTCCAGCCCCATCTTTCCTCCAAACCAAGGTCTCTAGGGCACTTTAGGGAATCCTAACAGGTCAGAATACTTCTAAACACTTTTTTCCCCCTAACACTTGAATTCTTAATTAATATTGGTGGCTTGTTAAAAGATCTCAGATGGTATATGTCATGCTATATCTTAGGTGTTCAAAGGACAAATATTTGTCCTTTGAAATATAAATATTTGTATTTGTCACACTGACAGCCACTCTTGCATCTGACAGAACCCTCAAGAAAAGAAAAGTAAGACAAATAAATGTTTGCAAAGATTTGTAAGCCCAATATTGCAGCATCTTCTCTGGTCTTTGCCCTGTTCCACACCCCCCCACCAGGCATTTCCCTGTTTAGTTTCTCTTCAAATCGTCTTAGACACTTCAAACCCAAATTATCCAGAAGTAAACTCGTGGTTTTTTCCCCACCTTGGTTGCCAGCCCCATCTGATCCTTCCTGAATTTCCACATCAGTAAATGGCATCAACAGTCATTTTCCAAGCAAGAAACAATGTCATCTGTATTTCCTTTATTCTCACCACCCAAACCAAACCATCACCAAGAAGCCACCATTTTGTTTCCCAAATATCTCTAAATCCAGTGCTCAGCGCTCTCCCTGCTGTCCCCCTAATCCAGACTGTCTTTATCTCTTGCCTGGATGACTGTGGTAGCAACCTCTTTGGATCCAGTGAGATTCTCTTCCAACCTTGTTCCCACACTGCATCTATAAGGATCTTTCCCAAAAAACATGGCTGTTCCTACTTAAAGCCTACCAAGGGCTTCCCATTACTCTTAAAATAATAAACAATTCTCTAACAAGCCTACAAGGCCTCTATTCAAAGGCCCCTGTTCTCTGTGCAAGCCATACTGGCTTGTCTAATTTCTCCCATGTCCCAGTGATCCTCTCAAAAAGACCTCTGCACATACTGTTCCTTCCATCTAGAATGATCAAATGCCACAATAACTACCACTCCATCTAGCTAGCCTCTACATGACCCTTGGATCTCTGCTCCAGCATCATTTACTAAAAACCTTCTCTGACTACTCAGTTTAGGTGGTTCCTTTATAATAAATTCCCCTTGAACCTTATTCTTTTCCTTCCTCAGAGCATGAATCTCAATTTGCAATTGCATATTATGAATGGGGTTGCTTGATTGATTTCTCTGCATCCCAGAAGCTTAACACAGTAGTAGGTTCTTAACAAATATGATTGAATGAATGAATGAGTTAAATGACACATCCTTTAGTGATCCGAGATTTATGACGTCACAAAATAGGTCAGGGCCCAAGTTCCACATTGTCACAGGGATAGGTTCTTATCTGAGATAGGGGGGATTGTAAAGCTGGGAACAACAAATAGGGAAGCCATCATGCAAATGTGTGGTTATTAAAAGTCACTCTCCTAGAGAAAAGGTCACAGGCTAAAAGAAGAGTCAGGTCCAAAGGCTTTGAGAATTAATCCCATTCTATTTGGAGATTAAACCTCTGATTTCAGAAAGTCTGCCACAGCAGCTTTGGAAGAGTGCCAGGAGCATTCTTGATTATCACGGGGCCAGAAATCATCCCACTGGTATTCATTTAGAAGGCCAGGGAAACTAAGAATCCTTCAGTGTTGAGTCAAGCCCATGCTGCAGACTCTTTTCATGCTCTAATGCCAACATCACCTATGTTGAGAAATACCAAAGGGAATTTGGGTAGGGGAGGGCATAATACAATCACATATCCCCCTAAACAAGCCCCACGATTCTAAGAAACTGAGCACTCAATACTAAGAAAAGAGGAAATCACTGTTTATTAAGATAAAGAACCAAGCTGTGGCAACAGCTGCCTCCTCCTTTTTTACCAGTCCTGGTGCCAAAGCAAAGCGGGACCCTCAAGGCCTGGCTAAGGCTGGCATGCATGCTTGCAAGCATGTGCATGCGTGTGCCCTTGGATAGACTCTGGCTGGTGAACACAGACACACATGTGGATGGATATGCATGGTCCAAGGACAGTTGATCCTTACCTTGCCATGTCTTTTGTCTGGGTAAACTTGGAGGCTCAACACTGGGCCTCATGGAGCCACCAGCTGGGTGGATGCAGATCCCCCCAGCTCCCCAGCCTGGACTCCTCTCTCACTGATTCCCCGCAAGATTAGCAGCTCAAAAATAGAAGTGCTAGAAAGTCCCCCAAGCAAAAGTCTGTTGGCACTCTCTCAGGAAAGTCTGCACTCTCTGGCAGATGCCTTCTTATCAGCTACTTCTACTTTGCTGCTGCTGCCCGGGTGGTGCCATTTTTACATCCTCATTCTAACCACCCAACAATCCTGGGCAAACAGCTCACCCCCATTCTGTAATGTCTGCTGGCACTGCACCCCCAGACCAGCACCGAGCAGCCCTGCCCTGCCTGAACTGGTCACATGACCCTACCAGAGACCATGGGGACCACAAGCCACACAGGGTATGCATTTCTGAACCCCAAGAGTCTGAATACTTGGAGAGACAACTTAAGACACAACCAAGATCTAAGGCGAGGTTGAAGAATAAGGTTCATCTCCTACATAGAGGTACCCCGTCAAGACAGGGAAAGAGAGCAGTTTCACATAATACACAGAAAAAACATAGTCAAGCAAATGAGGACACAAATAAATTGCTCCAAATAAAGGAACAAGATAAAATCTCAGGGAAAAAAAAAAAACCCTTAATAAAATGGAGATAACTTACCTGGAAAATATACCTGATAAAGAGTTCAAATTAATGGCCATAAAGATGCTCACCAAACTTGAGAGAACAGATGGTCATAGTGAGAACTTCAGTAAAGAGAGAAAATTTAAGAAAGTACAAAGCAGGACACTCACAGAGCTGAAGAATACAATAACTATACTGAAAAATACACTACAAGCATTTAACAGCAGACTAGATGATACAGAACAGATCAGTGACCTGGAAGACAAGGTAGTGGAAAGTATCCAAACAGAACAACAAAAAGAAAAAAAAAAAGAATTTTTAAAATGAGGATAGCTTAAGGCATCTGTGGGATGACAACAACAAGCATATTAACATTCTCCTGAAGGAGAATAAAGAGAGAAAGGGGCAGAATATTTACTACAAGAAATAATGTCTGAAAACTTCTCTAACCTGAGGCGGGGGGGAGAAAAACAGACAAGCAAGTCCAGGAAGCACAGAGTCCCAAATAAGATGAATCCAATGAGTTCCACACCAAGACAAATTATCATTAAAAATGTCAAATTTGGGGCACGGGGTGGCTCAGTGGGTTAAGCTTCTGCCTTCAGCTCAGGTTATGATCTCAGGGTCCTGGGATGGAGCCCCACATTGGGCTTTCTGCTTGGCAGGGAGCCTGCTTTCCCCACCCCTCTCTGCCTGCCTCTCTGCCTACTTATGATCTCTGTCTGTCAAATAAATAAGTAAAATCTTTTTTAAAAATGTCAAAAGTTAAAAATAAAGAGAGAATCTTAAAAGCAGCAACAGAAAACAAATGGTTACATACAAGGAAATCCCATAAGACTATCGGGTTTTTCAGCAGAAATTTTGCAGGCTAGGAGAGAGAGACATGATATTCAAAATGCTAAATGGAAAAGACTTCCAACCAAGAATATTCTCTCTGGCAAGGTAATCATTCAGAACTGAAGGAGAGAATAAGAGTTGCCCAGACAAGAAACAGCTAAGGGAGTTTATCATCACTAACCTGGCCTTACAAGAATTGTTAAAGGAACCTCTTTGAGCTAAAAAGAAAAGGTCATAACTAGAAATATAATATACCTCACTGGTAAAGAAAAATATAGTAAAGGTAGTAGGTCAACTTCTTATAAAGCTAGTATGAAAGTTCAAAGAAAAAGGTGGTAAAAACTACACAATAGTTAGGTAAGGGATACACAAAATAAAAATATGTTACAGATGTCAAAAATAAAAACTGAGTAGGGAGTAAAAATGTAGTGCTTTTAGAATGCAGCCAAATTGAAGTGACTATCAACTTAAAGTAGGCTGCTATATAAATAGGTAATTACATACAAACCTCATGATAACCATAAACCAAAACCTTATAATAGATACATAAAAAATAATTAGAAAGGAACCTAAACATAACACTGAAAAATGTCATCAAACCACAGGGAAGAGAGCTAGAGAAGAAAGGAACAGAGAAAAGCCACAGAACAACCAGAGAACAATGAGAAAAATAGCAATAAATATATGCCTATCAATAAGTAATTTAAACATAAATAGACTAAGTTCCCCAATCAAAAGGCATAGTGTGGCTGAATGAATTAAAAAAAAAATATGACCCATCCACACGCTATCTACCAGAGACTCACTTCAGAGCTAAAGACACACAGACTGAAAGTAAAGGGATGGAAAAAGAAATTCCATGCAAATGGAAATGAAAACGCTGGGATTTGCTTAATATCAAGCAAAACAGACTTTAAAACAAAGACTGTAGTAAAAAAAAAAAAAAAAAAGGAAAGGATTACATAATGATAAAGGAGTGAATCCAACAGGAGGATATAACATTTGTAAATATTTATGCATCCCAAAGAGGAGCAGCTAAATATATAAAGCAGTATTGACAGATACACAGGGAGAAATTGACAGCAATACAATCATAGCAGATGACTTTAAAACCCCATTTACGTCAATGGATATTTCATCCAGACAAAATAAATGAAAAAGAAAATATCAGCCTTAAATGACATATTAGGCCAGGTGGACTTAACAGATATTTACATAAGATTCCATTCAAAAGCAGCAGAATACACATTCTCCACGTGCACACATTCTTCAGGGTAGATCACATGTTAGGCCACAAACCAAGTCTCAGCAAATATAAGAAGACTGAAGTCGTATCAAGCATCTTTTCCAATCACAACAGCAGGAAAGTAGAAATCAATCAGAAGAAGAAAAATGGGAAAAACACAAGCACATGAAGACTAAATAGCCAATGGGTCAATGAAGAAGTTAAATGTAAAATCAAAAAATATCTTGAACCAAAAAAAATGGAAACACAATAGTCCAAAATTTATGGGATACCACAAAGACAGTTCTAAGAGGAAAGTTCTTAGCAATATGAGCCTACATCAAGGAATAAACAAAAAAATCTTGAATAAACAATCTAACTTTATACTTAAAGGAACTAGAAAAAAAATGCCACGCCCAGGGTTAGTAGAGGGAAGGAAATAATAAAGATCAGAGTGGAAATAATGAAACAGAGACAAACAAACAAACAAACAATAGAAAAGATTAATGACACTAAGAGCTGGTTCTTTGAAAAGATAAAGTCGACACACATTTAGCCAGACTCATCAAGGAAAAAAAAAAAAGAGGAGGACCCAAATAAAATAAAAAATGAAAGAGAAGTTATAACTGATATCATAGAAATACTAAGAATCCTAAGATACTACTTTGAACAAATTATACATCAAAAAATTGGGCAAGCTAGAAGAAATGGATACATTCCTAGAAACACACAGTCCTCTGAGACTTAATTATGAAGAAATAGAAAATCTGAATAGACCAATTACCAATAAAGAGATTGAATGAGTAATCAAAAAACTCCCAGCAAACAAAAGTCCAGACAGCTTCACTGGTGATTTCTACCAAACATTCAAAGAAGAGTTAACACTATCCTTCTCAAATGATTCCAAGGTAAATGAAGAGAAGGGTCCATTTCCAAACTCATTTTACCAGGTCAGTATTACACACAAAAAATTATAGACCAATATCCTTGATGAACATAGATGTAAAAAATCATCAATAAGATAATAGCAAATCAATTCAACAATACATTAAAAAAATGGTACACTATGACCAAGTGGGATTTATTCCAGGGATGCAAGGACGGTCTAACTTCTACAAATCAATCTATGTGATACACCACATTAACAAAATGAAGGAAGATGATCATATGATCATTGTAATATATGTAGAAAGGCATTTGACAAAATTCAACATCCATTTATGATAAAAACTCCCAACCAAGTAGTTACAGAGGAAACAGATCTCAACATAATAAAGGCTATATATGACAAATGCACAACTATCATACTCAACAGTGAAAAGCTAAAAGTTTTTCCTAAGATCAGGAATAAGGCAAAGATGCCCGCTCTTGCCCCTTTTATTCAACACAGTATTGGAAGTTCACCACAGCAATTAGGCAAGAAAAAGAAAAAAAGGCATCCAAATTGGTAATGAAGAAGTAAAACTGCCCCTATATGCAGATGACATGGTACTATATATTAAAAAGTTCTAAAGACTCTAAATTCATTCAGCAAAGTTGAAGGATATAAAACAAAGGCAGCTGCGTTTTTATACACTAAAGGAACTGTCAGAAAAAGAATTAAGAAGACAATCCCATTCACAATTGTATATTAAAAAAAATTCCCTAGAAATATATTTAACCAAGAAGGTGAAAGATCTATACTCAGACCTGTACGCACTGATGAAAGAAATCAAACAAACCACAAACAAATGAAAAGATATTCCATGCTTATTATTGGAAGGATTAATATTGTTAAAATGTCCATGCTACCCAAAACAACCTATGGATTCAGTGTAATCCCTATCAAAATACCAATGACATTTTTCACACAACCACAACAAATACTATTAAAATGTGTATGGAACCACAAAAACAAAAACAAAAACAAACAAAAGAAAACCAAAACAAAACAAAACAAAAAACCTGAAGAGCCAAAGCAATCTTCAGAAAGAAGAACAAAACTGGAGGTATCACACCCCCTGATTTTAACTATACTACAAAGCTATGGCAATCAAAACAGTATGGTATTGCACAAAAATAGAAACATAGATCAAGAGAACAGAATAGAGAGCCCAGAAATAAACCCACATGTAGATAATCAATTAATCTAAATAAAGGCGGAAAGACTATACAATGGGGAACAGACAGCATCTTCAACAAAAGGTACTGGGAAAACTGGACAGCCACATGCAAAAGAATGAAACTGAACCACTTCCTTAACCGTACATAAAAATAAACTCAAAATGAATTCGACTTGAAACCATAAAACTAGAAGAAAACATAGGCAATAAGCACCTTGATACCAGCCTTGGTGATATATATTTTTTTAAGATTTTATTTATTTCTCAGAGAGAGAGGGAGAGAGAGCGAGCACAGGCAGACAGAATGGCAGGCAGAGGCTGAGGGAGAAGCAGGCTCCCTGCTGAGCAAGGAGCCCGATGTGGGACTCGATCCCAGGACGCTCGGATCATGACCTGAGCTGAAGGCAGCCGCTTAATCAACTGAGCCACCCAGGCGTCCCGGTGATATTTTTTTTGAACCGGATTCCACAGGCAAGAGCAAAAAAAGCAAAAATAAACAGGCCTGTATCAAATTCAAAAGCTTTTGCAGAGCAAAAAGAATGATCAGCAAAAGACAGCAACCCACAGAATGGGAGAAAATATTCACCAATCATATATCTGATAAAGGGCTACCATCCAAAATATATAAAGACCTCATACAACTCAATAACAAAATCATAATCATAAATAAAAAGCCAATTAAAACTGGGCATAAGATCTAAATAGACATTTTTCTAAAGAAGACATACAGGGGCACCTGGGTGGTTCAATGGGGTAAGCCTCTGCCTTTGGCTCAGGTCATGATCTCAGGGTCCTGGGATCGAGCCCCGCATCAGGCTCTCTGCTCAGCAGGGAGCCTGCTTCCCCCCCTCTCTCTGCCTGCCTCTCTGCCTACTTGTGATCTCTGTTTGTCAAATAAATAAATAAAATCTTTTAAAAGAAAGAAGAATACATACAGATGGACAAAATGAAAAGATATTCAACATCAGCAATCATCAGGGAAATGCAAATCAAAACCATAATGTTATATCACAGCACACCTGTCAGAATAGCTATCAGCAAAAAAATAAAAAACCAGTGTCAGTGAGGATGTGGACAAAAGGGAATCTTGGTGCACTCTTGGTGGAATATAAATTGGTACAGCCATTATAGGAAATAATATGGAGTTTCCTCAAAAAATTAAAAATAGAACAACTGGATGATCCTGCAATTCCACTTCTGGGTATATACAAGGAAAACAAAAACACTAACTTGAAGAGATCTGTATACGCCCATGTTCATCGCAGGATTATTGACAACAGCCAAAATATGAAAGCAACAGAACTATAAATAGATGAATGGATTAAGAAGACATGGTATATATATATATATATATATATACATACAACAGAACATCACTCAACCATAAAAAGGAATGAGATTTTGCCATTTGTGACAACATGGATGGGCCTGGAGGTTATTACGCTAACCGAAATAAGTCAGAGAGAGAAAGACAAATACCATGTGATTTCACTTGTATGTGGAATCTAAAAAAAAAAAAACAAAAGAAATGAACAAACAAAACAAAACCAGACTCAAAGATACACAGAACAGACCCAAGGTGGCCAGAGAAAAGGGATTTGAAAAGGGGTATGCAAAATCGGTGAAATATTGTATTAATGTTGTATGGTGATGGGTGGGAACTAGACTTACTATGATTATAATTTATATAAATCTTGAATCACTATGTTGTATCCCCGAAACAAATATACCACTTTATTTGTGTCAATTATATTTCAATAAAATTTTAAAAATTGTCAACCCAATGCATCCCTTCATGATTAATAGAATTTTATAGTATAACATGGTCTAATAGAATATAGTATCATATATCATATAAATTATTATGGTCTTTATAAGATGGGTAATGTTTTTCAACAATCACATTTTTGCCTAATCTTCAATAATTACATTATTTCTTTTCCTTTGGTAACAAACCCAATGTTCAGAAAAGCACAAAGAAGAAAAATTGAAAATCACTCACTTTTTCACCATACAGAGAATGCTAATGTTTTGGTGACTCTTCTTCCTCAAGCATATATAATATATTCTTTTTAATATAAAATTGAGATCTTATGATATATTCTACTTCTTAACTGGCTCTTTGCTTTGAACAATATTTCCATTATACATTGCATAACATGATTTTTATGGCTGTATATCATTCCATTGCATGGCTGTCCCAACCCTCATTAACCAATCCTCTTTCGCCGGACATTTGTGAGCATGAGCAGTGCTCCCCTCAGGATCTCCCCTACTAACGGTTTCCCTTAGGAAAAATTCCTGGAAATGAAATGGCTGGGTCAAAGGATCCAGTTTTTGATACTTACTGCCAAATGGTTTCTCGCAAATTTCATAACATTACAGTGTGCTCCCTCACAAGAGTGCATGAGTGTTCATTTCCCCCGAACACTTACCATCAGCCAGTGGTGGTTTCTTCTTGCCTCTTTCATTTTAAACACAGCGGGCCATGTTTAACAGCGAAATTCATCTTTGGAATTCATCGCCATCCTGGGTAGCCTACAGATACACAAAAGACAGGCCTTCTGCAATGACCAGGGAAACGAATGACATATCTCAACGTGAACTGAATGCTGAATTAGGTTTTGCAAAATAAATGATAGAAAAAAACTCTCTTGCTGACATATTAGGGATTAAAATTCTGACCATGACCGTGTCCATCTAGTTAAAATGACTGATTAGCCAGTGACAATGTCCCAAAGGCTTGTCACTCTCTCCACTTAGTTTCTGGTAGCATCGGCTCTATACTCTAGAGGGTTGTGTTTTCAAATACTACTCCAAGTTCTATTCTCCCACCATTTCATGTCTCCTAGTTCTCATCTTGTGTGGCGTCCCTGGGCTAAGGAAGAAGACGGGATGCCATCTAAGCCCTCCTAGGGACAGCAGAGTTGAAATTCCGCCATCCATCCTGGTGCAGTGTCCAGCTGGGCGTGCGTGCACTGCCTCCAGAACACTGACTCACGCCTAGGGAACAGCCATGGTATTTGATGCAGGAAAATACCGGTGACTCATCTTCCTCTGGAAGGCCGAGCAAGATTGTGGCCCTTTCCTAAGGTGAAGGTGCCTCATTTGAAATTCACCCAAAACCCCCAATGTCTCAAACAGTTCCTTCCATCTGAAAAGCTGTATAAGATTTGTCACATTTGGCTACTCACATTCGGCCATAGGAAGTTCCAGCTCTGGAATGTAATCATCATATTGAACAACTAATTTCTAAATTGGGCTTGTGATCAAGACTGTTTTATAGGAATATTCATTGCTTCCAGTCTGCAGCCAGAAAATACATGACAGCCTAGATTTTATGGCTGGTTCTAGATAATGGTGACACATTTCTGAGAAATGTATCTGCTTCCTAACTCCATAAATTGGATGCTGTTTACAATAATGCAGCTAGAGCAGTCATAGTTTATCATAAGAGCTGTTGTCCCCATGGAAATCATTATTCAGTGTATACTTGATAAACTGGTCATCATTCACAGACAGAAGAGAAATTGATGTGGCCCGTTTCTATTTACAGGGGAAGGGGCAATATGTCATCTTCTTATTAGACTGATGTTCATCCTACCAGAAGGACTATGTTGCCTCCTGTGTGTTGCTCAGAGAATTTTGTTAATGTCATTAGTTTTACAGGCTCTAACGCCCAGGGCTTGAGAAGAACCACTCCTGAGCTCAGACTTATTTTCAGAGAAGAACCTAGGAAAGAGATTTCCAGATATGAATTTCGTCTTGTACTTCTCAGATGGAAAAACAAAGAGGAAGTGATGAATGGCAATGAGGACCTTTGCTCTTCAAAGCTGCCCTGGTCAGGATAGGCAAGCCACAATGACTTCATGTGCTGTGACGTATAGGAAGACTAATGGTCAGCCATGAACTGGTAAAGAGTTTATAGCTGTGGCGAAGCCTTCCGTCCTTGTGGACATGTGCTCCCCACAAGGAACATGGTAACCTCTCCCTGGAGATTAAAACCCTTCTCAATGGAGAACAAGGCATCACTGCAGGGGACAGTCATGCTGTGGACATCACCCTGTCCTGCCCAGTCCTTCAAACTCTTGGTCGGCAACTGTGGGTGACAGCTTTGTTGCCCCTGCAGAGAAGGCTTCCCCGGGCCCTGGCTGCCGGTTGTGTTTGCCAGCTGTATGAACAGGTGCCCTGGGAAAATGCATAGCAGCCATGTGTCCTCTGAATGGAGGTCAGGCTGGGTGTGGGCTGTGAACTGTCCTACTCACAAGGTCTCAGTCTCCTTTGGGGCCACACTGAGACTCTTACCAGCTTCTAGCACTTTCCAAGTTTCTAGTAATCTAACTTGCAGGCCTCGCAGCCTTGCTCAGTTTTTCAGCCTCTCCTGACTCACTGGAGGAAGCCATATTGAATTAACTTGCAAGGATTTATCACAACCCAGCTGCATGCCTGCCTCTGCACTGAGAGAGAACTATGATCCCATTTATAGGGTTCTTCTAGGTTTCCAAATGCTTTCACAAAAATTGTCTTGAGGTGGCACAAGCAACGGTTAGAGTGTGAGCTCCGAAGACCCAGCTGGGCCCCTGTGTGCTCTTGGCGACCTCCTCGGGGCTGCAAACATCACTTTCTCAACTGAAAGCAGGGACCATCCTCATGGTCATGAAGTTGGTTTCCGTGAAAATCAAAGAACATAATCCCTAAGAAGTGTTCGTTCAATGCTGGCTCAGGGGAGTTGTTCACAGCCCTCCTCCTTTACAGGTGAGGGACTGGAGGCCGGGCAGCAGTCCTCACTTTTTGGTACTATTGGCACTTGGGGCCAGATAATCTTCGGCCAGAGAGCCGGACTGTACAGTGTAAGACGTTTGGCATCATCCCCGGCCTTGGCATGACAGAGATGGGGAGCGCCATCCCATGGTGCTGCTGACCAGCACTTTTTGATGCCCCCAAAAGTCTCCAAACATGGCAAAACCATGCCCCCCCCCCCACCAAGTTGGGAGCTACAGAGGTGGGATAATTTGTTAGAGAGCTAAAGAGGAGCCCAGAGCCAGGACCAGAGCCCAAGAGCCAAAGCCAAAGACCCATCCTCTGTCACCACAGTATCTCCCCTCAAAGGATTTATTATAGACTCGCAGAGACAAAAACACCAGCAAGTTCTGCCTGATACTCAAGGGCCATGGGAGTTGAGAAAAGGGGGCATTCAGGATGGGGTTCCTATTAGATGAGGACGGACAAGGGAAAGAGACGGAATGTGGCCTGGGAGCTGCAGGCTGGAGGGAAGTCCGGTGAGGTGTGGCTGCTGAGAGAATGAAAGGCAAAGGCTGGAGTTGGGGGGCCCATGGGGTACCAGGAGGACAGAGGGACCTACTGTGGGGAGAGGCGGGGGCAGGGGAATGGAGCCAGGCCTCAGGGAGCCAGCAAAGAGTTTGGAGCTAATGCTGAAACAGGTCTTGGCAGGGTGGTCCCTGGTCCCAAGCGTGGGGGTTAGAGTGTGCCCACAGGCTCAGGTGTGGACATCTATTCGGGATGGGACTAAAGGACCCCTGTGACCTGGAGGAGAGGCCTTCCCTGGCTTCCACCAGCGGTTCTGACAGAACTCCAGCCTGTCAGAGCGGACCACAAAAGCTGCCTCAGAGAGAGAGGTGCTGTGTATTCAAACTTCAGTGAGGACTACGTGGGCTGTGGGCCACCTGCCTGCCCTACATGGACCCAGGCCATGTTCTGGGCCTCACTGTGCTCAGAAGCTGTGACAAATGACTTCTCCCTTAAGACTGGCCAGTTATCACAGGAGCCATTGTCCTTGTCCCCTGACCTTCCAAAGCCAAATGAAAAGTCTTTACTTAGGCCTCTTCCTGGTTCTGAGGCGGAGGTGACAGAGGTGTTTGCTCTAACCACCATCTGGGGAGTCAGGATTTCCTGAGGCAAGGGGCAAATGCTTCACACTCCTACTCCTCAGGAAATCCGCCCCAAGAGGCAACGAAAAAAAAAAACAAAAAACACCCATTGGGTCATTAGTCTATTTTTATTCTATGTGGCCTGACCTGATGCTTATCTGCCTGTACCTCCATCTACCTGTGAGGATTTCAACATGATGTGTGTTCAGGAAGATGTTCTGAGAACTTCCAGCTTATGAATTCTGGGGGACTATTGACAGAGCTCAGATGGGCTAATGGGTCCTTAGCCTTGGGGCGGGGTACCAGGTTGGGCAGCTTCTGAGAGCACCTGGTGACTGGCCTCGTGAGCTCTAGAACAGGCCTTTTTCATTTCTTGCTATTTTAGTGACCAGACCTTTCTCCCACATAGCAACAAGCCACCCACTGAGTCATTCATAGAGTGGTTCACACATTTATGCAGAAATACTAACTGTTGCCATGAGCAGGGTTCTTTGCCCAACGTGGGATCTCAGCGAGATCTCGGAGTGAAGAAGCCAACAGCGCACAGACCCAACCCTATAAAGCTCTCCTGAGCTTGTGGGAGGTTGTGCCACATGCCACGAAGGGCCACGCATCTAAACCGTGGATGTGATCCCCAAGCACAGAAGTTTAGTTAAGTCAAGTGAGGAGAGCGGGTTATCAGTCATCTCACCGTGCTAAGGAAAATGCCTGTCGACTTTCTGAGTTTGCTTCTATAGTGCAGATGGCCTGGCTGGCCGCCTGAGGCAGGGCCTCTTGCCGGGTGCCATGGAGGCCGGCTGCCGGCAGAGGGGGCCTCAGGCCCATCTGGGGAGCCAGCTGTACGCAGAGGTGCGTGTTTGTGCTGCTGAGCGAGGCCAGAACACACTAGAGGATGAGTTGATCAGAACACCATTTGGCTCGGTCCCCACTCGCCGGACTGACGGAGACTTAAGTCCACGATGAAGTCACTTACAATGGAAAGTGCCTGGCAATGAGCAGAGATTACAAAACCAGAGGAAAGGAAACTGCAGGCGGGAGGGGCCCACGGGGACCAGGAAGCCCTGCTTTTTCTTAGAGCCGGCATCTGAGCGGGTGCCAAAGGCCACGGGGCTCACGCTGGCCATCGGAAGTTCCGACCCGGCTCTGGTCTTCGTACCGGGTTGAGGATGGTCATCCTGAAGCTGGAAGGGTCTCTAGAGGATGGAGAGTGACGCCTCCAGGAGGGCTGGCCCTGCAGGCTGGCAGTCCACCCGCACTACTTGATAGCCTGCTGCAGACCTGAAGCGCTGGAGCCATTTGGTACACAGAAGCGGGGACCATGCAGGCGAGGCTGAGATCCCCTCTCCAGGGAGCCGTGCCATCCAGAGGCGGAGATGTGACAGCTTAGGAAAATTAAATGTGACTGCCGAGCCGTGCCTGCGTTATGTGGCCCCAGCAGGGGGCCTGCAGCTTCCATGGCTCTTGGGTCTGGAGACGGTGCCCAGAGGGAGAGTGGGACAAGAAAATGCTGTGACAGTCTCGCGTTTAGGAAGGTGCTCACCAAACACTAAAGCAGCCCCTCGACCCTCCAGCTCAACTCAGGTGAGGCCCTGCCTCTGCACCCCTGCACGCAGCAGGACCTGGGGTCTGCTGGAGAGAGAGGTCATTCAGATGGGGTTTCTGTTCCTTCCTTCCAGAAGGGGCTGGGAGCCTGCAGCCTCCTTCATGCGTGTGGGGAGCGTGTGCAGAGCCAGGATGGCTTGGAGCGGGCTTGGTGCCAGTTACAGGCCACACGGGCCACCCCCATCTCTCTTCCTGCCCCTACCTGAGCTCAGCCCACCAGCTTGGCCCCAAGGCCCTGGGTGTCTGCCCTGACTGCGTTCTCAGGTCTAGCTTTACTGGGAGGTCCCGGAGCTGCCACGGAGCACAGAACAGCTGCCCGGGCCCAGCCCTTCCCCACCCCTAAGGGATGGCACCGGAGCCTTGGCAGCCTAGGCCGCTTTTGCCTGGGATATTATGTAGATAATAATCATTTATTCACCAGTCATAACAACGAACTGTGGCCCATGAGGACTCAGAGCTGATCTGATGAGCAGCAGGCAGCAGGCCTAATCAGAAACTCAATATTCTCTACCTTTCTTTTCTATTAACGATCCAAACGCTTTCCCTGCAGCGTGCTGAGCCCAGGAATGAGACTGTGGGGGTGCAGTCAGCCTGGCGGCCCTCCGCCTTCCTGGGTACACCCTCCACCACCTCCCGGCCTCCCATCCCAGTGCAGGGAAGGACTCCCAGGCCCACAGCTCGGAAGCCGGGGCCGCCGGCAGCCGTTTGGTCCGGTGTCTTCCATCACCTCTCCACAGCTGCCCGAGATCCTCTTCGCCCACCTGTTTAACCACCACCCAGGTCTTTCAAACAAAGCTGCGCTAGCTTCTAGGGTTTTTGTGAGAGTCAAGTCTAAGGGCAAGTCTCTTACTATTTTTGTGTCCTTTCCTTATTTTTTAAAAAGACTGCTTCACCATTTGCTGTCTGGGCCACCCAGGGCCTAATTGTAAAGGAGATGAACTATGGCCACACTCCTCTCCTTGCTCCTTTCTTTCCTCCTGCTTGTCAGCACCCCTTTGTCCTCCAGGAAACTGGCCCACAGACTCTTGAAAGTACACCCATCCTGGGGGAATTTGCGCTTCACAGTCTAGGAGACCACCCAGCTCCCACAAATGCTACCGATACTTCTAGATTGGAGAGCCGTGTGGCGCTGCTTCCTGGGCCCTTTGCATCACAGCATTTGGAATATTCTGGAGGCCTCTATTATAGGCCCACTGGCAACGTCTGCCCACCTCCTGCTGTCTGAGCTGCCCTCCCTCCCTTCATCTCCTTGGCCTGTTAGCCTGAAAATGGGGTGTCCACTGCTTTTATCTCGGTCCCAGGCTCCAGACTTGCCTTCCCACACATGTACTAACATGCTAAGATGCCAGGTCACAGTTTCGGGAAGGCTCCATGTTGAGAGAACATTCCTTCCCCTCTGACTCTGCAAGGCCAGTATGGAGGCTTCTGCATTCTCTCAATGCTGGGCCCCTCCCCCATGGCCCTGGGCCTTGGAGAGATGTTTGGAGGGTCTTCTGGGCAGTCCCACCCCGCCAGTGTGCTGACTGAAAACAGGCCTCCGATCTGCTGGCCTGAGGCAGGGATCCACCTGGGAGGGTCGGGGTGTTCGGGAAAGGAGCAGCCGTGGTCGAGGGGGGCCAGCGTGTGCCGGCGGTGTGCAGACTTGGCCGCCGGAGTTCTGAAGGTTCGCAACTCATGGGAAAATGCCGGCGCTGTTTACCCCCCAGCCACTAGACGGTGGAGCAACATATACGTACCGGGTGGCGATCTTTGCAGGGAAGTTTCTGCAGAAGCCTGACATGTGGAAGAGCCCGAGCGGGCAGCAGGAGCTACCACGGATGGACTGGAAGCGGTGGTGCCTGGAGGAGGCCTCCCTACTCCTGAGCTCCCCCAGGTCCCGCACACTAGAGGGGCTGCACCTGTTCAGCCCTCGGGGAAGCCGGTCCGAGGGGATTGTCTTGTACAGCTGAAGTTTAGCTGCCAATGAGGGTCTCGCTCCCGGCAGGCTCCTGGGGGTGAGCTCCGAGCAGCTCTGAAGAGGGGCTGAGAGGAGCATCAAGCCAACTCTGAGCACCTGCGAGAAGCTGCCTAGGGATTTCCATTGTTTCTGTCCCCTCCCCTCCAGCCCAGGCACCACTGCCTCTCGTGACTCTTCCTTGGGGGTCCTGCTAAAGGCAGTGGGGGTGTAGGGCTTGGCTCAGAGACTGTCAGCACCCCTCCTGAGGGGGGAGTTGTGCCTCTCCGGTCCGACATTCCCACGCCTATTGAATCGGTGCAGGGAGGGGTGATGGGGGTCAGTGTTATGTCAGGTCTTATTTACCAAAGTCTACAGGCTAAAGGTACAGCGTGGGGCAGGGACATGGGGACCTCAGCATACCTGCGAGGAGCAATAAACAAATGGCCTTCCAGAACACGTTTTCCTTTCTCTCCGGGCTCCTCTGTCGGCGATGGGAAGCGAACAGGGCAGCAACCTGCTGCTTCTCGAGTCGGCCTGTTTGCTCACACATACCCCCTGCTTCCATAAAAGTCAGAAAGGAAAGATCCAAAAAAATGTGCAAAAATTCGTGCTTTAGGTCCAGGAAATCCCACGTCCCGGAGCCAATGGGTTAATATGAGGTCCTCTGATAAATTCCAGCTGTGTCCACGTGTGCTCTGAGCTACACGCTCCACATTCCAGCTGGAGGCCATGTAATCAGTGTTGGAATGGGTAAAAAGGATCCTATCCTGAGCTGTTTAATTTTTGTTTCTGCTTCCCAATGGGCCTCTGCTAAAATTTCAGCTCCTCGCTTCAGCTTGGACGGGTGCGGGTAAAGTTACTTTCCAAAGAAGCCAGGAGAACGTTTCGTGTGGAGAAGGTGTGGGGCAGATGGAGTTGGCCAGCACTTGACAGAGAACGAGGTTCCATGCTGGGCTGGGCCTGAATGAGTCCCAGCTGTGTGGCTTCAGGCCGGCCGGCTGCCTCCCGCCCACTCAGGGGACAGAGTTGCCCGCCAACCCCCCCCACCCCCGCCCCCAGAGCAGGACATCCGGGAACCAGGCGGGAGGACAGGTGGGTCACCGCCAGACACAGGCTCTGCACCAGGGGGCCCAGCCTGCATAGCTCCTCAAAACCAGGAGGCCTAGCTCGCGATGAGGGAAAGCCCTCAGGAAAGTAAGTGTCCAGTCAGAAGAGGAAAAGCCACAGAGCCCCAGAAAGGCCTGAGAACCCTCCAGCCTTCAGGTTCAAGTCATTAACTTCTCCGTCTCCTTGGCCAGAACCGGCATCGAGAGTCTTGGGGTTCTTAAAAGGAGGGGCAAAGGAGAGTTCCAGGCCAGCGTGGGCCTTCAGTACTGTTTCAGGTACAGAAGCTGGAGTGGAAGAGCTGAAGGCCCCTTTCAGGGCGGGTCTGTCTAAGAGCAGCTCAACTGGGCAATGACGCTTTTACAAATAGGCAGCTTTCTCCGAGACGCACTAACACAGGACGGTTTCCTCTTGGGTAGATCTCACACACAGGCGTCCCAGGAAATGAAAGCAGGGGGCACCAAGGGATCCAATGAACGCTATTTGTCATGTTAGTACAGAGACTAACAAGGGTGTGCTCAGAACTGAGGGAATTTTGTCCACACAATTTCTAAGTGGTTTCTTATAAATTGTCACTCAGCAAAGACTCAAAACACTTCAGTCCATCATTCACTTATAAGACTTTCTAAGCTGGGCACCTGGGTGGCTCAGTCAGTCTAGCATCTAACTTGATTTTGGCTCGGGTCAGGATCTCAGGGTCATGGGATCGTGCCCTGAGTTGGGGGGCGGGGTTGAAGGGGGGGGTCCTTGCTCAGCAGGGAGTCTGCTTGAGAGTCTCTCTCTCTCTCTGCCCCTCCCCCTTCTTGCACATGCACGCTCTCTCTAAAAAATCAAAACAAAATCTTAAAATAAATTTCTAAGCAATGCCGGTAAATAATCGCTTTCTCGAATATTCTCACACCTGAATCTCTCCATCTCAGGTGGTCACCCAGAGGTCATAGTTCCGCAGGAAGATCTAAGGGTTTCCACCTGAATCCACTTCACTGAGGAGGCAAACAAGAAGAAGGAACCCCTGCTCTGGGCCCCCCACCCCAAGTTAGCACGGTTGGATCCGGGTAATCAAACCCACCCGTTGCTCCATCGCTGACTTGAAACAGTGATGGGCTGGAGGAGTACAACTCCAGGTTGCTTCCTCCCTGGCCTTTAAGAGAGGACCAAGGCTCCCACCTACGATGCTGCTGTTCCCTGAAGAAACATACACAGTCTTTGATGGCTGATCTTGGCTGTGAGTGGAAGGTTTTAGAATTCCAGAGAAGAATTTCCTAAGCATGGCCCTATGTTACAGAGGGCTATGGCAATCATTTCTTAATTTCCTGCCCTCCCGGAGTTGACAGTCTAGTGGGGACTGCATTGCTCACTGTAAGCAGACTGCCACTAACTGACTCCAAGGGAGATGGAGACTAGACCAGATTGTTACTTGGCTGAGGGCAGAGCAATTCCATTGTTCAGAGATGGGACCATGAGCCACAGCGGGAAAATAGCTAGCTAAATTACTACTTGAGGTTGCCTGAAATGAATGCCCACTGAGGGCAGAGCTTGGGGGGCGGGGCTGGATCTGTCATAGAATGATGTTTGGGGCATGAAGGATGCAAGGATTATGGGGCAAAGTGGCTATCTACAATGGAACTGGACAGCTAGAGAGGAAAGCTAAGTCAAATCAGTAGTTTTGCCTCTCAAGGCATGGACTGCAACCCCCAGGGCTTAATTCTTGAGTGAGGTACAGGGCTAAGGCCACCGAGAAATGGCTGTGGGAGTGGCAGTTTTGCAACTCCAGGATAGCGAAAGCAAGGACCCACGTGGTGGCAAGTCAGCAGCAGCAATGAGACCAAGTCCAGATAGGGTCACCTTGCTACCCATCCCCTATCCTTGCTCTTGACACTTCCAGACTCCAAGGATTTCCACACATTCTGTGAGCTACCTGTGATTTTCCACGAAATCACTGTTCTGAAGAAACTCCCCAGGGTCTGTTTCTGTGCTTAAAAATCCAGTACAGGGGTGCCTGGGGTAGGGGGGGTGCTCAGTTAAGCGTCTGCCTTTGGCTCAGGTCATGATTCCGGGGTTCTGGGATCCAGCTCCCAATTGAGCTCCCTGCTCAGTGCGGAGCCTGCTTCTCCATCTCCCTCTGCCTGCCACTCCCCCTGCTTGTGCTCGCTCTCTCTCTCTCTCTCTCTCTCTCGCTCTCAAATAAATAAATAAAATTTAAAAAATAAATAAATAAAAATCCAGTACAGACACTGGATAGTTCACTAAATGCTACAGAGGTTTAAAAAGACTCGAGGGCAGGCAGCGATTTGCTCCCCTCATGTGAGGGGGTTAGGGGATGAGGAAAATGTGTTATCACAGGCCGTAGACTTTATGAACAACTATCTTCAGGGCTGGGCTCAAATCAGGCCGAAGTTCTCTTACACGCTGGGGGCCCAAACATTAGCCACGGAGGGGACTGATCACGCCTCTCACTGAGGGTCATACACTCCAGCAAATAAAAAAGATTTACAGGTATGAAACTGGAATCATCGTCCATCGCCACATGACCGAACGAGAGGAGCCAGCTGGGGGGGTCTTCCTTCCAAACCCAAGACTGCTTCTTTATGTGTCTACTTTGGGGCAATTTCTGGGTAAACCCTTGCATCAAAGAAATTTAGATGCATCAATCCCTAGGTTCTCAGGGCTGGAAAGAACTGAAATTCATTGAGTCAGAAAATAATGTTTCTCATCGGATTGTATTTTTACGTATCTTCTGAGTTACCTTAAGTGCTTTCTAGAAAAAGCGATTCAGCACAAGCTCTCTGGGAGAGCTGAGGCGCTGTGGGCGGCTGGGGTGGCAAGGCAAAGGTGGGCGGGACACGGTCACAAAGTGAGATGTGACATGGACCCCAAACAGCACAGGGAAACCTGAGCCACCATGCGCAGCAATGACAACAGCAAGGCAGGACTGTAGAAGACGAGAGGCTGGGGGGCTCAGGATGATGTCAAAGATATGCAAATGAGCTGCATGAGGGACCCTGTAAAGTCCCCCACCTGCTCAAGAGGCTCAGCCAATACCTAAGAATGACCCTCACTGACCCCGAGTCCTCTTCTGCCCAGCACCTGTAGATTCCATGGGAGTCCCTTCTCCTGCCACCCACGGTCTCCCCAGGGTCTGGCTGAGGGCCAGGTGATGGGGTCATCCTAGAAAAACAGGAGATGGGATTCTGTGGGGATGGAAAGTTTCCGAATCCCAGGGGTTCACATGGAGCCCAGTGTGTCTGCAGGCTTTGGAGGGCACAGCAGTCCTCACTGTGCCCAAAAACGTAGGGGTCCCTCATCCCCTCCATGGCCCAGGAAGACCCCGAGAGCTGTGGGGAAGAAGTCCCCATGTCCCTATGGCCCTTGCAGTGTCTGGCAGGCACTGGGATCCAGGCGAGGTGGCCACTGAGGAAGGGGACGGCGCAGGTGCCAAGGGATTGCTGGCAGTGACCCTGACAGGGATACCCATGGCAGTTTCTACCCTGATCGAACCAACCCCACAAACTCTCTCCCTTGTTTTTAGGAAGAGCCATCCGCCCACCTAAGGAAGTGCGACCATCCCACAGGCCTGAAGGACACTTACCCTGGAACAGAATGCCCAGCATCCCCACTTTAAACCCCCCTCAAGGGGCGTTACAAGTGGAATCCGCCTCAAAGTGGCCTTCAAAGCATAAGACAGTAGCTCTGAGTTAAAAGGACTCTTATATGAAGCCATTGAAAGCTTCTTTTTTTTTTGGTCACCTTTTTCTCTTTCTTTTCATTCGAGGTGAGGAGGAAAATTTTGTTCTCCTTATGGTGCAGTTATCTTTTTGTGCCATCAGCAAGGTTTTCTTGTGCCTCCAGCCAACACAAACCCAGTTTTGCTGACTTCCCCGGGCAGCACCCACTCCCTCACGGCATCCTGGGGAGCCCCATGTCTCCCAGACACACCCAGGAATGAAAGGGCTGCGGAGAAGTGGTTTCCAGCTCTGCTCTCCACAATTCTCAGAGTCAGCTCCTCAGCGAAGGGACTTTTCCAGAAGTTCTAAAAGGCTCACAGGAGGTTTTATTTTGTTTTTCAACAATTACCAAGGAAAAGAAAAATAAATCAACCTGAGTAAAAGCAGAAATCCCTACTCCCTGAAACACACGCAGACCAGGGAAACGGCCCATGCTTTCTCACAGGCGGGTCGTACCCGGCCCCAGAGCTGGGAAAGGTCCAGAGTTGGTGTAATTGGCCTCGTGGACATTTTCTTTCCCTCTGCGCAATTCCCTAAGCCTGTTCCTCATTGAATAGACTTGCTCGTGAATTAAGGCCTTGAAATTAAAATATATGGATCCCCAAGGGCAACTTTCAAATTACCTAGTCGGAGTATTACACAACTACTGGTTTTCAACAAGCCAGGCCGAGGCTGCTGGACACCAGCCCCGTGCTGTTAGAGCCGCTCGGGTCCGTGAACGGGGGGCTACAGCCGAGAGGACTGGTGACCCAAGTGCCCCCCGTCGTTGTTAATGACCCTTGCTGATAGTCCAGGGACAACACAGGGAGGGGACTCGTTTAAAACTCTCCAAAGACGTCCTTTGTTAAAAATCTATTATTGTAAAAGTGTGTGTGTGTGTGTGTTTAACATGGGACGTCTCTCGAATTTTCCAGCAATGACTTTCTCTTCCAAGTCACACCTGAAAGTTCACTTCTCATGGAAATTATTCATTAATACAAAACCAATCTTCCAAAATAAAGAATATGCCACTGGGGAAATCCTGAAAGATTAGCGATTCGCCACTGATGTTTGTTGACTGAATCGCAGTTGTGAGTTGAGGTCCAGAGATGAGGTGCCCAAGTATCTCACCAGGTGGGCCGTGGTGGTGCCCCAGGTGAGTGAGGGGCCTCGCTTACCTCCCAGGCCTAGGATGAGACGGGAGCAGTGGGGGATGGAGGCGGGCCCGGGGCAGGACTGAGGGGGAGCGCCCAGATGTTTCCAGCCTGCTGAGGGGACGCTGTGCCCTGTCAGCAGCCCACCCTGAGGCAGGCATGGTCCAACCCAAGCTTCCAGACAGAAGCAGGAGGGACACAGGGAGAGGCGGCTTCCTGAAATACCCAGGTCTATGTGGAGAAAGAGGCAGTTGGCTCCAGTCTCGAAAATACCATAGGCCACGTGGTCAAAGCACGTAGGGCAACTGGAGTCTGCTGAGAACCAAGTCTCCAATATTTACATCTGAGGAAACATCCCATTTGAACAGTAATTCCCAGGTCATATTTTTCCCTAAGACGATGGGGCATTTGGATGGGAAGGGGGTCAGAGGGAAACTGGCCGGACTAAACTGTATGGAAATCTAAGACTATTATGGAAGATTTCACGAAGCCCTCCAAGCTTTTAAGTATAACAGCTGGGTAAGATGAGAACTCAAAATGGGACCAAACAGGGCTGCCTGGGTGGCTCTGTTGCTTAAGTGTCTGACTCCTGATTTTTGGCTCAGGTCATGAGCTCAGGCTCTTAAGACCAAGCCCCAGGATGGGCACTGCGCTGGGTATGGAGCCTGCTTAAGATTCCTGCTCTCTCCCCCTGCACCCCCAACCCTGTGCGCCTGCACGTTCTCCTCTCTCTCTCTCTCAAAAAAAAAAAGTGGAATCAAACATTTCAAGTTCAAAGTGAATGCTAGATTTACTGGAAGCTGAACTTACAAGCTTAAGAAAGACTGAGTTTTTAACGTTTCTAACTTTAATAAATATAATATTTCTTTAATAAATAAAATATTCCTGGGGCCCTACTGTGCCCCCTGGGAACGAATGGGGGGTTGAGGGGACAGGAACAACTTCCTCCTACCCCAGGTCAGACCCCGCTGGCCCTTTCAAGAGGCCTGAGTAGGAAGCTCTCCTGGGAGTTCTCATTCAAAGGAGCCCCAGCTGAACCCAGATCAGGGCTCCCAGAAGGCGCTCCGAGGGAGCCTGGGTCCTAAGTGGAAGCAGGGAGTTTGCCGGGGTCACGGCCCCGGGGAGGAGGAGCCCTTGTGGTAACTGGCCTCCTTCACTTCCCTGTCGCGGGCCCTGGAACTGATTAGCAGGACATGAGTAATTTACCCATTAGACCACCTCCGAAGCAGGTGGGGTGCAGAAAGCAGTGGGCAGAGACAAATAAAAGTCTCCATTTCCACTCTGTGAAGGCAGCACTTAGGCGAAATGAGGGGGTTTTAGCTTTCTTTGAAATGAAACCTAGGAGGACTGAACTTCAGCCTTTTTGTTGGCAGAGGAAAGGCCTGTGGCTGCCTCTGTGCTCCCACCCCTACAATTAGGCCAGAGGCCGCGCTGCTTCCTGAAACAAGATCTGTGGCGTGGCCCCTCGCTCCCGGCCCGACACGTTGGCCACCGTGGTGTGGGAGGGACAGGGACAGGACGGCTCATTGAGGCAGCACGGGGAGCATGCACAGAGATGCTGGGGGTGGGGGGCAAGGCACTGGCTCTGCTCCCACCCGGGGGGCCCACGCTGCTCTACTCCTTCAGCTCAGTGATCCGGGGGAGCCATCCATGTGGTGTGTCCCGGGCACCATCTGGAAGGTCGGTGAGGCCAAGGCAAGGGTGAGCCCTAGGCCCAGGCTCTTTGGCCCAGTCTGGGGTCCTGTCACCAGGAGTCCTAAGCAGCAGCCTGGGTCATTTGTTCCCTCTTATAATGGGAAGACACACCTAATCCGGAATAAAAATGTGTGTTTTCAAGTGTATGTCTCATTTCCCCAGGCTTCCTTCCTCACCCTGATGGTGGTTTTAGGGGATGGTGAGCGGTGTTGCCTCCCAGCCAAGGCCAATCCCTGCCCCATCCGTTCCCCAGGGCCAGTCGCCACCTGCGCCTTTACTAGCGTCAGGAGGCCCTGGAATCTGCCCCTGAAGCTTGGTTTTAAGTGCTTCCTCAGATAGGCGAGTCAACTGGCTCTACCTGGAACATCATTTGGAAAATGCTGGACATTTCTATAGTAGGGCATTTGCTCATTTAGGAAAAAGTTATGGAGAAAGAAGGACCAGGCTCCCAGGAGCCACTCTCTGCCCACTCCCTCTCTCGGCGTCTGCTGTCACATTCCTACCGCCGCCGGAAGTTCCGCTTTGACCAGCCACCAGGCATTTGACAGCTCGGGCTTTTGTCCCCAAAGGAAACTACGTTTCGGGCTCTTAAATTGGCACACTCCACTTTACTTTCTAACAACTAAACTGCAGAGGAGCAGTAAAACTTTTTTTTATTGTTTCACTGGAGGCAATTATGATTGTGTGCAATAGAATCCATTTCCTTCAGTTAGTTAAGGTTTCTGACAGCTGTAGAGCAGAGAACGGGAATTTCTGGGAGGGAGCGGATGAAGCACTGGGCCTCGATGGCCGCCTGTCTGGGGAGCGGCGTCTCACCACAGGCTCCTTGGTGTCCTGAGGCCCGAGTGTGGTTCTTCAGTAACTGCCTCTGCCCTTCCACATGTGACCTGACAGGAGGGTCCCCCAGAAGCCTCTTAGACTGCTTCCCCTCCCCCAAAGAGGGGCACCCTCCACAGCCTTGTGGAAAACTGGGCACATGCTGGTGGGCCTGGAGTGTGGTCACTCTTCTCTTTGGTGGTTCTCTCTCTCACCCACTTCCTTCCACACCACCCCCCATTTGGTGCTATTAGTGTATCATCCCTGAGTCCAGCATGGGTTTTCCAGAGGTGAAGTGCTGACAGAGGATTCGTAGACCCCGAGGATTAACCTACAATGTTTTTGTTTGCATTCAAACTAGACTGTGAGGTTACCTCAAATGAACGGGTCCTCGAATCCAGCTGGTTTGTGACCCAAGCCCAAAGCGTGGTGGGCACACCTCAAAGAACGTGCGCTATATTTAGTCCACCACAGGCCACACTCCAGCGCAGATTACTTACAGTTGTTCCAAAACACAAAATTCCAGGACCCCCAAAGGTCTCTTTCCACCACAGTTGAGGCTCCGATGTAAGGTCTTGCCTCTCATTACCTCAGGCAGGTCTGTCCGGAAGCTTCTTCAGGAGCAGCTCTTCAAGTCTAGTGCGCCATGTTCCGAAGACCGAAATCGAAAAAGAATTCCATGGCTCCCACACCTACAACAAATGATGGGGATGTCAGGATAGGAAAGCTCCATTTAATACCCTCCCTTCGAAAGCAGAGAGGAGGGGAAGCCTGTGTAAGCAACTGGTCCATAGCAATTTGAAATCCAGCCAGGCTCATGTCTCTAGTTCCCTGGTTGGAGCCATGTCCTGCTCTCAGAGAGTGGCTCCCAGCAGCTCTTGGTCAAGAGCTGCTGTGGACAATGCCCTTAACATTCTTGTTTTTTGTTTTTGTTTTTGAAGATTTTTATTTATTTAATTCTTTTATTTATTTATTTATGAGAGAGAGAGAGAGAGAGAGAGAGCATGAGCTGGTGTGACCATAGGCGACAGTGTGCCAAACTTCCTTGTAGCCTCCAATAACATTTTCCTCACTGTCCTCCAGGCTCTCACAGTAGTTTTTCTGAAGTCCCTCCAACTTTTATTAACAATTCTCACAAGGTCCTCCCAGATTTTTCCCAATGTCTCATCCCAAAGCCAAGGCCATGTGTTAGCTTTTTGCTGTGGCAGCAACCCAATTCTGGGTACCAAATTTTGTTCTAGTTATCTATTGTTGAATAACAAATCACCCCAAAATTTAGTGACTTAAAACAATAATCATTTTTATTGTCTTTCCCAATTTTGTGACCTTAAAACTTAGATACAGTCCACTAGGTGGTATGTTTTTCCCTTCTCAGAGTCAGTTGGTGATGTTCAGCTGGTGGGTGGGCTAGCCAATGGCGGCCATAATGGCACCTTGGTGGAGAAGGCTAGAAGACTGGGTTCAACAGAAACTGTCAAAGGCAGTCCTTACACAGGGCCTCTCCAGCACTGCCATCAGGATAGTCAGATGTGTCACATGGCAACCCAAGGTTTCCAGAATGTTCTTAGAGGCTGTGGAAGCTGCCATTTTCTTAAGACTTAGACTTGGAAACTGGTGTAACATCACTTCTGTCATCTTCTAGAGCACAAAGTAGTCTACTCAAGGGGTGAGGACATAATCCCCACTTCTCAGTGGGAGAACTGTCAAGGAATTCATGGCCATGTTTAGTTTTCCATTCTTCTTTCTGTTGCCTGGAATGACATGTGAAGGCTGGAGTTGCAGCAGCCATACTGGCCCATGAGAAGCTATTGGGAAGAAAAGTCATGTGCTGCAGATCCATAAGCTGGAAACAACTTGGATTGCTGATACCATAGAAAACCATCCAATCCCTGAACTATCTACTGAAGTTTTAGAATATGAGAGAACCCAACCATTTTTAAGTTGGTGTTATTTTGGGGCTTTTCTGTCACTTGGGGTACAACCTACTCTCAGAGTAGCAGATTACAGTGAATATTTTGTACCTCAACCATTCATCCTGTAACCCATAGCCAGAGTTTCTTGAGACACCACATGTGGGGGCTGGCAAAATCTCCCCTACAATACCTTCCACTGTAAAACCTCTAACTCCCACCCTGATCTCATCACCTCTTTCAAAACAAATTTTCTGTCAGACTAAAATTTAGCATTCAAGGCCCTGAACAATTTGGTCCCAACCCACTTCTCCAGCCTGATTTGTCTTATCTCCTCCCCAGCCCACCCGGCCAGTGAACCCATTGAGCAAAGTGCCCTGTGTGGTCCTGCCCATGGGCCTTTATGTCTGCTGTCCTCTGCTGCCACCCCCATGTCTTTCAAATTCTACCATGTTTTCAGGACAGCACTTAAATCTCCTTTCCTCTGTGAAGGGTTCCCAGGATCACCAAGAAGGGACTAGCTCCTTCTCTTGGGACCTCTAAAAGGAATCATTCTCCAAATCCCTCATCTGACATCACATTCCACCATCAATGGAGAGTTCCATTGGTTTTATATCCCTCATACACACACGTCTCAGTCCTCTAAGGAGACTATGAGTCGCCAAAGGGCAAGGGCCTGTGTCACAGCTCTTTGGGTCTGTTGTGTCTAGCCAGTCATGGCCAGCTTTGTTGCCCGGATCCCCCCCATACAGTCAAAGCAGAGCCAACTGCTGACCTAAATTGAAAGAGGGGAAGAAAATGCCATTCACCAAGCTACCACCGTTTGGTCCCTGGCAGGCTTCTTGGCATACGCTGCCCACCATGCCACCTTCTTTTACCCTCACTCACTGGGCAATTGCAGTGTAAGTCCATCTCAGAAAAAAGATCAGGGAGGATCTAAGTACAGAAATGAGAACTTCTCACCTTTGCCTGTGGTTGCCTCAGAGAGAAGCCCAAGGTGCCCTCCAACCAAATATCTTGCCAGAACCCCCCGCTTCCCCCTACACACAAACACGGTCCTGGACTGCAGAGAACCAGGATGGACTCTGCTGGGACATCAACCGGCTACAAATCAGGAAAACAGCTAAAGATGGCAACAATTCCAAAGGGAAACTTAAGCTAAGCTCTGCATTGCTCTCCGTGTGCACCAAAGGCCTGACGATGAGCAGAGCTGACATCCGGGGAGATTACATTTAATGAGTTATTTGGCAAAGGCTATTTCTGAAATTAATTATCAAGCACTTGTAATTATTTTTAAATGGTGTTTATTAATCCACAATGCTTGGGGCAATGTGTGTGTTGGGGGGGTGTTCCCTCAGCCACTCTCAGGATCCCCACTGAGATGCATCCGGAGATTTGGTCCAACCTGGGCGCTCCATACAGCACCCACTTGGATTTCCAGAGCAGAAAGCAGAGCCGGGAGAGGGAGATTCTGGCCTGAGCCAACCCCTGTTCAACACTGAAGCCCCATCTCCCTTCGGGCTCTGCCCCAGCCACAGGGCTTGATTAATAATTCCATTTAAACCCAACATGCCTGAAAATCCAGCACCCCCAGCACATGCCTGACCTGTGGCACAGGTGTACCTGGGGCGCCCTTCAGAGCCACCATCAGGAAAAGCTCAGGAAGGTGGGACAGGCGCTGAAGCAGGGACTCGAACCCTGTCTTAGCTCACCTGAGCGGAGAGAGGAAGCAGGGCTCTGGCTGCTCCCACTGCCTTCCCAGGACCCTATCTTGCGGGCAGTTACTGAAGTCAGTGCTATAAAAACAGCCAGGTACAAACACACAATGGAGTGACAAGGAGCCTAGGGCAGGACTTCTGTCCCCACACTCACCAGCAGAGAAATGGATGTGACATGCTCAGCCACCAGCCTCCAGCACCGTTGCCAGGGCTGACCGGAGTGGCTCTCTTGGCCCGAGGTGCTCTCTGTCAAGCACACACACACCTCCCCTGTACTGGGGCATCTGTCTGATGGACCTGAAATAGCTTCCCTCCTATATCTGCCAAGATTGGGGATGGCAGCTGGCTCCCCAGTCCTCGTGGCACTGGTGCCCAGCAAAGTGCCCGGCAAGTGGTGGACGCTCAACCAAGATTGGTCTACCGATAACAGATGCTCCCAGACTTGCCTTCCATGAGGCCTAGCATCCACTGCCGTGGTTTGGGGCCCCCGCCTGCGACACTCTGGGGCTGCCCGGAGAACTTGGAAGGCTATCCGTGTGCAGCTGTCCACTCTTCCCACCCCTCGCCAGCTGCTCTGTAGGCTCCGACGAGCTGGGGCGTGTTCTCGTTCATTAATGCTGGCTCACCAGGGCAGAGAGACGGTGGCCAGGATTTGAAGGTCTGGGTTCCTGACCAGGCCCTGCCTCCCACAGTCGCTACAGGCCACGTTGGAAAAAACACTCTTCCTCTGAAATAGGGAGAGGGAGACTTAG
Source organism: Neogale vison (assembly GCF_020171115.1). Taxonomy (NCBI): domain Eukaryota; kingdom Metazoa; phylum Chordata; class Mammalia; order Carnivora; family Mustelidae; genus Neogale; species Neogale vison. The sequence continues at coordinate 118,611,889 of NC_058102.1, read as the reverse complement.
TGGAGAACTTGGCAGACTCCCCCTTAACAGCCAAAAAGGTCCTAAAATTCATTCCTTTCCTGGAACAGTCAGTTCAGACAAGTCACAGTGTAACAGGCTGGGGAGCATGCACGTAGCCTGGTCCAGACCAGAGTAGGTGGAAGGGGGTCTTTTCCAGGTGGTCTGAGAAGGCTGTCCCTTGGTGCAGACAGTCCTCGGGAGGTGTCCACCCCGGACCTGCCCCTAACACTTAGAGCAGCACGTGACACTGTGACTCACACATTGATCAGACTTATCCTGGTGTAGACTAGAAAAGACCCAAGCAAGACTTTCTAGAATCTTCACCCTTTCTTAGCACTTTTAGAATCATATAGAACCCCCAGACTCTTACCTACTAAGAATAAATGTCCTTGGGCTGGATCAGTCTAAAATCTCATGTCCTTCTCCCGTGTCCTTCCCATATTACAGGGTCAGGAAACTTTGAACTCAGATCCTCAGGCTGATAAGCTGCTTTGGTCGACTTTTTAAAAAAATGTCATTTATGGAAGAATTTCTCTTTAGCTGAGGGTATACTAATCACCCCGCAATGATCTGCACTTAAAAGATGAGGCACAACCACAGAAGGACTAGATGGAAGTAGATATTGACATCAATCATCAAACTGCACCTTGGGCCAGTTCTAGCTGCTTCTACCTGGTCATGTGACCTGAAACAATCATGTCAGTGATTTGGCCATGGGTCCACATCTGCAGAATGAGGGTCAGGCTAGCCCATCTCTAAGGTCCCCTCCAGGCTCAATATGGGGATGCCCTGAACATGGCCTTGGCCTCATCACCTCCTGCTGGGGGGCAAGCACACTGCTTTAGCATTACACCTCAAGGGACCTCTGGAGAGCTCTGAGGTCTACTATGGTTTGTCATCTCTGCAGGGGGCCTGTTCTGGCAGAAATGAGAACAGGGACACAGTAGCTGGCTCTCCCAGAGGGATGGCATCTAGCTGGGAGTTACTTCTTTTAAACCGGTGGTGGCTGAGCCGACCACAACCTGTGTGGTTTCAGAAATCAGCACACGCAGAGTTAAATCTTTTGAGACATCTGCTAGGCAAACTCCAAAGGGCGGGCCCAGGGCTTGAGAACCACAAATTTGGGGTGTCCAGGTTTAGCACAAACTCCAGGCGTCCATCTCTAGGAGCAAACTGGCCATTTGGCACAGAGATCCGAGCCTGAGGCCTGCCAACGCTCAACACCTAAATCACAGTGTGCTCTGAAACTGGGCATTCCATGCGGGAGGGAGGGGTCTGCCCTCAGTCCCCAGTCGGATCCCATTTCCCTGCAAATGGTCGGCATGGCTCTTGTTATCACTATTTCTAGCTCACGGCTCAAGTGTTATGCCTTAGAGATAGTGTTTATTGATACTAAACAATGCCCAAGCCGCTCTGAGGAACATCTGTGCCGCAGCTGCCATGGCCCTGGTGGAGATTTTTGTAATAGTTTGGGAATGATTCGCTAGCACAGTACGCACAGTCCTGAGAGGGCTATGTTCTGTGAGTCCAGAGGATTTGGGATAATTGGAAATTTCAGGGTTTTTAAGGTTGCTATTGGGTGTGGTTCTAGGGGGACGTTTTGCTTGGTTTTGGTGTAGAAGTATCAATTGCAAACATTTGTTTATAAACGTCAGCCAGAAGAACTTGGTATAGCTACAGCCTCCCATGGCCCCTGCAAAATGACTGAAGAATTGTGCTTGAAAAGTGCCCAAGATCATAGAGCAAGTTACTGGAATGTTCTAGAACATTCTGCTGGTAATAACTAAACTGCCAACAGTTGAGCCGGCCTCCTGGGCTAGAGGCAAAAGCAGGTCTTTTATGTTAAAGGATAAAAAACAAAAAACAAAACAAAACAAAAAAACAAAACTCAGAGAGAAGGGATTTTGGGGGAAGAGGTTGTGATCCACCCTTCACTGCCATGTCAGCACATCACAGTGGTTGTTATGCTAATAGTCCTGAAAGGTTTCAGTAAAGCATAAATACCTTCAATGGGTCTCATGCCCTTGGTTCTGGAGCACTTTCCCTGTTCGATTTTCCTATTAGACCTGTCTAAGAGTCCCAGGGGAGCAGAGCTGAGGCCCACAAACACTCAGTATCTAATTCTTTTTTTGTTCTGAAAAGTGGGCAGAGCCTCGCTCAGAGCACTCAGCTACCAGATTCTAGTGCCCCCAGCCTTTCTGGGTCTTGCATTCGCACCTGCATCATGTACAGATTGTATGGCTACTGTGCAGCAAGCCACTGTTCTAGAAAACCAGTGGTAAGCAATCAGAGAAGGCCCCTTATCTCCACAAGTGATGCAATCCCCACACACATAAACAACAAGAAGAAACACACAGAATAGAGACAGGGAAAAGGACTATGCAAAGCTGAAATAAGAAACTGTGGAAGACGGGGATGGGGGCGACTTCAGAGCGCCAGGTCCCGAGAAAGCCTTGTTGACATCTGAACTCAGACTGCAAGAGGAATCCACCAGGGGAAGAGGAGGAGCTCAGCATACTGGGCAGCCCTAAAAGCCACAACACTGGGAGAAGCTGGCCTTGCGGAGGATCCAGGGCTTGGAGCACAGTGGCTGGGAATGGGGGTGAGGTGGAGGACAGAAGAGTGTGACAGCCAGGCAGGCGCTTGGAGAGCGGGGGCATATTGTCCCAAGTGCGGTGGGAACCCACATGTCAGTGCGGTATCATCTGGGTGTGTTGCTCTGCTTTCCCTTCAGGATAGAACCTTCTGGAAGGACAGTGGTCAGACAGCTTCCAGCTGCAATGCCATCAAGATCCACCCAGCACTCAAGCTGAGGCCACGCTCTGCCCCATGACTGACCCATATAGGATTACTGGAGCTGGGACCCCAACAGTGTACTCCCTGCTGGGCTGGAACAGGCTTTCTAGAGCAGCACTGTGGTCCAAGGCTGTTGTTACCCACTTTCTTCCTCAGTCTCTCCTTTCCCAGCTGTCAGACCTGCATCCTGGTCTGAAGACTCTCCGACTCCTACTGCTGTCTCACCCCTTTCTCCCTCGCACATCCCCCCCACCACCACCACCACGAGCCTTCTAATCTTGCCTTGCAATTGCTTCCCAGAGAACCTAGCCTGACAGCGGGTCTGGACCAGAGGAACAGCATGTTCTGCTTCGGGGACTGCTGGATGGAAGATGGCATGTAGGGTCACAAAGGGAGCTGGAGATCAGCTAGGAGCTGCTGGGGACAGCTAAGTCTTGGTCATGCTGTTTGAGTGGCCCATTAGACCCCTGCATGGGTTCCTCATTATCTTCTGGATCCAGGGGGAATGCTGCTTTTTGCATGAAACCATCTTAGCTGTTGCCATCAGGATTAAAGATGGCTGCCACTTATGGAGATCACTCGTGGGGACAGCACACAGGGCAGCATGCTGGGCGCGCTGTAACAGCCATTCTATCCGGCCTTCATAAGAATTCCACTTAGGGAACAAGAAGCTGGACTCAGGTTCACTGCAGAGTTCACAGCCAAGCTAGGGCACTACGGGCCCCTAGGTCATCCTACGACAAGCATCCATCTTTCCAGTCATCTCCTACAGGGTTGAGCCTCCTGCTCTGAGCTCTATCCTGTCAGAATCTCCAGTATGAACCCCAGGGTTCTGCCTACAGGTGCCCAGGCAGTAGAGGAACTTTCAGAAGCTTCTCAAGCTCTTCTGAACGCAAGGGGGGAGAAGCTGGTACCCCCAGACCACCAGGACCTCGACTACAGTGACCCGTGGGCCCCCTCCCCTCCAACTTAGGGAGAGAGAGAACCGTCCCAACCCCCACTCCCCAGGCCTCCTCCTAAAAAAAATGACTTTTTCTTCTTTTTTAGGCACTACTCTGAGCATCCAGGCAAGGCCCACTGGCCCGGAAGCCACTGCGAGACTGGGAGGCAGCAGCTTGAGGGCTTCAGCGCCAGCCCGCCCCGGAAGAAAGCTTCCTTGTTCCAGGCGCACAAAGGAAGGGCGCTGGGCAGGGACAGGCCGTGAATGCTAATAGCCCGGCACTGGGAGACCTCTCTGGGCGCTTCTGTGGACGCTCCTGCCCTGGGCTGGCCCTGGCTGGGACCCTGCCCCATGTGGCTGCCCTGTACCTCCTTTTCCAGGGCCCTCCCCCATGCCTGTGCCCATCACGTGGGGACCCAGGCGAGCATCTGTTGCAGGCAGCACAGCGTCTAAACATCCGTGCAAACTTGGACCAACAGGGCCTGCGAAATGTGCTAACCATCTGCTTTTCCTTAGCCGTTTTTTGAGCAAATTATGTTTATTATGTTAATTTATTTTACTGTCAACAACACCGAATAACACAGTTGCCGCTAAACAACATCATTATATATCTCTTCTGGCATGTTACCAGAAGGTTGGGTTCGGGTTTTTGTAAATGCAGCAGGAATACATACATATTGAAATGCTGATCTATTTAAAATTGAATCCAGGACTGTAAAGCCATAGGTTGGGGGGGGGTAGGGGTGGGGGGAGTTGAAGCCACTCACCTTTTCAGGGGAAGGTGCTCTCTGGGAGAGGCCACAGCCTCCTGCCAGCCCTCTCCTGTGAGACTGGGCTTGGCTTGGGCCCCTGTGGGGTTGGGAGACAGAGAAGCTCTCAGGCATCTGGTTTTTCCTTTGAAAACTTGCCCTTCCTTCAGAAAATCCTCCCATTTTCCAGGTGGTCAAGCCAACGGGACCCAGAAGAGCCCTAAGCTGAGAGAGGGTGTGCCCTAGTGATTCATTGGGAACAACCCTGAAACCAAAAACAGCCAGGCAGGGTTTGGATCTTACAGTAATTAAGTTTGTGATTGTTTTTCCCTCCAGCAGAGGCCAATAAACTCCATACTTCCAGAGAGAGAGGAGAAAAAAAGAGGAGCACCATGTGAAAGACAGAGAGGGAGAGACAAGAGAGCGAGAAGATGGATCTCAGAATATACCAGATCAGTGCGTTGGGCCTGCCATGGGCTGCTCTCAGGAGCTCCTCGGGGGCCGAGCTAGTGCAGAGCTGGAGAGCCTCAGAGAAGCACCACGCTGACTCAAATAGTTCATCAGTTAGGTAACAAGCAACATGAGGTGAACGCAGTTCCTGGGAGGAAAGCAGTGGAGAGCCTCAGATGGAGACCAGAACCACCTGCTGTGGAAAGGAGCAGCATCTCCCCCAGTCCCCTCCCAGGCCGCACTGAGACAGAGTCTGCACACCCCGAGATCTGGAACTTGCCTGTGACAGCCGGGAGGCCAGGCTCCCTGTACCATGGGAGGGAGCTTTGCCTGCTGACCTCTAAGAAGCCCAGAAAATTCCCCAGGTGGGATTTTCACAGAACCAGTGACCCGCCTGATCAAGAGATGTGGTAGCCAGGTGGCTTCTGGGTGTCCTCTGGAATATTTGGTTTCAGAGCACGGGTCGTGTTACACAGTTTAATACTGGAGACAGAAAGGGCTGGAGCAAGAAGCTTTTGTCCCCTACTTGTCCTGCAGCCGCCAGTAGACAGACTATAAAAACGTGGGGCTCATGTTCACACAGATGGCTGTTGGTTTTACGGGCTACAGAGGCGGGGGAGAGCAGCGGAAGAGGATGGCCTTAGTGAGGCTGTCTGAGAGTCTCCATTAAATGGGACTCAGCTGCCAGAGATAACCAGCAACCATAGAGGGACACCTGGGTACTGGGGGCCCAAGGGGGACTCATTCTTTGAAGGCTCCCTTACCACCCCCGAAATGTGCACAGGACTCTGTCCCACCCTGTCTCCCACAGACACCATCTCATCACCCCCTGGTCTCACCATATGGGTGATCCCTGCCCTCGAAGGGTGGTCCCAGGGCTGCTTCCTGCCCCTCTTGGACATGGAAGGGGGAAGGGGGGACTCCTGCTCTTTGCTTTCTCCCTTCTCTAGAAGCCTTCTTACCCTTGAGAAAAGGTAATAAACCAGTTCACTCTGAAATAAGTGCCTAAATCCTATCTCTACTAGGACATTTTCCATTTTGTTGGGGTGGGGGTCAGCCTTAAATAAGAATGGGTTTCTTACTGTGGAATGTCTTAGTACATGACACGAAAGGAGAACCTGTCATCCTGTTTGCAGCTCATTCTAGGGATAGAGACCATTTCCATTACAAATCCTGGTGGGGGTTCCTCTGCAGCCCTGGATCCGTTTTGGGGCCCCTGGATCTGTTAAGGCAGTCTCCATTCCACGCAGGGATTGTTCAGCATCCTGGCCAAGGATCGGAGGAGACGTGTGCAGAGGAGATGCCCACAAGGTGGCGCTATTGCCCAGGGCCGTCTAGTTGCCCTCAGAACCCGGGCGGAGAGGGAGAAGTCCCTGGAGCCACACTGGGGAAGGAAGCGGGGCGGGGGGTGTCACTAGAGAGTGCCGTCTTTGTGGGGTGCGGCGAGTCTGGAGTCTGTAACTCAGTGACCACCGGAGGGCGGAGCCTAAAGAACAAATCGCAAACTCTCCCACATTAGTCCGCATCTCTGTTGTCAGCTCCTGCAGATCTCTGGTTCCTGGGGTGATGGGTCGCGGCTGGGTCAAGAACGGCCCGACACGGAAAGGTCCTTGGGGTGAAGGGGGTGGGCGCAAGACACCGCTCTTTTCGGGTCCAAGCGGAGCGGTGCCAGCGAGTGGTCGGGGCAGCAAGGGCCGTGGTGCCCGGAAGGTGCGGCCAGCGCTGCGAGGACAGCAGAGCCCACTGACCCCCGCCACCCCCACCACCGGGCGGGTCCCGCGCCGCGGCCGGGAGGTGGGGCTTGGGCGGGGCTTGGGCACAGCTGCGCGCCCCCGCGCCCGCCCGGCCCGCAGCTCCCGCCTTCGCTCTGCGAAAAGCAAAAGCGTCTCTTCTTCTGGCTGGGCTTTCTTCGCATAAAGTGATTACCACGTGTCAGAAATAAACCGCTGCTTTCTGAATAATCACAGACCACTCGGGAGAACAGGGACTCTGGATCAAAAGGGAAAACTGTTCCCAAAGAAAATGCTGCACGCTAGTTTTCCTCTCTTCCTCCACCCCCCCTCCTCAGTTCGGGGGTGGATTTCCAAAAACAAACACCAAAAGTAAGTCGGTATCTTCTCACAACTGCAGCTGATTTCCTGTGTAAACGAAAACCATGTGATATTCCATAAATGCTTCCAGCTCTAAATGACAGGAAATGAAAACCATCGTGGAAAAGGAACGCTTCGGAATGAATTCCCAGAGCAGATATCATTAGGGCGACATTGCAGGGGGACGGTGGCGGGGCGGCCTGCACGGACCTGCAGGTCATTAGAGGGACTGCTAATGGGGGCCGGGCGCCGGGGAGAGCGGCCCGGCGAAGTGTTTCTTCTGCGGGAGAAGCGGGGCGGCGGCGATCACACCCACGGCGCAGCGCCTGACAACTCGGCTTTCAATTAGGGACCGAGCCGGGAAAAGTAGTCTTTTCTTTATGCATGCCTCGCCGGGGTCAGGTTATGACCTCTCAACCGTATTCAATCGGCGGTGGCATCCATATTCATGAAGGCTAATTAACTCTGAAAGGCCCGGCTGGCTGGGCCCTCCCCGCAGCGCAGGGGTGAGAGGGGTGGGGTGGGGGCTCAGGGGCCTCCTGAGCCCCCACCCCCACCCCCCGCCAGCTTCCCCCGCAGCCCGGCCTCTGCAGCTGCTCCCGCGCCCGCCCGAGTGCGCACGTGTGCGCCGGGAGCGCGGCGTCACCGCGGCGCTGGGACCAGCGGGGCGAGGGGAATTAGCCGCGTCATTTGTCGCCAGCCTAGCAACACGTGCTTACTTAACCGGCTAGCGCCCGCCCGGGCCGATTGTGAGAAAGGGATGCTCTTTCTAAAGGGGGGTTTCAGGTTTGGGGTTTCACTTGACTTTGCAGCTTGGAGGCTCTGGGCCAAGATTCTGGTCCCAACTCCGGCTGCCTGTGGGAGCGTGGGTAAGTCACCCCAATTCTCTGGGCTCTCTGCCTTTGCCCTGCTCTGATGTGAGGCTGCCGCACTGGAGAAACAATCCCATCCTTTTCACGTAGGAACAAATCCCAAGAGATCTATCCGCGCACCATATTTTTCTGCTCAGAGTATTTTTAGGTTTCCCAGCTCATGACAAGCTAGGAGGTGCCTTGGTTTCCCTGAGGTGCAGTCTGCGGGATAACATTTCCTACTTCTTCCTGTAGCAGCCCAGACCTCTGATTCCAGTTCCAAACTAACTGGACCTAGCTTAAGGCCACATGAGAAATTTTCTTTTATGGATAGACCCATGGATGCACAACACAGAATGCAGCCAGATTCAAAAAGCTCCTGCTTTCTCCTTCACTCACCTTATCTCTTTTTCTGCTGTTTTGGTTTTGTTAGCCGACTGGCTTCCCCTAGGCCTGTTCCTCTGTCCACGTAGCATAGAAGATGGTCCCACCCACACTGTTCTATCAGTTTACAAGAGCCCCATTCAATTGAGAAATGAGCTAAGGGCCGCTGGTCTGAGAGAGCCTTTCCAGATTTCAGAGACACAATCTCCAATTGGTCCAGCTGGGGTCACGTGCCGAGACTTAGTCCGATAAAATATGAGAGGCGGGTCAGTCACATGCCACAACATGGCTGCCAGAGGGTTCCACCTGGAGAGGGGAGGGGAGTTAGGGGGCGAGCCGGCCTGACCTGCCAAAGGCTACTGCACTAACTCAAAGTCTGGTTTCTGCTAGACACAAGTTAATTTCCTTAGCGATAGCTCTTGGGCTCCAGACCAGAAGCTGGCTTCACCTTTTAATAGAGAGGAAGGGTAGGATTCCTTAAAGTGAGTTCAGGGTCACTAGGAAGAACATGACTTCTCCCAGCATCTAGTAGGGTGTGAGGAGCCCTGCCATCCCAGATAAGAGGAGAAGCCAACTCTCCTTAGAGAAACTTCTGTGGCCTGGGCCTGAGGAAGGATGGGATTTCTGGGCTACGGCACTGGCGGGTGCCCTCCATCCTGCTTGAGGGGGAGAGATATATTTGGAGCACAGTGCCTCCAGCTCTGAGGGAACAGGAGCCTACTGTGTATATGACTATTGATTTAACTTTGGCTAGTTCAGGGGGAAAAAAAATAAGTGTATTAGCCAGGGAAGGCTAACACTTTAACAACCCCGAAATCAAAGTGACTTAAGCAATAAGAAGCTTATTTTTCATTTGCATCACAGTCTAGCTGGGGAATTCAAGAGCCCAGACTTCTTCCTTCCAGTGGCTCCACGGTGTTTCTAGAGATCTTGTCCTGCATTTGATCCTCTGCACTACGCTGGAAGGTAAGAGATGGAACATTGTGCCATAGGTTTTAGGGATCAGGCACGGAAGTCTGTCACTTATGCCCACTTTCCATTACTCAGGATTCAGCCATGTTGCCTCATACAAGAGCAAGGAAGAGTGGGAAAGCGGGTCCAGCTCTGTGTGTGTCCAAGGACAAAGAAAATAGTTGATATCTAGCCGTTCTTTAAGTGATGTTAGGAAACATGGAGAGTCACACGCAGGTGGGAGTCAGAGCTGAGGCTGACCTTCCAGGAAGGTCCCTGAGACCCAGTCTTAGACCCCAGTAAGTGGAACTTCCTCCTCTGGGTTTTTCCCCTTCAGGTTATTGACTTCCAAATTCAAGTCTTGAATGGGAGCATTTGAAGGACCAAGACTTCATCCTTCTTTCAAGGGATGCTGGGAATTTGAGTTCTGGCTCTCATTCGGAAGGCTGGACTCCTGTTGTGAGCTCTTCCTGTAACAAGGAGATAGCCGCGAAGGAGACAAATCTCCACCATCAGAGGAGCAAAGGGAGGGAGGCCTCCTGGCGATTGTGCTCTGGCTGGACCTTGATAACATGGTGTTGAGGATGAATTGTAAATTATTTTCAAATAGCTCCAAAAGCAAAAAAGGCCAAGTGGCAGAAAAAACATAGGTTCTGGGAATTGGGAGTGATGTGAGAACTTATCTGTCTGGTCTTCAACTTTACTCCAAATCCCTTCTACCGAAACTGCCCACAATCACTCAGCCCCACTGAAATAGTCACAGTGATGGATAACTCAGTATTTATAAGGTAGCCTTTTCGGTCACCTTTTGTTCTTAGAAGCTTTTTTTACGTGACACAGAAATCTGGCTTTCTAGAACTTTTGCTGCTGGGAAGCCACTTGGAACAAATCTGTCTTTCGAGCATGCTGCAATTTTTATGTTCCACCATCCCATAATTTCTTTACTCTGCTCCAGGTTGCGCAGCCCTACTTCTTTCCATTCGGTTCCTCATATGGCTATCTGCTTAACAGAGGCCTGTGGGCAGAAGCTTGGGATGACGCATCCCCAGTGGTAGTGCTGTAAATTTCACTAGTCCTTCAAACTATCTCAGAGAGGTGCATAAACATTCCAGTTTAACCTATGGGAAAACTAAGGCACCGAGAAATCAGGCGATAGAAGAAATCCAGGGTCTAGATCAGCACTTGAAACCACTGTCCTGAATTCCACAGGCATGTCGCCACTTGGTCACAGCCTCCCTAGTTCCATCCAAGGGCTCCTTCTCTGTGTTCTGGCACCCTGGGCTCACTTGGATTCCCAGGCTGGAGGAGGTCTGGTCTAGTGGCCCTCTGATGTCCCCATGTGATGGCTGTCACGTTGGTACCTTTCAACAGTTCCTACAATCAGTAAAAGACACAGCCATGGGAACATAGAAACAAGTTCTCTCTGAGAGCCTCTACGACGTTACTGTGAATGTGTGAGTAGGATAACTCGGAAAAAAACAAAAAACAAAAAACTCGTTTACCCTGACTTTTTCTGTTTGGAAGAAGAAAGAAATGTATGTCATGTTACTGAAACCACTACCTGTCATCTCTGCTGGACTTGGCCTAATGTGTCCCCAGGAGAAAGGAAGGAGCCCATTATTAGAGGAGTCACTGGTGACCGGGCAGACTGCTCTGAAAATGACAGCTGTAATAGACAATTGCTGTGGGCAAGTTCAAATGTGGGTATTTCCCAGGAAGCCTCAACCATTCAGATCCTGCTCGCTATAATGGTTTATTTCAAAAGTTCTGGATCCTTTGCAATATCTGTCTTACCCCTTGTTTTCCTAATTAAAAAAAGGCAATGGATGTTTATTATAAAATATCTTGAAAATACATGCAAATATAAAGAAAAAATTAAAATGACTAAGAATAACCACAGCTAACAACTTAGTGCCTGGGTCTTTACACATATATTTTTATGTAATAAGGTTAATGTCATGTGATATATACAGTTTTGTAGACTTTTTTTCTCATTGAATATTGTATCATATGGATATATGGATTCATTGAGAATATGGCCTTAAGACTGAATCACATTCTTGAGGCGTCTGGCTGGCTCAGTCAGTTAGGCATCTCACTCTTGATTTCGGCTCAGGTCATGATCTCACGATCATGAGATGGAGCCCTGTGTTGGGCTCCACGTTGGGTATGGAGCCTGCTTAAGACTCTCCCCGCTTCTCCTTCTGCCCCTTGCACTCTCTCTCTCTCTCTCTCTCTCTCTCTCTCTCTCCAAAAAAAAAAAAAAGACTGAATCACATTTCACATTCCTTCTTTCGCTTGCTTATTCCTGGGTCAGGAAGCACCATGTGTACCAGGCACTGTTGTAGGCTTTGGGGATATCTTAGGAAACAAGACAGCTACATGGGGCCCTCAGGAGACTCACCATCTAGTGGGAGAGGCAGAAGTGGGGAGCTGGCCAGTACAGAGGTGATGAGCGCCATGGGAAAGGACAGAACATCAGGTCAACACGGGGCAGTGGGGGTGGTCCGTGGTGGGCAGGGCGGTGGCAGGCCTTCTCTGAGGGGTGTAAGCAGGAAGTGGTCAGATTTCTGAGGAGGAGGTGGTGACAACACTCGATGGGAGGGAGGAACAAAGGAGGGCTTCAAGGCTTCTTGCTAGAGTGGCCAGGCAGAGGGCACCATGACCAACCTCCTGGTGTCAGAACTTCAGATTGTCTCCATTTTTCCCCCTTTGGCTACGAATAATGCTGCAGTGAACACCCTTCCCCAGAAGATTGTGTGAGCTTCTCTGTTCCCGTTCTCAGGGTCAAGGAATTGCTGGGACAGTTTTTAAGGATTTTGACCAAACCACCTTCCAGAGAGGCGTTCCCACCTGAAAGGCATCAGTGACGGTGACAACAGTAGTAACAGTGGAATGCGCGTGGCTCTTCTGACACGGTGGGCACTGTTCTAAGCACTTCCCGTGTTGTACTTATTAAATTCTCTCAACAGCACTCTGAAGTAGGCGTCATTATCCCCAGAGTGTTGTGGAGCTGGAGGAGACACAGGTGTAGTGACCCACCCGCTGTCACCTAGCACAGAAGCTGTACTGACGACACGGCCACCCAGGAAGTCTGAACTCGCCGCTCCCAGAGCAGTGTTTGGTCTCATGTGGCCGAGTTCAGATTTTTCTAAAATCTGTATTTCCTTGAACACTAGTAAGTCTGAATATTTTAATCTTTTTTTTTCCTTTCTGTCACATTTTTGGATGTGCGTATCATGCGTGTGTGGTGAAGTGTGTGGAGTGTTCGGTGCGCAGTGTCACGTGGGTTATGTGTTTAGGTATGTGGTGTCTGCATGTGTGTGTGGGTGCGTGTGGTGAGTAGACATGCGTGTCTGAGTGTGTGTGGAGTGTGTGTGAGCGGTGTGTGTGTCTGTGCCCATGGGGAGTATGCGGGTGGCGGGTATGGAGTGGAGTGTGGGTGTGTGAGGAGGTCTGTGTCCATTGTCCATCTACACCCACGAAGCCATAGGGGTCTGGAGTCATGAGGAACTTTGGAAACTTGAGCAAATTCTGAGGTGTTTTCTCCCTCCATAAGCTGGAGATAATGAAATAGCCTTTTTCGTGTTGACAGAGGATGAGGGCAGATGACAAAGCCTGTGCCCGGAGTGTTGCTCACAGTGAGGCTTGCTGTGGGCAGAGTGAATATTTGGTCGTGGGTCGTACTCCGTAGTGGTGTCCCCAAGAGTCTTCTCGGGCACATGTCTGGCTGTGAGATTTGCTGTTGCATGGTGAGATTTGAAGAACAACCTGAGGCCTGGCTGGGGGCGAGTTTGTCTTTGTCCTGCCTTCCTCACGGTCCAGAGGAGAAGTTGGACTCACTCTCAGTTAGAGGGACTGATTTCGAGCCCCTCGTTAGGTGATAAGGACCTGGGTTCGACTTCTCTCTTCCTTGCCCTGCCCCACTGAGCAGCTTTCACCAGGGGCCTCAGAGGGGCCCGCTGTTCTTGTGTCAGCTGTCTTCCTCCTTCTCTCCAACAGACTGTGGCGCATGTGCAGGTAAGAGGCTACCCGCACCCTGAAGAGTTTTCATCTTGCTTGAACACAAGCAAAAACAGCTGAGGTAGAAAGTAGTAAGTAAAACCCACCCAGGACCAAGGATCCAAATAATTAAGAGGTGTCATTGTCCTGTGGACCACCACTCGGTACTGAGTCCCATCTGGGGCGCTGGGAGTGCATCGGAGTGGTCTCCTGGAGAGTCTCTTCCCAGACGGTGACTTCCAGAAGGCTCTCCGGCAGGCCCAGGGAGGAGCTGCCTCTGATTGCCATGGGGATGTTTGTGCCACTGTCCGGTGCAGAGATGGTTCCCTCCAGGAGCAGCACCCCCACTTGCACCTCAGCTGGGGAGGGGATGGGGAGGGAAGCCCAGGCCTGAGCAGGAAGTCCAGTTGTAAATGGAGTGAATCTTTTTATTTTACCAGAACCAGATGTATAAAAGTACCAGGAAAAAGGGAAGCCAAAGGTTAAAAAAATAGACTACTGCCATCAGGAACAATGAAGTTTTATTGCCATGCTTGTCAATGGCGCAGTTTACGAGTGGACTCACTGTACAGGACCGTGGAAGACAGAGGAGCCTCCCGCCCGGGAGGACAGGCAACCCCCTGCGTCAGCCCCATGCGAAGTGCTGCCCGGGCTCCCCCTGGCGTGTACCTCTAGGGGTCTGGGTCCTCCAGCCTGGACCACCTCTACAGTTTGGAAGTTGATCTCCACCACCAGTCCTGTCTCATCTATGACCAAAGCCCCGCCATTGTCTCTGTGCCTGGATAGTGACACTCAGTATTGCCTTCCCTGCAACTCCACTCACCCGCTGCACCTGCTGGCTGCCTTTCCTGAGAATACCAGCCTGAACCGTGGTGAGGCTGGGATGTGTTCCCATCACTGTGACAGTTTGTACACAATTGCAATATAATCAGCATCACTTGCTCCTCTGCTCAAAAACCCCTCTGAAGACTCCCCTCCTTCCTCTCTCCAAGTAAAAGCCACAGGCATCCTGCCAGCCCTCAGCCTCACTCCCCCACTCCATGCCAGCCCACTGGCCACCAGGCCCTTCTCCAGTGGGCAGACATGGTCCCACCAGGCCTCTGTGTTTGCTAGTCCTCCTGCCTGGAATGCTGCGTCTGGATATCCACGCATCTCCCTCCTTTGAGTTTCTGCTCATGCTTTGCCTGGCCAGGAGGTTCTCTCTGAGCACCGTGTTGAAAATAGCAAGCCCTCCCCTGTCACCTGTATGCCCTACCTTCCTCTTGCCTTATCCCCCTCCCTCATATTGTAAGCTACCTAAGAGATTTTTCTTTTGTTGTGTTCACTACTGTAATTCTACTGCCTAGAACAGTTTTTTACCCCCTGAACAAATGAGTCACATGTGGATTTTCCATGCAGGGCATTTCAAGGAACAGTTTGGGCTTCCCTGGGATGGGAGCCATCCCAGGCTAGGGGTGCTTGGGGAAAGCAATGTCAACATTAACTTGAGCTAAACAAAATTTGAAAGGTAGAATCTGTAGAAAGATTAAAGATATTCTCAAATCAAACATGTGTGGTCTGTTTTTTCCTCCTCCTTTAGCACAGGCAGCTGTGCAGGACACCCTCAAGCCTCACTTCATATACTCTCAACCCCGACCTTGGGATCCAGCCCCTGTTGCAGAGACCTGTTCCATGGAGGCCGACTGACCTTGACAGGTACAGCGAGACCCTATCTTGCCTCAGGCTCCTCTAGCGTGCGCACCTCTCAATTCCCGATTCTGGTGTCTCCTCTGCCTGCAGGAAAGTGCTTGGCTCTTACACTTGTGCAACTTGGAAGTGTGGGGGCTTAATGCCCATGGGTCCATCCTCACCCGGCAGGGGACAGGAATTGATGGGTAAAGCCTTCTACCCTTTGTCTCCGAGCAGAGAGTTCTGCCTTACCACTCGTAAATGCTACAGTTCTCTCAGGAATGAGGACCAGTGGCCTGTACTGGTGGCCATGTGGCAAGTGGGTGGTGTTAACGTCTGATATGCAATCGCATCCTACTTACTCTGATCGTTCCCTTTGATTGGCTGAAGTGCGTGGAAGGGAAGCATGGGGTTACATGAAGCTGTGGCATCTCATCAGCGTGGAGGCAGTGGTCACAGTGAGGACGCCAGAGCTGGCCAGGTGTTACCTGATAGGCTCGGGACAGCCAGGTAGCAACTCAAGGCACATGGTGAAGGACAGAGGGGCCTCTATGACGGCATTGAAGAAGATGGTTCTCACCTGTCGTGGGCAGAATAGCTTGAAAAGGAGAGCATTTATTGATATGGGGCTATCACTCAGGACTGGGGATTCAGTGCCTGGCAAGGACACTTGGAATCACTCCGCACAGTGCTAAGAAGGCTTCTTGAAGTTTGGGTGTAAATGGTAGAATTTCATAAATGAGGGAAAGATTTGGGATTATGTCCTTGCATATTATTGAGGAAGCGATCGGAAGGCTCAGGGGTGTTGAGTCAGTAGCTGTGATAATGGGGGATGTGGTGCAAGGGGGAAAAGGTCCCCACTACCACATCCAAAGACTCTAAAAATATCCTTGCTTATAGGGCGCTTTCATGTTCTTAGATCCTGAGGACAGGAGCACAGTATAACCCACACGGACCCAGGAGGTACGAGCTGGGCTCCCTGAATCCTTTAATAAATGGGATACCTCAAACCTGGGCCCTTCAAGTAAGAGCTGGTTGTTCCAGCAGGATGTGTCACACAGTGTATCACTGTTGCCTCATTTCACCGAAAGCAAAGGAAGGCACCTGACTGGCCAGGGGAACCAAAAATTTATTACAGAGCACAGTAATGCTAGAAGGTGGCAAGAGCTAGGTGAATCAATGCATTGGGATCAGAGCCCAAGCTCGGGCCACTCAGAGAGGCAGGAGATGAGGAGCTGGGTGGGTAATCACCCCAGAAAGAAGCTCCCATGTCCTCGCCGCCCCACCCCCTTGTTTAGCATCTGGGCTCCTTATATCTTACAGATTCCATAGTTCGCTACAGAGAGGTTTATCTTCGAGTTAAGCAGAACTACTACATCAGGTTTTCTTGTTTAAGCATTTGCAAACTGTACTTGACCCCTTGCCCACCTCATTCACCCCCACCGCTTTAGATGCCCAGCCTGACTCTAGTGTGCGGGTGTCCCTCCAAGCTGGGCCAGGTCCCGTAAGAGTTCTCCCACAGTCACTTGGTCCTTTGGGTAGACCTGCTAGACAGAGGGAGTTGGGCAGTTGCATCTACTGTGTGCAAGGCACAGTAAAAGCCCTGTAGGGCCCCATGGGAGCAGCACCCATGGGAGATGCAGGTTGGAGGGAGGCACAGTGACCCCTGGGTGCACCTTGCAGGGGCTTCCAGAGCTCTTGGTGGACATGCCCTCGAGAGAGCAGTAAGCCAATGAGCATCTCCGTGAGTACACACATGCAGAACCTGCTCTACTGGTCCCTGCTTCCCTCAGCCCAACCCGCCAAGACAAACGCAGGGCGCCATCCACAACCTGAGATGGGGGTGGAGGTGAGGGCTGTTAATTTAATGTATCGCTGGAGACAAGAGGCCGAATGTGCTGACTGAACATATTCTAATAACTCGGAGGGAAAAATCCATATTGCAAATCACCTTACTTAGTTTGGCTTTACAAGAACTATTTATTCTACAGGAACCGCAGTGCGTTTATCAATTTCATTCTCCTCGAAGCGGCACGAAACGGCACACAGATGAATTAGGAAATTTTCCCTCTCCTAGCTATAACAGGAGGGTGGGAAAGAATGCATAGACGTTAGATCCTGTTCAAATAATTGATTCAGGCAGTGGCTTTGGTCATTACGCACCAATACTCTTCACGTTTGGTAACACTGAGCAGTGGTCCCCCTCCCTGGGACAGAAGAAAAGAGAGTCATCTGTCATCCAGTGCGCACAGGGGCCCTGTATATCCTCCGGGTGCTCAGACCTCTGCCAGGAGCGGGGGGAGACAGGTAATCAGCACAGGAGGGGTTTGTGCCCGCAGGGACAATCGTCAATAACGCAAGAGGGTATAAACTGAATGTCTCCTGGAAGCTCCAATGACAGGTTATTACACGTTTGGGAGAAATACAGGGAAGGGAGGACACCCAGCGTGCCTGACTCTTTTGTGCCTGGCCCCGCACCCACTGTCAGGTGTAAGCAGGACCTGGTCAGGCGCATTGTTATCCCGCTTTGCAGCGAAAGGTGCAAAGCCCAGAGCCATTCAGTTGGCTCAGGATCACATGGCTGGAAAATGGCAGATCCAAATCTCAGCCCTCTGACCTCACATCTACTCCCCTGTCCCCTGTCCACTATATTTTGGGCTGGGAGTGGGCAGAAGAAGATTAGAATGAAGACACAACCTAAAGGAAGGAGAGGGATAAGATGGCTCCTGGCAAGGAAAGGACAGCTGAGACGGCAGCAGGGGGCGGGGGTCCTCCTAGTGACAAGGGATCCCAACTCTATAAAAAAGCAGCTCCCTAGGGTGGTGACACCATGGCCTTGAGTGTCAGTTACATCTTACTGTGACTTTATTTCTCAACCCCTTTGGGGAGGAGGAGGGAGACAGAGGCACGAGGAGCCACTAGGGGCAAAGGTCACTGAGGTTTAGAGTAAGGGTAACTAAGGAAAAATCTGAAGTCCATAAAAGCACATTTTTCTGACCTATGCATATTCTGGAGTGTTCATCAGAGGCTAGGACAGAAGTGCCCTTGTTTAAAATTCATAATTCACAACTTATTCATTTCAATTACATCATATCCCAAAAAAAAGAGGATTTTCTTTAGAACCTAAACATTGAAAGTCTTCATTAAAATTTTGATTAAGCCTAAAACCAGTATTTTTCTGAGCATTATGGACTGTGTGATTAACAATAGAACTACTTTTAACGCCATGGTTATTTTAACCCAATTCATCAGGGAGCCAGGGGAGACCATATTTGCCTATTCTTTGAATGCTGATCTTTTACATTCGATGGCATTGATTTTAATTTGGATGATTCTCTTTTCCTTGGATGTGGAAAGAACTTGAAAAAATGAATAGGGTAACTTGCAACACAGCTCGCTTTTGTTTCTCCATATAGACATTGCCACTTGCCTCTCCCAAAGACAAAGCTAGAGAGACAACGTTGCCCTCCAATAGCCCCTGAGAAAGGATCCTCTGCTAATCCCCAGCTGCCAAGCTAAGTGGGCAAAGGGAGTAAGACAAGCTAAGAGACAAGAGGAGTGAGACACAATGCATCTCTCATGGGACTGAGCCTCCAGCATGGCCTTAGAAAGAGCCCATGAATAACTGTGGTGTAAATATGGCAGTGCTAAGCATCATGGGAGAGGGACCGAGCCATGGGGGACACATAATGGAGAATCACATTTGGTTGAAGGGTAAAAAACCCAAAAAACCCTCAAAAGGAGATGGTGTTTTAAATGTTTTATAGCAGCACTATTCAGCAGAGTCCCAAGGTGCAAAAACCCCATGTGTCCATCGACTGATGAATGGAGAAGTAAAATGTGGCATAGCCACACAACAGAATATTACTCAGCCATGAATATCAATGAAGTGTCGACACGTGCTACAACAGGGGTGAGCCTTGAAGACAGCACAATAAGTGAAAGAAACCATTCACAAAAGACCACATATTGTATGACCCGGTTATACAATAGATCTAAAATTGGCAACTCCTTTGAGACAGAAACTCGAGTGGGGGTTGTGTAGGACCAGGAGAGGTGGGAGGTTGGAGAGGGCTGATGGCTAAGGGCCGGGTTCCTCCTGGGCCGTGATGGAAGTGTTCTAAAATAGATCATGGTGATGGTTGCCCAGTTCTGAATCGTGGAACTGAATGATCTACTCTGAGCAGGAGAATTGTATGGTGATTTCAATTTCAATGAAACTATTTTTTATTTTTAAAGGAGAAGATGTTTGAGATGAGCTTTGGAGATTGGACTGCAAATCCATGGAGGTCTTATTAGCGCTGTGCACAGGAAATCCATCTTTACGTCTGAGCCAAGGAGCCATGATGCTAGACCCACACATTCTCGCATCCGGAAGCACAGGGCTTGTGAGTAAGTGTTACAGCAGGTGACTGAGGCAAGCCCTGGATGTCACGAAGCTTCTTTCAATTTTTTTTCAGCTCTACTGAGGTATAATTGACAGATAAAAAATGTAGTTTATCTGAAGGGCACAGTGTGGTGATTGGATATACATATATACAAATAACATTATGAGAGGACTTCCCCTGTCCAGTTAATTAACACATCCATCACCTCACAGATGATCTGGTTTTGGTGAGGACACTTAGGTTCTACTTTCTTAGCAAATTTCAACGACATCACCTGCATTATCAACTGTAGTCACCACGTTATACATTAGATCCTCAGACCACATTGCTCTTATAAGTGAAAATTCATATCCTTTAAGCCATCTCTCCCTATTCCCCTCCCTGGCTACCACCAGGCCATTCTCTGTTTCTATGAGTTTAATGGTTTTTTTGTTTGTTTGTTTGTTTAGATTCTACATCTAGGTGATATTATGCAGTATTTGTCTTTTTCTGTCTGTCTTATTTCACTTAGTACAATGTCCGCCAGGTTCATCTGTGTTGTCACAAATGGCAGGATTTCTTTCTTTCTCAAGATGCAATGACATTCTATTATAGATATAATATTTTCTTTCTCCATGCATCCACCAATGAACTCTTGGGTTGTTTCCATACATTGGCTACTGTGAATAATACTTCAGTGAACATGGGAGTGAAGACACCTCTTTAAGATAATGATTTCTTTCCTTTGGATGTATATACTCAGAATGTAGCTTGCTGAATCATATGTTAGTTCTATTTTTAACTTTTTCAGGAACCTCCATACTGTTTTCATAGTGGCTATACCAGCTTACATTTCCACCAACAATGTACCCTGGTTCCCATTTTTTCATATCCTTGCCAGCATTTGTCATCTCCTGTGATAACAGCCATCCTAGCAGCTGGGAGGTAATAGCTCATTGTAGTTTCAATTTGCATTTTCCTGATGATGAATGATGTTGAGCAACTTTTCATGCACCTGTTGGCCATTTGTATGTCTTCTCTGGAAAAATGTCTATTCAGATCCTCTGCCCATTTTTACATTGGATTACTTGGGTTTTTTTTTTTTTTCTATTGAGTTATATGAGTTCATTGTATATTTTGGATATTTAACCTTTATCAAATATATGGCTTGTTGGGGTTCCTGGGTGGCTCAGTTGTTAAGCTCTGCCTTTGGCTCAGGTCATGATCCCATAGTCCTGGGATCGAGCCCTGCATCAGGCTCCCTGCTTGGGCGGGAAGGCTGCTTCTCCCTCTCCTTTTGCCCCTCCTCGTGCTTGTGTTCCATCTCTCTGTCAAATAAAAAAATAAAATCTTTAAAAATATGTATCTATGTGGCTTGGAAATACTTTCCCCCATTCTGTAGTTTGCCTTTTCTGTCATTGATGATTTCCTTAGCTATGCAGAAGGAGTTTAGTTTAGTTTAGTTTAGTTTAGTTTAGTTTAGTTTAGTTTGGCTTAGTCACACTTGTTGATTTTTGCTCTTATTACCTTTGTTTTTGGTGTAAAATACAAAAAATCATTGCCAAGACCAATGTTAAGGAACTTCAACCCTATGTTTTCTTCTAGGAGTTTCATAGTTTCGTGTCTTACATTCAACTCATTAAGCCATTTTGAGTTGATTTTTTATATGGTTAAGACAGGGGTCCAACTTCCCTCTTAAGCTTACGGATATCCAGCTTTCCTAACACCATTATTGAAGAAACTATCTTTTCCCCATTGTATATTCTTGGCTCTGTTGTTGAAAATTAATTGATCATATATGCATGGTTGTATTTCTGGGCTTTCTATTCTGTTCTACTGATTTATTATCTATCTTTATGCTGATACCATACTGTTTTGATCACTGTAGATTTGTAATATAGTTTGAAATCAGGAAGCATGATGCCTTCCACATTGTTCTTCCTTCTCAAGATTTCTTTGGCTATATAGGTCCTTTGTTGTTTCACAGGAATTTTAGGATTGTTTCTCATATTTTTATAAAAAATGCCACTGGAATTTGATAGGGATATTACAGAATTTGTAGATCATCTTGTGTACTGTGAGTATTTTTATAGTGTTAATTCTTCTAATCAGTGGACACAGATTGTCTATTTGTTTGTGTCTTCTTCAATTTCTTGGATCAAGATTCAGTGGCTTTTATTGTACAGATCTTCCACCTCTTTGGTTAAATTTATTTCTAAGGATTTTATTCTTTTGATGCAATTATAAATGGGATTATTTTCTTAATATCTATCTGATAATATGTTATTAATACATAGAAATGTAACTGATTTTTCTATATTGATTTTTTATACTGTAACTTTAGTGGATTTACTAGTTCTAACAGGTTTGTGTTTTTTTGGTGAAGTCTTTAGGGTTTTCTATATGTTATAGCATGTCCTCTGCAAACAGAGACAATTTTATTCATTCCTTTATAATTTGGATGACTTTTATTTCTTTTTCTTACCTAATTGCTCTGGCCAGGACTTTCATACTATGTTGAATAAAAGTGGCAAGAATTCAGCATCCTTGTCTTGTTCCTGACCTTAGAGGAAAAGCTTTTAGCTTTTCACCCATGAGTATGATGTTAATGTGGGCTTGAAATGTTGAGGTACATTCCTTCTATACTCAATTTGCTGAGAGCTTTTATTATGAAAAGGTGTTGAGTTCTATCAAAAGCTTTTTCTGCACATGCTGTGCTGCACATACGATTTTTATACTTTTCTTTGTTAATGTGGTGCATCAAATTCATTGATTTGTGGATGCTGTATCATCCTTGCATCCCTGGAATAAATCCCACTTGATCATGGTGTTTCATCCTTTTAATGTACTATTGAATTTTCTTTGCTAATACTTTGTTTTTCATCAGGGGTATTGGCCTATAATATTCTTTTCTGTAGTGTCCTTGTTTGGTTTTGATATCAGGATAATGCTGGCCTTGTTAAATGAGTTTGGAAGTGTTTCCTCCTCTTCAGTTTTTTGGAAGCATTTGAAAAGGATTGGGAATAATTCTTCTTTACAAGTTTGGTAGAATTCACTAGTGAAGTCATCTGGTCCTGGACGTTGTTGGCAGGTCTTGATTACTGATTCAGTCTTCTTAGCAATTTGTTCTATTCAGGTATTCAGTCTTCATGTTTCAGGCTTGGTAAGTTGTTTCTAAGAATTTATCCATTTCTTCTAAGTTATCTAATTAGATGGCATGTGATTGTTCATTGTAATTTCTTTTGTACTTAGTATTTCTGGGTTATCATTTTTAATGCCTTCTCTTTCATTTCTGATTTGTCTTCTCTCTTTTTTTCTTAGTCTAGCTAGAGGATTGTGAATGTTGTTTATCTTTCCAGAACTTAGTTTCATTGATCTCTTCTATTGTCTTTCTAGTATCTATTTCATTTATCTCTATTCTGATATTTGTTATTTCCTTCCTCCTACTAATTAGGCTTAGTTTGTTCTTGTATTTCTAGTCCCTTGCTGTGTAAAGTTAGGTTGTTTATTTAAAATATCTCTTTTTTCTTAATGTACTTATTATTATAAACTTCCCTCTTAAACTCGTTTTGGCTGCATATGGTAAGTTTTGATGTCTCGTGTTTCCATTTTTCATTTGCTTCAAGATTTTATTTTATTTTATTCTTGATTTCTTCTTTCATATAGTGGTTATTCAGGAGCATGTGGTTTAATCTCCACATATTTGCAAATTTTCCAGTTTTCTTTCTTAATTGACCTCTGGTATCCTACCATTGTGCTCTGAAAGGATACTGATGAGATTTCAGTCTTCTTAAGTTTATTAGGACTTGTTTTGTGGCCTAACATCTGATCTACCTTGGAGAATGTCCCACGTTGCACTTGAAAAGAATGTGTATTCTGCTGCTATTGGATGGAATGTCCGATAGGTTTGTAAGTATATCTGGCCTAATGTGTACTTTATTTTTTTTAATTTTTTTTTAATGTGTACTTTAAATCCAATGTTTCTTTATTGATTTTTTGTCTGGATCATCTATCCATTGTTGAAAGTGGGATACTGAAGTCCCCTACTATTAGTGTATTGCTGTACATTTCTCCCTTCAGCTCTGTTAATATTTTCTTTCTATGTGTAGGTGCTCTGATATTGGGTGCATAAATAGTACAAATGTTATATCCACCAAATTAATTGGCCACTTTATCATTATTTAATGATTTTCTTTGCTTCTTTTGTTTTAATTTTTTAAATTTATTCATTTGGGGGAGAGAGAGAGAGAGAGAGAGAGAGAGAGGACGCAGGGGGAGAGGCTGAGGGAGAAGGAGAAGAAGACTCCCTGCCGAGCTGGGAGCCTGACATGGGCTTGATCCCAGGACCTGGAGATCATAACCAGCCAAAGGCAGACACCTAACCATCTGAGCCATCCTGGGACCCCTTCTTTGCCTCTTGTTACAGTTTTTAGTTTGTGGTGTATTTTGTCTGCTATAAATACAGCTTCCCCTGCTTTCTTTTGTTTCTTTTGCATGGGAAATTTTTTTCCCCATCTATTATTTTGAACCTATATTGTCCTTAAAACTAAAGTGAATCTCTTGTAGGCAGCATATAATTGGGTCTTGTTTTTCTTTTATGCATTCAGATACTAATTGTTGTTGCTTTTGGTTTTGGCTGTTTTGTAATTCCTTTGTTCTTTTCTTCCTCTCTCTTTCTCTTCCTTTGTAATTTGTTGATTTTCTGTAGTGTGTGCTTTGATTCTTATCTCTTTATTTCTTCAACTATAGTTACTATAATTTTTTGCTTTTTTCTAACCAGAAGGCTTACATGTAGCATCTTATATTTATAACAGTATATTTTAAGTTGATAACAAGTTAACTTTACATTTTTATATACTCCCCACCCACATTTTGTGTTTTTGGTGTCATGATTTACATCTTTATATTGTATATCCATTAATTAATTATTGTAATTAGAGTTACTTTTAATTCTTTTGTCTTTTAATCTTTATACTAGAGTTATCAGTGATTTATCCATCTCTATTATAATATTAGAGTATTCTGAATTTACCAGTTTTATACTTTCATATATTTTTATGTGACCAATAAGTGTTTTTAATTCATATTGAAGAACTCCCTTTTGCATTTCTTTAGGCCTATCTAGTGGCGATGAACTCCTTCAATTTTTGTTTGAGAAGCTCTTTATCTCTCCTTCAGTTGTAAAGAAAAACTTTGTTAGATAAAGGATTCTTGGCTGGCACGCTAATTTTTTTTTTTCCTTTCAAAACTTTGACTATATCATCCCACTTCCTCTGGCCTGAAGATTTCTGCTAAAAAAAAAAAAATCCATTGATATTCTTTATAGGGTTTCCCCTCATATGTAACAAGTTGCTTTTCTTTTGCTGCTTTTAAGATTCTTTGTCTTTAACTTTTGACAGTTTAATTATAATGTGTCTTGATATGCCTCTGTTTGAATTCCCTTTATTTGAAAATCTCTAGGGTTTCTGGATCTGGATGTTTGTTTCTTCCCCCAGACTAGGGGGAATTTTTTTTTTTTAAGATTTTATTTATTCATTTTGAGAGAGAGAGTTTAGGAGGAGGGGCAGAGGAAGAGGGAGAGAGAGAATCTCAAGCAGACACTATGCTAAGCTTAAAGCCCACGGCAGGGCTCGATTTCACAACCATGAGATCATAACCTGAGCTGAAATCAAAAGCCAGATGCTTAAACAACTTAGCCACCTAGGCACCCCAGCCACTATTATATTTAAATAACCTGTCTGTGCCTTTCTATCTCTCATTTTCTTCCTCTGTAATGTATATATTTGTCTGTTCACAGTGCTGTGTAAGTCCTTAAGATATCTTTATTCTTTTTCACTCTTGTTTCTTTTGTCCTCTGATTTGATGAGTTCTACTGCCTTGTCTTCGAGGTTAATCACTTATCTTCACTTCTTTAAGATCAGTTTCTGAACATTTATCATGTCATTTTTTTGAAATGTATTCCCCCATTTCTTCATTTTCCTTGACTCCCTGCGTTTGTTTTTGTGCAGTAGATACAACAGTCTTCTATCCCAGTCTTGACAGACTGGTCTCACGTAGGAAAAGAATGTTATCAGTCCACTTGGCTTGAGCTCCTGATTGCCTATCAAATCTTTGTGATTGTTCAAGTTGCTGACTTTGTTCCTAGTTGCTTCTAGTAGCTGAGAGTGTACCAAGACTTGTCAGTGACCCTGAAGGGGAGGATCACAGTCATCCAACCTAGAGGCAAGATGATTACAGACTGGACTCTCAGGTAATAGCTGAAAAACTGTGAATTCAAACCCATTTCAGGGAGATACCGCAAGATGGACATTTTTTGCCTACACCATCTGTG
The DNA here is from genome assembly GCF_020171115.1 of Neogale vison. NCBI lineage: Eukaryota > Metazoa > Chordata > Mammalia > Carnivora > Mustelidae > Neogale > Neogale vison. The sequence continues at coordinate 118,586,310 of NC_058102.1, read as the reverse complement.
CTGAGTCTGGGTGTATAGCCAGAGGGGGTCTTCCTGTGTCCATTTAAAAACTGCTTCTCTGGAGACACCTGGGTGGCTCTGTCAGTTAAGTGTCAGTCTTCAGCTCAGGTCATGATCCCAGGGCCCTGGGATCAAGTCCCGCATCAGACTGCTTGCTCTGGAGGGAGCCTGCTTCTCCCTCTACCTGCTGCCTCTGCTTGTGCGCGCTCTCTCTCTCTCTGACAAAAAAACAAATAAAATCTTTAAAAAACAACAACAATAGCAACTGCTTCTTTATTTTCTATAACCCTATGGGACTCATGAATGTAAGTAAATCACCCATCAAACTAGGAGATTTGGAGGCCCATCCTTTGGATAGTAGCCATAAAAGCTAGATGTATAGACAAGCTCTTTCCAGTAGATATTGGTGACTTGGTCTTATTTTGAAGTAAGGCAGAAAAAGAAGGCATGGGAAATGCTTATTGGGTCTGTCAGGCTCCAGGGATGATCACAGTAAACACCTAGATGCATGCTACTTGGGACTCCCTGGCAGCAGCTTATAAAGTATGCAGTAGGAAAAAGCCCTGTCCAAGGAAAACCCCACTTTCTGTTCATTTTAATATGGGTATTTTCTCAATTGCCCAATATGTAGGAGTCACTCAACTAGTTTCTGGATCCCTCTCAGAGTGAATTGCTTCGTGTGTAGCTGTAAATTTGATGCATCCATGGGAGGAGGGGAATTCAGGAGTCTACTGTTTCACCATCCTGGCTAGTCCCACAAACCCTCTTTTAAAGCAAGTTAGCAGGGGCACCTTGGTGGCTCAGTCGGTTAAGCGTCTGTTGTCAGCTCAGGTCATGATCTCAGGGTCGTGGCATTGAGCCCTCCATGGGGCTCCCTGCTCAGTGGGGGGCCTGTTTCTCCCTCTCCCTCTGCCCCTCCCCACTCTCATGTTCTTTCTCTCTTGCTCCCTATCTCTTCCTCAAATAAATAAATAAATAAAATCTTTAAAAATAAACTAAGCAAGTTAGCGGTCTCTCTCTTCTCCCATCTCTCACTCATACGGCTACTGGCACCATCTTTCCTAAACACGAGAAAGAGTCACAAGTTTTCCATTTGGCCCTATTGTCCATATAAAGCGCTGTAGCCTTCAGGGCGCTCTTAGCATCGGGAGGCAGTAAACACATCCCTTTCTCAAACAGGCCAGCCATTTTCATGCCATGTGTTGCATTTATGCTGATTCTTCAGCCTAGAATGTCTTCTCTGGTAAAGAACTCACACTCAAAATCTAAATGACATTGGGCCTCCCGGTTCTCCTGATTGGAATTGATCACATGTTCTTCTTTGATCGCCCAGTAGTTATCTAGTACCTCCATTCTAGCATTTATTTCATTTTGGCTTTTGTATTTGTTTATATTCCTTAGCCTATAATAGATGCTTCCTGATGGCAGATATCATTCCTCTATGTCCTTTGCATATTGATTGGGTCATACTGTGCACAAGTCACAGAACTCAATATTATGAGATTCAGATTTAATAAGGCATAGATCTTGACATTAAGAAGTTTCAAGTCCATACTCTCAATATGTGTGGTAGAAAGAGATCTAATATCTTAAGCATAATGAGAGCTCTTACAGATCAATAAGAAAAGAATGAACATCCCTATAGGAAACGAAGGTAATTTCAGATGCTGTTGCTGAGAATAGCCAGTCACCACTGTTCTAGGGCACAGTTTAACAAAACACATTTAAAATATGTATCACCTTTGGTTCAGTAATTCCACACTAAGGAATTCCATGCTAAGGAGTTTCACCTAAGGAAGCAATTAGGACACGTACCAAGATTACGTATTACTGTAAATTAACATCATTATGTTAGAGACAGGGTGATTTATAAGGAAATAGCACATCCACAGAACAGAATATTTTGCAAAAATAAAAATCATGTTTTCAAAACATATTTAAGGTACAGGAAAGTATCTAGGATAAAATACGAGAAAAGGAGAATACTCACAAAAACCTGTTTTAATACTACGGTGTATCACTAAGAAGGGTTACTTGGGTTTCAAAAATTTTATCCCTTAAAATTTTTAATAATGATTACAAGTTTATTTCAAAATCAGAAAAAAATAATTGGAAGAAGAATATTAAATTTAAGAGGAGCATGAAGACACATACAGGAAGGCCCAGGGCTGTACAGTCATTACACACCAGTACACCTTTGTAGCCAGTCACCACTGTTCCGGAGCACAGTTTAACAAAACACATTTAAACACCAGTACACTCCAGTATGTGCAGCTATTATGCCTCATGGCCTTTTGGTTGGTTAGGGTCTTGATATATGGATCATTAAAAATATTTAATATCCTTTAAAATAAAATATTTAATATCATGCAAATAACTATGGTCAAAGGCAGAAAGTGACACATTTCTTAAAGTCTATGTAAAGTGCTTTGAAAAGAATTACTTGAATACTGTTAACAAAAGAAAGGAAATAGGCCATCATATTTGATAGATGCTTGCAATCACTGAGCTTAAGTCTGAAAAGAGTCTTAGAGATTAGCAATGTCACAGATGGAGAAAATAAGGTTCAGAAGTATTCATCCACTCACCTAAGGTCCAAAAGTCAGGGTAGTGTTACGGTTGAATTGTGTCTCCTTACCCAAATTCATATATTGAATTCCTAACCCCTGGTTCCACAGGACATGGCCTTATTCGGAAATAAGGTCATTGTAGATATAATTGATTAAGTGAAGATGAGGTTATTCAGTTGGGCCCTGGTCCAATGTGGCTAATGTTCTTATTAAAAGGGGAAATTGAGGGCACCTGGCTGGCTCAGTTGGTGGGGCATGTGACTCCTGATCTCTGGGTTGTGAGTTTGAACTCCACATTGGGTACAGAGATTACCTAAAAATAAAATCTTGAAAGAAATCTTAAAAAGAAAAGAAAGAAATCTTAAACATGAACACAGACATGCGCACAGAGAAAAACCACGTAAGTATGAAAGGTAGAGATTGGGATAATGCTTCCAGAAGCCAAGGATTCTTGCCGAGGATTGACCAAAGATTGCCAGCAAACCACCCAAAGCTGGAGGAGAGGCCTGAGCCAGAGTCTCTCTCACAGCCCATGGAAGGAAAAAATCCTGCGCCCACACCGCCATATTGGACTGTAGCCTCCAGCTCTGTGAGATAATCCATTGTTGTTACGTGGGCTGCTACTCGGTTAGAGCAGCCTTAGCGAACTACTGCAGGTGGGAGGCAGGCCTAGAACTCAGGAGTGCTAACTCCCAGCCCAGTGCTAAGCTTTTAAACATATTGCATTGTATCTAGGAGAAGTTTCCCCACTCAGTGAACTCTTGGACCCTCTCTTGTGTGGAGGGTTTTCCGATCTTCATGCTCAGGACGGAACTTGTTTTGAATTCCACGCTTTGAGGTTGGAAGTTGAGCTGAACTTGAAAGGTCATGAGGACCTTATACCTCTGGGGTCCACATGTGGCTGGAAAGGGGTGCTGAAAATCCCCTTACCCGAGTGTGAGGCCTGACAGATGGCAGAACCTGGACCACAGGATGCAGGCTTGAAAGGCTTTGTGTTGCCCCCGACTATATGAGTTTCTAATTAAGACTAAAATGGCAAGTTTGGGACGAGCACCTTTATCCCAGGCACTTGGCTGCTCTTCATACATTCCTCCTCCAGGCACAGATGTCTGAGGCCAGAACACAGAGTCCGGGACTTTTAATTCAATCCAGATTATGTTCTGAGTACGCTTACCGTTAGGGCAAAGAGAGGAGCTATACAGGCTGGTGTCTGGCTTGGTAGAGGTTACCCTCTGTGCGTAGAGCACGACGTATTCCCAGGAAGGTGGGCAACAGTGGTCTCGCCACCCACGAAACACCGAGGACGATACATCGAGAAGCGTGAGTTGTCACCAAGAGCAGACGACGGAGACCGCCGTCCTTGTCTACCCTCACAACACTCCAGTCCACGCTCAGAACCACCTGGAGACTCAGAAGAGGCGGGTAGTTGATGAAGTTTGTGCCTGAAGGCCACAGCGAAATGCCAACTCTTTAGGATGAAACAAGGCCGTCAGTAAGCCCCTAGGACTCAGTTTCCCTAACTGCAAGTTAGGGAGGCAGGTGAGGGATGCATGAGGATTTGGGGCTCTACAGGTTTTCCGCCTCCTGGCTGACGATGACAGACCTGTCCCCACCCAGGCCGAGTCTGCCAACCCCCAGTCCAGCCTCAGGCCCTGCCTGGATCACCCAGGGAGCCAGCCTCTGGGGGCCCAGGCAGGATGAACACTAATTGTTTTATGACCCACAGAACCTTTGAAAATGGAGTATTTCCACAAAGCAGCTTTAAACACAAACAAGAAACTCTTTTGGAAACCACTGCCTCAAGCTGTATGAGGCAAAACAAGAAAAGGAAAGAAAGGAAAAGAAGAAAAAAAAAAAAGAAGAAGAAGAGGAACAACCCACAAATTAAGGTTCATAAAACATTTTTAACATAGTTCGTGGTTTTATAGTCGCTTTAATCTTTTTTTTCCCCAAAACTCCTCCAAAGATTTGAGCATTAGCTGAGCCAACACACAGTTGCATTTCTAAGCAACAAACTAGTAAAACTAGACTCTGGACCCCGTCCACAACAGCTTTGTAACATCTCCAAGAGCAGAGGGCGACACGATAGATTGAAACAGATCCAAGGAATCATGACTGTGTTTTGTGTCAAAGGGCTGCTTCGTTCAAGTCTTACCAGGGTAAATCAGGCTCTCCCACAGCGCGTCTTCCCTCCCCTGTCTGTGTGCCAGGGGGACACAGTCAAGCCTCAGGGTCTAGGGGCGGCGCAGGGTGCCCCCGGCGTCTCTCTGGGGTAAACTGAGGGCACACACTGCTGAGGCGAAGGTGAGGACACAGAGGGCAGGGGTGGCCACGAAGGCCCTTCTACAGGGCCCTACAGCTGTCTGCTAGATGTCCGGACGCCGACATTTCCCAGAGCCCCCTGACCCCCCACACCAGCTCTCTGCCTGTGGTTGACCTACATCTGGTGGGAGAAGTCATTATCTTTTTGGTTTTTGCTTATTTCCAAGTCTCAATTTCAAAGAGGAGAGTTGTGTCTCTCGGCCTGGCCTTTGTTTCTCTTTTCTGAGGGAAGCCTGAGTCCCGTGGGCCAAGGAGAGCCTCACCCAAGAACCCATTGGCCTAGGAACAATGGAGTTCAGCTAATCCTTAGCATCGTAAGCTAATCTCAGGTGTTCACATTTCAGTAGGTGTGACAACAGGACCTCGGTGTTGAGCTCATCTATGTGTACCACAGTGACACAGCCAGGCCTGCAGAGTCACGTGGGGAGACCTGGGGCCCGCTGTCTTCACACCAAGCGGGATGAGGCTCCCTCATGGGATAGCGGTGAGGGGATGCAGGTGGGGGGCTCAGGGCACAGCACCATGGGACCGTCTATCTGTGGTCTGACAATCACTCCAGTGTCCCTTCACAGGAGGCCTTGGGGAGCTTTACTTCTGCAAATCTCCCATCCTGAAAGACATAGGATGTGGGTTTGGGCTTTCCTACTTGTCTGAGCGGAAAGGCCACTGACTGACACCAGGGAGCAGATCCCAGCAAAGTGACACCACTTCTGCTGTCTCTGATCCAGCTTGTCTATCTGGAGTACAGACCTACAGGTGACATCCAAGGACAGAGGTCAGGAAGTCTCTTGCGCCTAGAGGTGTCTAACTGGCTCTGAACCCTTTGCTGCACCAGCACACAGATGAAGGGGAGAGAGAGGAATTCTAAGTGTATGTGAATGGGAGGAACAGTCTGGAAGGCGGGGAAAGAAGGCCAGAACCAAGAAAAGGGATTTCTAGGGGAGAGAGGAGTTGAATGCTGTGAGGAGGTACAGTATGATGAGGACCATGATGAGGCCACAGAACTGGATGACACAGAGGTCTTGGTGGTGGGAAGGGACAGAAGCTGCACTGCCGTGATCTGAGGAGGACAGGAAGGCCCGGGAGGAGAACCCACAGACAGTGTCCCAGCACTAGCCATCCAGAAAGACCAGCTGCCCCCCTGTAACCTGAGTTCCCGGTAAGAAACTGTTCCCTTCTCCATTCCCTTCCATTCTACCTGGTGATGCCAGAGAGCACTTCTGTCTCACACCCATGGGCCCCCAGCACCCCTTCCCTGCTGGCTGATCTTCCCTTTGGAATAGAGAGCGGGCCCAGTCTTACAGACATCCGCAGGCAACAGCTAAATTTGGATGACCCTGTTTTGTTTTCATTGCATTAGTACGGTCTTCTCCTTCTCCTTCCTCTTCCTCTTCTTCTATTTCTTCTTCCTTTTCTTTTGCTTTAGAGAGTGAGCGAACTTGTGACCAGGGATGGGGAGGGGCGGAGGGAGAGAGAGACATTGAAACAGGTGCCACGTCCAGGGCAGAGCTCAGCACGGGGCTTGATCTCACGACCCTGCAATCATGCCCTGAGCTGAAATCAAAAGTCGATGCTTAAACCACTGAGCCACCCAGGTTCCCGTAGTATGGTTATCTTCTATGTCTCACGAATGATACTATTTTTCACATTTAGTATTGCACTAAGAAATTTCCTTATAAACTCATTAACGGAAGTAAAACTGAGTCCATTGAGAGAAACAAGATGGAGCAGATAGCAGACTACAGGAGGTATGTGGTTATGGCAAACATGATTAGGAGAGTACATCATGGTGCGGGGCCATGGCGCTAGAGAATCATCCACGAAGGAGCGGAGTGGGCAAAGCTTCTGGTGGACGGGGAGTCCCAGAGTCCAAGTCGAGGGGCTGGCCCAGCTCCTTCCAGAGAGGCCAGGACAGAGGACCCGACTGGCTGGTCTTATAGCTCCCCGTGGTTGCTGACCAGGAGGGCTGCCTTTGCAAAATGGCCCAACAGGCTGCCCAGCCTGGACACACCTGGAAGTGTGTCCCTGTCATTTGGGATCAGAACTTCTACCACTTGGGGTTTTCAGTAGCTGCTCATTCCTAACATGATAATACAAACAACCCAAAGCGAAGTAGTGCAAACACCAATGTTGTGGCCACTTGTCCTGGTCCCCAAGTCCCAGGGAGGCTGGATGAGCATCAGCCCACGAGCCTGTTCCTGGACGTCCTGGTTTAGTGACCTGCCTTCCAGGCCTCCAGCTGCCGGAGGACAAACAGCAGAATAGACATGCAAACTGTCACTGGGACGTCACAGAGGGGAGCAGGAAACACCAGATCCGTGGCCTTCCCTGCTGAGGAGCAAAAAGAGGGGAGATTGTGACGGAATCAAAGGAAGTCAGCTCGGCAGTAACACTGTGCAGACACAAACAGAATGAGGGATAAGGTCTGTCTTCCTTTTTCCTTCTTGACCCCATAAAGAAAATAAAACACACATGTGGGGAACGTAAACTAGCGTGTGCTATTACCAAGTAGCCTGCATTCAAATTAAGGATGAAAATCTAATGCTTTTGGGGGGCTGCTATTGAAAAATTTATGATGTTCTGAAGACAAGATGTTTATCATTCATTTTCTCCCTCATTTCCCCCAGGAGAATCCAATCACAGGTTATTGCTCCCTGCTCCCTCTGCATAGTCCCAGGGTCTCCACCAGAGAAGAAAAACGGTTAAAATAACAGGCGGCCTGTGGGACTTGCCTTTAATTAAATAGTCTAGGAGGCAGGAATTAACTTACAACTTGACCAAAACTAAAGCTCGAGTTTAATTGAATCCACATTATGTCCACTTGCTTGCTTTCTTGTTGGCCTTCTCTTGGTTTCTGCTTTCGTCTCTTCTTGACCCCTGACTTTTGGCTTCCATTTTGAGAGTGGTTTCCTTCAGAAACCTTAGAAAAATGAACACAGGGCAAAAATATGGTTGCTTCTGGAGCATTCCCCGAAACTGTTCCCAAAGAGTCCCAGCCAGGCCTTAGCCCTTCATGAGCTCCCTCCAGGACCTCAGGCTCCATGAGGACAGCTCCAAGAGGACAGACACCAGAACAGTACCAAGCCTGCCACCTGGATGGTCCAGGAGAGGGCCCTTGGGTGCTACACAGGACTTAACAAACTGAACAATTTAAATGTGTGAAATTTATTGTATGTTAATTATATAATTGTACTTTCACAAAACATGAAGAAAAAGGTGGTGGAGAGGAAGGGGGTGGGGAAAGCTGTCACCTCTCTGACCTGAAATGGGCTTGAGTCCCCTGGTTAGATGGGCAGATTGCACAGGCCAGATGGACTGAGAGGGGATCAAATGGCTTGGGCTTTTGAGTCCCACTGGATTTGAGTCCACATCATTCACATGTTCATGGGCAAATCTTTCTGTCTCTCTGTCTGTCTCTCATTCTCTCTCTCTGTCTGCCTCCTGCCCAGCACCTTCCCCTTCCCATAAAAGACAATCAATCAAGAATCACACCTCCTACACAGTCCTGGAGCATGGGGACCAGCCGGTGGCTTTGTTCGTCCATGCTCATGGGCTCTGGAAAGGGAATGGCTGACCCATTTCCAGTTTAGATTTTAGAATGTCCAGAATTTCCAGGAATTTGGGAGTCTGCAAATGCAGATGAAGAACCATCTAGAATCAATAGAAAGTGGTTAGTTATAGAAAAATCCATCTCTATCACTGGCAACATAATAATGAATAATACAAGAATGAACATGACAATGACAGGATCTCCTAACTGTAAGCTCGCCTAGAGCTAGGCACCGTGGCAGGTACTTTGCCCACTGTCTCCCCAGTCCTCCCACCTTCCTGCTATATGTGAATATCCTTATTTTACAGAAGAAGTGGTTGAAGCTTAGGGAAGTTGTTGATGTTGCTCAAGCAGGTGGGTAGTAAGGATAGACAGTAGATTGGGAGTAGACAGGGTAAGGAGAGGGACTCTGGGTGCAGGAAGCTGAAAGTGGCCTTTGTGTTAATTTACTAGTTCTGCTTTTTGAGAACCAGGCCCCATAAACCCCACAGACAAGGAGACAGGGTTGTTGCACTTAGAGAAAAGGATGCAGGTGGCTTCCCAATGTCTTTGCACAGAAATGGGGATGAGAGTCTCTTCCTACTAAGTTCCTTTAGAAGAAGTAGACTTCATGGGTACTTTAGGAATGACTGAAGTCACTGGGACAAAGAGTTGTTCCACTCCTGGAACGGATGTGAGGGAGGTTTGCATTCTTGTCTTGGGAAGTGTGGACCACAGAGGAGTTAGCTGGGTTCCAGGGACTGGATGAGACTTCCTGCCAGCTATCAGAGTTACTCTGAGCTCTGATACCATGTGAAGTCTAACCAAGCCAGGAGCATGATTCTAGAAGGAAGAAGGACTTTTGCAAGTCAATCCCAGTGCTGCCCTGGCTCAGGGCTAGACAAGGAGTGATCCCAGGGCCCATGCCATTGCCAAGTGGTGGGAACTAGAGGGAGGGCAGGGGGTGGGCATGTAGCCACAGAGAGGAGGGGGCTGCATCATGGACATGGGCCACTGTTGCTATGGCCTATGGGCATGTCCCTTTACATGGTCACTGTGAAAGCAGAGAGGCACACACCCTCCCCTACAGGTGAGAATGTCACCAGGAAGCCCCACCTTCAGATTTTGTACCAGCACCTCCAAGCCATGAACCCCAGGCAAGTTCACTAACTTCTGCCTTCCTCAACTGTAGAACAGAGTGACAACCTTTCAGGCTTGCTGTAAACACGGAGAGAGACAATACACTGCAGGCACTGGTACCATGCTGGCCCTGAGCCAGGGCACCAGAAGCAGCAGCCTTTGTAGAATGAGATCATGCCACAGAGTATTTTATGAATTCTGAAACCCCCTCTCCCTTTGTCTTCATCACAGCATTTGGAGATGGAGACCATGACACCCATTTTACAGAAGAGCAAGTAGAGAGGTTAAAGAACCTGCTTCATGGGGAGGAGCAAGATGCCAGAGGAGTAGGAGACTTAAATATTATCGGGTCCCAGGAGTTCAGCTAGATAGTTATCAAACCATTCTGAACACCTACAAACTCAACAGGAGGTCAAAGAGATGAAGAGCAGCAATTCTAGGAACAGAAAGGTGACCACTTTCTGGAAGGTAGGACCTGTGAAGAAGTGAATCTGAAGTGACGGGAAGATAGACTATAGCGGGAGGGGCCAGCTCCCAGCAGCAGTGGAGCAGCAGAGCACAAAAGCGAACTTTTTAAAGTCTGCTCCACTGAGGGACATTGCTCCAGAGGTTAAGCAGGGGGTGGAGCCCTCACAGGGACAGTGTGGTCTCAGTACATGTGGGGTCACAGAAAGACTTGGGATATCTGAGTGTGGCAGAGCTCCCAGGTATTGGCACAGGGGAAGTTGGATACAGAGACAGAGCCGAGCAATGGGCTCTCACCTCAGTGTTACTTTAAACTGTGATCCAAGTCATAGGCCACTGTTCTTTGAGTGGGGACCCCACAAGTGACAGATCTGGGGAGACTCACCTTCCTCCTCTGGGAGGAGCAGAGCAGGAGCACCCTGCAGGAATCTGCTGGGTTTGGAGACTCTAAAAAGGGCTGTGCATCAGAGATAGAAATGCTCGGTCACAGGGCAGGTGAGCACAAAGTGCAGCCAGAGACCAGGGCGATGGGAGGGATTGACTGCTTTTCTCTGAGGGTGCACTGAAGAGTGGGGCCCCAGGCTCTTGGCTCCTCCACGCCAGAGATTGGGAGGCTGCCATTTTCATTCCCATCCTCCAAAGCTCTACGAAAAGCATTCAGGGAACAAAAGCTACTGAGAGTGAACCTGAGCAGATTACTTAGCCTGGCCACTGGAAAGGGTGGTGTAATTCCATCTTGAGCAAAGACATTTGAGAATCCCTGCAACAGGCCACTCCCCCAGAAGATCAACAAGAATATCCAGCCAGCCAAGACCAGGTTCACCAATCAACAAGAACTGTGGAACTCCAGAGCTAGGGGAAAGCAATGCATAGAATTCATGGCTTTCCCCTCCATGATCCTTTAGTCTTGCAAAGTTAATTTTTTTATTTTATTTTTTCTTGTTCTATTTTTTTTAGCTTTTCTTCTTTCCTACTTTAACTTTTTTTTAACTATTTCATCCTATTAATATCTTTTTTAAAATCTTTTTAAATTTTCATTGTTATAGTCATATTCTATCCCTTCATTGTATTTAACCTTATTTTTTGTATACATATAGGTTTTTCTTTCTTTACAATTTTGGGACACAGTTTCTTCTAACAGATCAAAATATACCCTAACACTAGCTCATGGCTTTGTTCTAGTCTCCAGCCTGATCATACTCTTTCCTCTTTTTTTTCTTTTTTCAACCAACTTATCAATTCCTTTTTAAGAATCTTTTAAAATTTTCATCTCTGTCATATTCCATCCTTTCATTGTATTTAATCCTATTTTTGTATATATATGTTTTTCTTTCTTCAAAATTGTGGGAGTCAGTTTCTTCTAACAGACCAAAATACAACCAAACTGTGTGGCTCTGTTTTATTCACCCATCTAATATATGTATATAGTCTTTGTTTCTTTGTTTTGTTCTCCTTTCTTCTTCCTCTGTTTTTGGGTCTCTTCTGCCTTGGTTAGTATATTTTTCTGGGGTTATTGCTACACTTTCAGTATTTTGTTCTTTCATTATCTTCTTATCTGGACAAAATAACAAGGCAGAAAAACTCACCTCAAAAAAAAAGAACAAGAGGCAGTACCAATGGCTAGGGATGTAATCAATATGGACATAATAAGATATCGGAACTAGAGGTCAGAATAACAATTATCAAGATGTTAGCTGGGCTCAAAAAAAGCATGGAAGATACTAAAGAATCCCTTCCTGGAGAAATAAAATCTCTTTCTGGAGAAATAAAAGAACTAAAATCTAACAAAGTTGAAATAAAAGAAGCTATTAATGAGGTGCAATAAAAAATGGAGGCTCTTCCTGCTAGGATAAATGAGGCAGAAGAGAGAATTAGTGATATAGAAGCCCAGATGATAGAGAATAAAAAAGCTGAGAGATAAACAACTACTGGACCATGAGGGTAGAATTTAAGAGATAAGTGATACCATAAGATGAAACAATATTAAAATAATCGGGATCTCAGAGGAAGGAGAAAGAGAGAGAGGGGCAGGGGTTATATTGGAACAAATTATAGCAGAGTATTTCCCTAATTTGTGAAGGAACAAGCATCAAAATCCAGGAGGCACAGAGAACCCCCCCTCAAAATCACTAAAAAGTAGTCCACTCCCTCTCATCTAATAGTAAAACTTACAAGTCTCAGTGACAAAGAGAAAATCCTGAAAGCAGCTCAGGAGAAGAGACTTGTAACATACAACTAGAAATTTTAGACTGACAGCAGACCTATACACAGAGACCTGGCATCCCAGAAAGGACTGGCATGATATATTCAGAACACTAAATGAGAAAACTATGCAGCCAAGAATACCATATCCAACTAGGCTGTTATTGAAAATAGAAGGAGAGATAAAAAGTTTCCAGGACAAACAAAAATTACAAGAATTTGCAAACATCAAACCAGACTTACTGGAAATAGTGAAAGGGGTCCTCTAAGCAAAGAGAGAGCCTAAAAGTAACAGACCAGAAAGGAACAGAGACTGTACACAGTAATAGACACCTTACAGGCAATACAATGGCACTAAATTCATATCTTTCAATAGTTACCCTGAATGTAAATGGGCTAAATGCCCCTAATCAAAAGACAGGGTATCAAAATGGGTTTAAAACAACAACAACAAACAAAAAGCCCTGTCAATATGCTGTCTAAAAGAAACTCATTTTAGACCCAAAGACACCTCCAGATTTAACGTGAGAGGGTGGAAAACAATTTACCCTGCTAATGGGCATCAAAAGAAAGCTGGGGTGGCAATCCTTTCATCAGATAAATCAGATTTTAAGCCAAAGACTATAATAAGAGATGACAGAGGACACTATACTATACTTAAAGTGTCTGTCCAAGAAGAAGATCTAACAATTTTAAATATCTATGCCCCTAACATGGGAGCAGCAAATTATACAAACCAATTAATAACAAAAATCAAAGAAACACATTGACAATAATACAATAATAGTAGGGGACTTTAACACCACCCTCACTGAAATAGACAGATCATCTAAGCAAAAGATTAACAAGGAAATAAAGGCTTTAAATGACACACTGGATCAGATGGACATCACAGATATATTCAGAACATTCCATCTCAAAGCAAAAGAATACACATTCTTCTCTAGTGTACATGGAACAGTCTCCAGAATAGATCACATCCTGGGTCACAAATCAGGTCTCAACTGGTACCAAAAGATTAGGATCATTCCCTGCATATTTTCAGACCACAATGCTCTGGAGCTAGTACTCAATCACAAGAGTAAAGTTGGAAAGAACTCAAATATATGGAGGCTAAAGAGCATCCTACTAAAGAATGAATGGGTCAACCAGGAAATTAAAGAATTAAAAAAATTCATGGAAACTAATGAAAATGAAAACACAACTGTTCAAAATCTGTGGGACACAGCAAAGGCGGTCCTGAGAGGAAAGTATATAGCAATACAAGCCTTTCTCAAGAAACAAGAAAGGTCTCTACACAACCTAACCTACACCTCAAGGAGCTGGAAAAACTACAGCAAGGGAAACCTAAACCCAGCAGGAGAAGAGAATGTAAATACAGAATAAAATCTAAATGACTCATACATATGGTTTACAAAATAATAAATGTTAATTTATGGAAACTAAAAAAAAGAAAGAAAGAAAGAAAGAAAGAAAGAAAGACCAGAGCAGAAATCACTGAAATAGAAACCAAAAGAACAGTAGAACAAATCAACAAATTAGGAGCTGGTTCTTTGAAAGAATTAATAAGATTGATAAACCCCTGGCCAGATTTATCAAATAGAAAAGAGAGAGAACCCAAATAAATAAAATCATGAGTGAAAGCAGATAGATTACAACCAACACCAAAGAAATACAAACAATTATAAGAACATATTAGGAGCAACTGTACACCAGCAAATTTGACAATATGGAAGAAATGGATGCATTCCTAGAGACATATAAACTACCAAAACTGAACCAGGAAGAAATAGAAAACCTGAACAGACCCATAACCAGTGAGGAGATTGAAGCAGTTATCAAAAATCTTCCAACAAACAAGAGTCTAGGGCCAGATGGCTTCCCAGGGGAATTCTACCAAACACTTAAAGAAGAAATTGTTCAAAATAATAGAAATGGAAGGAAAACTTCCAAAACTAATTTTATGAGGCCAGCATTACCTTGATCCCAAAACCAGAAAAAGATCCCATCAAAAAGGAGAATTACAGACCAATATCCTTGATGGACATGAATGCAAAAATTCCCACCAAAGTACTAGCCAATAGGATCCAACAGTACATTAAAAGGGTTATTCACCACAACCAAGATGGTTTTATTCATGGGCTGCAAGGTTGGTTCAACATCTGCAAATCAATCATTGTGATACAATACACTAAAAAAAGAAACTACGAGAGCCATATGATACTCTCAACAGATGCTGAAAAAGCATTTGACAAATTACAGAATTTTTTCTTGATCAAAACTCTTCAAAATGTAGGGATGGGGGCGCCTGGGTGGCTCAGTGGGTTAAGCCCCTGCCTTCGGCTCAGGTCATGATCTCAGGGTCCTGGGATCGAGTCCCACATCGGGCTCTCTGCTCGGCAGGGAGCCTGCTTCCCTCTCTCTCTCTCTCTCTGCCTGCCTCTCCATCTACTTGTGATTTCTCTCTGTCAAATAAACAAACAAAATCTTTAAAAAAAAAATGTAGGGATGGAAAGTACATACCTCAATATCATCAAAGTCATATGTGAAAAACCCATAGCAAATATTATTCTCAATGGGGAAAAACTGAGACCTTTTCCATAAAGCTCAAGAACACAGCAGGGCTGTCTACTATCACCACTGCTAATCAACATAATCCTAGAAGTCCTAGCCTCAGCAATAAGACAACAAAAAGAAACAAAAGGCATCTGAATCGGCAAAGAAGAAGTCAAACTCCTCACTCTTTGCAGATGATATGATATTTTATGTGGACAAGACAAAAAATTCCACTCCAAAACTGCTGGAACTCATACAGGAATTCAGTAAAGTGGCAGGATATAAAATCAATGCACAGAAATCACTTGCATTTCTATACACCAACAGCAAGACAGAAGAAAGAGACATTAAGAAGTTGATCCCATTTACAATTGTACCCAAAACCATAAGATACCTAGGAATAAACAAGAATCCATACTCGGAAAACTATAGAATACTCATGAAAGAAATTAAGGAAGACAGAGCAAAATGGTTGAAAGACCTCAATGTGAGACAGGAATCCATCAAAATCCTTGAGGAGAACACAGGCAGCAACCTCTTTGACCTCAGCCACAGCAACTTCTTCCTAGAAACATCGCCAAAGGCAAGAGAAGCAAGGGCAACAGTGAACTATTGGGGCTTCATCAAGATCAAAAGCTTTCGCACAGCAAAGGAACAGTCAACAAAACCAAGAGAAAACGGACACTATAGAAGATAATTGCAAATGACATATCAGATAAAGGGCTAGTATCCAAAATCTATAAAGAGCTTATCAAACTCAACACCCATAGAACAAATAATCCAATCAAGAAATGGGCAGAAGACATGAACAGACATTTCTGCAAGGAAGACATCCAAATGGCCATAGTCACATGAAAAAGTGTTCAATATCACTTGGCATCAGGGAAACACAATTTAAAACCAAAATGAGATACCACCTCACACCAGTCAGAATGGCTAAAATTAACAAGTCAGGAAATGACAGGTGTTGGCAAGGATGCGGAGAAAAGGGAACCCTCCTACAGTGTTGGTAGGAATGTAGGCTGGTGCAGCCACTCTGGAAAACAGCATGGAGGTCCCTCAAAAAGTTGAAAGTAGAGCTACCCTATGACCCAGCAATCACACTACTGGGTATTTACCCGAAAGATACAAATGTAGTGATCCAAAGGGGCACGTGCACCCAAATGTTTATAGAAGCAATGTCCACAATAGCCAAACTATGGAAAGAACCTAGATGTCCACCAACAGATGGATGGATAAAGAAGATGTGGTATATATATATACAATGGAATACTATGCCACTGTCAAAAACCCGAAATCTTGCCATTTGCAATGATGTGGATGGAACTAGAGGGTATTATGTTAAGCAAAATAAGTCAATCAGAGAAAGACAATTATCATATGATATCCTTGATATGAGGAATTTGAGAGGCAGGGAGGGGGGTTGCTGTGGGTAGGGAGGTACCAAATGAGACAAGATGGGCCGGGGAGGGAGACAAACCATTAGAGACTTTTAATCTCAGGAAACAAGCTGAGGGTTGCTGGGGCTGGGAGGGATGGGGTGGCTGGGGTATGGACATAGGGAGAGTATGTGTTACGGTGAGTGCTGTGAATAGTATAAGTCTGATAATTCACAGACCTGTACCCCTGGGGCAAATAATGCATTATATGCAAATAAAAATAAATGAATTAAAATTTTAAGAAAAGAAAAAAGGACGGCTTTGGGCAACCTGTCCTGCTACTCAACCCAATTTCTCACACACCACTTTGTCAGTGTTAACTGCAAGTAGAATCGTATATAGAAAACCATTAAAAATTGATAACCATGGCAAGATTAAAAAAAAAAAAAAAGAACCTGCTGCAAATCCAGTCTCCAGACTAGGGCTCATTCCAGTGCACCAAGACTCTGTTTTCTTTTGTTCCCTTTTTGGTTAAACCCAAATACCCCCAATGGGCCCCCTTCCCTGGCAAGCTCCAGCAGCCAGACAACAGGCAACTTCCTTCTCACTCAGGATCCATAGCAGTGTCCTGGTTCTTGCTGTCCTCGGCTCCTGGGAGTTAGGCTGTCTGCTGCCCTTGGCTCTTCCAGCCATCTTTCATGTCACAGGAGTGGACCTTTTGTATGCCCTCCTGTTCGCTCTTATTAACTCAGTTAAAATGCATTCTGCTGCATTAAGGTGCACGTGTGTCCCCGTGGTTGGTGACTGTCTATGGAAAGATGCATTTAGAGGAAGACTTGTCTTCTAAGTGGCTTAAAGCCTTGCTGTCAAGTGCAAGGCCGGCTTTGATCATGAGAGGTGGGTCTGTGGGGCGACACATAGTGTCTGTCCACCCTCTACACAAACACCAAATAGGCATCAAAAGCAAGGAAGCAGAAGTATGAGGAGGAAGTTTACGAGGAAGGGAGTGGGCAGCTCAATGTTGAGTATGAAAAGGTTCAGTTACTGTGTCTGGATCCCAAACTCCCAGATTGAAGGGAAAGTCGAAGGCACTCACCGCTGCAGAAGGCCCTGCGGCATGCCCCAGGCTGCAGAAAAAGTCCTCAGCAGATCTCCAGAGCCAGGGATCACCTTGACCTCCTTTCCTGCCCACCCATTCCCTCTTGACTCTTTCTCTCTACCCTATCCATCCCAGACCCTGCTGTGGTCAGAGGTCGCTGCATTAAAATCGTGCCCAACAAGAGTTTTGCTGATGTCTTAGAATTTCTAGGGTGACCTAATTCCTTGTGTCTGTTTTTCATGACTTTTCTATTTTTTCCCCCCTCTCTTGTTTATAAGAGCGAATTGCTGGACTGAGATCAAGCGATTCATGGTGCCAAAAAACCAGGGAAGCTGCTGAGGCTCCAAGGGCGATGCAGAAGGGCCTTCAGGGGCAGCATCACCCCACTGAGCGGTGGCCTGGCATGCAGATCCATGGGACCCCTGGTGTTGGTCCTGCACCCCGGCTCAGCAGGGCTCACAGCTCAGGTGCACGACAACCACCACCCTGGGCTCCATCAGCAAACTGCCCTCAGCTCTTGTGGGGGGGGCATCGCTTTTACCATCAAAGCCGGGGTGCAGGTGACTTGCACTGGTGTTCTATAGAAGAAAGAGAAAGTGTTCACGGCAGAGGGAGAGGTGCACACTAGAATAGGGGGTAGATAACCCTTGCATTTTCTTCTGCTGGGAGTTCCTGAGACTTAACAGCCTGGCATGTCAGTTCACACCCCTGAGACTCCAGTGTTCCTGTGTGCTTGATACGGTGGGATTACTTCCCTGACCCTGGGCCCAGAGAATGAGAAATATGCTATAGGAGCTTGCCCAAGATCTCTGAGATAATAAATGGAAAAGTCCCAATAGAAACACAAGTTTTTCTGAATCTAAGACTAAAAAGAAGTTACCCATATATCAAAAAGTTTAGATTGTAGTGTTTGTTCTTTCAATCGTACTTAAGTGGTGGGATTATTTGAGAGAACCTGATGGTGACTCTTGTGTGACCCATATTTAATCTGCTCGATCTACGCAGGTGCTCCTTTGCACATTCCTTAAAGGGAAGCCCCTTGCATGGGGTGAGCTCCCACGGACTTGGGAATGAAAACCTCCACCAAGCACCTAGAGATTCTAGGTGCTTCCAGCCCATCAGCTCATTCAATGGATACTCTCATCAACCTCACCATCATCATCATCCCTTACCCTTGTCCGACACTGGACAAAGAGGCACAGAACCTTAATTCACCAGCCAGAGTCCCCTCAAGAGGTAAGGTAGTATTGGTTCAAGCCCAGGAACTCTAGTCCATAGTCTCTGCATTTCACCACTTTGCTCTCTTCTCCTGTCTCTTTCTAAGCAGCCCTCACTTTTCTCAGTGTTTCCATGGTGGGAGAGGGGCACAGATTCTATTGTGCAAGATGACCTGACCACGCTGGCTTGCCCTCCTGGGAGCTATAGCTGGGCTTAGTTCGTTGCAGACTCATTGTCAAAAGCCTCACCCAGGTATTTGGGATGACCCAAGAAAGAAAGAATATTTGGGAGTAAATCCTTTTAGATCTGCCCCCCAAATTTTAATGTGCACACAA
The DNA here is from genome assembly GCF_020171115.1 of Neogale vison. Lineage (NCBI taxonomy): Eukaryota > Metazoa > Chordata > Mammalia > Carnivora > Mustelidae > Neogale > Neogale vison. The sequence goes on along the minus strand of NC_058102.1, from coordinate 118,567,495 downwards.
ATCCCCTGGAGAGGGTATGAAAATGCAGATTCGGAGTGGCAGGTCTGAAGTGGGCTGGATGCTGGACTCCTTCCTCACAAGTGGCCAGGTGACGCAGAAGTTTCTAGTCTGAACACCAGGCTTTGAGTAGCATGGCTCGAGACCACAGTTTTCCAGACTACATTCCAGGGGCTAGCCTGGGATTGTGTGAAGAGTTTTGAGTAAGATTTCCTTTGAAAAAGAGGTTTTCATGCTTTGAAAAAAAGTTTGAAAACCACAGCCCTAAATTTAATATCCCATACATTTGGAGATACTTACTAGAATGTGTGGTAAGAAATTTCTGTCCCAAAGATCATTTTTTTATAGACTTTGCTGACTCAGGGGAATCAGCAGCCATATTTGGACAGCTGGCCTCACAGTGACCTCCCTGCTACCTAATGGAAAATGTTGAAGGTACTCTACTTAGAAATAATTATATTTACATAGCCTCTGTGGTCTCTCTCTCTCTCTCTTTCTCTCTTTCACAGATGCTTGTAGGAGAAAAGAATATTCACTTCTGGAATTCATCAGCTCCAGCTGTTTACTTCCATTTGAGGCCAGAAACTTATTTTTTCCCCCTGTGGTTAACTTTCTTATGGGAGAGGGGGAAGGAAGACCTCTAACATGCAATTATCAGAAATTGTTACCCTTCACCAACAAAATCACTCAATCTGTCCCAAATGTTGACTGAGAGCTCACCACCAGACCAGAGGAGACAAGATATGGGGGGCTGAAGGACCTTAATAGAATCCAGGGTCTTCCACCATCTCCAGCTGCATTCTTCAAGGATAGGATTCTGTGATCAGAGAAGTCAAGGAAATGCTGGGCTACACCAATTTGTCTACTATAGGATTTCTTAGAGTTGACGTAAGCTAATAAAGTTGTAATGCTCCAATAGTCACCAATAATCTGCCATGCTGGGGCGTCCCCGTGGCTCAGTTGGTTAAGAGTCTGATTCTTGGTTTTGGCTCAGATCATGATCCCACAGGTTGTAGGATCAAGGCCCTCTTCAAGCTTAGCGCTCAGCAGGAGTCTGCCTGGATATTATCTCCCTCTCCTACTGCCCCTTTCCCCACTTGCATATGCACTCTATCTAAATAAGATAGATAGATGATACATAGATAGATAGATAGATAGATAGATGGATGATAGACAGGTTTAAAATTGTCTGCAGTGTTTCTTAAATTTCCTTGAGCACAGACAGACCCTGCTTTTTATTGAACATCTCAAGGAACTCTTAGAATTTCATGGATCCCAATTTCTGAGACCAGCTGAAAGAATCCCAGTTTCAGAGATTCTAACAAAATCCCTAAAGCTGGAGGACATCTGCCCTTGCTGTCTGGTTCTCAACACAAGAAGACACCAGACCTTTCGCATCTGGAATTCCAATTCTTCCTGCCTAAGATTCTGGGCCAGTCCTGGGAGAGTGATGTCAGAGGCTGAGGTCAGAGGGCCACCCTAGTGGCCAAGGGCTGCTTCTGCAAGGCTGGGGCTGGGTTTTATTCCTCCTTTGGGTCTCCGGGGTGGCCCCAGAGAGCCATCTGTAAATGTGGGTGGGGTAGGACAGAAGGGGATCACAGGAAGATGGTCAGAAGGACATGAAGGAAGAGGTACCCAAGCCAGTAGATATGCACAGCTTTCAGGAGACTGGGGAGAGTAGGAGAGAGGCCTCTGGGTATGAGAGTTGGGAACCTGGACAGAAAGTACAAATTTCAGGTGGGCCTGGGCCAGTGCAGTGGGAAATCAGCAGGTCACTAAGATTCCATTCGGGCCAATATTGGGTGGGGCCCTGTTTTGCAAGAGTACCCTCTGCTGCCCTGGGCCTCACCTTACTCATTTCTCAAACAGGGAAGATTGATGGTTCTAAAGACCCTCCCAGTAGTCGTTTTGGCAGCACATATACTAAAAGTGGAATAATAGAGAAGAGTAGTATGGCTCCTGTGCAAGGACGACACACAGATTCATAAAACGTTCCATATTTGTAGCTATGGAGAGCCTAGATGTCCATCAACATGAATGGATAAAGAAGATGTGAGATATACACACACACACACACACACACACACACACCAGAATACTATGCAGCCATCAAAAAACAAAGATCTTGCCATTTGCAATGACATGGATGGAACTAGAGGGTATTATGCTGAGTGAAATATGTCAGAGAAAGACAATTATCATATGACCTCACTGATATGTGGAATTTGAGAAACAAGACAGAAGATCATAGCGGAAGGGAGGGAAAAAGGAAACAAGATGAAACCAGAAAGGGAGAGAGACCATAAGAGACTCTTAATCTCAGGAAACAAGCTGAGGGTTGCTGGAGGGGAGGGGAGTGGGACATGGTGGGGTATGGACATTGGGGAGGGTATGTGCTATGGTAAGCGCTGTGAATTGTGTAAGACTGATGAATCACAGACCTGTACTCCTGCAACAAATAATACATTATATGTTAAACAAAACAAAACAAAACAAAAAACCCTCCCAGTCTGGCACGTCCCTAAATATGGTGGTTCATTGGAAGCAAGTTGAGTGAGCCTAGGGGGTACACAAACAATTTTTTATTTTAATAATGATGTTTTTGTTTTAACGTTTATTAGAAAAAACTGTGAACTAGAACCTCCTGCTAATGCTCTCCCCAGCATTCCTGCATCAATGGAGGCTTAAAAAAGAGGGAGCCCCTGAGCCTCCAGCTTTGCTCAGCTCCTGAATTCTACACAGTAGAATTCCCTACACAGTAGGGAACAGACATGACAAAAATGAGAGCAGGCAAAGGGAGCTGTAGTTATGGATGCCCAGGAAAATTCAGAATTCCCTCCAGGGAAGTAGGCTTCCTGACTATGGGAGGGAGCAGGTCCCTGGAGCCAGGGGAGATGTGACCATGAGGTCACAGCCTCGACATACCCCCCTGTACCCCAAACCCCCTCCAACCAGCAGCCAGGGGAGGGCTGGGCAGTACCCAAGCTCAGCTGCTTCTCAAAACAGCAGTAACTGTCATGTGTTCCCTTTACTGAAGCCTTCGCTCGTCTGCTCTCCAGTGTCTTTGGAACCCAGATCCCAAGTCATGGAGTGCTTCTCTCTCCCAGCGGTGCCGTTTGTCCCCGGAAGGGACAGACGCCTGAAGATATCTACTGTCTGCAGATGAAAACAAAATGCCAGAAAATGCCCCATTTCCTGTCTGTCCAGCTGCCTTACAGTCTTTGGATTCCGAGACCTGGACTGCATGCACAGCATGAGATTACCTTAATTCACGCTGCTCCCAAGTACACCTTGTGAAGCTCTGTTTAAACTGAAAGGTAAGAGAGTGCTCCCTGAGTTAATTCCAACTAGGTCTCCAGCTGACCCCTTAAGGCTGCAGTTTAATGTGACACAAGCTTCTCTGCAAAGCAAATGGCCGGGCTTAAATAATGTAAAACTTTCTATTTTCTGACTCTGGTTCCAACCTGGCTCCGGCAGGAGGGCTCTGCCCATTCATCACTCTCCTGCCGGGAATATTAATAGCCACGGGGGGTTAGTGAGGGCCTGTTCTGTGTGAGGAGCTATTCTAGGAACTTGACATTTATTAACTCACTTAACTCCATGAGCCAGGGACAGTTATTATTCCCATTTTAAAGATGAGGTAAGTAAAGTACAGAGAGGTTAGCACCCAGGGTCGCATGGCCGGTAAATCACAGGGCAGGGCTTTCGAACCCTTAACGGGGAACATGGCCTCCCTAGAGAAAAGCTTCCAGGCCTACATCTTTCTAGTCATGGGCTCAAACAAAACAAAACAAAAACCAAACACCAGATATGTGGATTTCAAGTCAGCAATTTTCGCTGTGGATTGAGGACACTGAAAGCTTCCTCTAGAACAACATGAGAATTTAAGAATCTCAAAGAATCTCCAGGTAGCTGGGTTTTGAAATGTGACTGCAGGCCAGGAGAAAACCTGAGGCTGGCACCAGCTGGGCAGTCCAAACTACCCAGTAGGGAGACACCAGGGGAGAAGGAAGGAGGAGACGGGGAGTGGAGAACCCCTTCTGGAACCTCTGTCCCAGGGTTTGGTGCAGGGGAGAGAGCCCGTTCAGTTCTTCCATGGGGAGCATCCTGGGAAACCCATCAGTGGGTACAGGGGGTTCGGTGGGAAGCTGATCTCACTTGCCGCTTATCAGCCCAGCTTATTGGGGGAACAGGAACCAGTTTTGTACAGAATGGCAAATGTTGCACTGTTAGCCACATGGCCTTGGACCTGGAATCCAGGTGGGCCCTGGGGGCTACACTCAGCATGCTGGTGTCTGCCTGGTTGGCAGCCCACGGGTCCGTGTGGGTCCATGTGCAGTTTCCTGCCCACCCTGACCCTGGGTAGTACCTGGTTGCTAGGCCATCAGTGATTTCACCCCAGCAGGAGAAAGCCCTATAGACAGGACAAAGTAGGCATACTTAGGCCATGGGAGCGGGTAAAAGGTCAAGCACACAAGCCAATGCAGCCACCAACCAGGGACTTCTCCAGGCTTTGGAGGGTAAACTGGGTCAAAGGTCCTAGGCCTGGGAGCTCAGCCTCAGGATTCTTCGAGCCACGCCCTTCCCCCCTCAACTCATTCTAGCCACGCCCACCCACAAAAGCATTCTAGCTATGCCCACGCTTAGGCTCACTTGGCCACGCCCACTCCCCACTTGGCCACGCCCACTCCTCCTTCTAGCCACGCCTACTGCCCCTGAGAGCTGTGCTGTACCATCTCTCTGTTGGTGGTCCCAGCCTTCCGTCTCCAGCCAGTACCTCCCTTCTCAACTCCTGACGGAATACACAACTGCCCACCTGACATCCTCACTTGGGTATTTCATGCGTATCCCAGATTTCACTCTGATCGCCTCTGCACCAGACCTTCTCTTTACCGCGGCTAGTGCCAGCTCCATCCTCCCAGGTACTCAGGCCAGCAGCTCTTGAAGTGATCCTTGATTTCTTTTTGTTTTTCACCCCTCACACCAGCAGGTTCTGTATTAGGTTGTCTGCTCACAACATACACTCCTCTCTCCTGGGCCTGTGTCTTGATCAAGACCCCTGCTTCCCACCTGGACCGTTGCCTTGGCCTCTGCACAGCTTCCTGGACTCTCCCCTGACTTCCCACTTGGCAGGGCATCCCCTGGCTGCTGAGGGAGCCTTTGCCATGGGAGTCAGGCCATGGCCCTCCTCTGCTCAGAGCCCTCTAAGACCCCACCTTGACCAGAGCACGGGCCCTCTGACCTGGCCTTGGGGCTCCTCTGTCCTCCTGTGCTGTTGCACTCCCCCTCCCCCTCCAGCCACTCCCCTCCTCCTCCTTGCCCATCCCAGTGGGCCCTCGTCCTTCCTCAAAGCACGCTTCCCAGATATCTGAATGACTTGCTTCCTTGCCTCCAAATTCTTCCAGTCGCCACCCTCCCAGTGGGGCCTACTTGGGTCACTCTATTGATAACAACCGCCCCCTCCCAGGCCCATGACATTTCCTCCCTCCATTTCCTGATTCCTTTCCTCTGTAATAGTTTCCCCTTTTATGCATTCACTGTCTGCTCCCTTCCCCGGGGAGGCAGGGGCCACAGATGCAGGATCTTCACCCACAATGGCTGCTGCTGTATCTGGGCACCAGCCACCAGTAGGTGCTGATGCTGGTTTGTTACCCAAAACCCCGCCTATCTGCAGCATAAAGAACGAGAGTCCTCTTCAAACAGAGGAGATGCTCACTGTTAGGATTTATAATCCTTAAACCGAAGACCTTCAGCTGTCTGGCCTCCCGTGTTGCCCACATCCCCAGGGAGCTCACTCAGGCCCGGCTCTCTGGATCTCAGCCATCAAGGGAGGGAGGAAGGTGGTCCCTGGGGACATCTGAGCTGTGGGACAGAGACTTTATCCTCTTCTTGCTAGGACCCTAGGGAAGCCTGGGGACCAGGAGCTGCCCCAGGGGCAGTCAGGTAACAGGAATAGTTGGAGGTTTGCTAACCATAGGCTGGCTGGTGACAGGCTGAGGCACTAAATTCGGGCAGGCAGACAAGGAGCCCGTGGCCTCACCAAGACACAGAGCAGGCGGGACCCCCCAGTGCTATGCGTGTCTCTTCACCAAACTGCAAGCTTCTGGAGGGCAGGGCCTGGCCTTGGCCCTTTTCCTCTGCCCAGCAGCTGCCTCAGAACTTGCTACACAGTAGGTATTCGTCAGAGGCTCATGAGGTGAGCTAAGCAGTCACCAAGTGACCTCTGGGGTCGTTGCCTTTGTTTGCACATTCTTAGCAGGGGCAAAACCCCTGGAGGGGTGCACGTATGGAAGATATGGTTCCCCCCAGTTTTGCCTCCTGGTTGGTTTCTTGGGATCAACCAGTTTCCTTTGAGGTAAGGCAGCTGTGTCTGCTCCAGGATGTTTCAGAGTGACCTCCGCTCTCCACTCACCCTGGGTTACCCCCAGGGTATACCCCAAAAACCAGAAAAACAGTGGAGCCCTCCCGAGCCCCGAGAGACAGAATGACATTTCTACCAGCCCTTTTGAAAAGAGAAAGGAGCCAGGAATATCAGACCATAAAGAATCATCTCCTACATTTTCCTCCTTCTGCCCATCATAGAGGACACGAGGGAAAGAGCGGGATTCACCTGGTTTCCCTACACCCATCCCCTAATGGTTGCATCTTCTCTCCCATGGGGGGAACACTGCCTCCTTCACAGCTCCCTTGTTGCTTTCCTTCTCCAGGATGGTTTGCTGCTTTTGAGGCGGTAGGAATCTAGTGTGATTCCTGAAGCCTGGGAGATTTTCCACCTGTGGGCTCAAGCTTTTGCAGGGAACCGAAACTGTGCCCTACCTGTTCTGCATAAACCAGGACAACCCCCAAGTCCCTCCCAGCCTTTCAGATCTCCTATCCTTGAGGTCTCCACGCAGCTTTCACCACCAAAGGGAGGCCGCCAACCACATCAAGAGACCTGTCCCCAGCTCGGAATCCCCGAAACCCCCGGAGCGGGGATGAACGGCTCCATTTCGCGTGACAGCTAGCTCGCTTGAGGATCAGTGGAAAACTCAGCGACACTGGGAGTAAGGAAGTTGGAAAGAATGTCGGTCTTTGCTGGGATTTAATATGACAGATTTCTGGCTCTGAACTTGGACAAGATTAACTCTTCGTTCTGAAGGAAAAAGAGGAGGAAAAAAAACCCCACCTCTCTGAAATCACAGTTTGGTGGGAAAATGTGCAGCTCTCAAAGTGTCACAGGCCGTCAGATTTGCACGTTCCCTTTTTCAGGGGCTGCATATTTCCTGCGTCTGACAATATGTTTGTTACCCTTCCTCTGTGCCAGGGACACATACAGTAAATTGTCAGCTCGAACCATGTAATCTCTTAACCAGAAGGCTCCAACATCTGCTGGCCAGTTGTCGCATGGTTGGGTCATTAACATGGCTTCTAATTTTACCCTTTGAATTTAACATAAAAGTTTTAATGAGCGTATGTAATTCATACTTTCCAACTTCAGAGAGTCCTGAAAGAGAAACCTATGCTTTTATAATCCAAGCCTCTGACGTAGCCGGTTTTATTTTTAAATCCCGCTCTCCCCCCCAACCCCGCCCGTGCACAAATGCATTATAAAAGAGACCACTTGGACATCATCTCCCTTTCCAAGAGAGGCATTCAAATATTTGTCTAGGTTTTGGTGAAGAGCCCCTTTCAAGTTTGGGCTCAGATGATAGGGCAGACGTGCGCATTCTACATTTCATCCTGAGAATCGTGTTGTGAGCCCCCATTCATCCATCTATAAAAACAAATTGAAAATTGGCATGAGAAAGACGACCCCTGAGTCATGTTGAGAGAATTCAGGTTTAAAACTTGCCATCGCTCTCATGCCTGTTTTTACTGAAACGAGCTGGGGTTAGTAATGGGTTGTTCCTGCCAGTTTAGTTCACTTTTCCCATTGCCTCCTCTCTGGGTATGCCCTCAGTCTCCAGCCTAGAAAGTGACTGCACTGGATTAAACGCAATTTGGAGTGACCTTTTTATTCAGAGACTTGCCTCCGTTAATATGTTTTGGGCTATTTTTTAGGAACAGACTCCAAGAGACGAGAGCAGAAACATTCAAAGCCAATAGAGAGAAACTGTCCCTTGAACACCGACTAGAGCTGTGGTTCTCATTTACCAGCTCCCGGTCAGTTTCAAAAGGAATCCCCCATTTGAGTATTTGCCTCCTGTTCGGGGTCTTCTATATTGAAAGCTTAATGAAGCTTTAAAGCAAAAGTCCCAGAACGAAGTTTGTTAGTGTGGCTTATTAACTCCTGCTGGAAGTTCTGCCGATGTTCTACAGACACACATCCTTTTCTGCCAAGTCCATTTTATCTGCTCCCGCCCAGGAGAAGGGGACAGCAACGCCAATGGCGGATTGTTATAAGAGATTAAGGGGACAACTTCCCTTTAATTCTCTCAGGTTTATGCAAGTTCAGAAGTAGGATTCCATTGCAGCATTTTGTAGGGAGAACCACATCTCAAATATGCAACATTGATTCAAACGCGTGAGGCTGACGAGCTTAACCCAAGTCGAGATAAGGTTCCTCCATTCCTCAGGAGCTATGTATTGAGTTCTGTTTTATGCTGGGCAGTTTCTGAGCTCCAGGAACATAGTGGTGAAGCAGAACAAAAACCTTACATTCTAGCACGGGGTGAAAAATGATTAACCCATAAACGATTTGCCTGTGGCAGTGAAATTTTTCTCTTGAAGAGCTGAAGAAAATTTCTAGTTTCTCTGGGGACTAGCAGTTCACTGTTTTTCTAGAATTCTTAGAAAAATTTGCCCGTAAAACACATTTCAACAGCTAGCGGCCAGCATTGGGGCTGGTAAAGGGGCAACGACCCCAGCAGTGGGGTTGGATGGCAGTGGGGAGCGATCTAGAAAGAATCTAGTCCAAGGATTTGGACTAGACAGGCTTGCAGTCATGGCATACGTGGGAGGGACCACCACCGCCTGTGTCGTCTCACATTCTCTAAAGAAGACAGAGGAAGGAAGATGGGGACGGTGACATGATAAGGGAGAATGGGGATCAGAGGGGAGGAAAAGGGAAGAAGTAGGGTGGGGAGTAGCTTATGCGGGACTTCGGGCACCGAACCACATCCTACCCATTAACTGGAAAGGACAGAGCCGACTTCCATCCTCTTCAATCAGTGGGACAGACCTGGCTTCTTTGTGGCGAGTTTCAAGGATGATGTGGCTTATTCCAGCTTTTTCTCTTCCTAAGCTCTTCCCTTTGTCCCTGCCCTGAAGAAGGGCAGGATTTGCAGGAAGAGTCCTGGGTCTGGAGCATATATAACACAGGGGTCGGGCACCAGGGTGGCTCAGTCGGTTAAGCGGCTGCCTTCAGCTCCAGTCATGATTTCAGGGTCTTGGAATCAAGCTTCATATCAGGTTCCCTGCTCAGTAGGGAGTCTGCTTCTCCCTCTCCATCTGCCCCTGCCCCTTGCATGTGCTCTCTCTCTCTCTAATTAATAAAATAATCTTAAAAAACAAAAAAATCACACAGGGGTTATCACGGTGCATGTGTCAATGGAATACGAAAGGAAATACGAAGGCCATTTAAAATCAGCAGCACGTCTGTTACCCCAGTGCCCTACCTCCTGAGATTTATTAAGCTGCATCCTTGGAGCATTTTACATTTTTAGCTGAGCACATATTTGATGGTGCTGACTTAAACCGCTGCTGCCCAGTTTGGCTTCCCAGGACCAGAGACGAACAGGAGACAGGGAGAAGACAGCTATGTGGGCTCACACTAGGAAGGTCTCGGGACTCTGCCAAGCCAAAGAGAAGGGTCATCCTTACTCTGAACTTCTTCCATACTTTCTGAATTCCTCCAAGAAGGCATTGATTGAGGTGGGGGTTGGGGGAGGAAAGAGAAAGCCAAGGAAAGGGATGGCCTTGCCACATGGATGGCCCACAGTCACGCTCCCTCAGCCTCTAGGACAGCTTCGCTTTGTTAATGGCATCACCATCCGTCCAGCTCTCCCAGTCCAGTCTGT